>NC_141878.1:357945506-358558006 GCF_056163025.1 Triticum urartu | reverse complement strand
CGCGCCGAAGCCGCCGATTCTCCTTCACGGAGTCTGACAGCTGGGCACGAACATCTTTCAGCTCGACGCCCAGCTTGGTGTTGGCATCTCGGAGATCGTTCTTCTCCCCCATCACCTTCAACAGCACCCTCTCACCAGCCTTTAGCTGGCGTAGGAGGTGTTGCCTTTCCGGATCCGATCCGGCGCCATCTGCAATTTCATTTGTCAGATTCGCACCAAAGCCGTGCTTCGCAAAATACTTATCTTTCGAAGTGTATATTACCAGAGGGGGCCTCCTTAGGCTCTCCTGCCGCGGCTAGTGCGGCCTCAAGTTGGGCTTTGCACTCTTCCAGCTCCTTGGACAGTAGGGAATTATTTTCTGTAAGAACCTGCATAACAAATGATCCTTAAATCAGTTATTTTAACTGTTTCAAGTCTCGGGGGGCTACTGGTATATATATAATTACCAAAATTTTCTTACCCGTATGTCTTTTACATATTGCTCTGTGGCTCTGGTTAGACCATTTTGAGCGGCACGGAGGTACGCATCTCCCGACTTAAAGGCATCTAACGCCTCTTGGGAGAAACAAGCGTCGCGAAGAATTGTCCAGCGACGCCTGTGGTTCATGGCACTCTCCACCTCAGAGTTGGTGGCAGACAACCTGTCCACATCCTCCGTCGAAGGAGCATCCGGTGTGCGCCTTGTGTTCGGCCCCGCTTCCGGGCCAGGCTTTGGAGCCTAGCTGGTGGAGGCGCGATTGGCGGTCTCTCCGAATATAGTTCGACGAGGACTCTTTATCCTGAAGAGGGCACAAGTGTTAATATAGCCTAAAGGTACGACACCTGGGATAAGGGGGTGCGCCATACCTTTGCGCTGACGCCCCGGTCCGGACTGCACCTCTTTTCTGCCCACGGGGCCCTGCGGCCCCTCGTTGGCTTGTCGCCGCAGGTTCGGCCTCCCGTTTCTGGGAGGCCGGGATTAGCCCTGGATAATCGGCCGTAATGGCCACCAGGGCGTTGTCCTTGCTCAATTGATGGAACACTCCATCAATCAAATCCACCGAAAGCTTCGGATCCTCTTGCGAGTCCGGGTCAAGGGACCGTCCTGGGTCCTCGGGTTGTGGAGGAGGGTTGTTTATTTCTTTAACAGCCTGGCGCAGTTCCTGCGTCGAAATCACTAAGATTAAATATTTAACAATGGGGATATAAAACGGATGGGCAAGATGTGATCACTCACCCAGCTTGGAGGATTGTACATGGAAAATCCACCCTTTGGGTCAACGCGGAGAAAATCCTCCTCTTCTCCCTTGTACAAAGCGGACAAGGTCTTTATTAGAGCCGCAGCCAAATCCGGCCCCTTACGGCCGTAGCGGGTGGTGTCTTCCTCCCCGTTGAAATCCCACATGGGGTGGCCTCTATACTGTAGTGGCTGCACCCCTCGCATGATGCATGCGGCCATGATCCCGATCATGGTTAGTCCGGAATGAGCTAACAATCTTATCCGGCCCATCAGGTAAACAACGTCCCTGTCACTTTCCCTCTAAGGGCTCCGTGGGCGCCAGCTTAGCCGCTTCTTTAAGGGAGCATTGTTGAATTCAAGGAGGCCGATCCGGACAGGATCCGGCAGCGGGACGTCTTCTATGTAAAACCATTCCGAGGGCCAGTCTTCGGACGCCTTCTTTGGGGTTCCGGACAGATAGCCGGTCCCGGCGATGCGCCATACTTCGGCTCCGCCCACTTGATACATAGACCCCTTCTTGGAACTGGGCACGAGGCAAAATAGCTCCCTCCACAGTCCGAAATGAGCTTCAACACCCAAGAACAGCTCACAGAGGGCTACAAAGCCCGTGATATGCAACACTGAGGCCGGCGTGAGATGATGTAGCTGGAGGCCGTAGAATTCCAGCAGCCCCCGGAGAAATGGATGGATTGGAAATCCGAGCCCCCTTATTAAATAAGGGACGAGGCACACCCGCTCTCCTTTGGAGGGATTAGGGGCGCTCTCCGCTTTCTCTCCGCCGTTATAGACGGCAAGACCGGCTCGAACCGGGATCATATAGGCCGGGGGGAGAAATCCCTTGGTCTGGAGCGTCACTAACTCAGTATGCGGGATGGAGCATCTTTCCCAATATCCAGGCTTAGGGATGGAAGGGCGGGAGGAGGAGTCGCGACGGCTGGCCATGGTGGAATGGATCTTTGTCGAATGCGCTCTGATGAACACTCGCGAAGGGGGAAGGTGTGGTTTGGATCTAAATCCTCGTCTCCTTAAATAGGTCGGCTTGTTTACACGGCTAGGGGTGTGAATGTAAAAACACTCAGACCTTTCATATTCGTTTGACACGTGGGGAGCGGCCATTATTGGGCGCAGAAGCCAAGGAGCGCAACATCTACAAGAAACCGGACTTTATTCAACAGGTACATGGAATTTGGAGGAGAATCCGCCTTGCAATGCCGAAGACAATCTGCGCGCCGGACTCATCGTCATTGAAGCCTGGTTCGGGGGCTACTGAGGGAGTCCTGGATTAGGGGGTGTCCGGATGGCCGGACTATACCTTCAGCCGGACTCCAGGACTATGAAGATACAAGATTGAAGACTTCGTCCCGTGTCCGGAAGGGACTTTCCTTGGCGTGGAAGGCAAGCTTGGCGATACGGATATTCAGATCTCCTACCATTGTAACCGACTCAATGTAACCCTAACCCCATCCAGTGTCTATATAAACCGGAGGGTTTTAGTCCGTAGGACAACATACACATCAACAATCATACCATAGGCTAGCTTCTAGGGTTTAGCCTCTCTGATCTCGTGGTAGATCTACTCTTGTACTACCCATATCATCAATATTAATCAAGCAGGACGTAGGGTTTTACCTCCGTCGAGAGGGCCCGAACCTGGGTAAAACTTCGTGTCCCTTGCCTCATGTTACCATCCGGCCTAGACGCACAGTTCGGGACCCCCTACCCGAGATCCGCCGGTTTTGACACCGACACCCGTCGCCCGCGGCTGGTTGATGGGGAGGCAGAGAGTGGGACGGCGCCGGAGAGCACCCCGCGGTGCGGACGAGCTCGGTGACGCGTTCGAGCCACTCCTCATAGAGGTCGTTGATGGGGCGGTGGCGCAGGAGCTTGTTCGCTGCGAGGAGGGCGGCCCGTGCCTCCATGGGAGCGCGGTGCGCGTGAGATGAAGAACCGGCAGGAGTCAGCGATGGAGTGGCGGTGCGGCCGTCCTGCCGCACCAAAGGATGCAGCAAAGACGCCTGCTGCTCGTTCCCCGCCGGGCCGGTGGCAGCGTTGGCGGCGGCGGATGGAGAACGGCGATGTGGCCCGCCGACGGGAGCCGTCTGAGCGACGCGGGCGGTGATGGCAGCCCGGCGCTCAGCTCGAGCACGGCGAGCATCCTCCATGGAGACGACGGAGCGACGAACTGATGAAAGGGAGGCTACGGCGCACCCCTACCTGGCGCGCCAAATGTCGGATGTGGGGTTCCGGCAAACCCTTAAGGTTCGAACACTGGCGTGCGCGCGAAGTCTTTCCTTCCCACCAATTGACGTCCTAGCTCACTAAGATCTCGCGGACGAACTCGACGAACTCGCAACCCAGAATGGCACAAGATTTATACTGGTTCGGGCCACCGTTGTGGTGTAATACCCTACTCCAGTGTGGTGGTGGCGGATTGCCTCTAGGGCTGATGATGAACAGTACAAGGGAAGAACAGCCTCCTGAGGTTGAGGTGTTCTTGTGAATAGGCTCTCGATCGGGTTGGATCAGGCTAAGATGAGATGCCTCTACTATGGTGGCTAGCTCTACTCATATAGGCCCTGGTCCTCTTCCCAAATATTGAGCGGGAAGGGAGCCAACAATGGCGGGCTAATTCAAAGGGGGACAGCTAGTACAAGCTATCCTGACAAAAGTGGTCTTTGCCTGCCAAAGGCTCTGGTGGTGATGCCGTCTTGGGCTCCACGATGACCTCCGCCTTGCCGTCCTCCTGGTCTTGGTCTCGTTGCACCAATATAGCAACATTTGCCTAATGCCTCGGTACTCTTCGCTTGCGCTGGCTTCCTTAGCACCAAAGAGGAAACAAGGATGATGCGTGCGCTGGCGCCCGCCTGGTGCCGTGCGTCATGGCTCACGTCACGAGGGTCTCGTGAGGTTTGCCCTGCCTTGATATCTCCGCTCCTCGTGAGCCTGCCTAGCTAGGCTACTCCCGAGGAGGTCTTGTGTCATCCGCCTCACGAGGCTTGGACCCTCGCGAGGGTCTTGGATGCTTTGTTGATGAAGATGGGCCGTATGGCCTACAGGCTCAGCCACGCCGCGGGCCGCAGGCAGGCAAGTCTGGGGACCCCCGTTCCCAGGACGCTGACAGGATGCGATCCTATCTATATGCATATGCAGATGCTCATGAAATGCGTATGTAATGGTCTTGGAATGCTCATGCATGCATGCAGATCTTGGTCGGGGCCCCCCATAGCGCTTCTTTATTTTCTCTTGCATGGGGTCATCGCCCCGGCTTTGTACAAGGGGTTACATGCAGCTGAGGCAAGGCATGTACAAAAGGGTGGCTATTGGGCCCCTTATGGGTAGAACTTACGGATATGCTCAATATTCCATGAGTTTTGCAACTGAGTGCCACCTCCGGTCTCCAGACGGACTGCGCTAGGTCTGGCGACTCGTACTACCTGGTAAGGGCCTTCCCGCTTTGGTGACAACTTGTTTGAACCCTTGGTAGACTAAACATGCCTAAGGACAGGGTCACCTTCCTCAAAACATCGGGCGTGAACCCTGTGGCTATGATAGCGGCGCGGGCTTTGCTGGTAGTGTGCAACCTGCATAGCAGCCCGGAGACGGTTCTCCTCGAGTAGCATAGTGTCGTCACGCCGATGCTGACCTTGCACTACTTCATCGTAGGCAAGCACTCGAGGCGACCCGTAAATGAGTTCCATGGGGATAACTACTTCTGCCACGTAGACCATGGAGAAGGGAGTCCGCCTGGTAGCTCAGTTTGGTGTCGTTTTGAGGGACCAGAGAACTACCGGCAGCTCCCCGATCCACCGCCTGTTGTGCTTCTGCAGCGTATTAAAGTTATTTTCTTGAGTCCGCGTAGCACTTCAGCGTTCGCCCTCTCAGCTTGTCCATTGCTCCGAGGGTGCGCCATAGAGGCAAATGAGATCTTGCATCTAAGAGTATGAACATATTGCATGAAGGCGCGGCTCATGAACCGGATGCCGTTATCGGTGATGATCCTTGCCGAAACTCCAAAACGACACACCAATTCTTTCAAGAACTTGATAGCTGACTGAGCAGTCACCTTTCTCATGGCAGTCACCTTTCTCACGGCAGTCACTTCCGGCCACTTTGTAAACTTGTCGATGGCAACGAACAAGAATTCAAAGCCTCGATCGCTCGGGGGAAGGGGCCGAGGATATCGAGCCCCAGACCGAAAATGGCCATGATAGAGGGATTGTTTGAATAGCTTGGGCAGGCAGGTGTGTTTTCTTGGAATGGAACTGACAGGCTTCACATTCCGTGACTAGCTTGACCGCATCTTGGAGGGTTGTGGGCCAATAGAATCCTTGCCGGAATGCTTTCCCAACTAATGCCCTTGATCCAATACGGGAGCTGCACATTCCTTTGTTAATCTTATTCAGCGGATCCTTTCCTTCTTCCCGGCAGATACACTTCAATTCCACACCGTTGGGCCTCCTTCTGTACAGAGTGTCATCGACAAACTGATACATACTGGCCCTTCGGGCTAATTTTTCAGCTTCATCTTGGTCACCGGGAAGCTCTCTGGTTTGGAGAAAGTGGACAACATGCCTTGCCCAAGTTGGAGCCTGGGGCTCGGCAACGAGGACTAGCGGTACCTCCTTGGCTGCGGGAGCACTAGCCTTGTTTGCGGGGTCCATGGGCCCGGTTGGAGGGGGTGGTCCGGCAGGCCGTGAGGAGTTGTTTCCGGCAGGGTCTCTGCCAGGAGCGGATGGCTCTACTGGGAGAGGCTTACCGTAGTCCAACTTTCTCCTCTTCTGGGCCATTGTTGCTGGGGATACGGAGGGCCGAGCGAGATGGAGAACAGAAGTCTCTGGTTCTACAGGAAGCTTCTGTGCAACACACTTTGATAGATGATCAGTTATGCTGTTTCCACACAGGGTACGTGCTCTGTTTGCAATCCGTCAAAGTGCTCCTCCAATCTCCTCACTTTTCGACGTATGCCTCCATCAATGGACTTTGATAATATTTGTTGACTTGTCTCACCACAAGCTGTGATTCTCCTTGAATGATCAGCTTCTTCATTCCCAATTCAGCTGCAACCCTGAGCCCGGCAAGTAGCCCTTCATACTCAGTTGTATTGTTGGTGGCTTCTTCCCGGGAAAAATGCATTTGGACGACGTACTTCAAGTGCTCCCTGGAGGAGGCGACAAGAAGCATGCCAGCTCCTGCACCTTGTAGGGAAAAAGCACCATCAAAATACATAATCCATTCCTGGGGCGATTCCTTGTTGAGAATAACTGTCTCTGTCACTTCCTCATCAGGGGTTGGCGCCCATTCTACAATAAACTCTGCCAACGCCTTGCTCTGAATAGTTGACATGCTCTCAAACTTCAAACCAAAGCTAGACAGCTCCAAAGCCCACTCTACTATTCTGCCGGTAGCCTCAGGGTTTCGGAGTATCCTTTGCAAGGGAAAACGAGTGACAACTGTGATCTCATGGGCTTGGAAGTAGTGGTGCAATTTCCTTGGGGCCATAACAAGACCAAAAATCAACTTTTGCATGCCAGAGTACCTCGATCTAGCCCCCTGTAACAGGGAGCTAATGAAGTACACTAGGCGCTGCACCACTTTATTCCTTGTCGCTTCCTTGGGGTTGCTCTCATTGCAGTCCTGATTCTTCTCTAATTCTGCCCGTCTCTGCTCACTTTCTCCCTCATCCACTTCTCGTTGTGCTACCAAGGCTGCACTGACCACTTGATTGGTTGCCGCTAGGTATAGCAGCAAGGGCTCCTGGGGTTGGGGAGCAACCAAGGTAGGCACAGAGGACAAGTAGGCCTTTAATTCTTGCAAAGCTGCGTCGGCTTCTGGGGTCCACTTCGTAGGACCGGCCTTCTTCAAAATTTTTGAAGAATGACAGGGCGCGCTCGACAGACTTGGAGATGAATCTGCTTAGCGCGGCAACACATCCTGTCAGACGCCTCACATCCTTAATTGTCCTTGGTGCTTGGATTTGCTCGATGGCCTTGATCTTGTCGGGGTTGGCTTCGATCCTGCGATGGGATACAAAGAACCCAAGCAACTTGCCGGAGGGAACACCAAATACACACTTCTCTAGGTTGAGCTTCAGATTGATCTTGCGCAGATTATCAAATGTCTCCTCCAAATCCTGGATAAGGGTGGCACTATCCTTGGTCTTGACCACAATATCATCCATATGGGCTTCTATGTTTCTGTGCAACTGTGGCTCAAAACGAATCTAGATTGCCCTTGCAAAAGTGGACCCGACACTCTTCAATCCGAATGGCATGCGAACAAAGTAGTATGTACCACATGGAGTGATGAACGATGTCTTCTCTTTAGCTTCCTTGGACATGAAGATTTGGCAATACCCAGAGTAGGCGTATAGAAAGGAGAGCAAATCACAACCTGAAGTGGAATCCACAATCTAGTCGATACGCGGCAAGGGAAATGGTTCCTTCGGGCAAGCCTTGTTGAGGTCTGTGAAATCTATGCAAATCCTCCACATCCCGTTAGCCTTCCGGACAACTACTGGATTTGCTAACCACGTGGGATGCAGTACTCCTCTAAACAAACTAGCTACCTCAAGTTTCTCGATCTCTTCTGCAATGAACTGTTGCCTCTCCAAGGCCTGCTTTCGGACTTTCTGTTTGACAGGTCGGGCATGTGGGCAGACAGCAAGGTGGTGCTCTATTACCTCCCTGGGAACACCGGGTATACCAGATGGTTGCCACGCAAACACATCGATATTTTCCCACAGGAAGGGAACGAGTGTGCTTTCCTATTTGTCATCGAGGGTGGCGCTGATAGTGAATGTACCATCAAGGCCAGCCAGCCCTGCCGGGACCTTCTTCACTTGGGGTGCAGCAACTTTGGTTCTCTTGTTGTTGGAACACTCCAGCACGTCATCAACGGGTGTCGTGCACTCGGTGGGGGCACGCTTCCCAGACTCTTTGCCGGAGCTCCTACAATCCATCTTCTTTCCTTTACTTCCTTGGCAGGAACTGTTGCTACCGGTGCATCTGCCGCAACTGCGTCCCGGTACATCTTGTCCAAACAAATAATTGCATCCTTCTCATCTGATGGGATGGTGATGACTCCAAGTGGCCTAGGCATCTTCAAGGTGTTGTAGGCATAGTGGGATGCCGCCATGAACTTAGCTAGGGCCGGGCGTCCAAGAATCCCATTGTACGGCAGGGGGAGATCAACCACATCAAACACAATCTTCTCAGCCTGGTACTTTAGTTCTCCCCCAAACGTTACCGGCAACGTGATCTTTCCCTTACGGTGGCTCCTGCCAAGATTAACTCCTTGAAATGTGCCAGTAACCTCTAGCTCTTCCTCTAATATTTGAAGTCTGCTGATAACTGTTGGGGAGATCAGATTCAACCCGGCTCCTCCGTCCACCAACATCTTTGTGACCTTGAGGTTGCGACCAACAACGGCAAACACCCTACCACAGTGGTACGGCTAGGATGGTCCTCCTCATCAAAGATGATGGGTGTGTGGGACCATTTGAGCGGCTTCCAGGCCTCTGGCACTGGTTCCACGGCATTGACTTCTCGTGCCCACCATTTAAGCTGGCGGTGAGAAGTGTGTAGAGATGCACCTCCGTCAATGCATAGGGCATCCGTGGCCTTCTGAAACTCCTGCTCACTGGTTTCCTCTTCATCCCATTCATCACTCTCATCATCACAGGTTTCCTTCTCTCGACCTTTGGCGGGCTTTCCTTGGTTCCGAAAGGGCTTGCCGAGGCGATTTACTTCACCACCTCGGCCTTTACCGCCAGCAACATTCTGACATTTTTCCATATCACGCTTCTCATACTCTGCTCTTTGTTTCTTAACAAGCTGCTCAACCTGGTAACACTCTTGAAGGTCGTGGCCCTTGTCGGTGTCAAAACCGGCGGATCTCGGGTAGGGGGTCCCGAACTGTCCATCTAAGGTTGATGGTAACAGGACACAAGGGGCACGATGTTTACCCAGGTTTGGGCCCTCTCTATGGAGGTAATACCCTACGTCCTGCTTGATTGATATTGATGAATATGAGTATTACAAGAGTTGATCTACCTCGAGATCGTAATGGCTAAACCCTAGAGGCCTAGCTTGTATGGCTATGATGACCAGTCTCCTATCCGGACTAAGTCCTCCGGTTTATATAGACACCAGGAGGATCTAGGGTTACACGAGGTCAGTTACAAAGAAGGGAATCTACATATCCGATCGCCAAGCTTGCCTTCCACGCCAAGGAGAGTCCCATCCAGACGGTCTTCATATCTTCATAGCCCATCAATCTGGCCCATGGCTAACAGGCCGGACGCCCGAGGACCCCTTAGTCCAGGACTCCCTCAGTAGCCCCTGAACCTGGCTTCAATGACAAGGTATCTGACGCGTAGTGCTGTCTTTGGCATTGCAAGGCGGGTTCCTCCTTCCAAACACCAAAATAGTCTTCGGATGAATTGATCGTGTCTGGACCTGTAACACACACCACACACAACCGTAGGGAGAATATAATAATACACGAGTCCAATCCGATGACAACTTTTACAACATGACATCACGTCCATCCGATCATAATTTCGAACCGTTTTTTGCCTGCAGCTCCACGTTTCGAGACGCGGCTGCTATTGGCATGTCTTGTCGAAGCAGAGATCGTGTCCCCTTATTACGGGATTCTCATCAATAGGGGCATGGGTAACCCAACCATGCCATTTACACAGCCCTCGGGAGTAGGCGAATTTTGAGGCGAGTGGGGTGGCGTTCAATATTCACCGCCCTTATAAGGAAATAAGATTCCCCTTTCTTCTCCCACGCCTTCTCTCTTCTTCTGCCTTTCCACTCGTGAGCTCCAGCACCCAAGTTCTCATCTGTTTCTCACTCAAGAAAGCACTCAACCATGTCCGGATCCAGAGGTCAAGGCAAGTGGATGGCCTCCTCCGTCAAGGAGGAGGACATCGCTGAGCTTCGGGCGGCTGGGTACCTGGCGAAGGAAATCGCCCACCGTCTTCCAGCCGAAGGACAAATTATTCCCATGTCGAAGCCCAACGAGAGGGTAGTGTTCCTCCCCCATTTCCTCCGCGGGCTAGGGTTTCCACTCCACCCCTTCGTCCATGGGATAATGTTCTACTATGGAATAGACTTCCACGATCTATCCCCGAACTCCTTTCTCAATATCTCGGCGTTTATCATCGTGTGCGAGGCCTTCCTCTGCATCCACCCCCACTTCGGGCTATGGCTCAAAACCTTTAACATGAAGCCCAAGGTGGTAGACGGACATCACGCAGAGTGCGGGGGCGCCATGGTGAGCAAGCTCACCAATGTCTCTTGGCCAAAAGGCACATTCGTGGAGTCTTTCAAGGAATGGCAGAAATAATGGTTCTACATCACTGAACCCCATGACGCCACCTGGGCCGTGGCTGCCGCATTCAACTCCGACGCTCCTATGCGACTTACCTCGTGGGTCGAGAAGAGCCCGAACTGGTGTTCGTCAGATGAGCTGATTGCGCTGCAAACGCGCATTCAAAGCATGATTGATAGGGACATCAAGCTCGTCGACATAATTCAAGTGATGCTGGTGTGCCGGATCCTCCCCTGCCAGAGCCGAAGCCGCCCTCTATGGGATTTCAACCCGAAAAAGCACCACACCTTGGAAAGGCTCTTCGAAACAGCTCACGAAGATGCCTGAAAGTTGCTTTTCAAGGGCAACAAGATACCGCCGACCATAGATTTGGACCGTGGCCACGACATAAATCACATCCCCTACTTGCTTGTTTCAAGGGTGATATCTAAGCTTCTATTATCATTGCTTTTTCAGTACTGGTTGAAGAAGGCGAAGCAGATCCGGTATCCGGCTCCCCTGCCTGAAGAACCAGTCATCCCACGCTTAGCGAAGATGCTGGAGCCACCACCTTATATGGCACTAGAGAAGAAAGCCACAGGAAAGGCCAAGGGGGTCCAGAGTGGCCTCCGCCGCAAGGGCACTTCGGACGTGACGTCCGAAGACAAGACCCATTCCCCTACCGCCGAAGACGACAAGGATGATGAGGAGGAGAAAAACGACTCTCCCCCTGATGAGGGGAGGAAGAAGAGGGCGGCTTCCATAACTCTGGAGGCGGAGGCGCCCAAGAAGGGGAAGGGCTCCCTAGCGGATAACTCCTCATGGGACGTCGACAATAGTCCGGAGAGATGTCCCCGCGCTAAGCCTCGGGCCACATCGTAAGTACTAAGACTTGCACCCACCCATAAAGTTTCTCCTCCTCACCACATTGAGATGATTGGTTATGTTTATTGTAGTCCGGCCCACAATAGCTCCCCGTGATCCTCGTCAGGAGGGTCGCTGGATTCCAAGGCGATGGCCAACGATTCGCCGCCAGCCGCTCACTCCCCCAAGGCCAAGGATGATGTGGAGGTGATGTCCCGATGGACTGTTCCAGGTGGGGGAGAGGCTCGGGAGGTGCCAGAAGGCGAAAATCTCGTCCCCGGACACCAAGGAGAATCACTCCCCATGGAGTCTGGTGGGGAGGGACAAACTCAGTTCGACCCTCAGCCGGACTCAATTTGGGAGACCGAGGCTGCTCCGGAATCCGGCACACGACCTTCTTTGGAAGAAGGGAGGACGCCCGTTCCCCCGGTGACCCCTGTCCAACCAGGGGCACCAGATAACCTTCTAGAAGCGCTGCGAGGCGCTTCCATCATGGATGAGCATCGTGTACTTATGGGCACGGTAATTGAAAGGGTTTAGTCTGCCAAGAGTGGACTAACCGAAGCCTACAACAACCTGTTAACAGGTTTTGAGGTAAGCAGCGCAAAAAGGGAGAAAATATCCATATAGGTACTGTAGCCCCTGAGACACTGTCCGGTTTTCGAAAAGAAAAACAGGATAGAGGATCAACCTCCTATTGCAGGAAACTAGCTAAATCTGTCTGAAATGTATGCACAGGCGTCGCTGTTGGTCGCGGCCTCGCATACTGCCGAAGTCTCTGGACTAAAGCAGAAACTGGCGGAGGCCGAGGAGGAGCTGGGCCAGGTGAAGAGGCGGCTCTAGGAAAGACAAGGTAAGTAATAACCTATTATCGATTCGAAAAAGGAAAAGGGGAAAATGATATGCAATGATACGAATACCATGATGTGAACAGAGGCGACGATCGAGGTCGAGGCCCTGAAAGCGGCACTGGTCGAAGCCGAGGGGAGGGCTATCAAGGAGCAGGCAGCCCGTAAGAAGCTTAAGGCTTGGGTCAACGAAGTTCAACATGAGCTCCAGGATGCGGTGAAAAAGTGCAAGACCTTGGAGCACAATGCGTCGGCTCAAGAGGCCGAACATGCCAAGGCTCGTAAGAGTGCGGACGTGACCTGGATTGAAGCCCAAGGCGCCCTTCATGAGATCCAGGAGGCTA
Organism: Triticum urartu; assembly: GCF_056163025.1. Taxonomy (NCBI): domain Eukaryota; kingdom Viridiplantae; phylum Streptophyta; class Magnoliopsida; order Poales; family Poaceae; genus Triticum; species Triticum urartu. The sequence goes on along the minus strand of NC_141878.1, from coordinate 358,545,413 downwards.
GGAAGATCACGGCGGGTAAGGCATTCAATATGCAAAGCAGGGGTGTGAAGAGGAAATTTCTTTTACTAACCCGGATTCGGAGTTCTGCAGGGGCTTTTGCTGATCTGCCACGCAGTGTGACCGACGCTGTGGAGTTCTTCTGAGCCGAAGAAGGGAGCTCCGCGGAGAAACTGTTCTGGTCGCAATATTGCGCGCCAGAGCATTGATACGTCTCCAACGTATCTATAATTTTTGATTGTTCCATGCTATTATATTATCTATTTTGGATGTTTATGGGCTTTATTATACACTATTATATTATTTTTGGGACTAACCTATTAACCCAGAGCCCAGTGCCAGTTTCTGTTTTTTTCCTTGTTTCAGTGTTTCGCAGAAAAGGAATATCAAACGGAGTCCAAACGGAATGAAACCTTCGAGAGTGTGATTTTTGGAACAAACGTGATCCAGGAGACTTGGAGTTGAAGTCAAGGAAGCTTTGAGGTGGCCACGAGGCAGGGAGGCGCGCCTGCCCCCCTGGGCGCGCCACCCACCCTCGTGGCCCCTCATGGCTCCCCTGACCGACTTCTTTCGCCTATATATGTCCATATACCCTAAAACATCAGGGAGAAGAATAGATCGGGAGTTCCGCTGCCAGAAGTCTCTGTAGCCACAGAAAATCAATCGGGACCCTGTTCCGGCACCCTGCCGGAGGGGGGATCCCTCACCGGTGGCCATCTTCATCATCCTAGCGCTCTCCATGACGAGGAGGGAGTAGTCCACCCTCGGGGCTGAGGGTATGTACCAGTAGCTATGTGTTTGATCTCTCTCTCTCTCTCGTGTTCTTGAGGTGATACGATCTTGATGTATCGCGAGCTTTGCTATTACAGTTGGGTCTTATGATGTTTCTCCCCCTCTACTCTCTTGTAATGGATTGAGTTTTCCCTTTGAAGTTATCTTATCGGATTGAGTCTTTAAGGATGTGAGAACACTTGATGTATGTCTTGCCGTGCTTATCTATGGTGACAGTGGGATATTCATGTGATCCACTCGATGTATATTTGGGTGATCAACTTGCGGGTTCCGCCCATGAACCTATGCGTAGGGGCTGGAACAGGTTTTCGTCTTGACTCTCCGGTAGAAACTTTGGGGCACGCTTTGAGGTTCTATGTGTTGGTTGAATAGATGAATCTGAGATTGTGTGATGCATATCGTATAATGATACCCACGGATACTTGAGGTGACATTGGAGTATCTTGGTGACATTAGGGTTTTGGTTGATTTGTATCTTAAGGTGTTATTCTAGTATGAACTCTTGAATAGATCAATCCGAAAGAATAACTTTGAGGTGGTTTCGTACCCTACCATAATCTCTTCGTTTGTTCTCCGCTATTAGTGACTTTGGAGTGACTCTTTGTTGCATGTTGAGGGATAGTTATATGATCCGATTTTGTTATTATTGTTCAGAGAACTTGCACTAGTGAAAGTATGAACCCTAGGCCTTGTTTCCTAGCATTGCAATACCGTTTGTGCTCACTTTTATCATTATTTACCTTGCTGTTTTTATATTTTCAGATTACAAATACCTTTATCTACCATCCATATTGCAGCTGTATCACCATCTCTTCGCCGAACTAGTGCACCTATACAATTTACCATTGTATTGGGTGTGTTGGGGACACAAGAGACTCTTTGATATTTGGTTGCAGGGTTGTTTGAGAGAGACCATCTTCATCCTACGCCTCCCGCGGATTGATAAACCTTAGGTCATCCCCTTGAGGGAAATTTTCTACTGTCCTACAAACCTCTGCACTTGGAGGCCCAACAACGTCTACAAGAAGAAGGTTGTGTAGTAGACATCAAGGTCTTTTCTGGCGCCGTTGCCGGGGAGGTGAGTGCTTGAAGGTATATCTTTAGATCTTGCAATCGAATCTTTTTTTCTTGTTTTATCACTAGTTTAGTCTATAAAAGAAAACTACAAAAAATGGAATTGAGTTTGTCTCATACGCTTCGTCTTTTTAATATCTTTCCTGAGAATGATGGAAAGGAAAATTATGCTCAAGTACTAGGAGAAGAAATCTATAAAATGTTTGGCACTAGATCACTGAATGATGAGCATGATTCAATGTTGTTAGTATGAACTCTTTGAATATTCATAGTACTAATGATGATTGCACTAGTCATGATGAAAATATCTCTTATAAGCATGTCGATTTTTGTGGAGTGCATTGGGTTTGCAAGTACACCCCAAATAGGGAAGATAGATATTGCAAGAGGCATAAGCATTTAGAAACTAAATTGTTGCAAGAAAGGCTAGATGTTTGTGCTAAAAATTTGAATTTTCTTAGCCGTACTTGTGGATTTTGCAATGAAGGGGTCATTTAACTATCCGATGCAAATTGTTTCATGATCTAATCGTGTCCAAAAATTGTGATGACTTGATTTACCTTGCACATTATAATGAACTTAGTTTTCTTATGGGTTACGAAGAAATGAAACGTATAACTAAGCATCTTCCAGAATTTGCCCATTATAAACTTCTTGATTTTGATCTAGAGAAAATTTATCTGTATTGTGCGGTGAATTGCATTGAAAATCCTTATATTGCCAATTACATAAAGACAAGAAAACAAATAGAAGATGAAGAGAATACTAATGAAAGGGAAGAGACTTCCCAATATCCTCCTATTATTTCTTATGATGAATCAGGTAATGAGGAGGAGCCTTCTATTCAAACAATCTCATTAATAAGGAGCTCCAAAAAGAGGATTGAACCCACACATGATGTGGTGAAGAAGAAGAAAAGAAAAAGGAAGAGAGTTAAAAAGATATCTCTCCCAAATAATGTTGCTCCTATTATTGTTGTGCCTCATGAAAATGAATCAAAAATAATTGTGGAAGATGATGCACTTGATGATGATCTCGTTATGCCTATTGCTTGTTGTGATTATTATGATTGGGAAGATAATGATACTTCTTATGATCTTGAAAATCTTTTTGGCACCTGCTTGGAGGAATATGATAATTGCTATACTATTGGTGCTATCCATACTATTAATGATGAGAGTGATTATGCTTATGATATGAAAAGTCCCAAGCTTGTTGATGCCATGTTTGATGAAGATGATGTTTTTGAGAATATAGTTGTTGCAATTAATGTTTGTCCCAAGCTTGGGGATGCTACGTTTAATGAAGATCATATTTTTAGTCTCCCAAGTTTTGATATGCAAATTTATTATGATGATAGCATGCCTCCTACTTATGATGATTATATTGATGAAAGTGGGTTTGGAAGAGTGTCAACTTAAGGAAGTAGTAATCCCACTATTTTGGAGGATGTTGAATCTTATTGTGATAATTATGGAAGTGGATTTGGAGAGGTCATGACTTTATTTAGTAATGATTCCACTATCTTGGTAGATGTTTCAATTGATTATGATGAGAACAAAGTTGCTACCTATGATGATTATTGTGATGATACTTATGCTATATAGAGTAGTGATGATTATATTTATAAAACTTGTCATGATTATGATTACCATTTTTCCGAACATTACTCTTTTAATGTGGAAACAATTTATAGTATTTGAGTCTCTTATGATACTCCCACTATTCTGAATGAGAAGAATTTTGCTTACGTGGAGAGTAATAAAATTTATATGCTTGTAGATCATGAAAACAATGCTTTACGTGCTGGTTATATTGTTGAATTCATTCATGATGCTACTGAAAATTATTATGAGGGAGGAACATATGCTTGTAGGAATTGCAATAATATCAAGTTTCCTCTCTATGTGCGTAAAATCTTGAAGTTATGCTTGTTTTGCCCTCCTATGCTAGTTCATTATTGTTCCCATAAGTTGTTTGCTCACAAAATCACTATGCATAGGAAGTGGGTTAGACTTAAATGTGCTATTCATATTCTTCATGATGCTCTCTTTATGTTTCAATTCTATTCCTTTATGTGAGCATCATTGAAATCATCATGCCTAGCTAGGGGCGTTAAACGTTAGCGCTTGTTGGGAGGCAACCCAATTTTATTTTTGTTACTTGATTTTTGTTCCTGTTTATTAATAAATAATTCATCTAGACTCTGGTTAGATATGGTTTTATGTTTTAATTAGTGTTTGTGCCAAGTAGAACCTTTGGGAAGACTTGGGGAAAGTCTTTGCAATCATGCTGTAAAAAACAGGACCTTTAGCGCTCACGAGATTAGCCACAACTTTTTACTAGAGAGTGATATTTAGTTGATTATTTTTGAAGATGATTAATAGATACATTCCTCACGTCCAGAAATTTATTTTAGAATTTTTGGGGTTCCAGAAGTATACGTTTGATACAGATTATTACAGATTGTTCTGTTTTTGACAGATTCTGTTTTCTATGTGTTGTTTGCTTATTTTGATTAATCTATGAGTAGTATCGGAAGGTATGAACCATATAGAAGTTGGAATACAGTATATATTACATCAAGATAAATAAAGAATGAGTTCATTACAGTACCTTATGATGGTGATTTGCTTTCTTATACTAACGGAGCTTACGAGTTTTCTGTTAAGTTTTGTGTTGTGAAGTTTTCAAGTTTTGGGTAAAGATTCGATGGACTATGGAATAAGGAGTGGAAAGAGCCTAAGCTTGGGGATGCCCAAGGCACCCCAAGGTAATATTCAAGGACAACCAAAATCCTAAGCTTGGGGATGCCCCGGAAGGCATCCCCTCTTTCATCTTCGTTCATCGGTAACTTTACTTGGAGCTATATTTTTATTCACCACATGATATGTGTTTTGCTTGGAGCGTCATTTTATTTTATTTTGTTTTGCTTGTTGTTTGAATAATATCCCAAGATATGAAATTCTTAAATGTTAGAGAGTCTTCACATAGTTACATAATTATTTAGCTACTCATTGATCTTCACTTATATCTTTAGGAGTAGTTTGTTGTTTGCTCTAGTGCTTCACTTATATCTTTTTAGAGCACGGTGGTGGTTTTATTTTGAAGAAATAGATGAACTCTCATGCTTCACTTATATTATTTTGAGAGTCTTTAGAACAGCATGGTAGTTTGCTTTGGTTATGAAACTAGTCCTAATATGATGGGCATCCAAGATGGGTATGATAAAAACTTTCATATAAAGTGCATTGAATACTATGAGAAGTTTGATACTTGATGATTGTTTTGAGATATGGAGATGGTGATATTAGAGTCATGCTAGTTGAGTAGTTGTGAATTTGAGAGATACTTGTGTTGAAGTTTGTGATTCCCGTAGCATGCACGTATGGTGAACTGTTATGTGATGAAGTCGGAGCATGATATATTTATTGATTGCCTTCCTTATGAGCGGTGGTCGGGGACGAGCGATGGTATTTTCCTACCAATCTACCCCCCTAGGAGCATGCGCGTAGTACTTTGTTTCGATAACTAATATATTTTTGCAATAAGTATGTGAGTTCTATATGACTAATGTTGAGTCCATGGATTATACGCACTCTCATCCTTCCACCATTACTAGCCTCTCTAATACCGCGTACCTTTCGCCGGTATCATACACCCACCATATACCTTCCTCAAAACAGCAACCATACCTACCTATTATGGTATTTCCATAGCCATTCCGAGATATATTGCCATGCAACTTTCCACCGTTCCGTTTATTATGACACGTACCATCATTGTCATATTGCCTTGCATGATCATGTAGTTGACATCGTATTTGTGGCAAAGCCACCGTTCATAATTTTTTCATACATGTCACTCTTGATTCATTGCACATCTTGGTACACCACCGGAGGCATTCATATAGAGTCATATTTTGTTCTAAGTATCGAGTTGTAATTCTTGAGTTGTAAGTAAATAATAGTGTGATGATCATCATTATTAGAGCATTGTCCGAGCGAGGAAAGGATGATGGAGACTACGATTCCCCCACAAGTCGGGATGAGACTCCAGACAAAAAAATAAAAGAAAAAATAGAGGCCAAAAAAGGGAGAAAAGGCCCAAATAAATAATAATAATAATAATAATAATAATAATAATGAGAGAAAAAGAGAGAAGGGACAATGCTACTATCCTTTTACCACACTTGTGCTTCAAAGTAGCACCATGATCTTCATGCTAGAGAGTCTCATATGTTGTCACTTTCATATACTAGTGGGAATCTTTCATTATAGAACTTGGCTTGTATATTCCAATGACGGGCTTCCTCAAAATGACCTAGGTCTTCATGAGCAAGCGAGTTGGATGCACACCGACTTAGTTTCTTTTGTTGAGCTTTCATACACTTATAGCTCTAGTGCATCCGTTGCATGGCAATCCCTACTCACTCACATTGATATCTATTGATGGGCATCTCCGTAGCCCGTTGATATGCCTATTTGATGTGAGACTATCTTCTCCTGTTTGTCTTCTCCACAACCACCATTCTATTCCACCTATAGTGCTATATCCATGGCTCACGCTCATGTATTGTGTGAAGATTGAAAAAGTTTGAGAACATAAAAAGTTTGAAACAATTGCTTGGCTTGTCATCGGGGTTGTGCATGATTAAATACTTTCTGTGATTGAGTCCTGGATTAGGGGGTCTCCGGACAGCCGGACTATATCCTTTGTCCGGACTGTTGGACTATGAAGATACAAGATTCAAGACTTCGTTTCGTGTCCGGATGGGACTCTACTTGGCGTGGAAGGCAAGCTAGGCAGAATGGATATGGATATCTCCTCCTTTGTAACCGACATTGTGTAACCCTAACCCTCTCCGGTGTCTATATAAACCGGAGGGTTTTAGTCCATAGGACACAACAACTACAACATAGAATTATACCATAGGCTAGCTTCTAGGGTTTAGCCTCTCTGATCTCGTGGTAGATCTACTCTTGTACTAGCCATATCATCAATATTAATCAAGCAGGACGTAGGGTTTTACCTCCATCAAGAGAGCCCGAACCTAGGTAAAACTTCGTGTCCCCTACCTCCCGTTACCATCCGCCTAGATGCATAGTTCGGGACCCCTACCCGAGATCCGCCGGTTTTGACACCGACATTGGTGCTTTCATTGAGAGTTCCTCTGTGTCATCGCCGTTAGGCTTGATGGCTCCTACTATCATCGATAGCGATGCAGTCCAGGGTGAGACTTTCCTCCCCGGACAGATCTTTATGTTCGGCGACTTTGCACTGCGGGCCAATTCACTTGGCCACCTGGAGCAGATTGAAAGCTACGCCCCTGGCCACTAGGTCAGGTTTGGAAGCTTAAGCTACACGGTCGACGTCCGTAGAGACTTGATCTTCAATGGATTCGAGCCTCTGCCTTGTGCGTCACACGGTCACGATGAGTACGATATAGCTCTACCATCAGACAGTGTTCAGGAAATCGCACCGGCAGTCGCTCCGACCCTCAATTCGGAGCCAGTTGTGCCTTCCGTGGACGGGTGGATGGACCCCTCCACGGAGGCCTTACCCTCAGCGGTGATCGAGCCGAACATCGACCTTACCTTGCACGAGAGCCGTATTGTTAAACTGCCGGATCTTTCTCCGGCCACGGACTCCGAACCGCCTGCACCCGATCCTATTAAATCCGATTGGGCGCCGATCATGGAGTTTACCTTCGTGGATATTTTTCAGCACTCGCCCTTTGGCGACATACTGAACACACTAAGGTCCCTCTCCTTGTCAGGAAGATCCTGGCCGAACTATGACCGGCAGGATTAGGATGCGGATGACGAAGAAATTCGCCGCCCACCCACCACCCACTTAGTAGCCACTGTCGATGACTTAACTGACATGCTCGACCTCGACTCCGAAGACATCAACGGTATGGACGATGATGCAGGAGACGAACAGGAACCACTGCCCACGGGGCACTGGATGCCCACTTCATCACACGACGTATACATGGCGAACACACCAAAAGAAAACGACGATGAGGAACGGAAGGACGCAACGAAGGGTTGTCCCCTCGAGAAGCAGTCAAAGCCCGCCGCTCCAAATCCCGCCTCGACAGAAACAACAATCATATAGACCCAGTGTTAGAGCAGGGTGAACCATCGTCGGATCATGACAATACGGAGAATCAAACCGAACAACCTGACTCTGTCAAAGATAATAGTCCGGACAACCTCACACCGGACAGACACCCGGAGCAACAGAATGCCCGTCAAAGGCTTGTTGCCACCGCGAGGAGTCTAAAAAAGCAGAAGCAAAGACTCAAGGCTGCACAAGACACACTCGGAATCAGATGGAGCAAAGTACTCAACGCAGCAGCGAAGTACGGCGGTAATCGCCCCACCAAGAGCTACCCGAAGCGGAAGTTGCTACCCGAATTCGATGAGGAGGCCTTGGATCCCCCGCAACCAAAAATTGAAATGGCCACCTGGCCGGATAGACGTCCTCACAGCCAACATAGAGCGGCAGACAACGCCACACATAAGCCAATACGCGATCCACGCGAAGGCTCGCATCAAAAGGCCGGCGCAACCAGATCCATCTATGGACCATGCAAGCGCGCTCCAGCATACGATGCAACACAACAAACATCCGAACAACGCGGTACACCCAGATACAGGGGTGCCGCACACCCCCTATGTTTCACCGATGAGGTGCTGGACCATGAATTTCCAGAGGGATTCAAACCCGTAAACATAGATGCATACGACGGAACAACAGACCCTGGGTCTGGATTGAGGACTATATCCTCCATATCCATATGGCTCGAGGAGATGATCTTCATGCCATCAAGTACTTACCCCTCAAGCTCAAAGGGCCGGCTCGGCACTGGCTTAAAAGCCTCCCCGAAAACTCCATTGGAAGCTAGGAAGAGCTCGAAGACGCTTTTCGGGCAAATTTTCAAGGGACTTATGTCCGACCTCCGGATGCGGACAATTTGAGTCATATAACTCAACAGCCCGGAGAGTCAGCCCGAAAGCTTTGGAACATGTTTCTTACTAAAAAGAACCAAATAGTTGACTGTCCAGACGCCGAAGCCTTGGCATCTTTTAAGCATAGCGTCCGCGATGAATGGCTTGCTAGACACCTCGGCCAAGAAAAGCCAAGAACAATGGTAGCATTAACAAGCCTCATGACCCGCTTTTACGCGGGTGAGGACAGCTGGCTAGCCAGATGCAGCACCAGCAACCCAATTACATCCGAAGTTAGAGATGAAAATGGGAAATCACGACGTAGCAAAAATAATAAGCATCGGAATAAAGAAGACATCCCAAAGAGCACGGCGGTAAACGCCTGATTCAGAAGCTCTTGGCCAGGTCAGCAAAAGCCGCCCACTAAAGGCGCCAGAGATGAACTATCCAGCCTCAACAAAATTCTGGACCAAATATGTCAGATCCATAGCACCCCTGGTAAACCCGCTAATCATACCCACAGAGAATGTTGGGTCTTCAAGCAGTCCAGCAAGCTCAACGTCGTACACAAGGGGGAGGATACACCAAGCGAAGACGAGGATGAGCCTCTCAAGCAAGACACTGGGGAACAAAAGAAATTTCCACTAGAAGTCAAAACAGTAAACGTGTTACACGTGATCAAGGGGAGAAACAAAGCGGCACTCCCTGATAACTATGCCCAAGGGCCAATCACCGCGGAGTCCTGCCACTGGTCGTTTCAACCGATCACTTTTGACCATCGGGATTACTCAGCAAGTATCCGGCGTGTAGGATGGGCTGCCTTGGTGTTAGACCCAATAATTGACGGATACCATTTCACACGAGTCCTGATGGACGGTGGCAGCAGTCTAAACCTGATATCCGCAAAATGGGGATAGACCCAACGAAAATTTGCCTCAGCAATACTACCGTTAAAGGAGTAACGCCAGGCCCATGGGCTCATTGCACGGGCTCCCTGCTACTAGAAGTTATATTCGGCTTCCCCGATAACTTCCGTAGCGAAAATTTAACCTTCCACATTGCTCCGTTCCAAAGTGGCTATCAAGAACTACTTGGACGCGAAGCTTTCGCTCACTTCAATGCAATACCGCATTATTCTTCCCTCATACTTAAGATGCCCGGTCCGCGTGTCATCATTACAGTAAATCGAAATATTGAGCGATCCCTGTGCGCCGAGGAGGGTGCAGCTGCCTCGGCAGCCGCACACTAAAACGGCCCCACCAACTAAAGTATTCAATAGGTCGTCAAGACCACGGACACGGTTAGACGAGTCCGGCGCAGCTATATGAAATTCGTACAGGTTTGACGGCCACACCCCTATCACAAACACAAGGGGCTCAACGTGCGCAGACAAGTGGCAATTTTTACTCATCTTGAAATTTACATGGTTTCTTTAAAACCTACCTTTTTGCACGACAACTTTTCACCTAAGTTCCTCTCTTTTACAGATGACCACCATGCTACACCCATCCAGGATACGGCAGAACAGAGACACAGGCGCAGACGTGCAGCAGGGACCCGTCCCAAGGATTCTCTTTAGATTAAGACCTTGTGTCAACCTTTTTTACTGTCTCTTGTTGATACACATCCCTCGGATTCTTAGTACAATTGAGAAGGGTGCTGGCGTCTTGGCATGTGGCCACGTCAGAATAATGCACGTACCTGGACACCAGGGGCTTCTTACAAAGGGCACTGTTTAGGCCCGGGTCATACCATAAAGACCGAATACCTTAGGGAGTGTTCGGCGTCGCGAGTCTGGCCCTATATGCATCAGCTCTGAATCATGTCTTTGGTCAAATGTTGGGTTTGCCCAGCTCCTATGTTTTGGTACCTTACGTTCCGCTCTATCGGCTAAGGTAGCACTAGGAGAACTACTATGATTGTGCCCCGGGTCATCCGGATGAGCACCTCAGTAGAGAAACCCGAAAACTGACTGTCATGATATAGCGTGAGACTGGTCAACCACTCGATGACCTATCGGAATGTTAGAATTCCTCCGCCTTAACGAAGGGCCGTTTTCCGGCCAGGCATGTACGCACCCCGAATTCGGGAGAGTGCGGAGCCACCAGGGGCTATATAGTAGCCCCACCGTCAAACTCCTATGGCTAAGTGAAAGTGTTAAAGCATTATAGTCTGGATGCCTCGTTCGCTGCGCTATCACCTCCTTAATAGGACCAAGACGTTGGGTTAAGTGTGAACATGCGTCTTCTGCGAACACCTCCGCATTATATGCGTGGGGGCTGAAGCCGACGACTGCAATCTTTTAGGTTATACACATGTATACATAAACGGCCGCACAGGAGGCATCATATTACTTTCAGGAAAAAGTATAAACACAGCCTTAATAAATTTCATAAAAACATTGTGTTTACAATGGGAATACATGTCACTCAAACATAATATTCTTCGAGCACTTGGCCTCTATCAAACGAGCACCCTCGAGAACCTCTTCGAAATAGTACTCGGCAGGCACTCGGCCTATGGCCGAACCCTGCACCGCAACAGTGGTAGCATCCATCTCCGCCCAGTATGCTTTAACACGGGCAAGGGCCATCCGCGAGCCTTCTATGCACGCCGACCTCTTCATCGCATTGATGCGCGGCACCGCACCAAGGAACTGCTGCACTAAGCTGAAATAGCTGTTCGGCTTCGGCTTTTCCGGCCACAGCTGATCCACGACAGACCTCATGGCGAGTCCGGACAACCTATTTAGTTCGGCCCATTCGGCTAGCTGATCAGTCAACGGAAGCGGACGCTCTGGAACGTTGAATTGCGACCAGAACAGCTTGTCCACTTCACGATCTGTTTGACCTTGGAAGTATTTGGCCGCATCGGCAGCGCTTGCCGCCAAGTCCATATATGCGTCTGCCGAACTCAACAGCCGATCCAGCGGGGCATACCGTGGATCTTCGAACTTCCTCCGCAGCATGAAGGGCTTCCCAGCCGCAATATCCCCGGCTTCACGCAGCTCCTCCTTCTTCGCTCGCATAGCAGAGCGGGTGTCTTTGTTCACCATCGTGGCCTTTTCAAGGTCCGTTGCCTTCGCTCGGTTTTCTTTTTCAAGGAAATGGGAACGGTCGGCAGTGTCTTTTAACTTTACGGCCATCTTGGCCATCTTCTCTTTGCTCTCGCAATGCGCGGCCTTCTCGGCTTTCAACTCTTCGGCCGCCTTCAAAGCAGCCGCATTACTAATCCTTGCTTGTTCTTTGGCTTGGGCAAGTTCCGCCCGCAGGGTTTCCACGGTGGCAGCTCCATCTGCAGTCACAACATATTAAAGATACTGGCATCATGCTGCTCTTACTATGTGGCATTCACCAGAAAATACCACCTACCCTGTGCCTCATCAAGCCTCTTGTTAACAAGCTCGATGTCGGCACCCGCCGCATCTAGTTGCCGCTTCAGTTCGGCAAACTCATGAGTCAGGCTAGCCACCGGAGCTCCCACTACCTCCACATTAAAGCGGTATGGTTATTGCTTTCGGTGGATGAAATCCTTTCCATCACCGTACCCATCAATGTACGGTGTTCTTCTGAGATGGCCGCTCGCTCCAACAGCTCTCTCAGTACGTCCGACCGCATACCAGACGGTGCCGGACTCTTCTGTTTGCTCTCTTTGAGAGCCGGACGCTGGGGACTTCGGGTGACTATAGGATTATCTTCTGGCCTCACCAGATCCGGAGAGGCCCTCCGTGACGACACTTCAAGGTCACCCGCTTCTTGAGCGGAGGAGTCCAGGGGAGGCGTTTCGCTCTCCATCATCTTCGGAAGAAGATCCCCTGAAGACAAGCTCTACTGAGAAGGGCTAAGATCCGAACTGCAAGATAAATACTTCGGTTATTTTCCTTAGAGGTAAGGTAATATATCTTCACTATTTAAGTACTTTTTAATTACTTACAGCTCGTTAGAGGGCTGATCCACGCGCGTACTTTGTGCGGCAAGAGCACCCTCCAGGGCAGGACCCTCTGGTGGAGATTTCTTCTCCCGCTTGGAAATCTTGGTTTCCGGATCTTCAGAGGTAGTCCTCTTCCTTCCCCGGGGTGAGAGAATGTCCGATTCCTCCCCTCGATTATCCTCCCTCACAGAGGCGCTCGTTCCCTCGGTCGGAATAGGTAGCGGTGGAGGCCCGCTTTCGCCCTCATTATCCCCCCCCCCCTTGTCTTCCTTTGAGGGCTCCGGGCAAGGTGCTAGCTCGAGCATCTTTTCCAGTACTGGATTTTCCAAACCCTCAGGAAGGGGGGCCGAACACCGAATCATCTTCGCCTTTGTTATCCAGTCCTGGTCGAAGAGCAATTTCTCAGAATAACGTCATGATAAATGAAAGACGGTGTGTTCGGCTAGAGGATAACTTACTTGGTCAGCGGTGCGGTTGCTGCTCACGCCCACGTCCTCGGTAGTATCCGGACACTCTATCTAGGGTCCGAAGAATGATCTATACATCTCCTCATGCGTCAGGCTGAGGAAATTCTGAATAGCGTGCGGTCCTTCTGGGTTGAACTCCCACATGCGAAGAGGCCGGCGTTTGCATGGCTGGATTCGTTGAACCAGCATGACTTGAATTACCATAATCAAACTAAAATCTCCTTCGAAGAGATTTTGAATGCGGCTTTGCAGTACAGGCACGTCCTTGGCGGGACCGCAGCTCAGCCCTCTTCTAATCCATGACATCAGTTGTGGTGGAGGGCTTGAGCGGAAAGCAGGGGCAGCCACCCACTTGGCACTTCTGGGAGCTGTGATGTAAAACCACTCATGTTGCCATAATCCGGAGACCTCTGGAATAGAACCCTTTGGCCATGGAGCTCCGGCGATCCTGTTTATTAATGCGCCTCCGCACGCTACATGCTGCCCTTCGACCATCTTCGGCTTCACGTCGAAGGTCTTGAGCCATAGGCCGAAGTGAGGGGTAATGCGGAGGAAGGCCTCACATACAACAATAAATGATGAGATGTGGAGAAAGGAGTCCGGGGCTAGATTGCGGAAATCTAGCCCGTAGTAAAACATCAACCCCCTAACGAAGGGATCCAGAGTGAGGCCTAGACCTCGGAGGAAGTGGGAGATGAACACGACGTCTTCGTTGGGTTCAGGAGTAGGGACGACCTGCCCTCGGGCAGGCAGCCGATGCGAAACCTCGGCGGTCAGGTATCTGGCCTCCCTCAACTTCTTGATGTCTTCTTCCGTAACGGAGGAGGGCATCCACCGGCCTTGAAGGCTAGATCCGGACATGATTGAAGGTCCGGAGCACCTGACCTGCGCTTTGGGTGTTAGATATAACGCCCTCGATGCGGCTATATCTCCTACGTGTCGAAGCACGACTTAGAGGCATAACCGCATTGAAAGCAATGTCGCAAATAAGGTAATCTTCACAACAACCCATGTAAATAGATAATAGGAGAAAAGGTACATAGTTGGCTTACACTCGCCACGTCACACAAGGTACATAAATAGCATTACAATCATCCAATACACTCATGGTCCGACTATGGTACCAAAATAAAAGATCAACCCCAACATGCGACACGGTCCCGATCGCCCCAACTGGGCACCACTACCGATCATCAGGGAAGGACACATAGTAACGGCAGGAGTCTTCGTCGAACTCCCACTTGAGCTCAAGCGCATCATCTGGAACGGAGTCATCGGGCCCTGCATCTGGTTTGGAAGTAATCTGTGAGCCACGGGGACTCAGCAATCTCGCACCCTCGCGATCAAGACTATTTAAGCTTATAGGAAAGGCAAGGTAATATATGGAGATGCACCATCAAAATCCGTTGAGACGACGCCTTATGAACTGTGGTTTGGCAAGAAACCGAAGTTGTCGTTTCTAAAAGTTTGGGGCTGCGATGCTTATGTGAAAAAGCTTCAACCTGATAAGCTCGAACCCAAATCGGAGAAATGTGTCTTCATAGGATATCCAAAGGAAACTATTGGATACACCTTCTATCACAGATCCGAAGGCAAGACTTTTGTTGCTAAATTCGGAAACTTTCTAGAGAAGGAGTTTCTCTCGAAAGAAGTGAGTGGGAGGAAAGTAGAACTTGACGAGGTAACTGTACCTACTCCCTTATTGGAAAGTAGTACATCACAGAAAATTGTTTCTGTGACACCTACACCAGTTAGTGAGGAAGCTAATGATAATGATCATGAAACTTCAGAACAAGACACTACTGAACCTCGTAGATCAACCAGAGTAAGATCCGCGCCAGAGTGGTACAGTAATCCCATTCTGGAAGTCATGCTGCTAGATCATGATGAACCTACGAACTATGAAGAAGCAATGGTGAGCCCAGATTCCGCAAAGTGGCTTGAAGCCATGAAATCTGAGATAGGATCCATGTATGAGAACAAAGTATGGACTTTGGTTGACTTGCCCGATGATCGGCAAGCAATTGAGAATAAATGGATCTTCAAGAAGAAGACTGACGCTGACAGTAATATTACTGTCTACAAAGCTCGACTTGTCACAAAAGGTTTTCGGCAAGTTCAAGGGATTGACTACGATGAGACCTTCTCACCCGTAGCGATGCTTAAGTCTGTCCGAATCATGTTAGCAATTGCCGCATTTTATGATTATGAAATTTGGCAGATGAATGTCAAAACTGCATTCCTAAATGGATTTCTGGAAGAAGAGTTGTATATGATGCAACCAGAAGGTTTTGTCGATCCAAAGGGAGCTAACAAAGTGTGCAAGCTCCAGCGATCCATTTATGGACTGGTGCAAGCCTCTCAGAGTTGGAATAAACGTTTTGATAGTGTGATCAAAGCATTTGGTTTTATACAGACTTTTGGAGAATCCTGTATTTACAAGAAAGTGAGTGGAAGATCTATAGCATTTCTGATATTATATGTGGATGACATATTACTAATTGGAAATGATGTAGAATTTCTGGATAGCATAAAGGGATACTTGAATAAGAGTTTTTCAATGAAAGACCTCGGTGAAGCTGCTTACATATTAGGCATTAAGATCTATAGAGATAGATCAAGACGCTTAATTGGACTTCCACAAACCACATACCTTGACAAAGTTTCGAAGAAGTTCAAAATGGATCAAGCAAAGAAAGGGTTCTTGCCTATGTTACAAGGTGTGAAATTGAGTAAGACTCAATGCCCGACCACTGCAGAAGATAGAGAGAATATGAAAGATGTTCCCTATGCATCAGCCATAGGATCTATCATGTGTGCAATGCTGTGTACCAGACCTGATGTGTGCCTTGCTATAAGTCTAGCAGGGAGGTACCAAAGTAATCCAGGAGTGGATCACTAGACAGTGGTCAAGAACATCCTGAAATACCTGAAAAGGACTAAGGATATGCTTCTCATATATGGAGGTGACAAAGAGCTCAGCGTAAAAGGTTACGTTGATGCAAGCTTTCACACTGATCCGGACGATTCTAAATCGCAAACTGGATACGTGTTTACATTAAACGGTGGGGCTGTAAGTTGGTGCAGTTCTAAACAAAGTGTTGTAGCGGGATCTACATGTGAAGCGGAGTACATAGCTGCTTCGGAAGCAGCAAATGAAGGAGTCTGGATGAAGGAGTTCATATCCGATCTAGGTGTCATACCTAGTGCATCGGGTCCAATGAAAATCTTTTGTGATAATACTGGTGCAATTGCCTTGGCAAAGGAATCCAGATTTCACAAGAGAACCAAGCACATCAAAAGACGCTTCAATTCCATCCGGGATCTAGTCCAGGTGGTAGACATAGAGATTTGCAAGATACATACGGATCTGAATGTAGCAGACCCGTTGACTAAGCCTCTTCCACGAGCAAAACATGATCAGAACCAAGGCTCCTTGGGTGTTAGAATCATTACTGTGTAATCTAGATTATTGACTCTAGTGCAAGTGGGAGACTGAAGGAAATATGCCCTAGAGGCAATAATAAAGTTATTATTTATTTCCTTATATCATGATAAATGTTTATTATTCATGCTAGAATTGTATTAACCGGAAACATAATACATGTGTGAATACATAAACAAACAAAGTGTCACTAGTATGCCTCTACTTGACTAGCTCGTTAACCAAAGATGGTTATGTTTCCTAACCATGAACAATGAGTTGTTATTTGATTAACGGGATCACATCATTAAGTGAATGATCTGATTGACATGACCCATTCCATTAGCTTAGCACCCGATCATTTAGTATGTTGCTATTGCTTTCTTCATGACTTATACATGTTCCTATAACTATGAGATTATGCAACTCCCGTTTACCGGAGGAACACTTTGGGTGCTACCAAACGTCACAACGTAACTGGGTAATTATAAAGGAGTACTACAGGTGTCTCCAAAGGTACATGTTGGGTTGGCGTATTTCAAGATTAGGTTTTGTCACTCCGATTGTCGGATAGGTATCTCTGGGCCCTCTCGGTAATGCACATCACTTAAGCCTTGCAAGCATTGCAACTAATGAGTTAGTTGCGGAATGATGTATTACAGAACGAGTAAAGAGACTTGCCAGTAACGAGATTGAACTAGGTATTTGGAATACCGACGATCGAATCTCGGGCAAGTAACATACCGATGACAAAGGGAACAACGTATGTTGTTATGCGGTCTGACCGATAAAGATCTTCGTAGAATATGTAGGAGCCAATATGGGCATCCAGGTCCCGCTGTTGGTTATTGACCGGAGACATGTCTCGGTCATGTCTACATTGTTCTCGAACCCGTAGGGTCCGCACGCTTAAGGTTACGATGACAGTTATATTATGAGTTTATGCATTTTGATGTACCGAAGGTTGTTCGGAGTCCCGGATGTGATCACGGACATGACGAGGAGTCTTGAAATGGTCGAGACATAAAGATTGATATATTGGAAGCCTATGTTTGGATATCGGAAGTGTTCTGGGTGAAATCGGGATTTTACCGGAGTACCGGGAGGTTACCAGAACCCCCCGGGGAGCTAGATGGGCCTTTATGGGCCTTGGTGGAAAAGAGAAGAGGCAGCCCATAGTGGGCCGCGCGCCCCTCCCCTCCCTTAGTCCGAATTGGACAAGGAGAGGGGGCCGGCCCCTCTCTTTCTTTTCCCCCCTCCGCGAGTCCTATTCCAACTAGGATTGGGGGGGGGGGATCCTACTCCCAGAGGGAGTAGGACTCTCCTGGCACGCCCTATGTGGCCGGCCAGCCTCCCCCCTTTTGGTCCTTTATATACTGAGGCAGAGGCACCCTAGAGATACACAAGTTGATCCACGTGATCTATTGCTTAGTCGTGTGCGGCGCCCCCAGCCACCATAGTCCTCGATAATATTGTAGCGGTGCTTAGGCGAAGCCCTGCAGCAGTAGTACATCAAGATCGTCACCACGCCGTCGTGCTGACGGAACTCTTCCCCGACACTTTGCTGGATCGGAGTCTGGGGATCGTCATCGAGCTGAACGTGTGCTAGAACTCGGAGGTGCCGTAGTTTCGGTGCTTGATCGGTCGGATCGTGGAGACGTACAACTACATCAACCAAACGCTTCCCTTGTCGATCTACTAGGTATGTAGATCATACTCCCCCTCTCGTTGCTATGCATCACCATGATCTTGCGTGTGCGTAGGAAAATTTTGAAATTACTACGAAACCCAACAGTGGCATCCGAGCCTAGGTTTTATGGTTTGATGTTATATGCACGAGTAGAACACAAGTGAGTTCTAGGCGATATAAGTCATACTGCCTACCAGCATGTCATACTTTGGTTCGGCGGTATTGTTGGACGAGACGACCCGGACCGACATTACGTGTACGCTTACGCGAGACCGGTTCTCCCGACGTGCTTTGCACATAGGTGGCTTGCAGGCGACAGTCTCTCCAACTTTAGTTGAACCGAGTGTGGCTACGCCCGGTCCTTGCGAAGGTTAAAACGGAGTCAAATTGACAAACTATCGTTGTGGTTTTGATGCGTAGGTGAGATTGGTTCTTACTTAAGCCCGTACCAGCCACATAAAACTTTGAACAACAAAGTAGAGGACGTCTAACTTGTTTTTGCAGGGCATGTTGTGATGTGGTATGGTCAAGGCATGATGCTAAATTTATTGTATGAGATGATCATGTTTTGTAACCGAGTTATCGGCAACTGGCAGGAGCCATATGGTTGTCACTTTATTGTGTGCAATGCAATCGCGATGTAATGCTTTACTTTATCACTAAACGGTAGCGATAGTCGTGGAAGCACAAGCTTGGCGAGACGACAACGACGCTACGATGGAGATCAAGGTGTCACGCCGGTGATGATGGTGGTCACGACGATGCTTCGGAGATGGAGATCACAAGCACAAGATGATGATGGCCATATCATATCACTTATATTGATTGCATGTGATGTTTATCTTTTATGCATCTTATCTTGCTTTGATTGACGGTAGCATTATAAGATGATCTCTCACTAATTATCAAGAAGTGTTCTCCCTGAGTATGCACCGTTGTGAAAGTTCTTCATGCTGAGACACCACGTGATGATCGGGTGTGATAGGTTCTACGTTCAAATACAACGGGTGCAAAACAGTTGCACACGCGGAATACTCAGGTTATACTTGACGAGCCAAGCATATACAGATATGGCCTCGGAACACGGAGACCGAAAGGTCGAGCGTGAATCATATAGTAGATATGATCAACATAATGATGTTCACCAATGAAACTACTCCATCTCACGTGATGATCGGACATGGTTTAGTTGATTTGGATCACGTAATCACTTAGAGGATTAGAGGGATGTCTATCTAAGTGGGAGTTCTTTAAGTAAATTAACTGAACTTAAATTTATCATGAAACTTAGTACCTGATTAGTATCTTGCTTGTTTATGTTTGATTGTAGATAGATGGCTCGTGCTGTTGTTCCGTTGAATTTTAATGCGTTCCTTGAGAAAGCAAAGTTGAAAGATGATGGTAGCAATTACACGGACTGGGTCCGTAACTTGAGGATTATCCTCATTGCTGCACAGAAGAATTATGTCATGGAAGCACCGCTGGGTGCCAGGCCTGCTGCAGGAGCAACGCCGGATGTTATGAACGTCTGGCAGAGCAAAGCTGATGACTACTCGATAGTTCAGTGTGCCATGCTTTACGGCTTAGAATCGGGACTTCAACGACGTTTTGAACGTCATGGAGCATATGAGATGTTCCAGGAGTTGAAGTTAATATTTCAAGCAAATGCCCGGATTGAGAGATATGAAGTCTCCAATAAGTTCTATAGCTGTAAGATGGAGGAGAACAGTTCTGTTAGTGAGCATATACTCAAAATGTCTGGGTATAATAATCACTTGATTCAATTGGGAGTTAATCTTCCAGATGATTGCGTCATTGACAGAATTCTCCAATCACTGCCACCAAGCTACAAGAGCTTCGTGATGAACTATAATATGCAAGGGATGAATAACACTATTCCCGAGCTCTTCGCAATGCTGAAAGCTGCGGAGGTAGAAATCAAGAAGGAGCATCAAGTGTTGATGGTCAACAAGACCACTAGTTTCAAGAAAAAGGGCAAAGGAAAGAAGAAGGGGAACTTCAAAAAGAACGGCAAGCAAGTTGCTACTCAAGAGAAGAAACCCAAACCTGGACCTAAGCCTGAAACTGAGTGCTTCTATTGCAAGCAGACTGGTCACTGGAAGCGGAACTGCCCCAAGTATTTGGCGGATAAGAAGGATGGCAAGGTGAACAAAGGTATATGTGATATACATGTTATTGACATGTACCTTACTAATGCTCGCAGTAGCACCTGGGTATTTGATACTGGTTCTGTTGCTAATATTTGCAACTCGAAACAGGGACTACGGATCAAGCGAAGATTGGTTAAGGACGAGGTGACGATGCGCGTGGGAAACGGTTCCAAAGTCGATGTGATCGCAGTCGGCACGCTACCTCTACATCTACCTTCGGGATTAATATTAGACCTAAATAATTGTTATTTGGTGCCAGCGTTAAGCATGAACATTATTTCTGGATCTTGTTTGATGCGAGACGGTTATTCATTTAAATCAGAGAATAATGGTTGTTCTATTTATATGAGTAATATCTTTTATGGTCATGCACCCTTGAAGAGTGGTCTATTCTAGTTGAATCTCGATAGTAGTAACACACATATTCATAATGTTGAAGCCAAAAGATGCAGAGTTAATAATGATAGTGCAACTTATTTGTGGCACTTCCGTTTAGGTCATATCGGTGTAAAGCGCATGAAGAAACTCCATACTGATGGACTTTTGGAACCACTTGATTATGAATCACTTGGTACTTGCAAACCGTGCCTCATGGGCAAGATGACTAAAACACCGTTCTCCGGTACTATGGAGAGAGCAACAGATTTGTTGGAAATCATACATACAGATGTATGTGGTCCGATGAATATTGAGGCTCGTGGCGGATATCGTTATTTTCTCACCTTCACAGATGATTTAAGCAGATATGGGTATATCTACTTAATGAAACATAAGTCTGAAACATTTGAAAAGTTCAAGGAATTTCAGAGTGAAGTTGAAAATCATCGTAACAAGAAAATAAAGTTTCTACGATCTGATCGTGGAGGAGAATATTTGAGTTACGAGTTTGGTGTACATTTGAAAAATTGTGGAATAGTTTCGCAACTCATGCCACCCGGAACACCACAGCGTAATGGTGTGTCCGAACGTCGTAATCGTACTTTACTGGATATGGTGCGATCTATGATGTCTCTTACTGATTTATCGCTATCGTTTTGGGGATACGCTCTAGAGACGGCTGCATTCACGTTAAATAGGGCACCATCAAAATCCGTTGAGACGACGCCTTATGAACTGTGGTTTGGCAAGAAACCGAAGTTGTCGTTTCTAAAAGTTTGGGGCTGCGATGCTTATGTGAAAAAGCTTCAACCTGATAAGCTCGAACCCAAATCGGAGAAATGTGTCTTCATAGGATATCCAAAGGAAACTATTGGATACACCTTCTATCACAGATCCGAAGGCAAGACTTTTGTTGCTAAATTCGGAAACTTTCTAGAGAAGGAGTTTCTCTCGAAAGAAGTGAGTGGGAGGAAAGTAGAACTTGACGAGGTAACTGTACCTACTCCCTTATTGGAAAGTAGTACATCACAGAAAATTGTTTCTGTGACACCTACACCAGTTAGTGAGGAAGCTAATGATAATGATCATGAAACTTCAGAACAAGACACTACTGAACCTCGTAGATCAACCAGAGTAAGATCCGCGCCAGAGTGGTACAGTAATCCCATTCTGGAAGTCATGCTGCTAGATCATGATGAACCTACGAACTATGAAGAAGCAATGGTGAGCCCAGATTCCGCAAAGTGGCTTGAAGCCATGAAATCTGAGATAGGATCCATGTATGAGAACAAAGTATGGACTTTGGTTGACTTGCCCGATGATCGGCAAGCAATTGAGAATAAATGGATCTTCAAGAAGAAGACTGACGCTGACAGTAATATTACTGTCTACAAAGCTCGACTTGTCACAAAAGGTTTTCGGCAAGTTCAAGGGATTGACTACGATGAGACCTTCTCACCCGTAGCGATGCTTAAGTCTGTCCGAATCATGTTAGCAATTGCCGCATTTTATGATTATGAAATTTGGCAGATGAATGTCAAAACTGCATTCCTAAATGGATTTCTGGAAGAAGAGTTGTATATGATGCAACCAGAAGGTTTTGTCGATCCAAAGGGAGCTAACAAAGTGTGCAAGCTCCAGCGATCCATTTATGGACTGGTGCAAGCCTCTCAGAGTTGGAATAAACGTTTTGATAGTGTGATCAAAGCATTTGGTTTTATACAGACTTTTGGAGAATCCTGTATTTACAAGAAAGTGAGTGGAAGATCTATAGCATTTTTGATATTATATGTGGATGACATATTACTAATTGGAAATGATGTAGAATTTCTGGATAGCATAAAGGGATACTTGAATAAGAGTTTTTCAATGAAAGACCTCGGTGAAGCTGCTTACATATTAGGCATTAAGATCTATAGAGATAGATCAAGACGCTTAATTGGACTTCCACAAACCACATACCTTGACAAAGTTTCGAAGAAGTTCAAAATGGATCAAGCAAAGAAAGGGTTCTTGCCTATGTTACAAGGTGTGAAATTGAGTAAGACTCAATGCCCGACCACTGCAGAAGATAGAGAGAATATGAAAGATGTTCCCTATGCATCAGCCATAGGATCTATCATGTGTGCAATGCTGTGTACCAGACCTGATGTGTGCCTTGCTATAAGTCTAGCAGGGAGGTACCAAAGTAATCCAGGAGTGGATCACTAGACAGTGGTCAAGAACATCCTGAAATACCTGAAAAGGACTAAGGATATGCTTCTCATATATGGAGGTGACAAAGAGCTCATCGTAAAAGGTTACGTTGATGCAAGCTTTCACACTAATCCGGACGATTCTAAATCGCAAACTGGATACGTGTTTACATTAAACGGTGGGGCTGTAAGTTGGTGCAGTTCTAAACAAAGTGTTGTAGCGGGATCTACATGTGAAGCGGAGTACATAGCTGCTTCGGAAGCAGCAAATGAAGGAGTCTGGATGAAGGAGTTCATATCCGATCTAGGTGTCATACCTAGTGCATCGGGTCCAATGAAAATCTTTTGTGATAATACTGGTGCAATTGCCTTGGCAAAGGAATCCAGATTTCACAAGAGAACCAAGCACATCAAAAGACGCTTCAATTCCATCCTGGATCTAGTCCAGGTGGTAGACATAGAGATTTGCAAGATACATATGGATCTGAATGTAGCAGACCCGTTGACTAAGCCTCTTCCACGAGCAAAACATGATCAGAACCAAGGCTCCTTGGGTGTTAGAATCATTACTGTGTAATCTAGATTATTGACTCTAGTGCAAGTGGGAGACTGAAGGAAATATGCCCTAGAGGCAATAATAAAGTTATTATTTATTTCCTTATATCATGATAAATGTTTATTATTCATGCTAGAATTGTATTAACCGGAAACATAATACATGTGTGAATACATAAACAAACAAAGTGTCACTAGTATGCCTCTACTTGACTAGCTCGTTAACCAAAGATGGTTATGTTTCCTAACCATGAACAATGAGTTGTTATTTGATTAACGGGATCACATCATTAAGTGAATGATCTGATTGACATGACCCATTCCATTAGCTTAGCACCCGATCATTTAGTATGTTGCTATTGCTTTCTTCATGACTTATACATGTTCCTATAACTATGAGATTATGCAACTCCCGTTTACCGGAGGAACACTTTGGGTGCTACCAAACGTCACAACGTAACTGGGTAATTATAAAGGAGTACTACAGGTGTCTCCAAAGGTACATGTTGGGTTGGCGTATTTCAAGATTAGGTTTTGTCACTCCGATTATCGGATAGGTATCTCTGGGCCCTCTCGGTAATGCACATCACTTAAGCCTTGCAAGCATTGCAACTAATGAGTTAGTTGCGGAATGATGTATTACAGAACGAGTAAAGAGACTTGCCAGTAACCAGATTGAACTAGGTATTTGGAATACCGACGATCGAATCTCGGGCAAGTAACATACCGATGACAAAGGGAACAACGTATGTTGTTATGCGGTCTGACCGATAAAGATCTTCGTAGAATATGTAGGAGCCAATATGGGCATCCAGGTCCCGCTGTTGGTTATTGACCGGAGACATGTCTCGGTCATGTCTACATTGTTCTCGAACCCGTAGGGTCCGCACGCTTAAGGTTACGATGACAGTTATATTATGAGTTTATGCATTTTGATGTACCGAAGGTTGTTCGGAGTCCCGGATGTGATCACGGACATGACGAGGAGTCTTGAAATGGTCGAGACATAAAGATTGATATATTGGAAGCCTATGTTTGGATATCGGAAGTGTTCTGGGTGAAATCGGGATTTTACCGGAGTACCGGGAGGTTACCAGAACCCCCCGGGGAGCTAGATGGGCCTTTATGGGCCTTGGTGGAAAAGAGAAGAGGCAGCCCATAGTGGGCCGCGCGCCCCTCCCCTCCCTTAGTCCGAATTGGACAAGGAGAGGGGGCCGGCCCCTCTCTTTCTTTTCCCCCCTCCGCGAGTCCTATTCCAACTAGGATTGGGGGGGGGGATCCTACTCCCAGAGGGAGTAGGACTCTCCTGGCACGCCCTATGTGGCCGGCCAGCCTCCCCCCTTTTGGTCCTTTATATACTGAGGCAGAGGCACCCTAGAGATACACAAGTTGATCCACGTGATCTATTCCTTAGCCATGTGCGGCGCCCCCAGCCACCATAGTCCTCGATAATATCGTAGCGGTGCTTAGGCGAAGCCCTGCAGCAGTAGTACATCAAGATCGTCACCACGCCGTCGTGCTGACGGAACTCTTCCCCGACACTTTCCTGGATCGGAGTCCGGGGATCGTCATCGAGCTGAACGTGTGCTAGAACTCGGAGGTGCCGTAGTTTTGGTACTTGATCGGTCGGATCGTGGAGACGTACGACTACATCAACCAAACGCTTCCGTTGTCGATCTACTAGGTATGTAGATCATACTCCCCCTCTCGTTGCTATGCATCACCATGATCTTGCGTGTGCGTAGGAAAATTTTGAAATTACTACGAAACCCAACAAGCATATCTTCAAGAATCTGATTGACACGCTCGACTTGACCGCTAGTTTGAGGATGGAAAGCTGTGCTGAAGCGGATGTTGGTGCCCATGGCCTTCTGAAAAGAATCCCAAAACTTGGAGGTAAAGATGCTGCCACGGTCTGAAGAGATCGCCTGTGGAATGCTGTGCAGAGAGACAATCCGAGAGGTATACCGCTCCGCCAATTGAGCTGCGGTGATAGACTCTTTGATAGGCAGAAAGTGAGCCACTTTAGTGAGTTTGTCGATGACAACGAATATAGCATCATCGCCACGCTTGGACTTTGGAAACCCAGTCACAAAGTCCATCTCAATGTGGTCAAACTTCCATTCTGGAATGGCAAGAGGTTGGAGGAGACCAGCTGACATTTGGTGTTCTGCCTTCACTCTTCTGCAGACATCACATTCATTCACGAACTGAGCAATCTCGCGCTTCATTCGAGTCCACCAATAAGCTTGCTTGAGGTCCTGATACATCTTCGTACTCCCAGGGTGGATGGAGAGGAGTGAATTGTGAGCCTCATTCATGATAACTTTACGAAGGTCACCTTTGGGCACAACAATACGATCCTCGAAGAAGAGAGTATCCTTGTCATCAAGGCGATAGCACATGTACTTGGGTTGACTCTTGGCAATCCCAATCTTCACCTTCTTCACCATAGCATCAAGAAGTTGAGCCTCGCGAATCTAATCTTCCAAAGTAGGAGAGACTTGAAGGTTGGCGAGGAAACCTTGAGAACAACTTGCAGATTAAGTTTGCGGAAAGTTTCACAAAGCTCGAGTTGGTAAGGCTTGAGAATCAGACTGTTGCAGTAAGCCTTCCTGCTCAAAGCGTCAGCAATCACATTGGCCTTGCCTGGAGTATACTCGATACTCGGATTATACTCTTGAATCATTTCGACCCAATGAGTCTGCCTGAGGTTGAGATTAGGCTGAGTGAAGATGTACTTGAGACTCTTGTGGTCAGTGAAGATGTCCACTTTTCTTCCCAATAAGAGATGTCTCCAAGTCAAAAGAGCATGCACAACTGCCGCCAACTCGAGGTCATGAGTGGGGTAGTTCTTCTCGTTGGGCTTGAACTGTCGAGAGGTATAAGCCACAACTTTCTTCTCTTGCATCAACACTGCACCAAGACCTTGAAGAGAGGCATCGCAGAAGACCTCGAACGGTTTGGATTCATCAGGAGGAGTCAGAACTGGAGCAGTGACCAATTTCTCTTTCAAAGTGTTGAAAGCGATGTCACATTCCGGAGACCAAATGTACTTGACGTGCTTCTGGAGAAGGTTTGAAAGAGACTTCACAATCTTTGAAAAGTTCTCAACGAACCTTCGACAGTAGCTTGCGAGACCAAGGAAGCTGCAGAATTGCTTCACGTTCTGAGGTGGTTCCCAATTCACAATTGCAGACACCTTCTTAGGATTCACCGCTATGCCCTTTGTAGAGATGATATGCCCAAGATAGAGAACCTCATTGAGCCAAAACTCGCACTTTGAGAACTTGGCGTAGAACTGATGTTCCCTGAGCTTATCGAGCACCAAACTCAAGTGCTTGGCATGATCTTCCTTGTTCTTCGAAAAGACCAGAATGTCGTCGAGATAGACCAAGACAAAGTCATTTCTGTAGGCGTTGAAGATGAAGTTCATCATGCGAGAGAAAGTCGGAGGAGCGTTGACGAGGCCAAAAGACATGACAGTGTACTCATATGAACCATAGCTTGTTCTGAAAGCCGTCTTGGGAATATCTTGCTCACGGATTCGAATCTGGTGATAGCCCATATGGAGATCAAGCTTGGAGAATACTTGGGCACCTTTGAGTTGTTCGAACAGCTCATTGATGTTGGGAAGTGGGTACTTGTTCTTGATAGTCTTCTTGTTCAATGGACGGTAGTCAACACAAAGTCGGTCCGTTCCATCCTTCTTCTTCACAAAAAGTACTCCACAACCCCATGGAGAAGAACTAGGTCAGATTAGGCCCATTCGTTCTTGAATATCGAGTTGCTTCTTTAGCTCCTTCAACTCTTCAGGTACGAGCTTGTAAGGATGTTTGCAAACCGGTTCCGTGCCAGGATCAAGATCGATGACGAATTCAACTGGCCGGTGCGGAGGCATTCCTGGAAGCTCTTCTGGAAAGACGTCTTGATATTCGCAAACGACTAGAATTTGGGAGATGGCATCCAGTTCACCCTTCTCATTGAGAGAAAACAGACGGATGGTATCATCACGAGCGGCAAAGACAATTACATCCTCAGACGAATGAGTCAATTGAATCTGCCTGGCAGCATAATCAAGCTGAGCCTTGTGCTTACAAAGCCAATCCATTCCAAGAATAAGATCAATATCCGAGTTACCAAGGACCACTAGAGAGGATAGAAACTTGTAGTCGCCCAACGTGATAGTAACATCTGGGGCCATAGCGCTTGCATTCATGAATTTACCCGGAGAAACAACGGACAACTGACTAGGCAAATCTTGTAAAGGCAACTCATGCTTAGAAACAAATGGTCTCGAGATGAAACAATGCGATGCACCAGTGTCAAAAAGAACTTTTGCAGGAATATTGTTAACAGCAAGGTTACCCATGATAACATCTGACGAGTCCTTTGCTTGAGCTGCATTCATCAAGTTGACCTTGGCGGACTTGGGGTTATGCTTGACCATATTTGTACTTGCCGATCTCACATGAGGAGGAGGAGGGAGACGCCTCTGATTGAAGCATTTGTTGGCATAGTGACCCTTCTGTTGGCACTTGTTGCACGTGACCTCTGAAAGCGGACGGTGATACGGAGCACTCGATCTTGGAGCTTGAGACGAAGTCTTGTTTTGAAAGCCAGGGTTGGGTGGGTGGGAAGATCCACTGCCACCTTTGCTCTTCTGCTGATAAGGCTGACGGCACGGAGGAGGAGGAAGCCAATACTTCTGCTGCTTGGCCACTTGAGTTGAGGACGAAGGAGTAGCATCTCTGACTTGCTTCTTAGAAGCATCGCACTTCAGTTGAGCAGCCTCTTGCTTCAATGCCATGTTGTAAAACTCATCGTACCTCCTGGGCTCAAAGAGAACGAGAGCTAGCTGAATTTCTTCTCTGAGACCACCCCTGAACTAGTATATCATGCTCTTCTCGTCAGGGACATCCTGCTTAGCAATGCGGGCGAGCTTCTGAAACATCTTGTTGTAGTCATAGACAGACATAGAGCCTTGCTTCAGGTTGCGGAATTCCTCACGCTTGCTTTCAACCACGCTCTGAGGAATATGATGAGCTTTGAAGTCTTGACGGAATTCATCCCAGGTAATCACACGGCCTCCTCTGGAATCTTTGTACTGCTGGAACCATTCTGCAGCTTGTTCTTTGAGATGGAAGGAAGCGAACTTGACAAAGTCCTCAGGCCTGACGTTACTGCACTCGAAATGCTTGCAAAAGTCCATGAGCCAATCGTCAGCGTCAGTTGCCTCAACACAATTGCTGAAGGTCTTTGGCTGGTTAGCAAGGAACTGGTTGAGTGTAGCAAAGTGATTCTTATTGTTGCCCTGGTTGCCTTGGTTCGCTTGGTTGCGCTCTTGAAGAATTTGCATGATCAGCTGCGTGTTTGCATTGGTAGCGGCCATCACATCTTGCCATGCCTCCGGAGGTGGAGGTGGTGGTGGCGGATCAGGATTTGCAGTCGTGCGCGTTGGAGGAGCCATCCTGAAGAGGTTGACATCCATTAGCACATTGATAGACAAAAATTGAAGCTGAATCCAACGGGTAGAAATTGCAACATATAGTCTTCACATCCAAACAAAATGAACGAATGCATTCCAATTGAAATGGTCACATATCCATAAATTGAGAAGCCACTTAGAATTTAGGTAGAGGAATAAAATCAACAAGGTACGGAACAAGAACGAATACTCGGTAAGGATCACCCAATCTCAAACCAAATATCTGTGGAAGAAGAACTAGAGCTACAAGAATTCCCACCTATGAAACTCCCGAACCTTTCCGGTTATGCAATCAGGTGTTGGGGATACAGGGAAAGCATAATATCTCACCCAAATCTAGCAAATCCTACATCCAACTATATCCATCCTTCAACACATAACCGAGAAAAACTTCGGAAATCGTCTACCTCAACCTTCGAAAAGCATCCGTTATACAAGTTATGGCAATACCCCCGAACTCCTGCCCCAGTACTGGGTGGCATTGAGGTTATCTCACCAACAACTGCATAAAAGAGATTTTCGATGTCGGCGAACTAAACTCAGGTATTCCAGAACTGCAACGATAAAATTGTGACGACAACACCTCGGAGCTCAACTCCCCGGGACACTGCCACAACCCCTAGATGACAGGAGGCACCAAGAACAATGTTCTCGTCACAAATCGATCGGAACGATTCCAAGATACCCGCGTGATCCTAAAAAAAATTTAGTGAAATTTGAGAAGAGAAGAGTCAAAACACTACGTCAGGATGCCTTACCAGAGCGATGAAGGGACTGGGGAGTAAAAAGAATTCCTAAACTCTCCGATATATAATTCCTAAATGACTCAAAACATTTTTCTACACTCAACTCGTCAGCTAATTCGATCAAGCAGTGGGGGCTCCTAAGGTCGGGGAAGGCTCTGATTACCAACTTATAACGCCCTCGATGTGGCTATATCTCCTACGTGTCGAAGCACGACTTAGAGGCATAACCGCATTGAAAGCAATGTCGCAAGTAAGGTAATCTTCACAACAACCCATGTAAATAGATAATAGGGGAAAAGGTACATTGTTGGCTTACACTCGCCACATCACACAAGGTACATAAATAGCATTACAATCATCCAATACACTCATGGTCCGACTACGGTACCAAAATAAAAGATCAACCCCAACATGCGATACGGTCCCGATTGCCCCAACTGGGCACCACTACTGATCATCAGGGAAAGATACATAGTAACGGCGTGAGTCTTCGTTGAACTCCCACTTGAGCTCAAGCGCATCATCTGGAACGGAGTCATCGGGCCCTGCATCTGGTTTGGAAGTAATCTGTGAACCACGGGGACTCAGCAATCTCGCACCCTCGCGATCAAGACTATTTAAGCTTATAGGAAAGGCAAGGTAATATGTGGAGCTACAGCAAGCGTCTAGCAGATATGGTGGCTAACCTGTTCGCAAAGGAGAGCGAGAAGAGAAGGCAAAGCACGAACGAAGAACTATAGAACAACCTACAGCAAACATTACTCCAACACCGTGTTCGCTTCGCGGACTCCGCCGAGAAGAGACCATCACGGTTACACACGCGGTTGATTCATTTTAGTTAAGTTAAGGTTCATGTTATCTACAACCGGACATTATCAAATTCCCATCTGCCCATAACCGCGGGCACGGCTTTCGAAAGTTCAAATCCCTGCAGGGGAGTCCCAACTTAGCCCATCACAAGCTCTCACGGTCAACGAAGGATATACCTTCTCCCGAGACATTCCGATCAGACTCGGTATCTCGGTTCTACAAGACAACTTCGATAATGGTGAAACAAGTCCAGCAACACCGCCCGAATGTGCTGACAAATCCCGATAGGAGATGCACATATCTCATTCTCAGGGCACACTCAGATGAGCCAGACATCGGGTAGGCCAGCCCAGAGTTGCCCCTGGTAGCCCCGGACATCGCTCAGTTGGACCAACACTTAGAGAAGCACTGGCCCGAGGGGGGTTAAAATAAAGATGACCCTTGAGTCCGTGAAACCCAAGGGAAAAAGGCTAGGTGGCAAATGGTAAAACCAATGTTGGGCATTGCTAAAAGAGTTTTATTCAAGGCAAACTTTCAAGGGGTTCCCATTATCACCCAACCGCGTAAGGAACGCAAAATCCGAGAACATAACACCGATATGACGGAAACTAGGGCGGCAAGAGTGGAACAAAACACTAGGAAAAATGGTCGAGCCTTCCACCCTTTACCAAGTATATAGATGCATTAAGATAACAAGATAATATAGTGATATCCCAACAATAAACAATGTTCCAACAAGGAACGATCTCCAATCTTCACCTGCAACTAGCAACGCTATAAGAGGGGCTGAGCAAAGCGGTAACATAGCCAATCAACGGTTTGCTAGGACATGGTGGGTTAGAGGTTTGACATGGCAATTTTGGAGGCATGATAAGCAAGTGGTAGGCATCGTAGCATAGGCATAGCAAAAGAGCGAGCATCTAGCAAGCAAAGATAGAAGTGATTTCGAGGGTATGATCATCTTGCCTGCAAAGTTGTCAGAGTTGACTTGATCCTCGTAAGTAAACTCAACGGGCTCCTCATTAGCGAACTTGTCTCCCGGCTCTACCCAAACAAGACAAACAAGCAAAAGGAACACAATCAACCACGTGCAAAGCTCAAACAACATGATGCACACATGGTATGCTATGCGGGATGCGATACGT
This sequence comes from Triticum urartu, assembly GCF_056163025.1. Classification (NCBI taxonomy): domain Eukaryota; kingdom Viridiplantae; phylum Streptophyta; class Magnoliopsida; order Poales; family Poaceae; genus Triticum; species Triticum urartu. The sequence continues at coordinate 358,513,592 of NC_141878.1, read as the reverse complement.
GATGCATATGCAATATTTGACAAGGAATGATTGAACCTGGCCTCAACTTGGAAATCCAAGAGTGCCACTAGAAAGGTGAGGTGATTTCAGTTGAAATCGATATAAAGATCACCGGAATCGGATGCACGGTTTGGAAATGGCAAGCAAAACAAATATGGTACCGGTCTGCGATAAACAGCAAGTAGCCATCTAAATGCATCAAGATAATTATGCTACAGCACTCAAACATGGCAACAAAATACACGGCAGGGATCCACTCATAATTCTTGACAAAATATGAACACTGAGCTACGGCCAATTCATCTATTAACAGGTTCAAACAAGCATTGCAAAAACGCAAACGATAAACAAGTTTCAGATTTAGTGAAATTAACACAAGTCTGGAATTTCAGATCAGGTAGCACACTTTGGAGCATGAAAACTATATGCTACAGGAACTTAACATGGCAAAGTAAGGCATGACATGAAGCAACTCAAAGCACTTAACAAAAGTCCCTTAGTGACCTTGAGCCAAAAGGGATCAGAAAATACAATTGCAAGCATGTGAACATGGCAAAAACATAAATAGATTACAGACTTAGAGAAAAACTGGAACATGCAAATCTGTTACCGAGTAGGCATGTTCACGAGCTTGATGCACTCACTACGGAGCAAGGGATGACAAACTAAGCACACACCCGTCAAGAATACATATCATAGAATCTAGACATGGCAAGAACAACAACATAGCATGCACAGATCAACAACAACATCCTCGGCAAAATCGCTAACAAGTCAACAATCTGCCAGGATTCACAAAATAGCAAAAGTAGAGCTCGATTGACTCAAACTAGGGTGCTCCATAATTGCAAACAAAGACATGGATGGATAGAGCACCACAACATTAACAAATCATCCTTACTGATCATCCTCAAAAGAGGCACGGATCACTAGGAAACAACATGAACATATGGCATAATGATAAAAATAGATCAAGGACTTAGTGAAATTCTAAGTCCCTGAAATCAGCATTAACGAATGCACTACTTTGCAAGCTTGTGCTAGTCACCATGCATATCACAAAAATACATGGTAAGCACCTCTGTAAAGATGGCATAGCATATAACAAAACTCATGTAGAGCTCAGGAGCATATCATGCACACATTAATCATGGCAAAAATGACAAATAGCTATTTGGTGCACCAGATCTGACAATTATCTCAAATAGCTCTCTTCCAACAGCATTTCGGGCATCAAGATGAGCTCAAATTAAAATGATGCAAAGAGATGAAGCAATGTACTCTCTGAGAAGAACATTTTGATATGCTACACGCGCAAAACGGAGCCATGGATGCGGAGTTATAGCATGACAAAGTATGCAAAAAATATGCAAAACTGGATCGAAGTCAACCCTAAAAATCCAGATCTCAGATCTGAGGCATGGAAGTCGAGGTTCGCTGCCATTCCTGTAGCTGGCCGGAGACCCTGTTCGCCGGAGAAGAAGAGGCGGCCGGAGCTTGCGGGGTGGAGCTCGCCAGCGACGGGACGACGGCGAGGAAGGACGGGGAGGCCGGCGAGGTGACCGGCGCGGCGAGGGCGCGGCGTCTCCGGCCGGATGCGCGAGGCGGCGCAGCGTCGGGGTTTCCGGAGTTCACCGGAGGCGGTGGTGCGGCGGCCGGATCGGGGCGGCTCGGGCGGCGCGCGGGAGGCGGCAGGCGCGGGGAGGCGCGGCCCGGATCGGCGGCGAGGAGGGCCCTGTGCGGGCCGAGCGGGCCGGCGGCGGGGCACGGTGGCTGGGGCCACGTGGTGCCCTCCTACTGGCGCGGGGCGGTGGCGCGGTTCGTCCGGCCGGATTCGGACATGTCCGGCGCGGCGCGAGGGAAAAATTAGGGTTAGGGGGAGAGGAGACCCGGGAATTTCGGGGAAAGGTCTATATATAGGCATAGAGGGAGCTAGGAGAGTCCAAATGAGGTGCGGTTTGCGGCCACGTGATCGTGATCGAACGCTCTAGATGATGGAGAAGGTTTTGGGCCAAATTGGAAGGGTGTTGGGCTGCAACACACACGAGGCCTTCTCGGTCCCTCGGTTAACCGTTGGAGTATCAAACGAAGTCCAAATGGTACGAAACTTGACAGGCGGTCTACCGGTAGTAAACCAAGGCCGCTTGGCAAGTCTCGGTCCAATCCGGAAACGTTTAACACACACACACACGAAAAGAGGTACAAAGGGACACCTGAGGAGATAGGAGCGCCGGAATGCAAAACGGACAACGGGGAAAATGCTCGGATGCATGAGACGAACACGTATGCAAATGCAATGCACATGATGACATGATATGTGATGCATGACAATGGCAACAACACACGGAGACAGAAACCCGAACCCGAGAAAATAAAATAACTTAGCGCCGGAAACGGCAAGAGTTGGAGTACATATAAGGTAAATTACATCCGGGGTGTTACATTGGAACTCGAGGCGGGGAAAGGATTCGATTGAGCACGGGAGGGAAAAAAGTAAAAGCCTGGTCTCTTTATAAAGAGGGTGAATATCAAGCGTCCTCTCCGTAGCCGTTTGGGACTTGCATATAATCTAGAAGTCCTAGACACGGTTGGGTTACCCACGACCGTATTGATGAGAATCCCGTAATTAGGGGAACACGATCTCTGCTTTGACAAGATGTGTCGAAAACTGCCTCGTGTTATGTGCAGGGCTAGTTAAAGGAAACGGTTCGAATAATCACCGGGCCATGACATAATGTCGTGTTGCCAAAACAAGTCAGCAAATTAGATTTGCGAAAACACTATTCTCTCTACGGTGGTATGTGGAACTTATTTTGCAGGGTTGGACACTATCCTTGTATTCAAATTCTTCCGTGATGTATTCGGAGGAGGAACCCGCCTTGCAATGCCGAAGACAATACTGCGCGCCGGACTCGTCGTCATTGAAGCCTGGTTCAGGGGCTACTGAAGGAGTCCTGGATTAGGGGGTCTCCGGACAGCCGAACTATATCCTTTGTTCGGACTGTTGGATTATGAAGATACAAGATTGAAGACTTCGTCTCGTGTCCGGATGGGACTCTTCTTGGCGTAGAAGGCAAGCTAGGCAATACGTATATGTATATCTCCTCCTTTGTAACTGACCTTGTGTAACCCTAGCCCTCTCCGGTGTCTATATAAACCAGAGGGTTTTAGTCCGTAGGACAACATACAATCATACCATAGGCTAGCTTCTAGGGTTTAGCCTCTCTGATCTCGTGGTAGATCTACTCTTGTACTACCCATATCATCAATATTAATCAAGTAGGACGTAGGGTTTTACCTCCATCAAGAGGGCCCGAACCTGGGTAAAACTTTGTGTCCCCCCTCCTGTTACCATCCGCCTAGACGCACAGTTCGGGACCCCCTACCCGAGATCCGCCGGTTTTGACACCGACAGTGATGAAGATAGAGCATAGCCAGACTATATGATTTTGTAGGGATAGATTTCTTTGGCCATGTTATTTTGAGAAGACATAATTGCTTAGTTAGTATGCTTGCAGTATTATTATTTTTATGTCAATATTAAACTTTTGTCTTGAATCTTATGGATCTGAATATTCTTGCCACAATAAAGAAGATTGCATTGATAAATATGTTAGGTAGCATTCCACATCAAAAAAATCTGTTTTTATCATTTACCTACTCGAGGACGAGCAGGAATTAAGCTTGCGGATGCTGATACGTCTCCAACATATCTATAATTTTTTATTGTTCCATGCTATTATATTATCTGTTTTGGATGTTTATGGGCTTTATTATACACTATTATATTATTTTTGGGACTAACCTATTAACCCAGAGCCCAGTGCCAGTTTTTTCCCTTGTTTCAGTGTTTCGCAGAAAAGGAATATCAAATGGATTCCAAATGGAATGAAACCTTCGGGAGCATGATTTTTGGAACGAACGTGATCCAGGAGACTTGGAGTTGAAGTCAAGGAAGCTTCAAGGTGGCCACGAGGCAGGGAGGCGCGCCTGCCCCCCACCCTCGTGGCTCCCTTGACCGACTTCTTTCGCCTATATATGTCCATATACCCTAAAAACATCAGGGAGCAGAATAGATCGGGAGTTCCGCCGCCAGAAGCCTCCGTAGCCACAGAAAACCAATCAGGCCCCTGTTTCAGCACCCTGTCGAAGGGGGGATCCCTCATCGGTGGCCATCTTCATCATCCCGGCGCTCTCCATGACGAGGAGGGAGTAGTCCACCCTCGGGGCTGAGGGTATGTACCAGTAGTTATGTGTTTGATCTCTCTCTCCCTCGTGTTCTTGAGGTGATACGGTCTTGATGTATCGCGAGCTTTGCTATTATAGTTGGATCTTATGATTTTTCTCCCCCTCTACTCTCTTCTAATGGATTGAGTTTTCGCTTTGAAGTTATCTTATCGGATTGAGTCTTTAAGGATTTCAGAACACTTGATGTATGTCTTGACGTGCTTATCTGTGGTGACAATGGGATGTTCATGTGATCCACTCAATGTATATTTTGGTGATCAACTTGCGGGTTCCGCCCATGAACCTATGCATAGGGGTTGGCATAGGTTTTCGTCTTGACTCTCTGGTAGAAACTCTGGGGCACTCTTTGAGGTTCTATGTGTTTGTTGAATAGATGAATTTGAGATTGTGTGATGCATATTGTATAATCATACCCACGGATACTTGAGGTGACATTGGAGTATCTTGGTGACATTAGGGTTTTGGTTGATTTGTATCTTAAGGTGTTTTTCTAGTACGAACTCTTGAATAGATCGATCTGAAAGAATAACTTTGAGGTGGTTTCGTACCCTACCATAATCTCTTAGTTTGTTCTCCGCTATTAGTGACTTTGGAGTGACTCTTTGTTGCATGTTGAGGGATAGTTATATGATCCGATTACATTATTATTGTTGAGAGAACTTGCACTAGTGAAAGTATGAACCCTAGGCCTTGTTTCCTAGCATTGCAATACCGTTTGGTCTCACTTTTATCATTAGTTAGCTTGCTGTTTTTATATTTTCAGATTACAAATACCATTATCTACCATTCATATTGCACCTGTATCACCATCTCTTCGCCGAACTACTGCACCTATACAATTTACCATTGTATTGGGTGTGTTGGGGACACAAGAGACTCTTTGCTATTTGGTTGCAGGGTTGTTTGAGAGAGACCATCTTCATCCTGCGCCTCCCACGGATTGATAAACCTTAGGTCATCCACTTGATGGAAATTTGCTACTGTCCTACAAACCTCTGCACTTGGAGGCCCAACAACATCTACAATAAGAAGGTTGTGTAGTAGACATCAAGCATCAGGTGCCCTTTAGCAATCAGCTGAAACAGCTGGTCGAGCTGCACAGGGTGGCCGAACTGGCCACGAAGGATATAATAGTCCGGTTGTGGCCAGCCGAAGCTATTCCCAGCAGCTACTTCGGCCTCATGAAGAAGCTGGTGGATGCATGTCCTCGGCTGGATGTCATCAAGCGGTCCGTCTGCATCGAGGGTGCGCGTCTGGCCTTCTCTTACTGCAAGGTCTGGTGGGTGAAGCTGGACGCTGTCAAGCTAGCGACCGGGGGGCCGCTGGAGGGCAAGGAGTACCACACACTTGAGTGATACTTCGGCGATGTCTTAGAGGGCTGCTGCATTGTTGTAGATCATTGTGGGAAGGACACCATCTTTTAATGAACGTATTCGAGCTCCCTCTGCCTTGTATGATGAAACAAAAAATGTTTATGCAATATAATGCTTGTTACGTTTTTAAATTTTTACTTCCTGTGCGGCCGTGTTGTATGAAATCTGAGGGTTAACCAGTCGTCGGCTTCTACCCCCACGTAGGTAGTACGGGAGTGTTTGGGATGGAATCTAAACAATCTTGATCCAATTAGATGGTCCTTGAAGGAGTTGTTTAGCGCAACGAACCAGGCAACCAGACTATGCAGATGTAACGCCCTCACATAGCCATAGGAGTGCGACAATAAAAACATGGGCGCAGCCCCTAGTATCCGAACTAGAGTGCTATAAGCATCTGATCGGGAAGTACCAATCCTTCGCGTGATGCGGAAGAAATCTCCAACTATTTGCAACCTCCGAACAGCTGACTGGCTCTCGCTGCATCATGACAGTCAATTTTCGGCTTTCTCTACTGAGGTGCTCCTTTGGAAAAACCAAGGCACAATCATAGTATTTCTCCCTTTACTATCTTAGCTGATGTAGCGGAACGTAAGGTAGCAAGCACAGGAGCCGGGCAACCCAACTATTGACCAAAGACATGATTCGGAGCCAATGCATATAATGCTAAATTCGGGGTGCCGAACTATACTTATAAAAAGTGTTCAGACTTTTGTTGCCATAATGTGGGGTGCTATGAAGCCCCTGGCAAGCATTGAGCATACCAAAGTGTACGGGTGCTACCTGATAGGATTACCCACAGGGAGCTGAAAAGAGAAAAAAAGAAAACGGAAAAGGTACAAAAAAGTTGGAGTCCTACAGCTCCAGCCGCAAACTGTTCTCATTGTAATCTAATTAGTACGTCAAGGCGCATTGATACATGTAGTGTGATAAGAAATAGGCTATTTGACATGCCGACACCAAGGGAGAGCTGCATGTGGGTCCTGAAAAACAGGTAAAGTTATTGTTAACGAAATCACCTAAAAAGTCCCCCATATGTCTGCGTTTCTCGCCGTCTTGGTGAGTTTATCCTTCAAGTGGACCGATGACCAGGCTATCTAATGGTGCCTGTGAGATTGAGACCTGAAAAGGAAACAAGTAAAAATGAAAGTATATGTGTATCTGATGTCAGTTGAGCCGTACTATGGACCACAAGCTAGCTATGCCTCCGTCGATACCCATGGGATTTTGAGCGCGTAGTTGTGTACGCGCGGCACGAATGCCACCACTTGATCGGAACTGCGACGGAGGCCGAATTGCTAGTCGAGCTCCTGACAAGCCGAGCTCTCCTGCTGCAGAGTAGTTTGGACCCTCTTAACGGTGTCCGTGGGCTCGGCAGTCGAGTTAAGGTTCTGCTTGAGAAGGCTGCTTTGTACCTCAGCTGCTAAGGCAGCTGTGTGCTCTTCTGTGCGGAGGGACGTTCCGTATCTCCATTGACTGTTATGATGCTGCATGGACCGGGCATCTTGAGCTTGAGATAAGCCTAGTGTGGTACTGCGTTGAATCAAGCGAACGCAGTTCGTCCGAGCAGTGCGGATAGCCGCTGCGAAATGGGACGATATTGAAGATTAAGTCCTCGCTTTGGAAGTTGTCCGGAGATCCGAAGACAACCTCGAGTGTGATTGAGCCCGTACAGCGGGCCTCTACGCCTGGTATGACTCCTTTAAAGGTAGTCTGTGTAGGCTTGATCCTTGATGGGTTAATGCCCATTTTTTGCGTTGTATCCTGATAGAGCAGATTAAGGCTGCTACCTCCGTCCATAAGGACGCGAGTCAGGTGGAACCCATCAATTTGTCTGGCACGGGCGATCGAGTATGCGGTCTAAGCTTGATGGGCCTGAATTGTTCTTTTGGAACGGCTTCTTCCACTGACCGTACATAGGGCCCCTAAATTCAGCATTGATTGTCGTGTCCTCGGTGTTATCACTGTTGTTTCGACGCTTGAATCTGTTGCGTCGAGACTTGTCTTTGCTAGTTTAGCTTTAGGGGTGCCGGCATCGCTTGCATTGTTTTTGCTACGGGCCAACAAATTGTCCTCGCCCGCACAAAAGCGGGTAATGAGTGTCGTGAGGGCTGCCATGGATTTTGGCTTTTCTTGGCCGAGGTGGCGAGCGAGCCCTTCATCGCGGATACTTGTTTAAAGGCTGCTAGGGCTTCGGCATCTGGACAATCAATGATTTGGTTCTTTTTAGTTAAGAACCTAGTCCAGAATTTCCTGGCAGACTCTCTGGGATATTGAACTATATGGCTTAAGTCATCAGTGCCCGGAGGTCGAACGTATGTACCTTGGAAGTTATCGAGGAAGGCCTCTTCCAAGTCCTCCCAGGTGCCAATAGAATTTGCAGGCAGACTGTTGAGCCAGTGCCAAGCTGGCCCTTTGAGTTTTAAAGGGAGGTATTTGATGGCATGGAGGTCATCGCCACGGGCCATATGAATGTGGAGAATGAAGTCTTCTATCCACACCGCGGGGTCCGTGGTTCCATCGTATGATTCTATATTCACAGGTTTGAACCCTTCTGGGAATTCATGATCCAGGACCTCATTAGTGAAGCAATGAGAATGTGCGGCGCCTCTATATCGAGCCGTATCGCGACGTAGCTCGGATGGAGTCCGTCTACGGTTTTCGGCCCGCCCGTGACTAAGTTTGTCACGTCCGAATAGGTGGCCGTCATCGTGCTACCTCTTGAGCACTGTGTTGGTTTTCCCTTGAACAGGAAAGGGTGATGCAGCAAAGTAGCGTAAGTATTTCCCTTAGTTTTTGAGAGCCAAGGTATCAATCCAGTAGGAGGCCACGCACGAGTCCCTCGCACCTACACAAACAAATAAACTCCTCGCAGCCAACGCAATAAAGGGGTTGTCAATCCCTTCACGGTCACTTACGAGAGTGAGATCTGATAGATATAATAAGATAATATTTTTGGTATTTTTATGATAAAGATGCAAAGTAAAGAAAGAAAAAGAAAGGAAAAGGAAATAGCTTGTTGATGGAAGATTAATATGATGGAAAATAGACCCAGGGGCCATAGGTTTCACTAGTGGCTTCTCTCGAGAGCATAAGTATTACGGTGGGTAAACAAATTACTGTTGAGCAATTGACAGAATTGAGCATAGTTATGAGAATATCTAGGTATGATCATGTATATAGGCATCACGTCCGAGACAAGTAGACCGACTCCTGCCTGCATCTACTACTATTACTCCACACATCGACCGCTATCCAGCATGCATCGAGAGTATTAAGTTCAAGAGAATAGAGTAACGCTTTAAGCAAGATGACATAATGTAGAGGGATAAACTCATGCAATATGATGTAAACCTCATCTTGTTATCCTCGATGGCAACAATACAATACGTGCCTTGTTGCCCCTACTGTCACTGGGAAAGGACACCGCATGATTGAACCCAAAGCTAAGCACTTCTCCCATTGCAAGAAAGGTCGATCTAGTAGGCCAAACCAAACTGATAATTCGAAGAGACTTGCAAAGATAACCAATCATACATAAAAGAATTCAGAGAAGATTCAAATATTGTTCATAGATAAACTTGATCATAAACCCACAATTCATCGGTCTCAACAAACACACCGTAAAAGAAGATTACATCGAATAGATCTCCACAAGAGAGGGGGAGAACTTTGTATTGAGATCCAAAAAGAGAGAAGAAGCCATCTAGCGAATAACTATGGACCCGAAGGTCTGAAGTAAACTACTCACACTTCATCGGAGAGGCTATGGTGTTGATGTAGAAGCCCTCCGTGATCGATGCCCCCTCCGGCGGAGCTTCGGAAAAGGCCCCAAGATGGGATCTCGTGGATACAGACAGTTACGGCGGTGGAATTAGGGTTTTGGCTCTGTATCTGGTAGTTTGGGGGTACGTAGGTATATATAGGAGGAAGGAGTAAGTCGATGGAGCAACGTGGGCCCCACGAGGGTGGAGGGCTCGCCTTGGGGGGTAGGCTTGCCCCCCTACCTCGTGCCTTCCCGGTTGATGTCTTGACGTAGGATCCAAGTCCTCTGGATCACGTTCGTTTCAAAAATCACGTTCTCGAAGGTTTCATTCCGTTTGGAGTCCGTTTGATATTCTTTTTCTGTGCAACTCTGAAATAGGCAAAAAAAATATCAATTCTGGGCTCGGCCTGCGGTTAATAGGTTAGTCCCAAAAATAATATAAAAGTGTATAATAAAGCCCAATAATGTTCAAAACAGGATATAATATAGCATGGAACAATCAAAAATTATAGATACGTTGGAGACGTATCAAGCATCCCCAATCTTAATTCCTGCTCGTCCTCGAGTAGGTAAATGATAAAAAACAGAATTTTTGATGTGGAATGCTACTTGGCATAATTTCAATGTAATTCTTCTAATTGTGGTATGAATATTCAGATCCGAAAGATTCAAGACAAAAGCTCAATATTGACATAGAAATAATAATACTTCAAGCATCCTAACTAAGCAATTATGTCTCTTCAAAATAACATGGCCAAAGAAAGTTATCCCTACAAAATCATATAGTCTAGCTATGCTCCATCTTCACCACACAAAGTATTTAAATCATGCACAACCCCGATGACAAGCCAAGCAATTGTTTCATACTTTTGGTGTTCTCAAACTTTTTCAATCTTCACGCAATACATGAGCGTGAGCCATGGACATAGCACTATATGTGGAATAGAAGGGTGGTTGTGGAGAAGAAAAAAAGGGAGAAGATAGTCTCACATCAACTAGGCGTATCAACGGGCTATGGAGATGCCCATTAATAGATATCAATGTGAGTGAGTAGGGATTGCCATGCAACGGATGCACTAGAGCTATAAGTGTATGAAAGCTCAACAAAAGAAACTAAGTGGGTGTGCATCCAACTCGCTTGCTCACGAAGACCTAGGGCATTTTGAGGAAGCCCATCATTGGAATATACAAGCCAAGTTCTATAATGAAAAATTCTCACTAGTATACGAAAGTGATATCATAGGAGACTCTCTATCATGAAGATCATGGTGCTACTTTGAAGCACAAGTGTGGTAAAAAGATAGTAGCATTGTCCCTTCTCTCTTTTTCTCTCATTTTCATTTTTTGGGCCTTTTTCTCTCTTTTTTCTTTTTTATGGCCTCGTTTTTTTTCTTTTTTTTAATTTAGTCTGGAGTCTCATCCCGACTTGTGGGGGAATCATAGTCTCCATCATCCTTTCCTCACTTGGTACAATGCTCTAATAATGATGATCATCACACTTTATTTACTTACAACTCAAGAATTACAACCCGATAGTTAGAACAAAATATTACTCTATGTGAATGCCTCCAGTGGTGTACCGGGATGTGCAATGATGCATGAGTGACATGTATGAAAGAATTATGAACGGTGGCTTTGCCACAAATACGATGTCAACTACATGATCATGCAAGCGATATGACAATGATGAGGCGTGTCATAATAAATGGAACGATGGAAAGTTGCATGGCAATATATCTCGGAATGGCTATGGAAATGCCATGATAGGTAGGTATGGTGGCTGTTTTGAGGAAGGTATATGGTGGGTGTATGATACCGGCGAAAGGAGCGCGGTATTAGAGAGGCTAGCAATGGTGGAAGGGTGAGAGTGCGTATAATCCATGGACTCACATACTTATTGCAAAAATCTATTAGTTATCGAAACAAAGTATTACGCGCATGCTCCTAGGGGGATAGACTGGTAGGAAAAGACCATCGCTCGTCCCCGACCGCCACTCATAAGGAAGACAATCAATAAATAAATCATGCTCCGACTTCATCACATAACGGTTCACCATATGTACATGCTACGAGAATCACAAACTTCAACACAAGCATTTCTCGAATTCACAACTACTCAACTAGCACGACTCTAATATCACCATCTCCATATCTCAAAACAATTATCAAGTATCAAACTTCTCATAGTATTCAACACACTCATAAGAAAAAAATCTTGAATGCCTAACATAATTAAAGAAAATTACCATGCTGTTTTGTTGGACTCTCAAAATAATATAAGTGAAGCAAGAGAGAGAAATAGTTTCTTATAAAAAATCCACCACCGTGCCCTAAAAGATATAAGTGAAGCACTAGAGCAAAACTATATAACTCGAAAGATATAAGTGAAGCACATAGAGTATTCTAACAATTTCCGAATCATGTGTGTCTCTCTCAAAAGGTGTGTGCAGCAAGGATGATTTTGGAAAACTAACAAATAAAGACTTAAATAATACAAGACGCTCCAAGCAAAACACATATCATGTGGTGAATGAAAATATGGCTCCAAGTAAAGTTACCGATGGAAGTAGACGGAAGAGGGGATGCCTTCCGGGGCATCCCCAAGCTTTGGCTTTTAGGTGTCCTTAGATTATCTTGGGGTGCCATGGGCATCCCCAAGCTTAGGCTCTTGCCAATCCTTGTTCCATAATCCATCAAATCTTTCACCCAAAACTTGAAAACTTCATAACACAAAACTTAAAGTAGAAAATCTCGTGAGCTCCGTTAGCGAAAGAAAACAAAACACCACTTCAAGGTACTGTAATGAACACATTCTTTATTTATATTGGTGTTAAAACTACTGTATTCCAACTTCTCTATGGTTTATAAACTATTTTACTAGCCATAGATTCATCAAAATAAGCAAACAAGACACGAAAAACAGAATCTGTCAAAAACAGAACAGTTTGTTGTAATCTGTAGCTAACGCAAGTTCTGGAACCCCAAAAATTCTAAAATAAATTTCTGGACGTGAGGAATTTATCTATTAATCATCTTCAAAAGTAATTAACTAAATATCACTTTCCAAATAAAGATGGCAGCAGTTCTCGTGAGCGCTAAAGTTTCTGTTTTTTACAGCAAGATTAAAAAGACTTTCCCCAAGTCTTCCCAACGGCTCTACTTGGCACAAACACTAATTAAACACAAAAACACAACCAAAACAGGGGCTAGATAAATTATTTATTACTAAACATGAGAAAAAATCAAAGAATAAAAATAAAATTGGGTTGCCTCCCAACAAGCGCTATCGTTTAACGCCCCTAGCTAGGCATAAAAGCAAGGATAGATCTAGGTGTTGCCATCTTTGGTTGGCAATTCTTTAATGATACATCTATCACCCTTAGGAGTTTCTTCCTTTATTAATTATCAAACTTATAGGCACAAAATCGAAGAAATCATTAGTAGCAAACAGTTCCTTAATGATAGCAAAAAGATTGGGATGAATACTTATAGATTTGAGATCCGCAGTTTCCTTGCTAGAGGATTCACCCTTATTTTTAGGAACATACATAAGCTTGGTGATTTTAGTTGGAGGACTTTGAGTATTATTTACAGAAGAAAAAGCGGTTCCCAAGTTGGTAATGATACGCTCAAGTTTATCGATTCTAATGGAATCCCGATTTATTCTTTCATTAACTATGGGTTCCTTCTCCTTAATATTTTTCAAAGTGACTCCTACTTTAGATCCATATTGAGTAATTTGGTTGTGGATCTTTTTATCCAAATTTTCAATTAACTCTATGGTAGCAACTTTATTTTCAATAATTTCAAGTTTTTGCATTACATGCTCCAAAGTTAACATAGTTCCATTAACCAAAAGAGGGGGTGAGCCAAACAAATCTATCAAAGCATTATAGGAATCAAAAGTATGGCTACCCAAGAAATTCCCTCCGGTAATGGTATCAAGGACATATTTGTGCCAAGGAGTAGTGCCCACATAAAAATTGCGGAGAAGAACAGAAGTAGATTGCTTTCTGGTAGATCTATTTTGAGCATTGCAAATTCTATACCAAGCATCTTTTAGATTTTCTCCTTCCCTTTGCTTAAAATTAAGAACTTCGTTTTTGGGAGATAGCGGAGAAGATAGGGGACTAGCCATAACGACGAGCAAGCAATCCAACACACAGGCAAACAAGAGACAGGCAAAAAGAGGCAAATAGAGAAAGAGAAGGAGGACGGAGAGAGGGGGCGAATAAAACGGTAAGGGTGAAGTGGGGGAGAGGCAAACGAGAGGCAAATGAAAAATAATGTAATGCAGGAGATAAGGGTTTGTGATGGGTACTTGGCATGTTGACTTTTGCGTAGACTCCCCAGCAACGGCGCCAGAAATCCTTCTTGCTACCTCTTGAGCACTGCGTTGGTTTTCCCTTGAAGAGGAAAGGGTGATGCAGCAAAGTAGCGTAAGTATTTCCCTCACTTTTTGAGAAACAAGGTATCAATCCAGTAGGAGGCCACGCACGAGTCCCTCGCACCTACACAAACAAATAAACTCCTCGCAACCAACGCAATAAAGGGGTTGTCAATCCCTTCACAGTCACTTACGAGGGTGAGATCTGATAGATATGATAAGATAATATTTTTGCTATTTTTATGATAAAGATGCAAAGTAAAGAAAGCAAAATAAATGGAAAAGGAAATAGCTTGTTGATAGAAGATTAATATGATGGAAAATAGACCCAGAGGCCATAGGTTTCACTAGTGGCTTCTCTCGAGAGCATAAGTATTACGGTGGGTAAACAAATTACTGTTGAGCAATTGACAGAATTGAGCATAGTTATGAGAATATCTAGGTATGATCATGTATATAGGCATCACGTCCGAGACAAGTAGACCGACTCCTGCATGCATCTACTACTATTACTCCACAAATCGACCGCTATCCAGCATGCATCTATAGTATTAAGTTCAAGAGAACAGAGTAACGCTTTAAGAAAGATGACACGATGTAGAGGGATAAACTCATGCAATATGATGTAAACCCCATCTTGTTATCCTCGATGGCAACAATACAATGCGTGCCTTGTTACCCCTACTGTCACTGGGAAAGGACACCGCAAGATTGAACCCAAAGCTAAGCACTTCTCCCATTGCAAGAAAGATCAGTCTAGTAGGCCAAACCAAACTGATAATTCGAAGAGACTTGCAAAGATAACCAATCATACATAAAATAATTCAGAGAAGATTCAACTATTGTTCATAGATAAACTTGACCATAAACCCACAATTCATCGGTCTCAACAAACACACTGCAAAAGAAGATTACATCGAATAGATCTCCACAAGAGAGGGGGGGACTTTGTATTGAGATCCAAAAAGAGAGAAGAAGCCATCTAGCTAATAACTATGGACCCGAAGGTGTGAAGTAAACTACTCACACTTCATTAGAGAGGCTATGGTGTTGATGTAGAAGCCCTCTGTGATCGATGCCCCTCCCCCCCCCCCCCCCGGCGGAGCTCCGGAAAAGGCCCCAAGATGGGATCTCATGGATACAGAAAGTTACGGCGGTGGAATTAGGGTTTTGGCTCCGTATCTGGTAGTTTGGAGGTACGTAGGTATATATAGGAGGAAGGAGTACATCGGTGGAGCAACATGGGCCCCACGAGGGTGGAGGGCGCTCCTAGGGGTAGGCGCGCCCCCCTACCTCGTGCCTTCCTGGTTGATGTCTTGATGTAGGGTCCAAGTCCTCTGGATCACGTTCGTTCCAAAAATCACGTTCCCGAAGGTTTCATTCCGTTTGGACTCCGTTTGATATTCTTTTTCTGCGAAACTCTGAAATAGGCAAAAAAACAGCAATTCTGAGCTGGGCCTCCGGTTAATAGGTTAGTCCCAAAAATAATATAAAAGTGTATAATAAAGCCCAATAATGTTCAAAACAGGATATAATATAGCATGGAACAATCAAAAATTATAGATACGTTGGAGACGTATCACGTCGCTTGTCGAGGCATGCCCTCGTGATCTGTAGGTTCATCTAGTGTGTCCTGGTTTATTGTCCAAGGTTTGCTGGAGGTCATAAGTATGCCCCTGGGCTAATTTACCTCTGCCTGTGCGCTAAGGCGGGGCTATCTGGTGTTCGACGTGAGTTGCCGTTTTGTCTCGACCACATGGTGGTCGGTCCGCCGCATTGTACGATGGAGGTATGTAGTTTGGAGCCTCCTCGTCAAACTGAGGTAGCATTTTGCGCTTTGGGTAGCTTTTGGTTGGGCGCTTGAGGCCGTACTCTTCAGTAGCTAGGACATCGGTCCATTTGTCATTTAGCAGATCTTGGTCAGCTTGAAGCTGCTGTTGTTTCTTTTTCAGGCTCCGTGCTGTGGCAATTAGCTGGCGCTTGAAGCGCTCCTGCTCAAGAGGTTCCTCAAGCACGATGAAATCCTCGGTGCCGAGGATCACTGTCGGTGTCAAAACCGGCGGATCTCGGGTAGGGGGTCCCGAACTGTGCGTCTAGGCCGGATGGTAACAGGAGGCAAGGAACACGATGTTTTACCCAGGTTCGGGCCCTCTTGATGGAGGTAAAACCCTACGTCCTGCTTGATTAATATTGATGATATGGGTAGTACAAGAGTAGATCTACCACGAGATCAAGGAGGCTAAACCCTAAAAGCTAGCCTATGGTATGGTTGTTGTATGATGAAGTTGTCCTACGGACTAAAACCCTCCGGTTTATATAGACACCGGAGGGGGTTAGGGTTACACAAAGTCGGTTACAATGGTAGGAGATCTTGAATATCCGCATCGCCAAGCTTGCCTTCTACGCCAAGGAAAGTCCCATCCGGACACGGGACGAAGTCTTCAATCTTGTATCTTCATAGTCCTGGAGTCCGGCTGAAGGTATAGTCCGGCTACCCGGACACCCCCTAATCCAGGACTCCCTCAGTAGCCCCCGAACCAGGCTTCAATGACGACGAGTCCAGCGCGCAGATTGTCTTCGGCATTGCAAGGCGGGTTCTTCTCCAAATTCCGTGTACCTGCTGGATAATGTCCGATTTTCATAATGTAGCGCACCTTGGCTTCCACGCCCAATAATGGTCGTCTTCCACGTGTTAAACGAATGCGAAAAGTTGGGGTGTTTTTACATTCACACCCCTAGCCGCATAAACGAGCCGCCTATTTAATGGGATGGGGATTCAGATCCAAACCACACCTTCTCCTCTCCGCGAGTAATCATCAGAGCGCCTCCAGCAAAGGTCCATTCCAACATGGCCAGCCGTCGCAGCTCCTCCTCTCGCCCTTCCAGTCCTAAACCTGGAGACTGGGAGAGGTGCTCCATCCCGCACAGCGAGCTAGTGTCGCTTCAGGCCAAGGGATTTCTCCCTCAGGCCTATATGGTCCCGGTCCGAGCCGGACTCGCCACCTATAATGGCGGAGAGCAAGCGGAGAGCACCCCCAATCCCTCCAAAGGAGAGCTGGTGTGCCTCGTCCCTTATCTAATAAGAGGACTTGGATTTCCAATTCATCCATTTCTCTGTGGGCTTCTGGAGTTCTACGGCCTCCAGCTGCACAATCTCACGCCCGCCTCTATATTGCATATCGCGGGCTTCGTCGCCCTTTGTGAGCTATTCTTGGGTGTTGAGGCTCATTTCGCACTGTGGAAGAGGTTATTCTGCCCGGTGCCCCGCTCTCAAGAGGGGTCTATATATCAAGTGGGCAGAGCCGAAGTGTGGCGTATCGCCGGGACCGGATATCTATCTGGAACCCCAAAGAAGGCGCACGAGGACTGGCCTTCGGAATGGTTTTATATAGATGATGTCCCGCTGCCGGATCCTATCCGGGCCGGTCTCCCCGAATTCAACAGTGCTCCCTTAAAGAAACACCTAAGCTGGCGTCCGCGGAGCTCTTAGAGAGAAGGCGACAGGGACGTCCTTCACCTGATGGGTAGGATAAGACTATTGGCTCATTCCGGACTAACCATGATTGAAGTCATGGCCGCATGCATTATGCGGGGGGTGTAGCCGCTTCAATATAGAGGCCACCCCATGTGGGATTTTAACGGGGAGGATGACGCCACCCGTTACGGTCGTAAGGGGCCAGCCTCAGCTGCCGCTCTAGTAAAGATCTTATCCTCTACAAGGGAGAAGAGGAGGAATTCCTCCGTGTCAAGCCGTAGGGCGGATTTTCTATGTACAACCCTCCGAGTTGGGTAAGTGGACAATTGTGCTTGCCCATCCGTTTTATATTCCCATGATAAAATATGTAGTCTTCTGATTTCAACGCAGGAACTGCGTCAGGAAGTAAAGGATATAAACAGTCGTCCCCCACAGCCCGAGGATCCAGAATGGTCCCTCGATCCGGACTCCGAAGAGGATCCGGACATATCGGTGGAGCTGATTGACGGGGTGTTTCATCAGCTAAGCAAGGACAATACCTTGGTGGCCATTACGGCTGATTACCCAGGGTTAATCCCGGCCTCCCAGGTAACAGAGAGCGGAGTCTCATCCCCTTGAGAAGGAATCCATTCTCACATATTTCAGTTTTCCTGACAACGACCGTGTTTTGCAGGGGAGGTTTCTGAGGCGGGAGGCCGAACCTGCGGCGGCTAGCCAACAGGGAGCCGCTGGGCCCCGTGGGGTAAAAAGGAATGTAGTCCGGACTGGGACGCCGGTGCAAAGGTATAGCACACCCTCTTTTTCCCTGGTGTTATTCCTTCAGGGCATATTAACGTTCATGCTGTCTTCAGGATGAAGAGACCTCGCCGGACTACATCCGGAGAGGTTGCCAATCGCGCCTCCACCAGCCAGGCTCCAACGCCTGGCCCGGAAGCGGAAGTGAACACAAGGCGCGCACCGGACGCTCCTCCGACAGAGGATGCGGACAGGCTGTCTGCCACCAATTCTGAGGTGGAGAGTGCCATGAACCACAGGCGTCGCCGGACAGTTCTTCGCGGCGCTTGTTTCTCCCAAGAGGCATTAGATGCCTTCAATTCGGGAGATGCGTATCTCTGTGCCGCTCAAAATGGTTTAGCCAGAGCCACGGAGCAATATGTAAAAGACATATGGGTAATAAAATTTTGGTAAATATATATATATATACCAGTAGCCCCCGAGAATTGAAACAGTTAGAGTAACTGATTTAAGGATCATTTGTTATACAGGTTCTTACAAAGAAGAATACTGTACTGTCCCAGGAGCTGGAAGAGTGCAAAGCCCAACTGGAGGCCGCACTATCCGCGGAAGGGGAGCCCAAAGAGACCCCCTCTGGTAAGATACACTTCGAAAGATTAGTATCTTGCAAAGTGCGTCGTGGGTGTAAATCTGACAAATCATATTGCAGATGGCGCCGGACTAGATCCGGAGAGGCAACAACTCTTGCGCCGGCTAAAGGCCGGTGAGAGTATGTTGACAAGGGTGAGGCGGGAGAAGAATGATCTTCAGGATGCCAACACCAAACTGGACGTTGAACTTAAAGATGTTCGTGGCCAGCTGTCGGACTCTACTAAGGAGAATCAGCGGCTTCGACGCGGCATATTTAGTAAGTGCTTAAGCGAATCTTTGAAAGAAAAGAGTTCGGCGAGGAAGTCGACTAACAGAGTAATGTCTGTAGGTATGCTAATGGGTCGTCCTGCAGAGGAGATGCCCGGTTCTACGGGTGACCTTCTTCTCGAGCTCTCGCAACTGCATGAGCGAGTTCGGCAGGCGATGCGAGGCGTTGCCCAAGCCTTATGGCCTTCCCACTCCATGCCCGAGGGCCTTGGAGAGCTTTCGGAGAAGCTTAAGGGAGCTCGGCGACGCTTCCGATTGTGGAAGATATCGGCCTGCCGACAAGGCGCTAGGGAGGCCTGGGCCATGGTGAAGACGCGGTACACAAAGTCTGACCCAAACCACATGGCCGAGGTCGGACCTGTGGGGCCTGACGGGAAGGAGATCCCTGTAAGCTTAGTGTACGGCCAAGTAGAATTGGCCGCAAAGTATTCCCAGCAGGACTGTAAGTTAGACAGCCTGTTAGATGGTATTGAAGAGGAATACAATCATTCAGAGTGACTATGTAATTTTTAATTGACATGTGTAATGCCTTCTAGCTGGATTGTAGATCGTTTGTCGTTGCCGACCTTTTCGCTTCAACCACAGGACCTGACGGTCCGGAGTGTGTCCGAATACCCTACCGCTTATGTAAGAACCGGGGTATGCATGGAGACCAGGCGTAGGGGTCATTAGTGCTTTATCAGACAAGTGCCCAACTAGTTATGTTATATTACATGGTTAGTAAGAAACATCTTCCAGAGAGAATAGTTCCGTTAGGGATTCCTTTCTCTGGGAGGCATGCCCTAAAGTGCATGTCCGCACTGCAAACGCAGGAAAATCATCTGGGGGCATATATATAAATAAGTAAAAAAAGGTCATCTTTTAGTTCACCGACCGAATATTCCCTTAAGAACGCTAGCTTTCGGCTTCACCCAGTCTGAGGTACACATCCGGCTGATCCGGCAGTAACAATCGCAGAGGTGCTCCCTTTACCACCTAGTTGAACAATCGGGAACGTAGGGGTAAGCACAGGAGCCAGGCAACCCAGCTTGGCTAAAACTTAAGTCATATCGATGCATATAATGGTGAAGAAAAGGTACATGCGGAAGTTTGACACATGTGGTGGGCGTGAAGCCCGTATAAATAAGCTTCTGTTAAAGAAGCCCCCGGGTTTAATGAGCGCGAGTAGCACGTCACTTGAGGAGCCTTTAAGGGCTATAAAAGAAAAGAGGGGAAGGAGAGAAATGTAAGACAGAAAATGTAAAAAATGGACAGAGGAAGGAGACAAACACAGAGTCCGGCGCTAGGCGTAGAATCTTCGGAGACGGGCTGCGTTCCATGGGTTCGGCTTGAGTCGGTTATCCGACGCATCTCGCAGGCGGTATGCTCCACCAGTCAGGACTTGGGCGATTATGAAGGGACCTTCCCACTTGGGCTTCAGCTTGTCCTTTTTCTTGTCCGGCAGGCGTAGAACTAATTCGCCAATGTTGTAGTTTTTGGCCCGCACTTCTCTGCTTTGATATCTTCGAGCCTGTTGTTGATAGAATGCGGAACGGGCCTTTGCCATGTCGTGCTCCTCCTCTAAGGCGTCCAAACCGTCCTGCCGATCGAGCTCGGCTTCCCTTTCTTCGTACATGCGCACTCGATGTGAGTCATGAATTATGTCGCAGGGCAAGACTGCCTCTGCACCGTACACCATAAAAAATGGTGTGTATCTGGTGGTGCGATTCAACGTGGTCCGCAGCCCCCAGAGTACGGAGTCGAGCTCCTCTACCCAGTGCGTGTTAGATTCCTTGAGGGACCGCACTAATCTGGGTTTGATGCCGCTCATGATGAGACCATTTGCACGTTCGACCTGACCGTTAGTTTGTGGGTGATAGACAGAAGCATAATCGAGCTTGATGCCCATGTTTTTGCACCAGAGTTTTACCTCATCGGCCGTAAAGTTCGTGTCGTTATCGGTGATGATGCTGTGGGGGACGCCATAATGGTGTACGACCCCGGATATAAAGTCTATCACAGGTCCGGATTCGGCCGTCTTAACAGGCTTGGCTTCTATCCATTTGGTGAACTTATCCACCATGACCAGTAAGTATTTTTTCTTGAGGGTTCCGCCTTTAAGGGGTCCCACCATGTCAAGACCCCAGACCGCGAAAGGCCAAGTGATGGGGATAGTTTGGAGGGCGGTGGGTGGCATATGGCTTTGGTTTGCAAAAAGCTGGCAACCGACGCATCGTTGGACCAAGTCCTGAGCGTCCGCCCGGGCCGTCGGCCAATAAAAGCCTATACGGAAAGCCTTGCTTACAAGGGACCGAGCTGCGGCGTGATGGCCACCGAGTCCGGCATGAATTTCAGCCAGCAGGTTCCGCCCTTCCTCTTCGGAGATGCACCTTTGACGGACTCCAGTAGTGCTTTTCTTATAAAGTTCTCCCTCATGGACTTTATAGGCTTTAGATCGCCGCACTATACAGTACTTTCCATCGCACAGTACTTTTGTACTATGGACGCCAAGTCAGAGAAGCGTGTAATATCACGACGACCTGTGGCGTTGAGGATTCCCTTGTTCGTGCAATTATTGCAAAAGATTGAGATTGCGTCTTCCTCGCGGCAGTCCTTTATCCTGTTCATAACCAGGAGGAACCTTGCCCAGTAATGATGTACTGTTTCTTCGGGCTTTTTCCTGATTTGGGATAGATCACTTATGTTCGGGTGGGTGGGTGGAATTAAATCCGGAACTTCACCCAATCTAAGACACAGAGGCCAAGGAGTTTCCGAACTCTGAAGTTTGGATTCTTGGATGTTGTCCAGTGAATCTAGCCTGTTGCCTGATTCTAAGTTCAGGTCTTGAGTTACATCCTCCCCTCCGCGGGTATCCGGCTTGGAGGGATCGGGAATCCGGACGTAGCTAGTCCTTAAGATAGATGAAGAGTCGCCGCACTGTGCCTCTACCACGGCAACGTGATGGGTGACTTGGGGAGAATTAATTTCTCTTAGATCGGGTTTAAGCCCAACCTGGTCATAATCCGTAGTGACCCCCAAGGCGGCGATGCGATCCAAGAGATCGTTTACGGAAGAGAGCTCCATTGGATCTAACTGCTCAACGAGTTCTGAGCTGACGTGAAGATTGCTTTTGATGACCCGAGAGGTCACCGTCGGCGCAACGGCCGAACAGGCGGTCATGAGAAAACCGCCTAGCCGGAGAGTTTGGTCGACAGCCAAGGCTCCCTTAGTAACGGCGCCGTCTTTAAAGACGGGAAGAGGCATCGTTCCTGATTGCGACGGCAGAGAGGAACTCTCAATGAAAGCACCAATGTCGGTGTCAAAACCGGCGGATCTCGGGTAGGGGGTCCCGAACTGTGCGTCTAGGCCGGATGGTAACAGGAGGCAAGGAACACGATGTTTTACCCAGGTTCGGGCCCTCTTGATGGAGGTAAAACCCTACGTCCTGCTTGATTAATATTGATGATATGGGTAGTACAAGAGTAGATCTACCACGAGATCAAGGAGGCTAAACCCTAAAAGCTAGCCTATGGTATGGTTGTTGTATGATGAAGTTGTCCTACGGACTAAAACCCTCCGGTTTATATAGACACTGGAGGGGGTTAGGGTTACACAAAGTCAGTTACAATGGTAGGAGATCTTGAATATCCGCATCGCCAAGCTTGCCTTCCATGCCAAGGAAAGTCCCATCCGGACACGGGACGAAGTCTTCAATCTTGTATCTTCGTAGTCCTGGAGTCCGGCTGAAGGTATAGTCCGGCTACCCGGACACCCCCTAATCCAGGACTCCCTCACTCACTTTGTCCTCGGAGAGCGGAAGGTAATTATCGTCCTCCAAATCTTCATGCGTGGCATGTTTACCGGGGCTAACCTTCCCGCCTTCCCGTTCGTCTTGTTCATTAGCTGTATCGATGGGGTATTCGTTTTCTTCCGCACCATCTGGAGTGTTGTATTCTCCTGTGCCGGTACTGCTGTCTTTGCTGCGGCGTGACTTAGAGCGGCGCTGCTGACGCTGGCGCTTGGACTGTATTTCAAAAGGTTTATCCTCAGCTGGATCTTCCTTGTCCTCGCCGCTATTCTCCTTTGGTGCATCCACCATGTATACATCATACGAGGAAGTGGCCATCCAGCGTCCGATGAACGACGGGTTCTGGACCTCTTCTTCTCCGGCATCGTTGTCCATACTGTTGATGTCCTCGGAGTCGTACTCAAGTTCGTCAGTCAAATCCTCGATCGTGGCTATGAAGTGGGTGGCGAGTGGGAAACAAAATTCTCCACCGTCAGCCCCTAGTTCGAGCCGGATATAGTTCGGATGTGAGTCCTCTGTCAAGGACAGGTTTTTTTAACGAGTTTAGCACATCGCCCAAAGGCGAGTGCTGGAAGATGTCTGCGGCGCTGAATTCGAAGATCGATAAACGATCAAGCTCGGCGTCCGCGGCCTCACGTGGTTCGAAACTTATGGCCGAAGAGGTTAAGTCTATATGCGGCTCCAACGCCGTGGAATCTGTGTCCTCAGTGGTGGGGTTGATCCTCCCATCCTCGGGTGCGCAGCTTGCTCTGGATCTAGGGCCAGAGAGGTTACAGGAGCGATCTCCTGGATGCAGCCTGATCACAGATTTAGGTCATGATCATCGGGGCGACCGGGAGCGGCTACTGTGGTCTCGAATCCAGCGAAGATCAAGTCTCCACGGGTGTCTGTAACGTAGTTCAAGCTCCCAAATATGACCTGATGACCAGGGGCGTAGCTTTCAATCTGCTCCAGAAGGCCAAGCAAATTGGCCCGTAGTGCAAAGCCGCCGAACACGAAGATCTGTCTAGGGAGGAAAGTTTCTCCTTGGACAGTGTCATTATGGACGATTGAAGGGGCCATCAAACCTTTTAGCAACATCATAGTGGAACTCCCAGTGAAAGCACCAATGTCGGTGTCAAAACCGGCGGATCTCGGGTAGGGGGTCCCGAACTGTGCGTCTAAGGTCGATGGTAACAGGAGACAAGGGGCACGATGTTTACCCAGGTTCGGGCCCTCTCTATGGAGGTAATACCCTACGTCCTGCTTGATTGATATTGATGAATATGATTATTACAAGAGTTGATCTACCTCAAGATCGTAATGGCTAAACCCTAGAGGCCTAGCTTGTATGGCTATGATGACCAATCTCCTATCCGGACTAAGTCCTTCGGTTTATATAGACACCGGGAGGATCTAGGGTTACACGAGGTCGGTTACAAAGAAGGGAATCTACATATTCGGTCGCCAAGCTTGCCTTCCATGCCAAGGAGAGTCCCATCCGGACTCGGGTGCAATCTTCGGTCTTCATATCTTCATAGCCCATCAATCCGGCCCATGGCTAACAGGCCGGACGCCCGAGGACCCCTTAGTCCAGGACTCCCTCAGCCCTTGGTCCGATGAATCTTGTAGTATGGCCCATCACCTTTCCCGGCTTTCTCGGCAGCAGCTGCTTCCCGGCAATCAGTGCACACGGCAGCTTCCTTGCCAGGGGCCTTAGCTTTGGCCTTCTTGCCGGTACTAGGTGTACCCAATCCTTCAACAGTCATCACTGCCTTATCTCTTTGCTTCTTACTGTGCTTCTTGCTCTTCTTATGACTAGTTGATTCATCCTCATCCTCTGAATCAACATTGGTGCAATCTTCCTCCCCGGGAAACTTCCTTCCTTCCTCCATCTGAGCACACTTATCTACCAGAGTGTAAAGCTCCTTCACAGTCTCGGGCAACCGTACGTTCATCTTGGAACGAATACGAAGGTTGCGCACATTGGACTGGAAGGCAGCTATTACGGCTGCCGGATGGATATTTGAGATATTCCTATGAACTTTGCTAAATCTCTGTAAATACTTATGGAGAGTTTCTCCTTCCTTTTGTTGGTGAAGCTGCAAGTCGTTGGGCCTGCCGGGTTCTTGATGGCCGCCCGTAAAGGCGCCAATGAACTCGTGGCACAGGTCAGCCCATGATGAAATGGAGTTCTTCGGTAGGTGCATCAGCCAAGACCTCACATTGGACTTGAGGGCCAAAGGGAAGTAGTTGGCAAACACCTTCTCATCTCTTCCCCCGGCAGCCTGAATAGTGATGGTGTAGATGCTCAGGAACTCTGCCGGGTTCAATCTCCTATCGTACTTCTCGGGTATCTCTGGCTTGAACATGCGAACGGACTTGCCACAGCTCATGAGTAAAGGCAAGGCAGCCAACCTCGAAAGGTAGGCACCAATACCGAGCACGGGCTCGTCGATGTCAGAGCCGCCGTACCCATCGGTCCGGCGGAGGTCGTCACGGCATTGCTCGACGACGACACGCGTGTCTCCTCTCCGCCTATCCTCCGGGGCTCGTCGTTGGCTTGGATGTGCTTGAGGGTCAGAAGAGGCCATTGAGACATCGTCAGGGTCTTGATTCTGTTGCGCTGGCGCAGGCTTCCAGGGCGGGGACTGCACCATGGGGATGGGCCCTTCTGTGCGGTCAGCAGCACGAGCTGTCGCTGTTGCTTGGGGAGGTCGCAGCGGGCTAGCTCGCCATGAGCCCCTAGCTTCGGTGAAACCGAGCAGACTTTGGATGGTGGCACGCCACTCGTCCATCTGCTCGGCCGCTGGCGGAAACTTCAGCAGCAGCTAAGCCCACACCATGGCCTCCAAAGCCGTACTTGGCATGGATATTGATGAAGTCCATCGTATCGTCGCTCGGCTCCTGACGGTGCCAGCGGTGGTAGCACTACGCCCCCGCTGTTGTTGCGGGGCGACCACTTGGTCGTGATGTGGTGAAGGCGCTCGGTGGCCAGTGGCTCTGTCGGGAGCAGCGGCTTGGTCGACCCGTTCCGGAGGGGGTGCATGCACAATGGCCACACCCGTGGGGGGAGCAGCCGGATGGTGGCGATTCGCCCTGGTCCGAGCGCCGTTGCTGCGGCTGTGCCCGTCGGCGGGGGAAAGGGGCGCAGATGGAGTAACCCCTTCACCCGTACCTTGGGGGCATGGCCGTCAGCATGTTGTTGTTGCTACTCTCCTCCGGCGCCTCCTTCTCTTGCGTCGGCCACGAGGGAAGTGGTGACGGTGCTGCTTGCTTTGACTACTCCCCTAGCAGCGTCCGTGTCCTCGTGTGCCTCCGTGCCCCCCGCAGTCCTGGAGGCCGCGGGCGACGGAGCCTTCGAGGTGGGTGGGTGGGCCGAAGGACCGGGGTTCTTCTTGGGCGCCATGGTCGATGGCATCATCGAAGGTGAAGATGGTGATGAAGTCAACGCGCTGCACACGCCTTCAGGTTCACCCAAGCAAGGCCCCTACTTGGTGCGCCAAAAATGTCGCGGAAAACCACGGCCACCTATGGGACCAGGAGGCCCCTTGCTGGTTCGGCAGGGGGGCGACGCGTTGCGCGAAGAGCAGACAAGCGTGGGGCAGCATGCAGAGATCACATGGGCAATTTTACCTAGGTTCGGGCCATCGTCAGGTGTAAAACCCTACTCCTGCTTTGGTGGATTGGTGGTGCAAAGGTGGTGGCGGAGCATACTACACTTGCCCGGCAGGGTTGCCTCGAGGCAGCAGTGGCTACGCACGTGCGGGGGTGTGAGCTATCCAATTTTCTAACCCTTTCTATGGTTGCCATGGGCCTCCTTTTATAGATCAAGGGGTTACCACAGTGGCAAAGTAGTCATTACGCACTGATAAGATAGCGAACAGTGCTATCATATCTAACTCTATGGGCTGACAGGGTGCATTAAATGCACCACTCAGTGTCACATTGTTGGTTGCCTGGCAAGGCTTGTCGGGCTATCTTGCTAGCTCTGCGCC
Organism: Triticum urartu; assembly: GCF_056163025.1. Lineage (NCBI taxonomy): Eukaryota > Viridiplantae > Streptophyta > Magnoliopsida > Poales > Poaceae > Triticum > Triticum urartu. The sequence continues at coordinate 358,486,929 of NC_141878.1, read as the reverse complement.
TGCTCGCTTGACACGTCACAGGACGGGTGTCGTCTGAGGGTTTCTCCTGTAGAAAATGGCTGCCATATGGTGAATGGTTGCCACTTAATCACTTCGCGGCTTGACACTGCACTGATCGACAACGTGGGTCGTGGTAGAGTGGTTGGTGAGGTCGCTTTGCTTCCGTGAGCCCCGGTAGGCCCTGCTGGGGCGCTTTGGTTGTCTGTTTTTGGAGGTGGCCTCGCCCCTTGCCGGGCTCGCCTGCCCAGCAAGGGAGGCTTTTCTCTTGACGATATCTTGCTCCTCTGGTTTGATCTTGGTCCCTCTGATCTGCTTGTTGGTCCTTCGAATCTCTGGGGTTCTTGCACTCTGATCTAGGCTGGTGCTCCAATCTTGTTCCCGTGCATGTGCATAGTTTGGGCAACAGACCCAGGGTTTGTTGCACCGACACAGGAGCAAGGTCGAACCATCGCCGCCATTTGTCGAGCACACCCATGTAGCCACCGAGGCCCCTTCTCCTCGCCGACGTGTCCGCGAGCTTCGCCATCGTCCTTCTCGTCTTCTAGTGCCGCCTGTTGGAGTTAGGCGCCTCTGCTTCGATTGGATCGGGATCGTCTTCAACCTACGGTCGTCAACGATCTTCCTCAAATTGGGCATCCCCTGCTGCTACTAGTCACTCGTCGGGCCTCCGTGTGCCTCTATAGTGAGGCCCTCGTCCGATACCCCTCAACCCCCCTCTGATTCTCCCTCAGATTTTGGTCGTATCATCACTTCTAGATGTCGCGCCCGCGCTCTCTAGGCATTCCCGCTCAGCACGTGTTGTCAGCGCCCCGCGGGCCTCCCTAATGAGCACCCCGTGCCCTGGACAGCGCCCTGGCCGCGCCGGCCATGCCCTGGCCGTGACCGCGCCCTGTTCCCCTTGCTCGCAAGCTCCTGCACGCCTCCTCCCTGCTGCCGCTCTGCTGCTTACTCTGTTGCTCTGTCGTAGTTGTATTACTACTGCCACGATGTTCCTCATGCTGCCCGCTACGTCTTGCTACTATTGTTGCGTTGCTGCTGCTCCTCATACTGCTGCTGCCTTGCCTCCATCGTCATTAGCTCGCCGTCCCCGCGGCGCCTCTGCCAGCCCCCTCCCCCGCACAGCCTTACGCCATGGCCGGAGCATCGTTCCCGCCCCCACTCGGCCACAGCCTCCTGGGCCAGGCTGCGTCCATCTCTGCTGGAGGCCACGCCGGGGCCATCCTTAGCTGCTTGCCGGGCCCCTCAGCCAGCCATGGAGGAGCTCGTACCCGGGCACAACCCCTGTGGCTAAAATGGCCCTCTGCCAATGGGGTGCACCCTTTGTTTTCCTTTTGTCTTTAGCTTAATTAGGGACTAATCCACATTAGTGCTAATTCGCCCACTAATTAGGCACTAACAGCGGGCCCTACAATTAATTAGATTTCTAACCAAATTATCAAGTGCATGTGTCAATGACATGTGGGCCACATGTACTGTTCATTTGGATAAGGAATACACAGTCAGCTGTTGACTTTGACTCTGTGTCCACTGTCAGCCTCACATGAAAAAATGTGGGTACACTTTCAGGTACCCATAGCAATTAGGCATTAAAATGATTTTCGTATTAAAATAAATCTGTAATTCTAGAAAATGTTTTAATCTTTGAGAAATCATTGAAATTAAACCGTAGCTCGGATGAAAATAATTTATATATGGAAGTTGTTCAGAAAAATATGACGAATCCGCATATGCCATCCGTTCGTCTGTCACGTGCATCTAGCATAGCGAACATGGATCCATCCCCTCCGATTCATCTGTCCGAAAAATGCCAAATGCTGGCAAGCATTCCCGGATGTTTTCCCTCTTCGTCTATATCACCTAGCACACCGTTAGATCACCCCTAGCACCACGTTTTTCCATGTTATGCTTTGTTTGCTTTATATTTATTGTTTATTCCCCCTCTTCTCTTTGGTAGACCACGAGATTGCTGCCAATGCCCCTGTGATCGACTACATCGAGGACGACCCCTCCTTCTTGCCAGAGCAACCAGGCAAGCAAACCCCCCATTGATCATTTCAATATCTCCCATTCCCTTCTCTCTTATGCTTGCATTAGAATTGGTACTGCTTTTTGTATGATCCTACTCTGATGCATAGCCTGTTTTTGTTACCTACTTTCATACCTTAGCTGCTTATTCTAAACTGCTTAGTATAGGTTGGTTAGTGACCCCTCATCTTGTCCCAGTTGCCTCACTTTATGTTCGATGACTCGATCAACGCGGTCGACGTCCAGGCCCCGATACCGCACATCACCCCCCTTAGTTGTACGACTCTGCAGAGTTATTATCGAGTGCCAAGGGTGAAACCTCGTCAGCACTTCTGATGTTAACCCTGAAGTGTAGCTATTCGGTCGTGGTCATCAAGGGTGATTCCTCCTTCACCACTCTCGATAATGACTCTGTCGTGCAACCCCTCAAGTGTGGACCATCGATGGTGATTCCTCCAAGTCCACCTTGATGGTTACATCGAGTGGGAATCCATCAAGGGTAATTCCTCGGGTTTCCCCCTTGCTGTTTTGGACACACGGTTACCTTGACTTTACCATAGAACCATGTTGAAGTCGGGTGGGCCCTGAGGGGTACCCGCGAATTGATGTGTAGTGGGGTTGATCTGGAGGATACCCGCAAGTTTTCCATGCGGTGCAACTAGGCATTCTTAGCCCTTGCCGCAAGTCCGTGAGACGAGGCAACGGGACCACATATCGTGGATCATTGATCGTTACCACGCGCTCCCAAGACACTAACGATTTGGATATTTGATCTGAGTAGGCCTCTGGCCTTTTTGCACTGACCACCACGCGGGAATAAGTATGGGCACTCTACGTATTTTGTATCAGCCGAAAGCTCTTCGGACATCAATGATGCAGCGGCGCGCGCCGGGTTGGACTGGAATGCCTCGCTTGTATAAGGAGGTCTAGGTCTGCTCACTGGCCGCGTATGCAACGTGCAGCAGTGCAAAGGGTGATGGGCCCAAGACCCCTACGCGTTTAGGATGTAGACCGGTGTGCTGGCCTCTCTGTTGAGCCTAGGTAGGACTGCGGTGTGTTGATCGGTCGAGGCCGGTCATGGCCTAATGGTGTGTCCGGCTGGAGTTGATCAAGCGTGTTGGGTAAGTTTGTGCACCCCTGCAGGGGAAGTATTATCTATTCGAATAGCCGTCATTGGTATGCGTCGGTCCTAAACAAATGGTTTTTAACCCCTTTCCGCGAGGCATTTGGAACCGTCGCCAACTGAGTGTGTATGATAGGGTGTCCTTCCCACATGACCCAGAAATCGTCGGGGATAGGCCCTCCTGGGACCCAGGCTGGGGCCGTGTGCGATCAGGCGAGGCATCGAAACCCAATCATTTTCGTAGGTATGTACATCCCACACGGTAATCCGAGAAAATCATTTCCGTAGGTATGTACATCCCACGCGGTGAATCCCAGAAAAACATTTCCGTTCATATGTATATCACACACAGTCAATCCGAGGAATATGTTTCCGTTCTTATGTACATCCCACACAGTCAATCCAGGGAAAACGTTTTCGTTCATATGTACATCCCACACAGTTTTATGTAAACGCTCATGTGTGAAAGGTGTAACTATCACACATGCTCTGCCTTGGTTAACCGTTTGCTTTCATTAACTACATCACACACGATTTGATGTAGAAACTTGTGTGGCATTGGGCTATCCATCACAAGTGCTTTTACTGCCAGAACCGTTTGCAAAGTTCCATAACCGTTTTTTCTCTTTTTATTTTTGCCTGTAATTTATTATTCTAATTGGAAATTTTGAAATATGAAACGTGCAATTCAAATTCTCGGCAAAATGGTTCAACAATGAATCCATAAATAAAATTTCCAATACAATATGTTCAGTAATTACAGGATTAGGCAGCAATTAACTATGATGAACCATAGTATTTAAAGGCGGTAAAGGTGAAGAGACAAGTGTAAATCATTTTGACTGCCGACGGTGTTGAAGAAGCGGAATGCCCATAATGTGCCTTCCTGCATGCCATAGGCATGAACCAATTTTGTCCAACCCCTTGTGACGATCGCCCCGCCCATCCTTCACCGCCTTCAGGAAGACTTCTAGAGCATTATCATGGTAGCATGAATTATATACTTTAACCTTAGTTGCCTCCACTCCGGTCATGTAGTTTGCAAGGTAATCATCAGTAAATAGCTTCGGAAACAACTAAAAAGAGAAAATATCAGATATTGAGGTCTAATAGAGTAACTTGTTCTGGGCGGGGGGAAAGGCAACACATTACTTACCATCCTAAAGTTCAATGTTGTCTTCGACAAAGTGTAAATAAACAGCTTAATTCCAATCAGCCGTTTCTTTTGCCTAACAATCTTTCTTAGTTTCCTCACTTGACGCTTGTTCATGAATATCTCATTGCCCCATACGCAAAAGGGATCGAAGCGTGGATCAGTACCGCTCATATATGTACCTACAAGCAACCAGTAAATGTTAGAAGCTAAACTGAGATTGCACAAATGATGTAAAATACAACTACCTATGTTCCTAAGTACAAGTATTTTTTTAGATTTCAATATGAACTACATACGGATATATATATATATAATTATAGATATAGTTTAGATTAGAATCTAGATTCACTCATTTTGCTCCTTATGTAGTCTATATTGGAATCTCTAAGAATACTTATATTTAGGAATAGATGTGTATAAGACATGCGATGCAGCTAACCTCGATGGCAAACAATAGCATCGCCCATTGTAACCCTGTGTAAGTACATGGAAAGCCAATGTTAACTACAATCGGGTTAACATCCACCAAAAATAGCAAATGGTAATAAAACGGCAGCATCTGTAGTGATATCTTCATTTCAAAAGAGTATCACGGTAGCAAAGGGATGGATTAAAAAATGGATACAACTGTTAATTGCAACAGGCTTAACAACATCCTAATTCATGTTTTGTAAGTTTGTAGCCATTGAAATACAACTCTTTAAAAATGGATACAACTATTAATTGCAATAGGATTAATGGCCATTGAAACCGGTATTGATAAAAATGCAATTGGCAGAGTTAAACATCACAGGGCGAGTGCTGCTAGAGCAGATAATGGCCCAGTTGTCTATGAAAAGGTAGGGAAAATAGCTAAAACGTGTTAGGCATGTTTACTACAACATGCTTAATACATCGACAGTACAAAACATAGCCATTAATTGCAACTGGTATTGGTAAGATTGAATTGGTGTGTACATACTTGGTAAGTCATGAGAGGTAGTTGCTGGGGCACTTCATCTTGGCCAGAGCCCGCCCAAAGTCAGTGGCGGCGGAGGCGAGGTGTTCCTCCGAGTCGAAGCGTGGATCAGTGCCACTGACATGTGTACCTACAGGTAACCAGTAAATGGTAGAAGTTAAACTGCAATTGCACAAACGATGTGAAATAATGTAAGACATGGGATGCAACTAACCTCGACGGCAAACAATAGCATCGGCCGTTATGACCCTGCGTAACTACATGAACAAGCATGTTAAGTACAACAGTGTTAGCATCCACCAAAAATAGCAAATGGGAAGCATCTCTAGTATATCTTCATTGCGGAGAGTAGCATGGTAGCAATTGGACAAATTAAAAAATGGACACAACTGTTAATTGCAACAGGCTTAACAGCATCCTATGTCATGTTTTGTAAGTTTGTAACCATTGAAATTCAACTGTTTAAAAATGGATTCAACTGTTAATTGCAACAGGCTTAATAGACATTAAAACCGGTACTGATAAAAATGCAATTGGCATAGTTAAACATCACAAGGCAGGTGCTGCCAGAGCAGAGAATGGCCTAGATGTCTATAAAAAGGTAGGGAAAGTAGCAAAAACGTGTTAGGCATGTTTACTAGAACATGCTTAATACATCGACCGTACAGAACATAGACATTAATTGCAACTGATATTGGTAAGAATGAACTTGAGAGTACATACTTGGTAAGTCCCGAGAGGTAGTTGCTGGGGCACTTCATCTTGGCCAGAGCTCGCCCAAAGTCAGCGACGACGGAGGCGAGCTGTTCCTCCGGGTCTAGGCGTGGATCAGTGCCACTGACATGTGTACCTACTGGCAACCAGTAAATGGTAGAAGTTAAACTGCAATTGCACAAATTATGTGAAATACTGTAAGACATGGGATGCAGCTTACCTCGATGGCAAACGAAAGCATCGGACGTTATGACCCTGCGTAAGTACATGGAGAGGCATGTTAAGTACAACAGGGTTAGCATCCACTAAAAATAGCAAACGGGCAGCATCTCTAGTGATATCCTGAGTCATGTATTATAAGTTTGTTGCTGGTATTGGTGAAATTGAGCTGGACACGGTAATATTTGAACATCACACAGTGTGTAGTACTGAAATAAACAAGGCACGAACATGCTTAATACATCAACCGTACAAATCATAGCCGTTGCAAGTGGTATTGGTAAGATTTAGCTGGTCAGATCTTACCTGTTAAGTCCTGGGGGTAGTCGTCGGGGGACTTCATCTGGGTCAGAGCCTGCACCATGTCGGCGGCGGCGGAGGCGAGGGGTTCCTCCGGGTCAACACGCACAGCGGCCATCATGCCATGGACCGCCATCAGCTCCTGGCGAGGGGATTTAGAGGCATGAGGATGTTTCGCAGGCGCCATTTAAGCAATCAGGTCGGGGACGTGATAGAGATCGATGGGTTACCTGGCTAGATCCGAGCAAAACATAGATGTGGTTGAAGTTGTGGTTGCGGCGGCGACGGCGACAGTTTAAGATGCCGGTAGGGGGAGGCGCGAGCGAGGGGGATACTGAGGGGAAGGGGATGTGGTTGGAGGAATAAATTCTGAAATCACGCGCCTAATGAAAATTTCGGTGCGAAACTTGAAACTTGGCAGGGGAAACACACAACGCAGATGAAGCGCGTAAAATACTCGTGTTCGAGAAAAAAAGACAGTTGGCAGATCCCGTATCCAAAAAAATGTACACGTGTACTTGATTTTTTTCGGTCAATGGTACGCCTGGTTTATTAGGAAACATCGCACGGGTAACTGACTTATGGGACATTAACGCAAAAAACTGCAGACGGGTACGGCATAGAAACTGTGTGTTTTGTGATCTTCTAATGATTAACGCAAAAAAAATGCACGCGGGCACACATGCTAATCAACGCTCAAAGCCCTCAAAGGATGCTCTTACCGACATTGTACATTAATACTACAAACTTAAAGTACTACTGGTAATTTTCTCTTAACACTACAAACTGAAACTACTTCTCACATGCTGCCATCAGGGCATGCTGGTCAGACGCCGGCGAACTCCTTCCCGGCCTTGTAGACAGCAGCCCACCGTGCTTCGATCTCCACCAAGCTTTCCTCACCACGGCGTGCGGCCTCTTTTTTCTTGCGGTAGCGGGACTCTCTTTTCGTGACTGCTTTCTGCCTTTTCCGCTCCTTCTGTGCGGCTTTGGCCGCCTCTAGATCCACCACCCATTCTGCCATGGCAGCCTCAAAGTCCGCCCATGTAACTGCCTGGCTGCCGGCGTTGATGAACTCGGCGCGGCGAGATGCCATCGCTTCCTTACCATGTGTGCGGTCGCGGGCGGCGAGGAACGCGATGCGGTGGGATGCCATCGCTTCCTTACCAGTTATTGTGTGTCGTGGTGCCATGGACGAGCCTGGAGAGAGCTCTAGGACGGAGGGGCCAGGCAGCCGTATAGTGCAGTGGTATTCAAGAGCTCAACGACAAACGACAACAGAAATTTGGCTTCCATTACAATTTTGCTCATTCATTATCGCACACGGTTCATCTCCGTCGCTTCTGGAAACAGTGTGCGTTGAGCCTATTGTGTGTTGCGTTATGATTGGCCGGAACCCCATCCACGCGGATCGTGCGTGTGCACCGTAGGATGCACCGCGATCGAACGGCAATCCACGTCCCTCAAATCACACCTGTGCACCTGTAGCTGGATTGGATTTATGTGCGCTAAATGCCCAGAAAATGCACATAATCCCCTAAATATGGTAAATGAGCCCATAAAAATGCCAAATTTGAACACGGTGGTTTGCAGGGTGTATGTTCGTTGTAGAAAAAAACTCCAAGGCAAAGAACGAAGAAAATTTGGATTCCCCTTCAATCTTGGGGATTTCCCTCTCTAAAGCATGGAACTTCCTCGGTGATGGTTTGATTTATGAAGGGCGTGCATGACGACATAAGCCAAACCTTCTAAAAATTTTACCAGGGCATGGTGAGGTCATACCATGGCACCATGCCCGGCGTCATGTTTTTTCAGCATTTATTTCATTTTTTCTATAGTAGAAAACCCAACAAACAAACATTTGTGGTTGACTATTGCCACACATTTCATTGAAATATCTCTCCATTCCTTGTAAAAGGCATGAGAATTTACTAAATGGCATGAGCATGGTTTCTACGATGTTCTTGTGGACCCTTTCATCCATCGATTGTTTGAACTTGAATTATGCGCATTAATGCCTAGGAAATGCACATAATCCCCTAAATATGGCAAATGAACCCGAAAAGGTGCCAAATTTGAACACGGTGATTTGCAGGTTGTACGTTCATCGTAGAAAAAACTCATGGACAAAGGACAAAGGAAATTTGGACCCCCCCTTCAATCTTGGTGATTTCCCCCTCGAAACCATGAAACTTCCTTGGTGATGGTTCGATTTATGAAAGGCGCGCATCACGACATAAGGAAAACATTCTCCAATTTTTACCAGGGCATGGTGAGGCCATACCATGGCACCATGCCAGGCGTCATGTTTTCCAACCATATGTTTCATTTTTTGTATAGTTGTTAACCGAGTAAACAACGTGTTTATGGTTGACTATTGCCACACATTTCCTTGAAATATCTGCCCATTCCTTGTAAAAGGCATGAGAATGTACTAAATAACACGAGCATGATTTTCCAGACCGTTCTTGTGCACCTTTTCATGCACCGATTGTTTGAATTTGAATTATGTCCATTAATGTCTAGAAAATGCACATAATCCCCTAAATATGGTAAATGAGCCCGGGAAAATGTCAAATTTGAACATGTTGCATTTGAGGCGTATGTTGATTGTTAGAAAAAAAAACTGAATGACAAACTAGGACGGAAATGTGTATTCCCCTTCAATCTTGGGGATATCCCTCTTGAAAGCATGGAACTTCCTCGGTGATGGTTCGATTTATGAAGGGCGTGCATGACGACATCAGCCAAACCTTCTCAAATTTTTACCAGTGCATGGTGAGGTCATACCATGGCACCATGCCAGGCGTCATGTTTTTAAGCATTTATTTCATTTTTATATAGTTGAAAACCCAACAAACAAACATTTTTGGTTGACTATCGCCACACATTTCATCAAAATATCTATCCATTATTCCTTGTAAAAGGCATGAGAATTTACTAAATGGTACGAGCATGCATGGTTTTCTAGGCCGTTCTTGTGGACCCTTTCATGCACCGATTGTTTGAACTTTAATTATGTGCATTAATGCCTAGGAAATGCACATGATCCCCTAAATATGGCGAATGAACCCGGAAAAGTGCCAAATTTGAACACGGTGATTTGCAGGTTGTATGTTCATCATAGAAAAAACTCGTGGATAAAGGAAAAAAGGAAATTTGGATCCCCCTTCAATCTTGGTGATTTCCCCTCGAAACTATGAAACTTCCTCGGTGATGGTTCGTTTTATGAAAGGCGTGCATGACGACATGTTTACGAGGACACGGTGAGGTCATACCATGGCACCACACCAGGCGTCATGTTTTTCCAAGCATGTATTTCATTTTTGTATAGTTGTTAACCCAGTAAATGACGCGTTTATGGTTGACTATTGCCACACATTTCCTTAAAATATCTTCCCATTCCTTGTAAAAGGCATGAGAATGTACTAAATAGCACGAACATGGTTTTCCAGACCGTTCTTGTGCACCTTTTCATGCACCGATTATTTGAATTTGAATTATGTGCATAATTAATGCCTAGAAAATGCACATCATCCCCTGAATATGGTAAACGAGTTTGGAAAAATGTCAAATTTGAACACGTTGCATTTGAGGCGGTATGTTGATCATTGGAAAAAAACTGAATGACAAACTTGGACGGAAATTTGGATTCCCCTTCAATCTTGGTGATTTCCCTCTCGAAAGCATTGAACTTCCTCGGTGATGGTTCAATTTATGAAGGGCGTGCATGATGACATAAATCAAACCTTCTCAACTTTTAACCAGGGCACGGTGAGGCCATACCATGGCACCATGCCAGCCGTCATGTTTTTCAAGCACATATTTCATTGTTCTATAGTTGATAACCAAGTAAATGACGCGTTTGTGGTTGACTATTGCCACGCATTCCATTGAAATCTCTTCCCATTCCTTGTAAAAGGCTTGAGAAATTACTAAATACCACGAGTATGGTTTTTCCAGACCGTTCTTGTGCACCCTTTCATGCATCGATTGTTTGAATTGGAATTACGTGCATTAATGCCTACAAAATGCACATAATCCCCTAAATATTGTAAATGAACCCGGAAAAGTGTCAAATTTGAACACAGTGATTAGCAGGGTTTATGTACATCGTAGAAAAAACTCATGGATGAGGGACAAAGGAAATTTGGATTCCCATTCAATCTCGGTGATTTACTATCACGCACGATTCATCTCTATCGCCTCTGCGAACCATGTGTGTTCACTCACACATGCAAAAGGAAAAGAAAACCCTCGCACACTTTGTCCCCACTCACTCGCCGTGGAATCCTCCGCAACTCTGCACCCTAAGCTCGACGGGTGCTGGCGGTGGGCGTAGGTCGTGCTCCAAATGGCACCGGATTTCGCCTCCACCGCTTTCTGCTGCCTATCTGCACCGACATTCTAAACTCTGGTCGACTGGGGTTTTCTGCGGGATTGGGCCGGGGATTGTTCTCATGGAGAAGGTAATCAACTTAATTAGCAAAATATTCACTCATCTCTTATCACAGGCCGTCCGTCATTGTTAATCAACCGGTGGAAATCGCCGTGGAATCATTTTTGTTCTAGTTGATTCGTGAGTGTTCATTCATGTGTCCACAGTGCGAGCACAAATCAGGCAACTGTGGTCGTGGCCAGTCAGAAACGAAGTTCTACCTCACCATTCTGGATGACTTCAAGGAGCGCTCGGTATGTTCAATCTCAACCTACCACGGTCGGCATGGCCTAAATTTGTGAACACATACCGTCTGTTGATACATTATCTATTTATTTGCATCAAATCTTTGTTATATATATATATATATGGATCTGTTCTATCAGTTACTCCCATATTTGCATCTTGCTCTGTTATTTCAACATATCTAATTTACGATCTTAATTTTCATTTCAAGTAGTACATCCCTTGCTTTGCAAGAATAGGAGTAGAAGGAAATCTTGGGATTTACTTTGCTGATGACTCCCAGGATGTCATATTGACAACGCGGCATGGATTTACAATGACGGTTAACGTAAAACTTGATAAAGATGGTCACTCCTATTTTTATGCGGACCTTTGGAGAAAAATTTCTAAGTGTTATGAACTAAAAGCTGGCAATAAATTTCTAGTGCATGCCCCACGGCCTGGTCTAATTAACATGGATGTTTACTTCCCCAACGTCATCAGTCGATAAAAGTCTGATCGAGGTTACTGTCCTTTCAACTTTCTCCTTGCTGTCATATTACTATTTAAACAACCAATTGATCACTATTTAAGCAACCAATTGTGATATCATATTCTGACTCCGTTCCTAGGCAGTAACAAATTCTATTTACCAATTTATGCGCACTATATATTCTTCTGCCATGTTCTGAATAAATAATACCTTTCCACCTTTTAAGCAGGATATGTTGGATGCATAGTGAACGATCTGTATGTTACTAAGCGTACCAAATTTCACTGGAAGGACTTGAAGCATGTCATAAACTTTGTTGATAATCTGACAGAGATAGCACAGCGTATGAACGCTGGATTTTGGATGGGATTAATTAGACCTATGGTGCACACACTAAACAAGACCAATTGTGTGCACAAAAAGCTGGTAAAAAGTCTTATTTTAATGTTGATGCTCATAAACTATATATATCTTCAATGATATGTTACAATTGTTTTTTATTCTACATGTCAACAGAAATTGCCCATGTAGCAGTTCCTGGATCGATTTCCCGGCGTGGTCGAATAACACTTGTGCCTGCTAATAACGCCAAAGTGATTGCAAGGTACTGCATTTCCTGCAGAAATGGAACCATTCAAATTAACAAGTTATCGCTTCTCGTGGCAATGCATCCATATTGGAAAATTGGAGACACTGTTCTACTCATGATCTACCAAGGCATAGGAGGTCTCTTCCTTTTCATTGACGAGATGCCGAGTCGTCGTGATCAAGCTGCTTCCAGTGGATAGTTGTGGTTGTTGGCCCTCAGCCTCTTAAAATGTGCTAGCTATTAGTATATTAAGTATGTAGATATGGACCATATGGTTGTTGGTCCTTAGCCTCTTAAAATGTGATAGTTGTTACTATGTTAAGTATGTAGATATGGACCATATGTTTGTCAAAACCGTGTTACTCAAATGTTGTTACCCAAGTTCATAAATTTTCATGGAAAGTATTAGTATCGTACATAGTTCATTAAGTTTAAGCGTGTGCCTGATGACCAGAAGGCATTTGCATATTAACTGTCCATATTGCAAATTCACACACATATTAACTTAAGGAAACGTATGTGTAACATACTAATCATCGCACACGAGTACTCGCTGACGCATCATGTGCGATACTCCGCCACTGCAAGTAACTAGTTTGCATTTTTCAAAGTTTTTTGTACACACAGAATCTCACACGAAGTAACTGCATTGACCGTCTGTGTTGTAATTTCTCATCGCAAGCAGTTCATCCGACTCGGCTGTTTGCTACGTATCACACACATCTTGTTTACATGACTCATTTATGTTATTTTGGCTCATCGCAAACAGTTCATCCATGTGAACTGTATGCCGCATATCACACACATCTTGTTAAGTTGAACTGTTTCTGTTGTGTTCCCTAATCGAAAACAGTTCGTCCGAGTTAACTGTATGCCGTATATCACACACACATTGATATGGCCGCCCTTTTTTGTTGTTCTACCTCATTGCAAACAGTTCAAATGGATTAACCGTGTGTCCTGCATCACACACACATTGTTATGGTTGCCCGTTTCTGTTGTTCTGCCTCATCGCAGACAGTTTGAATGGATTAATCGTGTGTCCTGCATCGCACATGCAACTAAAATATGAACCGTGTTTGATGGCTCCGCCATTGCAAATGTTTTGCACCTTTTTGACAGTTTTTTACACCACTGTTTGTGATTATTGCATCGCACACAGTTTCGGCAAAGGGTCTCTGATCGTAGTGTCGTGTTAGCAGTATCCTGCAGTAGTGCGTGTCCACGGAAACGGACGCTCGAAGTTGTATCCTAATCGATACAACTAGAACTTGATGCTGAGGCATGTAATGGAAATAATGGATCCGGGATTGCTTTCTCACAGGGATTCGAGGAAGTGATCTTTGGGCGATGTTACAACATACTTACTACTATTATAATATGTTACTCTTATCTCTTCTGATGCTGCAACATGCTTGAAGATGCTAGTCTTCGATAGGCTAGGCTTTCCCATTCTCTTCTAGCATTCTGCAGTTCAGTGCATAGATACTACCCATTTCATTGATACCGATGCATATGTAGTGTAGATCCTTACTTGCGAGTACTTTGGATGAGTACTCATGGTTGCTTTGCTCCCTCTTTTCCCCCTTTTCCATTCTCCTCGAATGTCGCAACTAGATGGTGGATCCTAGGATCCAGATGCCACCGCCAACGACTACTACTACCCCAAGGGTGCCAACTACTATGTGACGGGCGTCGACAACCAAGAGTAGTTAGGAGGCTCCCAGGCAGGAGGCCTTGCCTTTTTGAACTTAGATGCTTTTGTTCTGGCCTTCTTAAGGAAAAGTTGTTTAACTTATGTTTGTACTCAGATATTGTTGCTTCCGCTGACTCGTTTGTATTCGAGCCTTCGAGGCCCATGCTTGTAATAAAAATCTTCTATTATTTTAAATTTATGTCTAGAGTTGTGTTGTGATATCTTCCCGTGAGTCCCTGATCTTGATCGTACACATTTGCGTGTATGATTAGTGACGATTGAATCAGGGGCGTCACAAGTTGGTATTAGAGTCGGATGCCTGTAGGTAGCCCCCTTCCAAATCCTTGGACGAAGTTGAGTCTAGTCTTTGGAAAACGTTTGCTTACATTGTTGTGTGGATTACGGACCCACATCACAATTGGGTGGTATTATGATCTTTTATTCCTCGTCTTTGGGATTCTGATCTCTCTTCTTTTTGGGTTAAAGGTTTTACTAACTCTAAATTTAGGTTCTCGTAACTACTTCCTCTCGGACAGCCCCTCATTCCAGATGATGGCTTGCTTCATTCGAAGACTTCGAAGATACTCTCTGATGTTCGCTCGAGAACTTGTCACTAGTATAGTGAGGTGCTATACAAACGGTTTTAACCCCTTTCCACGACGATGTTCTGAACCGTCGCCTAGTGTGTGATTGCGATAGGGGGGTCCTTCCCACACGGCCCAGAAACCGTTGGGGATATGCCCTCCTGGCACACACGCTCGGCAAAATGAGTTCGTGTGTGACCGGCGAGCGATCAAATATGATTATACGTACAGTTGTGCTAAAAATACAATTATATAGGAGAAATCATTTCTGGTCGTAAGTACATCCCACACAATCAGTCCCCGCTAAACGTTTCCGTTTGTATGTACATTCCACACACTCAATCCAAGGAATACATTTCCGTCAGTATGTACGTCCCACACAGTTAATCCAAGAAGTACGTTTCCATTCGTATATACCTCCCACATAGTCGCTCCGAGGAAAACGTTTCCGTTCACATGTACATCACACACAATTTTCCCCATTAAATCGTTTGTGATAGCATTGCCATTGCACACGATATTAACAATTTTATCATTTGCGTTATTCAATGCATCACACACGATGCGTAGAAGAAACTGTGTGGCAAAGGTTGTCCATCACACACACTTTTTATGTGGTAAACGTTTGCGCAAGGTGGCCTAACGCAAACAGTTTTCAAGAGGATGTCATGTGTGATTGTTCATTGATCCAACACAGTTTATTCCTAGAAACTGTGTGTGTTGCCTGAGGTCATCACCCATAGTGTTTTCTCAATAACCGTTTGCAATAGAAAACACAATTAGCAGGCTAATTGGCCTATTATTAATCATCCATTTATTAATCTAATTGACATTTCATATTAAGCACACAATATATTTCATTTACATATTAAGGAAGCAGGATTTCATAATTGAAATACATCAAAGTACAACATCATATAGCTTCAGCACTCAGCAACCCCATTACACAACTGCACCAATACCAAGTTTCACATGCAACATCTAGAACCTTTCGAAATTAGCATCATAGACGGTACATAGACAGATGCATATCATCTGGAAAACTGCTGAAGCACAAGGCGAATATTGACCCTTCATTTATGTTGAAGGTCTTTGCAACTTTAGGCCAGTGCTTGTGGATGACTAGCCGTCCATCCTTCATCCTCTTTAGGAATACTTCAATATTGAACCGTGGGTGTTGTATGAAGACCTTCCTTGCCTCCTGACCATAGAGGTGGTTTGAGAGGCAATCATCAATGAACTTCTTTGGAAAGGCCTGAAAACAAGGATGTGCATAAATATCTTCTCTATATTGGAAATGGGGTGAAGGAATAAAAATGCAAGGTATAATAGCTAGTACCATCTTGTAGTGAACTGATGTCTTCTTCATTGTGCAAAACAAAGATCTTGTTGTTTTTTGACGCTAATGTCTTTATCCTAACAATGTTTCTGAGTTTCTTGACTTGACTGATATTCATGGACAACTCATTTCCCCATATGCAAAAGGGTCGAACAGTGGGTCAAAATCTCTGACGGCAGGACCTACATGTGTAAGACCAAATTGTTAAAAACCTAAATATTAGAATGGTTCCTGCAATTGAACAATACTATGCAATTAGACAAAGGACCATGCATGTGCAAACCTCGATTGTAAACCTCGGTGCTTTCCATTGTTTCCATGCAACGCATATAAGGTAGTTAGTCATCAGGTTAAATGGGGGTTCGCATGCTATTAGTAAAATATGTTGATGAAAAATAAGCACATTGCAGATTCATCAGATTAATTCAAGCCACATGGAAAACCCATTTATCCAAACCAAGCATTATTAAGAACTAGGAAATATAGTAGTCGTATATGTTTCTCATGTATTAAGTGCAGCCAAATTCGATTTATTCCTCACATGCACAATAATACAAAATTCTACCCACGACAATTGGACATCGCATTGAAGAATTGAACCAAGCAGTTAATTAAACACCACAACAAATGAACCAAACATTAACTGAGCACCAAATTGCACAATATAACATACTCCTAATAGAAGCTCAAATAGTTAACCAAACCAAGCATGCTTAACAACTTGGAAATATAGCAATTGTATTTGTTTCTCATGTATTTAGTATAGCCAGATTCAATTTATTTCTAACATGGTATACAATAACAGAATGCACCCACAACAATTGAACATCGCATTGCAGAATTAAACCAAATAGTTAACTAAACACCACAACAAATGAACCAAACGTTAACCAAGCACCACATTGCACAATATAACATACTCCTAATAGAAGATCAGTCAGTTAACCAAACCAAGCATGCTTAACAACTTGGAAATATAGCAATTGTATTTGTTTCTCATGTATTTAGTACAACCAAATTCAATTTATTTCTCACATGGTATACAATAACAGAATGCACCCACAACAATTGAACATCATATTGTAGAATTGAACCAAACAGTTAACTAAACACCACAACAAATGAACCAAACGTTAACCGAGCACCACATTGCACAATTTATAACATACTAGAAGATCAGACAGTTAACCAAACCAAGCATGCTTGACAACTTGGAGTAGCAATTGTATTTGTTTCTCATGTATTTTGTAAAGATAAAGTTGATTTATTTATCACATGGGAGACAATAAAAAATTGCAGCCTGAAGAATTGAACTTCACACTTGCAGAATTGAACCAAACAGTTAAATGAAGATGACAACTAATTAACCAAACAGTTAATAAGTGAGCACCACATTGCACGACATATAGAACATATACACTAGAGCAACAGATTGCATGGTAAAATTAGATAGCACAATTCACTAGAATTTGTTAAGGAAAGGTAGGAGCAGCACACGCAATGGGTAAACCGAGCATGCTTAACCGGCATAGCTAGCAAACTGAACATGGGTCCTTATAGTGAGCTAATAAGACAAGCTACCCCTCATCGTCGAAGATATCGATGATGATTGGCCCCTTGGACATGGAAGAGGGTGAGTCCTCCACATCATGGGTGCCCTCATCGTAGTGGTGAGTTGCCTGAACCACTCCGGTCACCAAACCGCTGGCTCTCGAGTCAAGATAAGCACGTGCAGGCTGACAAAACACCTCATAGTCTTCATCGAAGGCACCGAGGGTGGCCTTGAGAAAACGCCACAAACTGTCATTCAAAGCAGCCAACCGCGTCGCGGCGTCGGCATGCGAGGCGTCGATGATGGCCTCGACGGCGAGGTGCTCCTCCAATATCTAGGGGTCGGCATGAATGGCAGCCATCGCGACGTCATCGGCGCGTGCGGTCGCGATTTGCTTCTCCGCTGCCAAATGCCCCTTGAGCTCCTGCCTATACTACATGCACCATGGCTTAGGGTGGCTCTTATTTGGTGGAGGGTTCGGTGATTTGGGTGGAAGGTGTCACGCCAGCGGTTGGGCGTGTGGGATGTGCAAGGAGGAGAAGGATGGGGGTCGAGTGTAGATTACCTGCCTGGATAGATGAGGCTAAGCACTGTGAAGGAGGGTTACCGATGAGGAGGTGGCGTTGCAAGAAAGGAGTGAAGGTTTCAACTTGGAAAGGAAGGCGGAAACAGGGGAAATGTGGCTTTTGGTAAGGGGCAGGGGGAGGTAGATATTTCCGTGGAAACCGAAAATTTTGAATCGGTGCAGCGAAAAAACTGGGGTGCAAAGTGTCATCAGACACGGTGCCTTATTCAGAACTATGTATGATATGTGAACATCACAAACGGTTCAGATAGCTTAACCTGTGTGTGATGAGTTTAAACGTCAAAAATTTTGGTTCGAATTTGCCTGGTTACAGTGGTCATCCACGTCATTGCATAATTTGGGTACACAAAGGAGACTACAGCACACCCACACTTCTTAATCGAGCAAGTTCAATTAAACAGAGCTAGCTGACCTAAACATTACTCTAACAAATTAAATACCGGCGCTCTTAACTAAATAAAACAAAGAGTACTGCTACGGCCGGTGCTCGTCGATCTCCGCCGCCTCCTCCATGTCCAGCTCGCGCCCGACGGTGACCTGGGGAAGGGGCTCCATGGCATCCATCGCACCATACTTGGCAAGCATCTAGCCATCCACGCCCGCCATCTCTTTGGAAAAGGCCGCCATGAGCTGGGTGTGGGTGGCCGCGATCTGGGTTTGGACGGGCTCCATCGTGGCAAGGTATGCGGCGGCAGAATGGACGGCTGCTCAAACGCTCTCACCGATTGCCAACTCTTCGGCCGTGGGTTGCTGACCGTTGTTGGAGAAGCTTTGTTTGATTTGTGCGGCGACCACCACGAGCTGGGCGTGGGCGGCCTCCATCAGGGCTAAGGTCACCGCTATGGAAAGGAGAGCTGCTATGCCGCTCTCGCCAGTTGCTATCCCCGAGGCAGATGTTGTTGTCGTCACCTAAGAAGCAACAGTGGTCGTTTGGGCTGCCTTGGCTGCCCGCTCGCAGATTGTGGCCGCACTCATGCACCTTGTTAGCACGCGCATTGCGACCTCAGCCGCGCTCTCGCTGGAGTGGGCCGCCGAAGTTTCCCTTACGACACTGGTCCACGTCCCCACCTTTCACTGGCAATGATTGAACAGTGAAATGATATTTGGGGACCGAGCTAGTGTGCTTGACACGTCGGCTGTGGACTGTAGCCGATTCACCTTCTCGCGTAAGCCATAGGCGTACTATACTCCGAAGGTGGTCCAAGATATTTTGTACTACATCTCACACAGTTGGTGGTAATAAACTGTGTGCGATCTACTTTATTTGAATTACATAATGGGGTCACAGTGGCAATGGAGGGTGTTTGAATTGCTAGAAATTTTATCTGCAGTGAACATGCAACTATATGTGTGTCGTAAAAAATTGGAACTATTCAGGGTTCGTTTGGACATTTTATACATTAAATTGGTTTTCTAGCCATTTCAGATGCACAATTCAAAATTAAACTACATGCACATGCTCCGGTGCACCAACATGGGTTGTAAAATCCTATATGTGTCTATGGGTTTATGCTTAAATACCATGCAAGAAATGGGGATGAATTTTGAAGACCATGGCACCGTGGCTCTCCGGCAAACATTGAGGTACTTGCTTTTGTAATTCTAGTAAATCCAAAACCTATTTGAAATTCATGAACCTTGGCATGCTATCATGGAATGGCATCAACATGCTGGGGTAAAAAATATTGTCCCATTTGGGGCAGGTTATGGTATAAGTCTCTCACAAACCAGAGCTTCTCACAAGAAGCCTCATGGTTCCGTTAGGGATACGTGTAACCTCTATGGACAAACAATATTCGTTGCCTCTTCTTGCTTTTAATTTTTTTCCTGGTGTCAACATAGAACAACAAGAGTGTCGTGTTAAATTTTGGAATTTTTCGGGGATCATTTAAACATTTTTATACGTTAACTGAGTTTTCTGGGCATTTATGTGCATAATTCAAAATTGAACTACATGCACATGCTCCAGTGCATAAAAACGGGTTGCAAAATAAAATGTGTGTCCTTGGTTGCAAGCTTAGGTCACATGCAAGAAATGAGAATGACTGTCAAACACCTTGACACTGTCGCTCGGTCGCTAACATTGAGATACATGGTTTTAAAATTCTAGTAAATCAAAAACTCGTATGAAATTCATGAAACTTGACATGATATCATGGAACAGCATCGACATGCCGTGGTAAAAATATTGTCCCATTTGGGGCAGGTTTGGGTATAAGCTCCTCGCAAACCAGAGCTTCTCTCACAACAAGCCTGATGGTTTCGGTAGGGAACGTGCCACCTTGGGGGACGAAACGATATCTGTTTCCTCTTCTTAGTTTCAAAAATTTTCTCGTGTCAACATAGAACAACAGGAGTGTTGTGTCAATTTTTGGGATTTTTCGGGGTTCGCTTGGACATTTTTATACATTAACTGAGTTTTTTATGCGTTTATGTGCATATTTCAAATTTGAACTACATGCACATGCTCCAGTGCATATTGATACATCCATTTTGCATCATGCTTTTATATTGATATTTATTGCATTATGGGCTGTTATTACACGTTATATCACAATAGTTATGCCTATTCTCTCTTATTTTATAAGGTTTACATGAAGAGGGAGAATGCCAGCGGCTAGAAAAGGAGCAAGTATTAGAGACCTATTCTGCACAACTCCAAAAGTCCTGAAACTTCACGGAGCAAGTTTTTGGAATATATAGAAAATATTGGGCGAAGAAAGTACCAGAGGGGGGCCACCAGCCAACCACAAGGGTGGAGGACGCGCCCTACCCCTTGGGCACGCCCCTGTCCTTGTGGGCCCTCTAGCAGGCCTCCGATGCCCATCTTCTGCTATATGGTGTGTTTTGACCTGGAAAAAAGCAGAAGGAAGCTTTCGGGATGAAGCATTGTCGTCTCGAGGCTGAACCTAGGCAGAACCAATCTAGGGCTCCGGCGGAGCTGTTCTGCCGGGGAAACATCCCTCCGGGAGGGGGAAATCAAAGCCATCGTCATCACCAATGATCCTCTAAAAGAGAGGGGGTCAATCTCCATCTTCACCAGGACCATCTCCTCTCAAATCCTAGTTCATCTCTTGCATTCGATCTCGGTCCCAAAACCTCAGATTGGTACCTGTGGGTTGCTAGTAGTGTTGATTACTCCTTGTAGTTGATGCTAGTTGGTTTATCTGATCGAAGATTATATTTTCAGATCCTTAATGATAATCAATATTCCTCTTCTCTTGATCATAAATATGTTTTGTGAGTAGTTACGTTTGTTCCTGAGGACATGGGAGAAGTCTTGTTATAAGTAATCATGTGAATTTGGTATTCGTTCGATATTTTGATGAGATGTATGTTGTCTCTCCTCTAGTGGTGTTATGTGAACATCGACTACATGAAACTTCACCATTATTTAGGCCTAGGGGAAGGCATTGGGAAGTAATAAGTAGATGATGGGTTGCTAGAGTGACAGAAGCTTAAACCCTAGTTTATGTGTTGCTTCGTAAGGGGCTGATTTGGATCCATATGTTTCATGCTATGGTTAGGTTTACCTTAATACTTCTTTCATAGTTGTGGATGCTTGCGAGAGGGGTTAATCATAAGTGGGAGCCTTTTCCAAGGAAGGGTAGCACCCAAGCACCGGTCCACCCACATATCAAATTATCAAAGTAACGAACGCGAATCATATGAGCATGATGAAAACTAGCTTGACAACAATTACCATGTGTCCTTGGGAGCGCTTTGCATTATATAAGAGTTCATCCAGGCTTGTCCTTTGCTACAAAAAGGATTGGGCCACCTTGCTGCACCTTGTTTACTTTTATTACTTGTTACCTGTTACAATTTATCTTATCACAAAACTATCTGTCACCAACAATTTTAGTGCTTGCAGAGAATACATTGCTGAAAACCACTTGTCATTTCCTTCTGCTCCTCGTTGGGTTTGACACTCTTACTTATCAAAAGGACTACAATAGATCCCCTATACTTGTGGGTCATCAAGACTCTTTTCTGGCACCGTTGCCAGGGAATGAAGCGCCTTTGGTAAGTGGAATTTGGTAAGGAAACATTTATATAGTGTGCTGAAATTTACTGTCATTTGTTACTATGGAAAATAATCATTTGAGGGGCTTGTTCGGGGTATCTTCACCCTGACCGGAAGAGCAAACATTACTAGGGAAAACCTTATACACAGAATCTTAGCAGCAGCGCGGCATAAAAACAAGCGTTGCTGCTAAGTAGTAGCAGCGCGGCTATGGAAAGCTCGCTACTGGTGCAAACTTAGCAGTAGCGCGTGACGCTTAAACCGCGCTGCTACAAAAATCCACCGACAGTACACAGCGACATAAGTTTACCAGTAGCGCGGCGCTAGGGAGCGCGCTGCTGCTAATGCCATAGTAGCAGCGAGCTTTTTTGTCACCTCGCTACTGCTAATTTTGAAATTGTGCACAGGGTTGGCCCGTTTAGCAGTAGCGCGTGACAGGAAAGCGCGCTGTTGCTACGCTCTTAGCAGCAGCGCGCTTTCTCTCCCGCGCTACTGCTAAGACGCAGCACCCACCACCTTTTCCACCTCCCCTCCCCATCTCCTCTCCTCCCTTTCCCCTACCTCCCACATCCTCCCTCTCTCACTCTTCTTCTTCCTCAATACTTCTCCCCCCATTACTCTCCCTCTTCTACCTACCTTTCTCTCTCTTCATTACTCCTAGCTATAACTACACCACCTCCATTAATTCATCTCCTTTCTCTTTTTCCTCCCCCCTCCACTAGTTGAAGTTGTCTCCTCCCAAATTAGCTAGCTAAGTAGGTGTAGCATTTAGTTAAGTGACCTATTTGCCCCCTAACTAGATCTTTCTTTGTCAAGAAGAGCTTTGTGCACTTTTGACCTCCCTACATCATCATCTCCACCGTGTGCTCGATCTCGAGATAGAGGTTTGATTAATATTTCATGCTTTTGCAAAATGGAAATATATGTTCCTATTTTGTATACACACTTAATTGGCCATTATTATGCATGGGTCCAATGATGTAATATATATATATGTTCCTATTTTGTATACACACTTAGCCATTATTATGCAAGGGTCCAATGATGTAATATATATGTTCCTATTATGCTGAGGAAAAGAAAAAAGGGAAACTAGTTATAGCAGTAGCGCTTTAGTGAAAAAGAGCTACAGCTAGTCAAGGTAGCAGTAGCGGTTTCTGCAGAAAATCGCTATAGCTGCTCGTAATAGTAGTAGCGCGTTTCGTGTAAACGCGCTACTGCTACGTCCACTTAACCCAAAATTCTCCCTCTCCCTGCTTCATCCTGCCTCTTTTCCCCCAAATCCCCACTCCCTCTTCCCCGGCCCCGTCGCACCGCCGCGCCCGCCCCCGACCTCGACGCGCTTGCCCCCGACCCCGACGCGCTCGCCCCCGACCCAGGCGCGCTCGCCCCCGGCGCTGGCGCTCGCCCCCGACCCGTCGGCCCTCGCCTCCCTCCTCTGCTTCCTCCCCTCCCAACCTCGGCCATCGTCGGGCCTGCCTCCTCGCCCTGCACCCTCTGTAAACCAACCCCCTCTCTCTCTGCTAGCTAGGGTTAATTTACTTAGGTTTTAGTTATGTTAATTAGGTTATCTATTTAGTTATGAATTTAGATAGGTTTCAAAATTTGCTGAATTTATATGCAAATTTGAACTGGACATGTGATATGTGGATATGTCATGTTTTGGACATGTCATGTTTTGGTAAATGATCCGAGTTGCCTATGTTACGCCGGAATGTTGATTCATTTCCATTCCGGTGAATTTCAGGCACTCGATATGTCCATTTTTTAGCAAAGGTCATGCCGAAATTTCCCGTGAATAAAGGCATGATTTGTGCTACATAGTTGGCATATCGAGTGCTGGCACATAGATTTCTTTTTTATCTCATTTCTCATTTATTCATACTTTTAGAAATAAATGAGGGCACTTAATCATAGGAAACATGTCGAACAACGAAGAAACTGGGCCTTCTGACCAAGATGCAGACGAGATGGATTATGAGGGTGAACAAGACTACCTCGACTTTTTGACTGCTAAGCAAGGTTTGCAGGTCCGCCTCGATGATGGTACTGACGCCGACACTGACACCGACGGCGCCGGCACCGATGGCGGCGCCGAGACCGGTGGGGAAGGTACCGCCGGGGAAGATACCGGCGCCAATGCCGGTACCGAAAAGAGGCATAAGAAGCAGAGGATACGAAAACCTAACAAACTAGGGATTGGACGACTTGTGATCACAAAGATGGCACCTGGCAAGTTTGAGCCGTTAGAGCTGGAAGAACCTCGCAAGTGCTATGGGAACCAAGTAGGATGCATCCTACGGGAATGCGCGAGCATTAATGACGATGACTTAAGGAGTAAAGAACATTTGACGCAGTTGCTCCTAACGAAGTTGCACAAGAGATTCAAGTTCCCCGATCGGGATGATAACATAGAACAACCGTGGGATGATCCGAAGATGAAAAAAATTAACAATCACGCCATGGGCATGTTCAGCAATGATTTAGCCTCCTGGAAATTGAGGGTGAAACGAGCTATTGAGGCTGAGGAACCCCTGTCCAAGATTCTGGAGGAAAATCCGACACTTACGGAAGAGGAGTTCGAAAAGTTCAAGGACACTTGCGCTACCGAGGACGCCAAGGCTAAGGCTGCGAAATTCAAGAGCCTTCAGCAAAGGAACACGGGGAAGCATCGCCTCGGAAGCCGTGGCTACCTCGGTAAAAGGCCCATATGGGATAAGGAGGACGTGGAACGTGAAGCCGCGGGTCTCCCAGACCCCTTCGCGAAGTTCACCAACCCCTTGGAGCATGACTTCATCAGGGCCCACTACAAGTGGGACAAGGAGAAAAAGGTTTTTTACACGGACAAGATCACGAGGAAATTGATTAGACTACTGGAGAAGAAACACCAGCTTGCAGCCGAAAACCCTACTTCTCCGATGAGGCCCAAGTGGGACACCCCTCTCAACCGGGCCTTGAACGAACTTAAGGGACTCCCTTTGGGCCAGCGGCCGCAATATGGTCGTGTGCACGGCGCTGGAGATGGCGCCACGTGGAAGGTGTTTTACAACGAGGGCCCGGAGGCCAAGAAGCAGAAAAATAAGTTTAGTCAGGCGGACATCGACGCGAAGGTGAAGCTTGCGGTCAAGAAAAAAGCAGTTGAGGACGCGAAAAAAGCAGCCGAGGACAAATATGAGTTGTTACAGCAGGCAGTCAATGCAGCTGTAACTGCCTACAGAAATGATTTCGCTACTAACTTGGTTCCAGTTATCATCAACTGGACGAAGGAAAATCTAGACAAGACGGTACATGATTTCCCGTTGCCCAGTTTCAATGGGAGCAACTCCATGAACAACAACATCATCGCACCATCACTTGCCCATGAAACCGGGCCTCCTCTCGCAGCCACTCCCGCTCATAGCAGCCCGTCCTCAGTCTCTGGCGCGCTTGGTGGGCCTTCGTCTTTGGCTGAGCTCGACGCCATCACGGTAATTACATGCTGCACCACCATATATATATATAATATTCCATTTTTGTTGCCTTTCGGATGTTTTACGCCATAGACATATGTGTTTGCAGGCAAAAGAAACCCCGTGCACCATACTCTACTTGATCAAAGGCCAGAAGGTGGACATGGGAAAGGGGATGATAATGGACCCCTTGCAACCCACGTTCCACAACAAGCCGATCCCTGCTGGGCACTTCAGGGTTAGCTTGTCCAGTGTGAAATCGGGGCACGAGGATTTGCCTCCTCCAGTACAGCATGTGGGAGCGGACGACGAGACCCCGCCGCGGATTGGAAGCTGCAAGGGTTGGGTGCTGCTATGGCCGAAGAATCTTATTCGTCTGGAGCCGGCCGAGAGCACACCAATAACCACACATCAACAAGCATGTGCGGAGACCACCACCCCGCCTACGCAATTACCAGCTCCTGTAGTGCCGGGTGAGAGCGGCGGACGACATGATGAAGGGGGTGCAATAGTGTTGGCTGATGTAATTTGTCCTATAGAACAGAGAATGGATGATGAGACGGAGGTCGACCCTATGGATTTCCTCAATACAAGCGCGTATGGCTGTGACATAGAATTGATGAGTCAACCATATGACGAATCGGGCTATCAGCTTGCTAATGAGGATATGGATGATATGCCCGGGCAGGAAGGTCATAGCAGGGATTGCAAAAAGTCTCTCTTCATGAAATCCTCACAGGACACGCCTAAAGATGCCGCCTCAACACAGGCTCAACTATCCTAGTGCGAGGGTCGTACAGTACTTAGCCCGGGAACACTGGGGCAGAGGTTAAGGAAGGGTCTAGAAGGTGTGCCCAAGAAAAAGGAGAGAAAGAGATCGGGGAAGATAGCTGCCTCCAAATAAGCTAGAGCACATAGCAACCAAACGATGCATTCTGAAGAGCGTGTACCCGTGAAAGGTGCAGCCATGTTCCATCTCACGGGCGAGCCGATGCTACTGCCGAAACCGCTGGAGGCACTATCAGGGGATCTCAGGAGAGTGCACGACCATGTGTTGTCGACTGAGAAAAGCCTACTAGCCTCAAAGGATCTAGGATATCCAACATACGGGGCTCATGTGCCTGAGGGGAAGTGCTACGTTGAGACACGGCCCACAGAGGTGTTCTTCCTGGGGTTTGACCATATCTTTGAGATGTTTCTGACAAGGCAGCTTGATTTTACAATCGTCCGCCTTTTTGCGCTACATATGAGCTCTGTCATGAACAGTGAAGAAGTCTCGCAAATCTGTGTGGCGGATCCATACTACATGCACGAGTCTTTCTTGAGTCTCGGCGACTTTGAGCGTGAAACTGCTAGGGACTACCTCCAAAACTTCATGGTATAGAATAAGGACGGGGAAATTGTCCTCGTGCCTTATCATCCAAAGTAAGTCAGTTTTGAACAACCCTTTCATACATTTCAATCATTCCTTCTCTCTCTATGGGGAATAATTTGAGGTGTCTTTTCCCCGCAGCAACGGGCGCGCCGTCCTTATCGTTCTTTATCCGCAAGTCTCCCACGCTGTGTATTTTGACCCTTCCAGAGACTACGAGAAAAAAGACTACACCCACATAATGAATATTCTAGATGATGCTCTCCAAGGCTTCAGCTTTAGAGGTGGCCACATGCAGATCAGGAAACAAAGGAATAAGAAGATGGGTTTCGCGCATAAAACTAACTTCTCCTGCATCCAAGTCCCAAAACCAAGCAAGAAGGATGGATTGTAAATCCTCCATCTCATGATTCAGTTCAACACGGATCACCAAAAGCTTCGCATGAGAAGCAGAAATGATGATCATATCCACAAGTGGCTAGAATCTCATGGAGAAGCGGATTATAAACTTAGAGATGACTTCTTTCGCATCCAAAGCGACATTGCGATGATCATCATGAAAGAAGTCGTCGATGAGAAGGGGATGTTCCACCACGGCCCTAATCGCGAGCTGATGTCCGAACTCGCATAGGCATGCAACGTCTAGACCTCACGCCGTTCAAGAAGCTACGGTCCATCCTTGATGATATGGAAGGATGGAACTTCTAGTGATTTATGATGCCGATGATGATGATATGTGTCGGTTGAACTTGTATACTATTTGTAGCGATGCAACTTTGTGATGTCCATGATCCCTGCCGAACTTGCGTAACGCTACTTTGTTAGTTTGCGTATGATGAACTGCGTACCTCTAGTTAATTAATTTGTGTACTGTATGTTGCATCTAGTTGCTAACCCTTTCTTTTTCGGTGTTCTCTAGTATATTTTGTTGCATATATATGATTGTACATCCTCTTCATGAACATGCATCTCTAACAGGTACCTAGTTTCTTGACGGCGAGATGGAACTGCTATGTCATGTACAAAGGGAAGGTTCCGGGGGTGTACAACGAGTGGCATGAGTGTCAGGCGCAAGTGAATGGGTTCTCGGACGCCAGCCATAAAGGCTTCAAAAGCAGACAAGAAGGAGAAGCTAGTTACTTGAGGTTCACGCTAGCGCGAGAGAGGACTCGTAACCGCCATCTCATGTACTGCATAGTTCCGCTCTCACTCATAGTGATAGCTCTTCTCGTGTATACCTTTGTTTAGATGGATGACGTTGTAGTTGCAAGTATTCGAGACTTGCATGTATCGCTATTTTCGAGATGATGACAAGATACCACTTTGTGTTGGATGATGATTATGACGAGACTATTTGTATGTATATGCTATGATTACATTTGTGGTCTCGCAGGCATTTGTATGTGTATCATGATGACATTTGTATGTGCTAAAGATTCTTCTATAAATCCTGTTCAAATACAAAACAAATATGCCGAAAAAAACAAAAAACTACTAAAATTAGCAGTAGCGAGTGGAGAAAAGTTAGCAGCAGCGTGGTTGTAGCAGTAGCGCGCACAGGGGAAGCGCGCTATAGCTATTAGCAGCAGCGAGGTTCCTTTAAGCGCGTTGCTGCAACACTTGTGTAGAAGTAGCATGGGTGGACCAGCGCTACTGCTATACATTAGCTGTAGCGCCTTATTAGTAGCGCCGGCCCCCGCGCTACTAAAAGGCCGAAAACCCGCGCTGCTGCTAGGCTTTTCCCTAGTAGTGAAAGAGTTGCTCCTCAACCTACTGCACCTACTAAAATATTTATTACGAAATTCCTTCGGGTATGATAGATAAACTGCTAGCTAATCCTTATGCAGGAGATGAAACTTTACATCCTGTTATGCATCTAATCTATGTGGATAAAGTTTGTGGATTATTTAAGCTTGCAGGTATGCCCGAGGATGTTGTCAAGAAGAAGGTCTTCCCTTTATCTTTGAAGGGAAAGGCATTGACATGGTATAGGCTACTGGATGATATTAGATCATGGAACTACAACCGATTGAAATTGGAATTTCATCAGAAGTTTTATCCTATGCATCTGGTTCATCGTGATCGAAATTATATATATATTTTTTGGCCTCGTGAAGGAGAAAGTTCGCTCAAGATTGGGGGAGGATTAAGTCAATGTTATATTCATGCCCCAATCATGAGCTCTCAAGAGAAATTATTATTCAAAAAAGTATGCTCGGCTTTCTCATAATGATCGATCCATGCTCGATACTTCTTGTAGTGGCTCCTATATGAAGAACTATATTGAATTCAAATGGGATTTATTGTAAAGAATTAAATGCAATTCTGAATATTGGGAACTCGAAGAAGGTAAGGAGTCAGGTATAAACCTTAAGTTTGATTGTGTTAAATCTTTTATCGATACCGATGCTTTTCGTGATTTTAGCACTAAATATGGACTTGACTCTGAGTTAGTAGCTTCTTTTTGTGAATCTTTTGGTACTCATGTTGATCTCCCTAAGGAGAAGTGGTTTAAATATCATCCTCCCATTCAATTTAAAGTAGTATAACCTATTAAAGTTGAAGAAGAAACTATTACTTATAGTGTTGATCATATTGTTCCTACTACTTATATTGAGAAACCATCTTTCCCTCTTAGAATAAAGGATCATGCTAAAGCTTCAACGATGGTCAAAAAAAGTTATATTAGAACACCCAAATCCTCCGAACAAATTAAAGTTGAACCTAGTAATGCTATGGTTAAAGATCTCTTGGTTGATAATATTGATGGGCATGTTATTTACTTCTGTGATGAAGTTGCTAGAATGGCTAACCCCGTATGAAAGATAAACATAGACATGTTGTTGGCATGCGTGTTGTTTCTGTTAAAATTGGAGACCATTGTTATAATGGCTTATGTGATGTGGGTGCTAGTGTGAGTGCAATTCCCTATACCTTATATAAAGAAATTATGAATGATATTGCACCTGCTGAGAGAGAAGAAGATATTGATGTTACTATTAAGCTTTCTGATAGAGATAATTGTTAGAGATGTTGAAGTCCTGTGTGGGAAGATAAAATATCCTATTTATTTTCTTGTTCTTGCTTCCCCACAAGATAATGTGTGTCCCATTATATTTAGTAGACCATTCTTAAATACTGTTAATGCTAAGATAGACTGCGAGAAAGATATTGTTACTGTTGGTTTGGGGGATATGTTTCATGATTTTAATTTCTCTAAATTTCATAGACAACCCCATGATAAAGAATTGCCTAGTAAGGATGAAATTAATTGTCTTGCTTCTATTGTCGTGCCTTCTAATGATCCTTTAGAACAATATTTGTTAGACCATGAAAATGATATGTTTATGAATGAAAGAAGGGAAATAGATGAAGTATTCTTTAATCAAGGACCTATTTTGAAACACAATTTGCCTGTTGAAATCCTCGGAGATCCTCCTCCACCCAAGGGTGATCATGTGTTTGAGCTTAAACAATTACCTGATACTTTGAAATATGCTTATCTTGATGAAAAAAAGATATATCATGTTATTATTAGTGCTAACCTTTCAGAGCAAGAAGAAAAGAAACTATTGAAAACTCTGAAGAAGCATCATGATGCTATTGGATATACTCTTGACGATCTTAAGTGCATTAGTCCCACTCTATGTTAGCACAAAATTAAATTGGAGAAAGATGCTAAACCAGTTGTTGATCATCAATGATGGTTAAATCCTAAGATGAAGGTAGTGGTAAGAAATGAAATACTAAAGCTTCTGGAGGCAGGTATAATTCGTCAGCAAGCAAGTTGGATGCACACCCACTTAGTTTCTTTTGTTGAGCTTTCATACATTTATAGCTCTAGTGCATATGTTGCATGGCAATCCCTACTCACTCACATTGATATCTATTGATGGGCATCTCCATAGCCCATTAATACGCCTAGTTGATGTGAGACCATCTTCCTCATTTTTGTCTTCTCCACAACCACCACTCTATTCCACCTATAGAGCTATGTCCATGGCTCACGCTCATGTATTGCGTGAAAGTTGAAAAAGTTTGAGAATACTGAAGTATGAAACAATTGCTTGGCTTGTCATCAGGGTTGTGCATGATCTGGATATTTTGTGTGACGAAGATGGAGCATAGCCAAACTATATGATTTTGTAGGGATGAACTTTCTTTGGCCATGTTATTTTGAGAAGACATGATTACTTTGTTAGTATGCTTGAAGTATTATTATTTTTATGTTAATATTAAACTTTTGTCTTGAATCTTTTGGATCTGAAAATTCATGCCACAATAAAGAAAATTACATTGATAATTATTTTAGGTAGCATTCCACATCAAAAATTTAGTTTTTATCATTTACCTACTCGAGGACGAGCAGGAATTAAGCTTGGGGATGCTTGATACGTCTC
The DNA here is from genome assembly GCF_056163025.1 of Triticum urartu. NCBI lineage: Eukaryota > Viridiplantae > Streptophyta > Magnoliopsida > Poales > Poaceae > Triticum > Triticum urartu. Next base: position 358,455,684 of record NC_141878.1, on the reverse strand, counting down.
CAACGTATCTATAATTTTTTATTGTTCCATGCTATTATATTACTTGTTTTGGATGTTTAATGGGCTTTAATATGCTCTTTTATATTATTTTTGGGACTAACCTATTAACCGGAGGCCGAGTGCCAGTTTTTTTTGCCTATTTTAGAGTTTCGCGGAAAAGGAATACCAAACGGAGTCCAAACGGAATGAAACCTTCGTGATGATCTTTCTTGGACCGAAAGCAATCCAGAAGACTTGGAGACGAAGTCTGGAACTCCACGAGATGGCCACGAGGCAGGAGGGCGCGCCCCCACCCTCGTGGGCCCCTCATAGCTCCACCGACGTACTTCTTTCGCCTGTATATACTCTTATCCCTAGATCGATCGCAGAGAGCCACAAAACCACTTTTCCACCGCCGCAACATTATGTACCTGTGAGATCTAATCTTGGGGCCTCTTCCGGCAATGCCGGAGGGGGAATCGATCAGGGAGGGCTTCTACATCAACACTATTGCCTCTCCGATGAAGCGTGAGTAGTTTACCACAGACCTTCGGGTCCATAGTTATTAGCTAGATGGCTTCTTCTCCCTCTTTGATTCGCAATACAAAGTTCTCCTCGATGTTCTTGGAGATCTATTCGATGTAATATTATTTTGCGGTGTGTTTGCCGAGATCCGATGAATTGTGGGTTTATGAACAAGATTACCTATGAATATTATTTGATTCTTCTCTGAATTCTTATATGCATGATTTGATATCTTTGCAAGTCTCTTCGAATTATCGGTTTAGTTTGGCCTACTAGATTGATATTTCTTGCAATGGGAGAAGTGCTTAGCATTGGGTTCAATCTTGCGGTGTCCTTTCCTAGTGACAGTAGGGGCAGCAAGGCACGTATTGTATTGTTGCCATCGAGGATAAAAATATGGGGTTTATATCATATTGTTTGAGTTTATCCCTCTACATCATGTCATCTTGCTTAATGCGTTACTCTGTTCTTATGAACTTAATACTCTAGATGCATGCTGGATAGCGGTCGATGTGTGGACTAATAGTAGTATATGTAGAATCATTTTGATCTACTTGACACGGACGTGATGCCTATATTCATGATCATTGCCTTAGATATCTTCATAAATATGTGCTTTTCTATCAATTGCTCCGCAGTAATTTGTTCACCCACTGTAATACATGCTATCTTGAGAGAAGCCACTAGTGAAACCTATGGCCCCGGGTATCTTTCTTATTATATTGCATCTCTTTTATTTACATCACATCTCATTTACTATTTTGCAATCTTTACTTTCCAACCTATACAACAAAAATACCAAAAATATTTACTTTACTATCTTTATCAGATCTCACTTTTGCGAATGAACGTGAAGGGATTAACAACCCCTTTATCGTGTTGGTTGCAAGGTTCTTGATTGTTTCTGCATGTACTAGGTGACTTGTGTGTTGTCTCCTACTAGATTGATACCTTGGTTCTCAAAACTGAGGGAAATACTTATGCTACTTTGCTGCATCACCCTTTCCTCTTCAAGGGAAAACCAACCCATGCTCAATAGGTAGCATCATGCTGTTGGTGCTTTTCTAGGGGCAAAGAGTTGATAAGAAATCAAATGTTCTTCAGTATGCTAGTAAAACTCTAGACAGTGCCCAGAGAAATTATGCTACTACTGAAAAAGAATTTTTAGCAGTTGTATTTGCATGTGATAAGTTCAGACCTTAAATTGTTGATTCCAAAGTAACTATTCACACTGATCATGCTGCTATTAAATATCTTATGGAAAATAAAGATGCTAAATCTAGACTTATTAGATGGGTTCTCTTGCTACAAGAATTAGATTTGCATATTATTGATAGAAAGGGAGCTGAGAACCCCGTTGTAGACAACTTGTATAGGTTAGAGAATGTTCTTGATGAGCCACTGCCTATTGATGATAGCTTTCCTGATGAACAATTAGCTGTCATAAATGCTTCTCGTAGTACTCCATGGTATGATGATTATGCTAATTACATTGTTGCTAAATTTATACCACCTAGTTTCACATACCAGCAAAAGAAAAAGTTTTGCTATGATTTAAGACATTACTTTTGGGATGACCGCACCTTTATAAAGAAGGACTGGATGGTGTTATTAGACATTGTGTACCTGAGCATGAGCAGGAACAGATCCTATGCAAGTGCCACTCCGAGGCTTACGGAGGACACCATGCTGGAGATAGAACTGCACATAAGGTATTGCAATCCGGTTTCTATTGGCCCACTCTCTTTAAGGATGCCCGTAAGTTTGTCTTCTCTTGTGATGAATGCCAGAGAATTGGTAACATTAGTAGATGTCAGTAAATGCATATGAACTATTCACTTGTTATTGAACTATTTCATGTTTGGGGCTTTGATTATATGGGACCTTTTCCTTCCTCTAATGGGTATACACATATTTTAGTTGATGTTGATTACGTTACTAAGTGGGTAGAAGCTATTCCAACTTGTAGTGCTGATCATAACACTTCAATTAAGATGCTTAAAGAAGTTATTTTTCTGAGGTTTGGAGTCCCTAGATATTTAATGACTGATGGTGGTTCACATTTTATTCATGGTGCTTTCCATAAAATGCTTGCTAAGTATGATGTTCACCATAGAATTTAATCTCCTTATCATCCTCAATCTAGTGGTCAAGTAGAATTGAGCAATAGAGAGATTAAATTAATTTTGCAAAAGATTTTCAATAGATCTAGAAAGAATTGGTCTAAGAAACTTGATGATGCATTATGGGCTTATAGAACTGCTTATAAGAATCCTATGGGTATGTCTCTGTATAAAATGGTTTATGGAAAAGCATGTCACTTACCTCTTGAGTTAGAACATAAGCCATATTGGGCTATTAAAGAGCTCGATTATGATTTCAAACTTGCTGGTGAGAAGAGGTTATTTGACATTAGCTCACTTGATGAATGGAGAACCCAAGCCTATCAGAATGCCAAGTTGTTTAAAGAAGCCCTGTGGTAAACTACTCACGCTTCATCGGAGAGGCAATGGTGTTGATGTAGAAGCCCTCCATGATCGATTCCCCCTCCGGCAGATCGCCGGAAGAGGCCCCAAGATGGGATCTCACGGGTACAGCAGGTTGCGGCGGTGGAAAAGTGGTTTCCTGGCTCTCTGTGATCAATCTAGGGTATAAGAGTATATATAGGCGAAAGAAGTACGTCGGTGGAGCTACAAGGGGCCCACGAGGGTGGGTGGGGGGGGCGCCCTCCTGCCTTGTGGCCGCCTCGTGGAGTTCCAGACTTCGACTCCATGTCTTCTGGATTGCTTTTGGTCCAAGAAAGATCATCGCGAAGGTTTCATTCCGTTTGGTATTCCTTTTCTGCGAAACTCTAAAATAGGCAAAAAAACAGAAACTGGTACTAGGCCTCCGGCTAATAGGTTAGTCCCATAAGTAATATAAAAGAGCATATAAAAGCCCATTAAACATCCAAAACAGATAGTATAATAGCATGGAACAATAAAAAAATTATAGATACGTTGGAGACGTATCACATGATCACTAGCATCACACAGAATTTCAATGGGTAGATTCCAATCAGGTGGCTGAATAATAGGTGCAGAAATCAATGCTTTCTTAAGTATTTCAAATGCTTCTACACAATCACCATCGAAAACAAAACAACATCTTTTTACAAGAGATTAGTGAGAGGCCTAGAGATTTTAGAGAAGTCTTTAATAAACCTCCTACAAAAACCAACATGACCAAGAACCTTTCTTATACCTTTGATATCTTTAGGACACGACATCTTTTCAATAGCATCTAATATAGCTTTATCAACTTCAATACCTCTTTTAGAAATTTTATGCCCCAAGACAATACCTTCATTAACCATAAAGTGGCACTTCTCCCAATTCAAGACAAGATTAGTTTCTTCACATCTCTGCAAAACTCGATCAAGGTTGCTTAAGAAGTCATCAAAAGAAGTTCCGTAAATGGAGAAATCATCCATAAAAACCTCAACAATATTTTCACAAAACTCGGAGAATATAGCAGTCATACATATTTGAAAGGTAGCAGGTGCATTGCATAAACCAAACGGAATATGTCTATAAGCAAAGGTACCGAAAGGGAAAGTAAAAGTGGTTTTCTCTTGATCACCTTTTGACACATGTATTTGAGAGAAACCAGAATAAACATCTAGAAAGCAAAATGTGGATGCTTGGGTAATCTTTCTAGCATTTGATCAATAAAAGGTAGAGAGCAGTGATCTTTTCTAGTAGCTTTATTTAATTTGCGAAAATCAATTACCATTTTATAACCTGTAACAATTCTTTGAGGAATCAATTCATTCTTATCATTAGGAACAACAGTAATACCTCCCTTCTTAGGGACACAATGAACATGACTTACCCATTGACTATCAATAATAGGATAAATTATCTAGGGCATTTTGAGGAAGCCCATTATTGGAATATACAAGCCAAGTTCTATAACGAAAATTCCCACTAGTATATGAAAGTGACAAAATAAGAGACTCTCTATCATGAAGATCATGGTGCTACTTTGAAGCACAAGTGTGGAAAATGATAGTATTATTGTCCCTTCTCTCTTTTTCTATCTCTCTCTTTTTTTGTTTGGCTTCTTTGGCCTTCCTTTTTTTTCATTGGCTTCTTTGGCCTCTTTTCTTTTTATTTCCTCACACAGGACAATGCTCTAATAATGATGATCATCACACTTCTATTTATTTACAACTCAAGGATTACAACTCGATACTTAGAACAAAATATGACTCTATATGAATGCCTCTGGCGGTGTACCGGGATGTGCAATGAATCAAGAGTGACATGTATGAAAAAATTATGGATGGTGGATTTACCACAAATACGATGTCAACTACATGATCATGCAAGTCAATATGACAATGATTGAGCGTGTCATAATAAATGGAACGGTGGAAAGTTGCATGGCAATATATCTCGGAATGGCTATGGAAATGCCATAATAGGTAGGTATGGTGGCTGTTTTGAGGAAGGTAAATGGTGGGTTTATGGTACCGGCGAAAGTTGCGCGGTACTAGAGAGGCTAGCAACGGTGGAAGGGTGAGAGTGCGTATAATCCAAGGACTCAACATTAGTCATAAAGAACTCACATACTTATTGCAAAAATCTACAAGTCATCAAAACGAAGCACTACGTGCATGCTCCTAGGGGGATACATTGGTAGGAAAAGACGACCGCTCGTCCACGACCGCCACTCATAAGGAAGACAATCAAAGAAATACCTCATGCTTCAAATTTGTTACACAACGGTTACCATAGGTGCATGCTATGGGACTTGCAAACCCCAACACAAGTATTTCTCAAATTCACAATTAATCTACTATCATGACTCTAATATCACCATCCTCATGTCTCAAAACAATCATCAAGCATCAAACTTCTCATAGTATTCAACGCACTTTATATGAAAGTTTTTATTATACCCATCTTGGATGCCCATCATATTAGGACTAGTTTTATAGCCAAAGCAAATTACCATGCTATTCTAAAAGACTCTCTACATAATATAAGCGAAGCATGATAGATCAATAATTTCTATAAAATAAAACCACCACCGTGCTCTAAAAAGATATAAGTGAAGCACTAGAGCAAAATTATCTAGCTCAAAAGATATAAGTGAAGCACATAGAGTATTCTAATAAATTCCGATTCATGCGTGTCTCTCCCAAAAGGTCTGTACAGTAAGGATGATTGTGGTAAACTAAAAAGCAAAGACTCAAATCATACAAGACGCTCCAAGCAAAACACATATCATGTGGTGAATAAAAATATAGCCTGAAGTAAAGTTACCGATAGACGAAGACAAAAGAGGGGATGCCTTCCGGGGCATCCCCAAGCTTAGGCTTTTGGTTGTCCTTGAATTTTACCTTGGGATGCCTTGGGAATCCCCAATCTTAGGCTCTTGCCACTCCTTATTCCAAAATCCATCAAATCTTTACCCAAAAACTTGAAAACTTCACAACACAAAACTTCAACAAAAAATCTCATGAGCTCCGTTAGTATAAGAAAATAAACCATCACTTTAAGGTACTGTAATGAACTCATTATTTATTTATATTGGTGTTAAACATACTATATTCCAACTTCTATATGGTTCATACCCCCCTATACTACTCATAGATTCATCAAAATAAGCAAACAACACGCGAAAAACAGAATCTGTCAAAAACAGAACAATCTGTAGAAATCCGGAGGTTTCAAATACTTATGTAACTCCAAAAATTCTGAACAATTAGGACGACCAGGATAAAAAGTATATTGATCTACTAAAGTTGGAATTGGTATTTTATTTCTCTCTGGTAAAAAATGATAATTATTTTCATGAGCGCATACTTTCTGTTTTTATCAGCAAGATCAAACAACAATCACCCAAGAAGATCCTAAAGGCTTTACTTGGCAAAACTAATTAAAACATAAAAAACACAATCATAACAGAAGCTAGATGAATTATTTATTACTAAAGAGGAACAAAAAGCAAAGAACAAAAATAAAATTGGGTTGCCTCCCAACAAGCGATATCGTTTAACGCCCCTAGCTAGGCATAAAAACAAGAATATATCTAGGTATTGTCATCTTTGGTATGCAATACATAAGTGGCTCTCATAATAGATTCATAAGGCAATTTAATTTTCTTTCTAGGGAAGTGTTCCATGCCTTTCCTTAACGGAAATTGGAATCTAATATTTCCTTCTTTCGTGTCAATAATTGCACCAATCGTTCTAAGGAAAGGTCTACCAAGAATAATAGGACATGTAGGATTGCAATCTATATCAAGAACAATGAAATCTACGAGCACATAATTCCTATTTGCAACAATAAGAACATCATTAATCCTTCCCATAGGTTTCTTAATGGTGGAATCCCCAAGGTGCAAATTTAAAGAACAATCATCAAATTCACGGAAACCTAACACATCACACAAAGTTTTTGGAATCGTGGAAACACTAGCACCCAAATCACATAAAGCAGGCATTCATAATCTTTAATCTTAATTTTAATAGTAGGTTCCCACTCATCATAAAGTTTTCTAGGGATAGAAACTTCTAGTTCAAGCTTTTCTTCATAGGATTGCATTAAAGCATCAACAATATGTTTAGTAAAAGCTTTATTTTGGCTATAAGCATGAGGTGAATTTAACACGGATTGCAACAAGGAAATACAATATATCAAAGAGCAATTATCATAATTAAGTTCCTCTAAATACAAAATAGTGGGTTCATTGCTATGTAAAGTATTGACCTCTTCAATCCCACTTTTATTAATTTTTGCATCAAGATCTAAAAACTCCGAATCATTGGGACGCCTTTTAACTAAATTCCCATATTCATCAAGATTCATATTGGAAAACAAAGATTTAATAGGAGTCACATCAATCACTTTTAGATCTTCATCATTATTATCATGAAAACTAGAAGAACATGCTTTCACAAAGCAATCTTTTTTAGCACGCATCCTAGCGGTTCTTTCTTTGCACTCATCAATGGAAATTCTCATGGCTTTGAGAGACTCATTGATGTCATGCTTAGGTGGAATAGATCTAAGTTTCAAAGAATAAACATCAAGAGAAATTTTATCCACGTTCCTAGCCAACTCATCAATCTTAAGCAATTTTTCTTCAACCAAAGCATTGAAATTCTCTTGCGAACTCATAAATTCCTTTACACTAGTCTCAAAATCAGAAGGCATCTTATTAAAATTTCCATAAGAGTTGTTGTAGGAATTGCCATAATTATTAGAGGAATTATTAGGAAACGGCCTAGAATTAAAGTTTCCTTTATACGCGTTGTTACCAAAATTGTTCCTACCAACAAAATTCACATCCATAGATTCATTATAATTCTCAATCAAAGTGGACAAAGGCATATCATTAGGATCAGAAGAAACACTTTTATTAGCAAACAATTTCATAAGTTCATCCATCTTTCCACTCAAAACATTAATCTCTTCAATCGCATGAATTTTTTTACTAGTGGACCTTTCGGTGTGCCATTGAGAATAATTAACCATAATATTGTCTAGGAGTTTAGTAGCTTCTCCTAAAGTGATTTCCATAAAAGTGCCTCCCGCGGCCGAATCTAAAAGATTTCTAGAAGAAAAAATCAATCCGGCATAAATTTTTGTATAATCATCCACAAATTCAAACCATGTGTAGGGCAATTACATATCATTAATTTCATCCTCTCCCAAGCTTGTGCAACATGCTCATGATCAAGTTGCTTAAAATTCCTAATATCATTCCTAAGAGAGATGATCTTAGCAGGAGGAAAATACTTAGAGATAAAAGCATCTTTGCACTTATTCCATGAATCAATACTATTTTTAGGCAAAGAAGAGAACCAAGTTTTAGCATGATCTCTAAGCGAAAACAGAAATAGCTTCAATTTAACAATATCATTATCCACATATTTCTTCTTTTGCATATCACACAAATCAACAAAGTTGTTTAGATGGGTAGTGGCATCTTCAATAGGAAGGCCAGCAAATTGATCTTTCATAACATGATTCAACAAAGCGGCATTAATTTCACAAGATTCAGCATCGGTAGTAGGAGCAATCAGAGTGCTAATAAAATCATTGTTGTTGGTATTGGAAAAGTCACACAATTTAGTATTATCTTGAGCCATCGTGACAAACAATCAATCCAACACACAAGCACACAAGAAGCGAGCAAAAATAGACGAACGAAAGAGAGGCGAAAAAAGGCAAAAGTTTTCGAAAATCGTTTTAGAAGTGGGGGAGAGGAAAACAAGAGGAGAATGGCAAATAATGTAATGCGAGGGAGAAGAGTTTATGATGGCGTATTAAAGAGCTTTCATACATTTATAGCTCTAGTGCATATGTTGCATGGCAATCCCTACTCACTCACATTGATATCTATTGATGGGCATCTCCATAGCCCATTAATACGCCTAGTTGATGTGAGACCATCTTCCTCATTTTTGTCTTCTCCACAACCACCACTCTATTCCACCTATAGAGCTATGTCCATGGCTCACGCTCATGTATTGCGTGAAAGTTGAAAAAGTTTGAGAATACTGAAGTATGAAACAATTGCTTGGCTTGTCATCAGGGTTGTGCATGATCTGGATATTTTGTGTGACGAAGATGGAGCATAGCCAAACTATATGATTTTGTAGGGATGAACTTTCTTTGGCCATGTTATTTTGAGAAGACATGATTACTTTGTTAGTATGCTTGAAGTATTATTATTTTTATGTTAATATTAAACTTTTGTCTTGAATCTTTTGGATCTGAAAATTCATGCCACAATAAAGAAAATTACATTGATAATTATTTTAGGTAGCATTCCACATCAAAAATTTAGTTTTTATCATTTACCTACTCGAGGACGAGCAGGAATTAAGCTTGGGGATGCTTGATACGTCTCCAACGTATCTATAATTTTTTATTGTTCCATGCTATTATATTACTTGTTTTGGATGTTTAATGGGCTTTAATATGCTCTTTTATATTATTTTTGGGACTAACCTATTAACCGGAGGCCGAGTGCCAGTTTTTTTTGCCTATTTTAGAGTTTCGCGGAAAAGGAATACCAAACGGAGTCCAAACGGAATGAAACCTTCGTGATGATCTTTCTTGGACCGAAAGCAATCCAGAAGACTTGGAGACGAAGTCTGGAACTCCACGAGATGGCCACGAGGCAGGAGGGCGCGCCCCCACCCTCGTGGGCCCCTCATAGCTCCACCGACGTACTTCTTTCGCCTGTATATACTCTTATCCCTAGATCGATCGCAGAGAGCCACAAAACCACTTTTCCACCGCCGCAACATTATGTACCTGTGAGATCTAATCTTGGGGCCTCTTCCGGCAATGCCGGAGGGGGAATCGATCAGGGAGGGCTTCTACATCAACACTATTGCCTCTCCGATGAAGCGTGAGTAGTTTACCACAGACCTTCGGGTCCATAGTTATTAGCTAGATGGCTTCTTCTCCCTCTTTGATTCGCAATACAAAGTTCTCCTCGATGTTCTTGGAGATCTATTCGATGTAATATTATTTTGCGGTGTGTTTGCCGAGATCCGATGAATTGTGGGTTTATGAACAAGATTACCTATGAATATTATTTGATTCTTCTCTGAATTCTTATATGCATGATTTGATATCTTTGCAAGTCTCTTCGAATTATCGGTTTAGTTTGGCCTACTAGATTGATATTTCTTGCAATGGGAGAAGTGCTTAGCATTGGGTTCAATCTTGCGGTGTCCTTTCCTAGTGACAGTAGGGGCAGCAAGGCACGTATTGTATTGTTGCCATCGAGGATAAAAATATGGGGTTTATATCATATTGTTTGAGTTTATCCCTCTACATCATGTCATCTTGCTTAATGCGTTACTCTGTTCTTATGAACTTAATACTCTAGATGCATGCTGGATAGCGGTCGATGTGTGGACTAATAGTAGTATATGTAGAATCATTTTGATCTACTTGACACGGACGTGATGCCTATATTCATGATCATTGCCTTAGATATCTTCATAACTATGTGCTTTTCTATCAATTGCTCCGCAGTAATTTGTTCACCCACTGTAATACATGCTATCTTGAGAGAAGCCACTAGTGAAACCTATGGCCCCGGGTATCTTTCTTATTATATTGCATCTCTTTTATTTACATCACATCTCATTTACTATTTTGCAATCTTTACTTTCCAACCTATACAACAAAAATACCAAAAATATTTACTTTACTATCTTTATCAGATCTCACTTTTGCGAATGAACGTGAAGGGATTAACAACCCCTTTATCGTGTTGGTTGCAAGGTTCTTGATTGTTTCTGCATGTACTAGGTGACTTGTGTGTTGTCTCCTACTAGATTGATACCTTGGTTCTCAAAACTGAGGGAAATACTTATGCTACTTTGCTGCATCACCCTTTCCTCTTCAAGGGAAAACCAACCCATGCTCAATAGGTAGCATCATGCTGTTGGTGCTTTTCTAGGGGCAAAGAGTTGATAAGAAATCAAATGTTCTTCAGTATGCTAGTAAAACTCTAGACAGTGCCCAGAGAAATTATGCTACTACTGAAAAAGAATTTTTAGCAGTTGTATTTGCATGTGATAAGTTCAGACCTTAAATTGTTGATTCCAAAGTAACTATTCACACTGATCATGCTGCTATTAAATATCTTATGGAAAATAAAGATGCTAAATCTAGACTTATTAGATGGGTTCTCTTGCTACAAGAATTAGATTTGCATATTATTGATAGAAAGGGAGCTGAGAACCCCGTTGTAGACAACTTGTATAGGTTAGAGAATGTTCTTGATGAGCCACTGCCTATTGATGATAGCTTTCCTGATGAACAATTAGCTGTCATAAATGCTTCTCGTAGTACTCCATGGTATGATGATTATGCTAATTACATTGTTGCTAAATTTATACCACCTAGTTTCACATACCAGCAAAAGAAAAAGTTTTGCTATGATTTAAGACATTACTTTTGGGATGACCGCACCTTTATAAAGAAGGACTGGATGGTGTTATTAGACATTGTGTACCTGAGCATGAGCAGGAACAGATCCTATGCAAGTGCCACTCCGAGGCTTACGGAGGACACCATGCTGGAGATAGAACTGCACATAAGGTATTGCAATCCGGTTTCTATTGGCCCACTCTCTTTAAGGATGCCCGTAAGTTTGTCTTCTCTTGTGATGAATGCCAGAGAATTGGTAACATTAGTAGATGTCAGTAAATGCATATGAACTATTCACTTGTTATTGAACTATTTCATGTTTGGGGCTTTGATTATATGGGACCTTTTCCTTCCTCTAATGGGTATACACATATTTTAGTTGATGTTGATTACGTTACTAAGTGGGTAGAAGCTATTCCAACTAGTAGTGCTGATCATAACACTTCAATTAAGATGCTTAAAGAAGTTATTTTTCTGAGGTTTGGAGTCCCTAGATATTTAATGACTGATGGTGGTTCACATTTTATTCATGGTGCTTTCCATAAAATGCTTGCTAAGTATGATGTTCACCATAGAATTTAATCTCCTTATCATCCTCAATCTAGTGGTCAATTAGAATTGAGCAATAGAGAGATTAAATTAATTTTGCAAAAGATTTTCAATAGATCTAGAAAGAATTGGTCTAAGAAACTTGATGATGCATTATGGGCTTATAGAACTGCTTATAAGAATCCTATGGGTATGTCTCTGTATAAAATGGTTTATGGAAAAGCATGTCACTTACCTCTTGAGTTAGAACATAAGCCATATTGGGCTATTAAAGAGCTCAATTATGATTTCAAACTTGCTGGTGAGAAGAGGTTATTTGACATTAGCTCACTTGATGAATGGAGAACCCAAGCCTATCAGAATGCCAAGTTGTTTAAAGAAAAAGTTAAAAGATGGCATGATAAAAGGATACAAAAGCATGATTTTAATATAGGTGATCATGTTTTGCTATACAACTCTCGTTTAAGATTTTTTGCAGGAAAGCTTCTCTCTAAATGGGAAGGCCCCTACATTATCGAGGAGGTGTATCGTTCCGGTGCCATAAAAATCAACAATGCCGAAGGCACAAATCCGAAGGTGGTAAACGGTCAAAGAATCAAACATTATATCTCGGGTACTCCCATAAATGTTGAGACCAATATTATTTATACCGTAACACCGGAGGAGTACATAAGGGACACTTTCCAGAACGTTTCAAACTCTGAAAAGGAATAGGTATGTGGTACGATAAGTAAACCGACTCCAAAACGTTTCCAATGGTAATTTTTCTCCATTTTGGAATATTAAAAAATTAGGAAAGTTAAAAGTAGTCTAAAGGAGACACGAGGCCACCACAAGGGTGGAGGGCGCGCCCCCCGTCCTTGTGGCCACCTCGTGTGCCCTCTGGACTCCGTTTTCTTGCACGATACTTCTTTTGGTCGGTAAAAATTCATTATATAATCTCCCGAAGGTTTTGACCATAGTACCACGACAAACTCTCTGTTTTCATTTTGAGTTGTTTCTGCAGCAGATTTGGAGCAAGACGTCTTCGCAAGAGTGGTGTATCTCACCTGACACCAGGCCCAAGAGCATACAGCGAAGCTAACCACTTCGGGCAAGCAACGCAGGAAGAGATGGAGGCTGACCTAAAAAGAGTGGATGCCATGGAGGAGGATCATGAAGTCACCTCTCATCTTCAAGATAGATTCATGATGGAGGAACTTTAGAGCGCAACAATACCAAACTCGGTCATCCCTCCTAATGCTAGATTTCTCCCTTATGAAAATATGAAAAAGAGTAGTGTTCGTTTTTCTCCCGCAGCTATGAAACATCCTTGGGTGATTGGAGCTCTAGCTGTCATGGGTAAACTTCGCAAGGAAATAATGGATCTTAAGCAGCAAAATGATAAGCTCGAGGAGGAGAATCGCATCTTAAGGGGAATCATCGCCAAGAATGTCACATCATCACCCCTGAAGAAAGAGATCTAAGTACATGGGTATGGGCACTCCCCTTGACAACTGCCAAGCTTGGGGGAGTTGCCCCAGTATCGTATCACCATCACACCTCTATCTTTATCGTTTTTCTTAGTTCGATCCTTTTGGTTATATCTTGATCTAGTAGAATAAAGTTTTTGGTATGATCTAGCTTTGAGTTTTATTTCGATCTCTATCTATGTAATCGAGTCCTTGAGATATATAATAAAGAGTAGTCTTGAGTTAAGGGCTTTTCTTTCCTGTTATGATCTTGAGGAAACTAAATTAAAGAAAGAATAAAAAGAAATAAAAAAGATCATATATTGACCTTATGGAGAGTAATTACTTCACATATATAAAGAGTATGTTGAATAAAAGTTGTTGAGAGTTGACAAATATAGTTTTGGTTATTGTTACAATTAATAAGAAGTAATAAAGAAAGAGAGGCTTCACATATAAATATATTATCTTGGACATCTTTTGTAATTGTGAGCACTCATTAAAATATAACATGCTAAAAAGTTCATGTTGGACAAGGAAGACAACATAATGGGTTATGTTTTCTTATATCCGAATAGAAGTTATATTATCATGGATCATCCAATATGATGAGCTTTCCTTTCCCTCTCATGCTAGCCAAATTCTTTGCACCAAGTAGAGATACTACTTGTGCTTCCAAACATCCCTAAACCCAATTTTTCCATGAGAGTCCACCATACCTACCTATGGATTGAGTAAGATCCTTCAAGTAAGTTGGCATCGGTGCAAGCAATAAAAATTGCTCACTAAATATGTCTGATCTATTAGTGTGAAGAAAATAAGCTTTATACAAACTTGTGATATGGAAGAAATAAAAGCGACAGACTGAATAATAAAGGTCCTTATCACAAGCGGCAATATGAAGTGACATTCTTTTGCATTAATATTTTGTGCATCCAACCATAAAAGCGCATGAAAACATCGGCTTCCCTCTGCGAAGGGTCTATCTTTTACTTTTATCTTCTACCCTTATACAAGTGTAACATCCCAAATTTGCAATTTGGTATGTTATACACTAGATCATCATGCATATCATATTTTCATGCATTTTGGTTGATCCTGGAAATTTCACGCAACTCGAGGACCTTCGGAGAGAGTTGGAGATTTCGTTATTTTCATATTTGAGAGTTTTCTCGAATTCCAAAAGGAGGATCATTTGATTTATTTATTTCATCTTCAATAATTTTTCCGATATCAAAAATATAAGAGAGGGAATAATATGACTTTCCCAAAATTGAGGAAAAATGAAGATTTAATAAATAGATCAAATTTTTGTTTTGCCGGAGTTTTGTTTGCATTTTATTTAGATAGGGAAAAATGCGTGTTTTCAAAAATTGCATTCTAGGTACGGAGTAAAGTTCATTTTGTTCGGCTCATTTTTAGGAGTCGGGGAAAATTTACTTTAGAAATTTTGGAGCCCGTTTAGATTTTCTTTTTTGTGTTTTTCTGCGCACGAAACCGTTTAAAAAAAATCCAGCAGGCCAGCCGGGCCAAGGCCCAGGCCAGCCACCGCCTCCCCAGTGCAGGCAGCCGGCCGCGCCAGGCCATCACGCGCGCCAGGCGCCAGAGGCAGGAGCCACCGCCGCCCCTTTTTGATTCCTAGTAGGATTTTAGTCCTACTCTGTTTCCTCTTTTTCTTTCCTATTCCTACTCTATTTCTTGTCCCCTACCCCAAGTTTTCTCCTCCCCTCCCCAATATAAATACCCCAACACCCCCCCCCTCTAAACCCATCAAATCAAGCCCCAAGCCCTCCACCGCACCCCACTCGCGCCGCCGCCCTTGTGCCCTAGCGCCGCCGCCGCACCTTGCCCACGCCGCCGCCGCCCTACGCCACGCCACCGGAGCCCCTCGCCGGAGGTTGCCCCGCGTCTCTTTTCCTCGGATCGTTTTCTTCTAATCGTTCCAATTCTTTTCTTCTCTTCTGATTCATTTTCTAGATCGGTTTTTCATTTCGGTTTTCTTCTCCGAAACCCTAGATCGGTTTTCGTTCTTCTTTCGGACCGTTCGTCTCAACGAACGTGATCACCGATTATCTCCGGTTTACGAACGTCCGTTCGTTTAACCATTCTTCGTTTTCTTTCTCGTCGGATTTATTCCGCGATCGCGATCTCAGATCCAATCTTCGTTCTAGTTTATCTTCTCGCTCGTTTATCGGAATCAGGTGATTCAAGCGCCTGGAGTTTCGTTTCGAAACCGCCGTTCCGTCTAATCAACTTAAAAAAGTTTTTGCCCCGGTAAAATTTGACCTAGTTTCAACTTGCTAGAACCGAGTTGTTTCTTCCACCGTTTGTTTTCCGTTTCTTTGTCTGGTTCGTTCTTTCTTTGCAACCGGAGTTCTTAAGTTGAACTTTATGGTTCGTTCTCTTGTTAGAGTTTTACCTGTGCATTAGATGAGTACTTATTGTATGCTTGTTGTTTGTCTGCGATAGATCACCCGGATTGCGCCGCTTGTTACTTCGAAACCCTAGGTCTCGCGGATCATCAGCAAGGCAAGTAACACTTTGATCATACCTTTTCTACAACCCATGTTTTATTGCATTAGATCAATCCTCTCACATTGCATGATTAGGATCTAATTAAATTGTGGGATGGGAAGTAGATGAGGTAGTACCTATTACCTGTTTATTATGAAACCTTTGGGAGTTACTTCTACGTTTGCTATTTATGCCATGCTATGCTAGCAGACGTGGATTGGGTGAGTGATATCCATGACAGATGTGAGTAGATAATTTTAATGGTTTATCTAAGGTGGCAACTTAAACACACATCTGGGTGGATTGAGGCACCTGATGTCTAACAGGACTTGCCTGTTTTTTTTTGGACCGCCACCCAGGCTCAAAGGGATCATAAGATCTTTCATGCTAGAAACTTCCGTGTGCAGCCACAAGCCATTATGGGCTCTGGCATAGTTGACTAAGTCGTGCGAACTCTTACAGGGTAGACTAGCAGATGTAGGGGATGTAGGTGTACCGGTCTATCCATCGTAAGGTGCTAGCGCTTCTGAAAGACTATGTCTCGATCATCCGTCTTCTCAAACACCCTGTAGTGCGAGAAACCAAACGGAGGCGATCGAGTCTTGTGGGGAAAAGTGCGCAAACCTCTGTAGAGTGTACAAACTAATCATGATTAGCCATGTCCCCGGTTATGGACAACTTGAGTATCTAGTACTTGAATATCATGTGAATCTCAACATGTTACTTCTAATTAATGTTGTTGGGTTTTAATTATTTTTAATTGGGATTGAGAATGCTGTCAACCATTCTCAATGTTTAACAACCACCATGATAGTTAAATAAATTTATTCCTTTGCAGTAGGGAAAAACTGGCTTTACGCAAAACTGTAACCATAGAGCTTTCCACCAGCCATATATGCATGTAGTATAGCTGTTTCATTCCATTATTCTCTATGTGTTACTTTGCCAGCATATTCCATGTGCTGGCCCATTTTCGGGCTGCAACTTCTCATGTTGCAGACTTTTCAGACGATGATTGAGGTGTTTTAGGTCGTGGCCCTATACTCAGTGATGCTGTTGGAGTTGATGGGCCCATTTATCTTCCAAGTCTTCCGCTGTTATCAACACTAGATGGCCTTAAGCCATATTTATTGTAATAAGTTCTCTTTGAGACAATGTTGTAATAAGTGTGTGATTGCCACTCTGCTATAAATCCTTCGATGTACTGTGTGGTGCCAGCATTACTGATCCAGGGATGACACCCGAGCACAGTAGACTTGATCCATTCGGGTCGGGTCGCCACAGAGAATGGTATCAGAGCACATGCTGACTGTAGGACACGACCACTAAGTTAAAGCCATAGATCACCATTCTCTTCTCATTTTCTAATTCCTCATCTTTTCTACTCTTTTAGGATGACGCATGCGAAGATTAAGTACGCTTAACCGGATGAAGGAACACCTTTTGGATTGCACTTGAAGG
This sequence comes from Triticum urartu, assembly GCF_056163025.1. NCBI lineage: Eukaryota > Viridiplantae > Streptophyta > Magnoliopsida > Poales > Poaceae > Triticum > Triticum urartu. Next base: position 358,438,250 of record NC_141878.1, on the reverse strand, counting down.
AAGTCACCAAGTACCTGAACATTGGATTACCAAGCTTCACGGGAACCTTCAATGCCACTCTTCCTGAAGAGGAGCGCTGGAAGATTCAAGCTCATGTTCCGGGAAGGACAGTCGCGCCAATCACGAAGCCCATAGATAGTGTTTTCAATACACCAACCTGGAGTCTGGGAAGGAGCATGGCAGCTCATATCACCATAGGACGCATTGGAGAAGTTTATCAAGAAGACCTCAAGGACACTATCTACCAGATTTGCGGACGCCGAGATGAACAATGGGAGTTAGTCAGCACCAAGAAGGATAGATCCATTGCATCTTTCATCCAGGCGTTAAACCAGCACATTCGACGCCACGAGAACCAGATGTGCAATGATATGATAGAGTTGAAGAATGCGAAGGCAAGGATCATCGAGCTAGAAGGAGAACTGAAGTCTACACGCAAGGACTACATGGACGAGATCGTAGCTCTAGCAAGGCACAATGGCGATCTTAAGCAGGAGATTGAAGAACTCAAGAGGAAGTTAGCATCCAAGGAGGACGACGAGTACGTCGCATGTCCAGACAACTACATCATCATCGACGACACCGATTCGGATCCAAGTGAACCCGACTTTGAAGACGAAGCTGGAGCAGATATCGTGGAGTCTTCCATCGGTTCAAATTTCTAGATGACCACCAGATAGTAGTAGTATTTCCCCCATGTAAACATTATAGTCGAGCACTTTTGCGATAGTTTTAGATCGTTTGTAAGCCCTTGTTTGATTGATTGAAGTGATTTTGTGTGCATTTGCTCATGTGCATATGGGTAGTGTTTTCCCTTTAGACCCCCTCTATTCTTAATTCTCGTCTTTTCTAAACCCTCAGATGCCTCCGAGACATGACAATGGATTCCCACCGGAGCTCACTCAGTTGATCCAGCAGAAGAATCAATTGATGCAGATGTCAGTCCAGAACCAGCAGAACAACAACAACAACCCAACACCACCACCACCACCTGTTGACCACTTAGCCCGTTTTCTTAGGCTGAATCCGCCGGTGTTTTCCAGTAGCACCGAGCCGATAGTAGCAGACGATTGGCTCCATAAGATAGGAAGGGAGTTGACCACTGCAGGATGCACGGATGGTGAGAAAGTGAAGTTTGCCGCTCACCAGCTTGACGGACCCGCGGCAGCATGGTGGGAGAATTTCACAGCCACTTACCCAGTTGACACTGTCACATGGGATCAGTTTCAGCAAGCTTTCCGCACTGCCCATGTTTCAGCAGGAGCTATGGCCATAAAGAAGTGTGAGTTTCGCAACTTACGGCAAGGAGGAAGGACACTTGGCCAGTACGTTGACGACTTCAGCAAGTTAGCACGTTATGCCCCAGATGACGTTGCTACGGATGCAGCTAAGCAGGAGAAGTTTCTGGAAAGACTGAATGATGAGCTAAGCATGCAGTTGATGGTAGCAAGTTTCAACAACTACCAGGAGTTGGTAGATCGTGTAATCATGATTGAAGGGAAGCAACAGCAGATTGAGAACCGTAAGAGGAAGTATGGACAGGGGAAGTATAACTCAGGAGCCCCGCAGAAGCCCCGTTTTGCCCCTAAACCGGGATTTCAGTTTCAGCACACCCATGGAGGAGGTAGCTCGCACAACCATAGTGGCCACAAGAATGGTAATGGGAATGGAGGAAGCAACGGTCAGAACCGGACCACCCCATCAACCCCAGCCAAGAAGGACTTGAGCCACGTCACTTGCTATAAGTGTTCCAAGACCGGACATTATGCCAATGAATGTCCTGAAGGCCAGAATGGAAATGGCAATGGAAGCTCTGGGAAGAAGCCGAACCCTTTCAATAGGGGACATGTGAACCACGTTAATGTGGAGGAGATTGAAGATCAGCCCGATGCAGTAATCGGTAAGTTTTTGGTTAAGTCATTTACTGCACTCGTTCTTTTTGATACTGGTGCATCGCATTCATACATATCAAGGGGATTTGTGGAAAAGTATAGCCTGCCCACTAGGATTCTTAAAACACCTATGCTAGTAAGCTCGCCAGGAGCAGAGTACATGGCCAGACAAGGATGTTTCCAAGTGCCATTAAGTATAGGAAGGCATGTTTTCCCAACGGATTTAGTTATTCTGGAATCCCAAGGTCTGGATGTGATTCTTGGTATGGATTGGCTGTCGATGTATGGAGGAAACATCGATTGCGCCAGTAAGACAATTTTGCTTACCACACCAGAAGGAAGAAGGATCAAGTATGTATCCCGGCATGTGCCAAAAAGGACACAAGTAAATTCCTTATCAGGAGTTGTGCAGGAGGAAGTGCCAGTGGTAAAGGATTTTCCTGATGTATTTCCTGAGGAATTGCCAGGCATGCCACCGGATAGAGACATCGAGTTTTTAATTGAGTTATTGCCAGGCACTGGGCCAATATCAAAGAGACCATATAGGATGCCAGCAAAGGATTTGGTAGAAATTAAGAATCAGATTAAGGAGTTATTGGATAAAGGTTACATTCGCCCAAGTTCTTCGCCTTGGGGATCACCCGTACTTCTAGTGGAAAAGAAGGATGGATCATTAAGGATGGTTGTAGATTATCGAGGATTGAATGAAGTAACCATCAAGAACAAGTACCCACTGCCAATGATCAACGATCTATTCGATCGGTTGCAAGGAGCTAAAGTGTTTTCCAAGATCGATTTGCGATCAGGGTACCGTCAATTCAAGATTCGAGAGCAGGACATACCTAAGACAGCATTCACCACAAGATATGGACTGTATGAGTATACCGTTATGTCATTTGGATTGACTAACGCACCTGCCTATTTTATGAACCTGATGAACAAAGTGTTTATGGAGTTTTTGGATAAGTTCGTCATAGTGTTCATTGATGACATCCTGGTTTATTCAAAGAATGAAGAGGAGCATAAGAAACATTTGCGTTTGGTTTTGGAGAAACTAAGGGAACATCAGTTATATGCCAAATTCAGCAAATGCGAGTTTTGGTTGAAGGAAGTTGGATTCCTCGGACACGTTATATCCGGAGAAGGTATAGCAGTTGACCCCACTAAGGTTGAGACCGTAACCGAATGGGAAGCACCAACAACAGTTGGAGAGATCCGGAGTTTTCTGGGACTCGCAGTATACTACCGGAGATTCATTGAGAATTTCTCAAAGATTGCAACGCCTATGACGGAGTTGTTGAAGAAGGATACTAAGTTCAAATGGACTGAGGAGTGTGAGGCTAGTTTCCAGGAGTTGAAGAAACGTTTGGTTACCTCACCAGTATTGATTTTGCCAGATCAGACCAAGGATTATGAGGTATATTGCGACGCTTCACGTCGAGGACTTGGAGCAGTGCTTATGCAGGAAGGGAGAGTTGTTTCGTATGCTTCACGGCAACTGAAGCCTCATGAGTTGAATTATGCCACGCATGATTTGGAGTTAGCAGCCGTAGTGCATGCATTGAAAACATGGAGACATTTCCTCATTGGAAATCATTGTGAGGTGTACACGGATCACAAAGAGTTTGAAGTACATTTTCACGCAGAAGGAGTTGAACCTCAGACAGAGGAGATGGTTGGAGCTTATCAAGGATTATGATATGAGATTACATTACCATCCCGGAAAAGCTAATGTAGTAGCTGATGCATTGAGCCGTAAGAGCCATGTCAATACTCTAATGACGGGGAAAATACCCAAGGGTTAGCAGAAAACCTTCGTGAGATATGTTTGGAAATAGTTCCGAGAGGCTATGTAGCAGCATTGGAGATTCAGTCAACATTGATGGATAAGATCAGAGAAGCTCAGAAATCTGACAAGGAGATTGCTGCTATAAAAGAGAAATTGAGCGAAGGAAAAGCAAAGGGATTTTGTGAGGATGAACACGATACCTTAAGCTGAGAAGTCGCTTATAAGTTGGAATTACCAGAGGGACTGTCAGGAGTTCATGATGTATTCCATGTTTCTCAGCTGAAGAGATGTCATGCCGAGATGGCAGAGATACCGCTAAGAGATACCGTGCCACTCGAAGCGATTCAGTTGAAGGACGACTTAACATATGAGGAGAAGCCAGTCAAGATTCTCGAGTTTGCCAGCAGAGTTACTCGTAGCAAGGTTATCAAGTTTTGCAAAGTTTAGTGGAACCACCATTCAGAGGATGAAGCCACCTGGGAGAGAGAAGAAGATTTGCTCAAGGACCACCCTCACCTATTTTCTAGCCAACCCGAATCTCGAGGGCGAGATTCATCTTAAGGGGGGTAGGTTTGTAACATCCCAAATTTGCAATTTGGTATGTTATACACTAGATCATCATGCATACCATATTTTCATGCATTTTGGTTGATCCTGGAAATTTCACGCAACTCGAGGACCTTCGGAGAGAGTTGGAGATTTCGTTATTTTCATATTTGAGAGTTTTCTCGAATTCCGAAAAGAGGATCACTCGATTTATTTATTTTATCTTCAATTATTTTTCCGGTGTCAAAATATGAGAGAGGGAATAATATGACTTTCCCAAAATTGAGGAATAATGAAGATTTAATAAATAGATCAAGTTTTGGTTTGCCGGAGTTTATTCGCATTTTATTTGGATAGGGAAAAATGCGCGTTTTCGAAAATTGCATTTTAGGCCCGGAGAAAAGTTCATTTTGTTCGGCTCATTTTTAGGAGTCGGGGAAAATTTACTTTAGAATTTTTGGAGTTCGTCTAGTTTTCTTTTCTTTTGTTTTCTGCGCGCAGAACCGTTTTAAAAAAAGGAGCCAGGCCAGCCGGGCCAAGGCCCAGGCCAGCCGCCGCCCCAGCCCCGCGCGCGCGCGTGCGCCAGGCAGGCAGCCAGGCCGCCGCCTCGCCTCTTGCCTCTAGCCGAATCCTTTTAGGATTCTAGGCTAGTTTTTTTTCCTTTGTTTTGTTTTCCTATTCCTATTCCTAGTCTAATTCCTTGCCCCCTACCCCAAGTAATCTCACCCCTCCCCAATATAAATACCCCAACACCCCCCCCCCTCTAAACCCATCAAATCAAACCCCAAGCCCTCTCCTCACCTCAAGCCGCAGCACGCAGCAGCGCGCAGCCCCGCCGCGCCCCTCACCCGCGCCGCCGCCGCACCTTGCCCACGCCGCCGCCGCACCTCGCCCACGCCGCCGGAGCCCCGTTCGCCGGAGACCTCGCCGAGGTTGCCCCGCATCTCTTTTCCTCGGATCGTTTTCTTCTAATCATTCTGATTCTTTTCTTCTCTTCCGATTCGTTTTCTTTCCGGTTATTCTCTAAACCGTTCCGGTTTTCTAGATCGGTTTTTCGTTTCGGTTTTCTTCTCCGAAACCCTAGATCGGATTCGTTTTCTTATCCGATTTAGTTGCCTTTGGACCATTCGCCGGACCATTCGTCCTAACAAACGTGATCACCGGATTCTTCTAGGTTAACGACGCCCATTCGTTTAACCGTTCTTTTTTTTCTTTTCGTCGGATTTATTCCGCGATTGCGATCTCAGATCCGATCTTCGTTCTAGTTTATCTTCTCGCTCGTTTATCGGAATCAGGTGATTCAAGCGCCTGGAGTTTCGTTTCGAAACCTCCGTTCCGTCTAATCAACTTAAACAAGTTTTTGCCCCGGTAAAATTTGACCTAGTTTCAACTTGCTAGAACCGAGCTGTTTTCTTCCGCCATTTGTTTTTCCGTTTCTTTGTTCGGTTCGTTCTTTCTTTGCAACCGGAGTTCTTAAGTTGAACTTTCTGGTTCGTTCTCTTGTTCGAGTTTTACCTGTGCATTAGATGAGTACTTATTGTGTGCTTGTTGTTTGTCTGCGATAGATCACCCGGATTGCGCCGCTTGTTACTTCGAAACCCTAGGTCTCGCGGATCATCAGCAAGGCAAGTAACACTTTGATCATACCTTTTCTACAACCCATGTTTTCTTGCATTAGATCAATCCTCTCACATTGCATGATTAGGATCTAATTAAACTGTGGGATGGGAAGTAGATGAGGTAGTACCTATTACCTGTATTATTATGAAACCTTTGGGAGTTACTTCTACGTTTGCTTATTATGCCATGCTATGCTAGTAGACGTGGATTGGGTGAGTGATATCCATGACAGATGTGAGTAGATAATTTTAATGGTTTATCTAAGGTGGCAACTTAAACACACATCTGGGTGGATTGAGGCACCTGATGTCTATCAGGACTTGCCTGTTTTTTTTGGACCGCCACCCAGGCTCAAAGGGATCATAAGATCTTTCATGCTAGAAACTTCCGTGTGCAGCCACAAGCCATTATGGGCTCTGGCATAGTTGACTAAGTCGTGTGAACTCTTACAGGGTAGACTAGCAGATGTAGGGGATGTAGGTGTACCGGTCTATCCATCGTAAGGTGCTAGCGCTTCTGAAAGACTATGTCTCGATCATCCGTCTTCTCAAACACCCTGTAGTGCGAGAAACCAAACGGAGGCGATCGAGTCTTGTGGGGAAAAGTGCGCAAACCTCTGCAGAGTGTACAAACTAATCATGATTAGCCGTGTCCCCGGTTATGGACAACTTGAGTATCTAGTACTTGAATATCATGTGAATCTCAACATGTTACTTCTAATTAATGTTGTTGGGTTTTAATTATTTTTAATTGGGATTGAGAATGTTGTCAACCATTCTCAATGTTTAACAACCACCATGATAGTTAAATAAATTTATTCCTTTGCAGTAGGGAAAAACTGGCTTTACGCAAAACTGTAACCATAGAGCTTTCCACCAGCCATATATGCATGTAGTATAGCTGTTTCATTCCATTATTCTCTATGTGTTACTTTGCCAGCATATTCCATGTGCTGACCCATTTTCGGGCTGCAACTTCTCATGTTGCAGACTTTTCAGACGATGATTGAGGTGTTTTAGGTCGTGGCCCTATACTCAGTGATGCCGTTGGAGTTGATGGACCCATTTATCTTCCAAGTCTTCCGCTGTTATCAACACTAGATGGCCTTAAGCCATATTTATTGTAATAAGTTCTCTTTGAGACAACGTTGTAATAAGTGTGTGATTGCCACTCTGCTATAAATCCTTCGGTGTACTGTGTGGTGTCAGCATTACTGATCCAGGGATGACACCCGAGCACAGTAGACTTGATCCATTCGGGTCGGGTCGCCACAACAAGAGTCATGGTGATCATCACATTTCCTTTTTATACTTTTTCCTTTGGCAAGCACTATATGTTGGAGAGATCCGGATATATATATATATATACTTGGATGTAGGTTATCATAAAGTATTATTGTTGACATTACCCTTGAGGTAAAAAGTTGGGAGGCGAAACTATAAGACCCTATCTTTCTCTATGTCCGTTTGAAACTTTGAACCCATAAGTATTGCATGAGTGTTAGCAATTGTGAAAGACTAAATGATAGTTGAGTATGTGGACTTGCTAAAAAGCTCTTTAATTGAATCTTTCCGATGTTATGATAAATTGCAATTGTTTCAATGACTGAGATCATAGTTTGTTAGTTTTCACTGAAATTTCTGATTCATACTTTACCTTGTGAATGAATTGTTACTTTAGAATAAGAATTTATATGGCATTATGTTTCTGTTCCAAAGATGATCATGATGCCCTCATGTCCGTATTTTATTTTTATCGACACCTCTATCTCTAAACATGTGGACATATTTTTTCGATATCGGCTTTCGCATGAGGACAAGCGACGTCTAAGCTTGGGGGAGTTGATACATCCATTTTGCATCATGCTTTTATATTGATATTTATTGCATGATGGGCTTTTATTACACATTATATCACAATACTTATGCCTATTCTCTCTTATTTTATAAGGTTTACATGAAGAGGGAGAATGTCGGCATCTAGAATCCTGGGCTGCAAAAGGAGCAATTATTAGAGACCTATTCTGCACAACTCCAAAAGTCCCGAAACTTCACGGAGCATGTTTTTGGAATATATAAAAAATATTGGGCGAAGAAAGTACCAGAGGGGGGCCACCAGCCAGCCACAAGGGTGGAGGGCGCGCCCTACCCCTGGGCACGCCCCCCGTCCTTGTGGGCCCCCTGGCAGGCCTCCAATGCCCATATTCTGCTATACGGTGTGTTTTGACCTGGAAAAAATCAGAAGGAAGCTTTCGGGATGAAGCGCCACCGTCTCGAGGCGAAATCTGGGCAAAACCAATCTAGGGCTCCGACGGAGCTGTTCTGCCGGGGAAACATCCCTCCAGGAGGGGGAAATCGAAGCCATCGTCATCACCAATGATCCTCTCATCGAGAGGGGGTCAATCTCCATCAACATCATCACCAGCACCATCTCCTCTCAAACCCTAGTTCATCTCTTGTATTCGATCTCGGTCCCAAAACCTCAGATTGGTACCTGTGGGTTGCTAGTAGTGTTGATTACTCCTTGTAGTTGATGCTAGTTGGTTTATCTGGTGGAAGATTATATTTTCAGATCCTTAATGATAATTAATACTCCTATAATCTTGATCATAAATATGTTTTGTGAGTAGTTACGTTTGTTCCTGAGGACATGGGAGAAGTCTTGTTATAAGTAATCATTTGAATTTGGTATTCGTTCGAAATTTGATGATATGTATGTTGTCTCTCCTCTAGTGGTGTTATGTGAAAATCGACTACATGACACTTCACCATTATTTGGGCCTAGGGGAAGGCATTGGGAAGTAATAAGTAGATGATGGGTTGCTATAGTGACAGAAGCTTAAACCCTAGTTTATGCGTTGCTTCATAAGGGGCTGATTTGGATCTATATGTTTCATGCTATGGTTAGGTTCACCTTAATACTTCTTTCATAGTTGCGGATGCTTGAAAGAGGGGTTAATCATAAGTGGGAGGATTGTCCAAGGAAGGGAACCACCCAAGCACCGGTCCACCCACATATCAAATTATCAAAGTAACGACCGTGAATCATATGAGCATGATGAAAACGAGCTTGACAACAATTCCCATGTGTCCTCGGGAGCGCTTTGGATTATATAAGAGTTCATCCAGGCTTGTCCTTTGCTACAAAAAGGATTGGACCACCTTGCTGCACCTTGTTTACTTTTTACTTGTTACCCGTTCCGATTTATCTTATCACAAAACTGTCTGTCACCGACAATTTCAGTGCTTGCAGAGAATACCTTGTTGAAAACCACTTGTCATTTCCTTCTGGTCCTCGTTGGGTTCTACACTCTTACTTATCGAAAAGACTACAATAGATCCCCTATACTTGTGGGTCATCACATATAAATGGGTTCGAAATTGAAATGTGTGTCCTTGGTTGCATGCTTAAGTCCCATGCAAGAAATGAGAATGAATGTCAAACACCTTGCCATTGTCGCTCGGCCGCTAACATTGAGATACATGGATTTTAAATTCTAATAATTCAAAAACACGTCTAAAATTTATTAAACTTGACATGCTAGCATGGAACGGCATCAACATGCTGTGGTAAAAATATTGTCCCATTTGGGGCAGATTGGGGTATAAGCTTCTCACAAACCAGAGCTTCTCACAACAAGCCTCATGGTTACGGTAGGGAACGTTCCGCCTTTCTGAATGAAACAATATCGTTGACTCGTCTTGATTTCAATTTTTTTTTCTAGTGTCAACATAGAACAACATGAGTGTTGTGTTAATTTTAGGAATTTTTCGGGGTTCGTTTGGACATTTTTATACATCAACTGAGTTTTCTATGCATTCATGTGCATAATTCAAAATTGAACTACAGGTACATGCTCTAGTGCATGTAAATTGTTTGAAAAAATAAATATGTGTCCTTGGTTGCATGCTTAGGTCCCATGCAAGAAATGGGAATGAATGCCAAACACCTTGCCACTGTCGCTTAGCCGCAAACATTGAGATACATGGTTTTAAAATTTTAGTAAATCCAAAACTCGTCTGAAATTCATGAAACTTGACATGCTATCATGGAGCGGAATCAACATGTTGTGGTAAAAAATTGTCCCATTTGGGGTAGGTTTGGGTATAAGCTTCTCGCAAATCAGAGCTTCTCACAACAAGCCTGACGGTTTTGGTAGGGAAAATGCCACCTTTGGGGACGAAACGATATATGTTGCCTCTTCTTGCTTTCAAAACTTTTCTAGTGTCAACATAGAACGAAAGGAGTGTTGTGTCAATTTTTGGGATTTTTCGGGGTTCGCTTGGACATTTTTATACATTAACTAGGTTTTCTAGGCATTTTATGTGCATAATTCAAATTTGAACTACATGCACATGCTCCAGTGCAGAAAAATGGGTTGACATATGAAATGTGTGTCCTTGGGTGCATGCTTAGGTCCCATGCAAGAAATGGGAATGAATTTTCAAACACTAGGGCACTGTTGATTGCTGGCAAAATGTTGAGATACTTTGTTTTTAAATTCTAGTAAATCCAAAACTCGTCTGAAATTCATGAAACTTGGCATGCTATCATGGATTGGCAACCGACATGCTGTGGTATTTTTCGTGTCCATTTTGAGAGAAGGCGCACTCGAATAACAACCAACAAAGGAATTTTGAAACAAACAGCTGCCATTTTAACATCTCAAATGTTTGTATAATTTAAATCGTGTGCGTTCTGTTAACCATTCACGTGACGCCACGTGTCTAGCTTTTAATGGCTATAGGAGGTGTCGTGCGGACAACTGCTTGACTGAATGGGAGACGTGCGAGCGCAGTCCGGTGCGCAGGCTAACCAAGAGGCGTGCAAGTTGTCCTCCAATGCACAGGCTCACCGGGAAGCATGCGAGCTGTACGTTGTGCAGGCTCGCTAGGAAGCGAGCCCATTGACTTCCATGGTTGCCCGCCTTACTCGCATCCTCTCCATTAATGGCGCCAGAGCCGCTGTTTAATATGGGCGGCCTTACTGTTCGCCTCCCATTCCCCTCCCTCCCGCAGACCTCCACCAATGCCTTATTGTTCTTCCACTAGTTTTCAAGTTTGGTGAAGTCGAATCCGAGCTAGAGGAGATAGAAAATAAGGAGGAATGGGGTCTCATGGACATGGCCCTGAATGAGCTGGTCGCGCTGGTTGCTGCCCCCACGCCCGTCCCAGCTCCCATCTCCGCGCCCGCGCCAGCGACCATCCCCGTAGCACTGACGGGCTGGTCGCCGAGCACTATCGTAGAGCTGGAAGCCGCGGGCATCAGCGAGGTCTCCGCGGACCCGCGTGAGCTCATGTACATGCCAACGCCAGCGCCCGTGCCCATGCCCGTGCGGTCCCCGTGCGTTTCCTGCACCCGCCACGCCCGTGCCCATGCGCACGCCCCCCTCAGCGGCATGGGACGCCGCTGTCGACCGCTACCTTGCAGCGCTGCTATTTTCCATCCTCCCGCGCCCCACCCGTCGATTGCGCGACGACATGATGTTTGATTTCCAAGTGAAGAACATTCTGTGCTGCCTTGAAGACTTCAACAATGGCGTCCCGGAGGACAACAACGACAACGCCAGCGCGGCACGCCGCCGCCGGAAATAGTTTTTTTGGGTTTAATATTGTATCTTGATCATATGAATATAAATTCGCAGTGTAACTGAATGATAGATATGGTTTGAATGAACCTGCGTTTTTCTCTCTTAATGTACAGACTTATCAAACAATTTTCTTTTGAAAAAAAATGTCAATGGTTTTTAAATATAAAACATTCATCGCAAACGTTTTAGTTAGAACACCCATATGCAAACTGATAGCTTCCCCAGGAAGCCAAGGGAAAATGTGCCGAGCAGGATTTGTGCAGATCTTGATCGCAAATGTTTTAGATAGAACACCCATATGCAAAGTGAGAGTTGTGGTCTTCCCCAGTTAGTCAAGGGAAAATTCGCAGCGCGGGATTTGTGCATCTCTTCAACGCAAACGGTTCAGATTGAATACGGTATGCAAAGCTAGACTTCGGCGCTAAGCCAAGCGAAAATGTGCTAAGTAGGATTTGTACATCCCTTCAACGCAAACGGTTGTTTTGGATGACCCGTGTGCAACCACATCCAGACAATTTGGTAAGATTTGCATCTGTCATATTGGGTATATTGCCATTTGTCAAACTGGAAAGATTGACATTTGTTGATCTAGTAACATTGCCATTTATCAACCTTGTAACGTTGCGGTTTGTCAAAATATGCAGCTAAAAATCACTAGCACTATCTAATTTTTACAACTAAAATTTGGTAATTAAGCATAGATTTCATTCATAGATTAAGCAGTCGCTCTTTATACAAACGGTTCAACTCGACAGCTGAATCGACCAAACTTTTCCCCACTTGTTGCCAACCACGTACTGAAATAGCTAATTTTAAGTACGTTGTATAGTTTCACCACATCTATAGTCCGATGAACTGAACAAAATAGCCCCTAAATAGTACTATAGAGGGGCTTTGTACTACTTCCAGCAGCCTCTCCTCTGCCGAGCACGCTTAGTAAGAGGCAGAGGAGGAGGAGCCTACCGACGAGCTAGACAACTGCAACCTGCCGCTGCTGCACCTTCAGCGACGCTCACCTCGAACGCCCTCTGCCGCTCCAGACGACCCCTCTCGAAGCGGTGGTTCTCCTTGTAGATCTCCTGATTCCTCGCCTCTGCGGCGGCATGTGTTGCAGCCACGGTGGTGGTAAGGCTCTTTGTGTGCTCGACGAGGCCCTCCTCCTCCTCCCGCAGGAACTCGGTGTAGCGCACAAGGTCGCTGACGCACCTGCGGGCCTCCACCTCCGCCTCCTGCCTTCGGGCGGCGGTGGCGGCGCAGGTGATGATCCCGGCGGTCGATGGTGCGCTGGTAGCCACGGTGGTCGACGATGGGGTGGCGTCCATGACCACCACCTCCCGCCTTCGGGCCATGGCGGTGGAGCGGGTGATGGCCACGGTGGCTGGCAATGGGGTGGAGGCCACGACGGCCACCTCCCGCCTTCGGGCTACGGCGGTGGAGCGGGCGATGGCCCTGGCTTTCGACGGTGGTGTTGCGGCCATGGTGGCAGGCGGTGGGGTGGTGGCAACGGCAGCCGGCAACAGCTGCCGATGGGCAGCGGCGGCAGAGCATGTGGTGGGTGTTCCACGCGCACCCAACAGGGACGCCACGCGCACTACACTACACCGGGGACTGCGCCGCCGCCGCGGTGTAGCCTCCCAGCTAGAGCTGTCCTTCGATGGCGGCGGAGTGGCTGAGCGACGACAATGGACCGGTGCCATTGGCGATTGTGGGAGAAGCAGACGAGATAAGCTACAAGGGGAGGGGAAAATGTGACGCGGGACTCACCGGTCATGAGGATTTATATAGCAGGTCGGTAAGCAGTGGGATTTTGGGGGATTTCACCGACTCAGGCGAGAAGCTTGTGCAGGAACCTGCGCGGTTGCACGGGAACAGGCTCACCATAGTTTGGCCAAAAGAACGCTCCCGCGTGCTGCTCAAGCTTCTGCTCTAAGCCGTCTGCGGCATCGGGGTGACAAGACGTGCAAGAGGAGGACGAAAGGACACGTACACATATTGTTAATAAAATAAAAAGCGTTTGCGATTAAATTACCTACTACCCCCATCCTGGTTTATAAGTCGTCTATGTATTTTTGTGCCAAATTTTGACTGTAGATTTAACTAATAAAATATGAATGCATGTCGCCAGAGATTATATCGTTGGATTCGTATTTGAACATAGTTTCCAATTGTATAATTTTTGTAACATGCATTAACATTTTGTTGGTTAAATTTAAGGTCAATATATGGCACAGGATATAAAGGGGACTAATAGACCAAGACGGAGACGGTGGTAGTAGCAGATGGCCGCTCTCTATGCAGTGACGCAACTGTCGTCCAACTTGTAGACGACCATTTTCCTACGTGTTCAACTGCTCTATGTGTGTGGTTGCTTGCGGTTGAGGCGGCCGCGGCATGCTCTGCTCGCATCCCGCCACTCGCGCTCTGCTCTCGTGTCCCTCCAGACGCTTTGCCCTCGTCCCTCCATGCATGTTGCCAGTGTTTGGGGCTGGCGCAGGATCACCCATGTTCGTGTGCATGCGGTTGCACCGGGCACGGCGCGACGATGCAGTTAGCCACTGCAAAAACTGCCGTGCGGACGCGCCGAGAATCCAGGCCGCCCGACCCCCATTTGTTCCTGCGGCCATTTACCTTCATCTCTCGCGCTACATGACACAATAAGCACACCCACGATGACACATATAGAGAGGACATCCAGCGGTTCCAATGGCGCTCCCCGTGGCTCCAATGGCGCTCCCAACGGCCGATGACGACAACGGCGGGCAGTTCACCACACATCACGTAGTGGACACCCATGTGATGGGGAAGGTCCTCTAGGTGGTGTACACGAATGAGCCGGTCTTGGTGGAGAGCTCCATCCAAACTATGGAGCAGTTGCTTGCCGAGGACAAGTATCAAGTGGTCGGCTTCGACCTCGAGTACACCATCGGTCGTGCCGGGCACGATTAGAAGGTTGTCGTTGCCCAGTTGTGCGTGCGACATGATGTCCTTCTCTACCACTACCACCTGTCCACAAGGCCTTGCGAACGTTTCTCTCGGTTTATCAACAGCTCTGACTACAGTTTCGCTACGGTGGACACCACCAACGATCTAAAAGCGCTCAAGGTTTCGGGCTTGAAATGCCAGAATCTTGTCAACATCCAGGACCACTACAAGGTCTGGGACAGCGACAACAACAAACAGAACTCCCTGGTTGACCTCGCCTCAGCCAACATCGACCCCTACTACGTGAAGATGAAGGATGAGAGCAAGAAGGACAAGAACGCTTGGCACAGTGTCTGGCATGAGATACTGGATGAACAATAGGTCAAGTACGCGGCCAAGGACGCGTACACAAGCTAAGAGATGTACATGCGGATCGTTGACATGAGGGAGTGCCTTCTTCCTGCCCCAGACGAGGGATCGAGCTACAGAGTAGTGGTGGGAGCGTCACAAGAAGTAGATGACTAGATGATCGTTTCTCCTAGTTTAGAATGCATACAATTGTTTATTGAGGTGTGTGTGAATGATCTATATAGTCACTTATGTAATTGGATGTTTATTTTAGTTATATGTATATATGTTATTATTCTGTAGACAGAGAAAATAACATGGCTTATTAGCAGGAATCGTCTGTGTTATTATTGGTCTTCGCACACATTTTTTATTACGGACCTGTTTGCCGCGTATCACACACATCTTGTTCAGTTGAACCATTTCTATTGTGTTGCCTAATCACACACAGTTCATCCTAGTGAACTGTATGCCACATATCACACACATCCTCATCTGGCTGCCCATTTCTGTTGTTCTGCCTCAATGCAAATAGTTCTTCTGGATTAACCATTTGCCACTCATTGCACACGCAACTCCAATATAAACCGTGTTTGATGTCACCGCCATCGCAAACGTTTTGCATCTTTTTTGATGGTTTTATTACATCACCATTTGTGATTGATGCATCGCACACACTTTCGTCAAAGGGTCTCTAATTCAACTGTCGTGTTTGGACCATCCTACAGTAGTGTGTGCTCATCGCTTTTGCGATTTCCTTTCACCGTCAACCCCTATGGAAAACTACATAGACTTGCCATTCATACAATCATTCCTCGTTGCTCTTGTTATTACAAGATGCCTGGAAATTCTCTCTATTGTTCCAAGAATCCTTTGAGTTTACTGCCTTGTAGTTCCTTGCCACATGAATACCCCCTATGGAGAATTCCTCACAGTTACCGAGTATTCGTTCTCTCCCAGTTGTTCATATGATTCACAAGATACGTTGAATTGCTATCTGATCTTCCGGTGACCCTATGCCAGCTATTGCTCTGCAAATACTTGTCTGCTTGCATTATGGTTACTTCCCATATGTCTAGCAATATTCATTAGTATCCTTTGTTATCGTCATTTTGAGCCTTTGGTTCAATATGTTTGTGAATGGTCGCAATCATCGTTCGAAACTAGAATTCGTCCCTTTGGCTCATGCGTCACTCCGGACATGAGTTGGTTCTCGACCAATCAAATTGTCGTTGATTGTACGCCTAAGTCTATTCAACTTATCCATCCTTAATCAGAGCATTTGCTTCTGATCCCTTGGTTTGGAAATCATAATTCCCTTGCATTTGAGCTTTGAATTAGTCAGTTGTTTCTATAATATGATCTCCTGGCATCCTTTCTTCTTCTGGTTGGGTACCTATGCTCACATCAGATCCCTTGTGGACCACCAAATCCTTTGTTGGGTTATTATCCGATAGTGCCCCTCATATTTAATCACCTTGTGAGTTCTTCCCTGGTACATAATGCATTTGGTAAATTGTATCCTCTCCTTTTGTCAACCATGCTCTACCTTCGTGCTTGTGTTATTTACTCTTTAAGTTTGTGGTATATGTTCCTAAGATGCCCCTATGGGTTGAACCTATGCCTTCCCTAATCCATGTGAACCCAAGAGTTTTCACAAGTAATACTCTTCTGGTGTTTTTCCAGATATAATTTCAACACTACAACTTCATCGAAAGTGAGAAGTGAATGGAAGGTTATGCATTGAAGAAGTGGGAGTCAACATTGAACTTTGTGTTCATGCCCATGGACCCGATGTGGAACTTACCATGGAAGCTTCTTGTGATAATAATAATCCCCTTGTTATAAGTTCATCTAGTATCTATGTTTGGTCCTTTGCAACCGTGGTTCCGACCATGTTATTCTTATTTGATCCCATTCCTCAGACAAGTTAAAGTACTTGTCTTCTACAGATCAATACACTAGTCCAACCCTTAATTATGTCCTACTTTCGAGTATTACCCCCTGGTATCTCGATAGTATCATATGTTGGGGAACGTAGTAATTTCAAAAAAATTCCTACGCACACGCAAGATCATGGTGATGCATAGCAACGAGAGGGGAGAGTGTGATCTACATACCTTGTAGATCGACAATAGAAGCGTTTGGTTGATGTAGTCATACGTCTTCACGGCCTGACCGATCAAGCATCGAAACTACGGCACCTCCGAGTTTTAGCACACGTTCAGCTCGATGACGATCCCCAGACTCCGATCCAGCAAAGTGTCGGGGAAGAGTTCCGTCAGCATGATGGCGTGGTGACGATCTTGATGTACTACTGTCGTGGGGCTTCGCCTAAGCACCGCTACAATATTATCGAGGACTATGGTGGAAGGGGGCACCGCACACGGCTAAGAATATGATCACGTGGATCAACTTGTGTGTCTCTAGGGTGCCTCTGCCTCAGTATATAAAGGACCAAAAGGGGGGGAGGCGGCCGGCCAAGGAGGGCGCGCCAGGAGAGTCCTACTCCCTCTGGGAGTAGGATTCCCCCCCCCCAATCCTAGTTGGAATAGGATTCGCGGAGGGGGGAAAAGAGAGAGAGGGGCCGGCCCCCTCTCCTTGTCCTATTCGGACCAAGGGAGGGGAGGGGCGCGCGGCCCATGTAGGGCTGCCTCTTCTCTTTTCCACTAAGGCCCATCATGGCCCATTTAGCTCCCGGGGGGTTCCGGTAACCTCCCGGTACTCCGGTAAAATCCTGATTTCACCCGGAACACTTCCGTTATCTTCCAATATATCAATCTTTATGTCTCGACCATTTCGAGACTCCTCGTCATGTCCGTGATCACATCCGGGACTCCGAAAAACCTTCGATACATCAAAATGCATAAACTCATAATATAATTGTCATCGTAACCTTAAGCGTGCGGACCCTACGGGTTCGAGAACAATGTAGACATGACCGAGACACGCCTCCGGTCAATAACCAATAGAGGGACATGGATGCCCATATTGGCTCCTACATATTATACGAAGATCTTTATCGGTCAGACCGCATAACAACATACGTTGTTCCCTTTGTCATCGGTATGTTACTTGCCCGAGATTCGATCGTCGGTATTCCAATACCTAGTTCAATCTCGTTACTGGCAAGTCTCTTTACTCGTTCTGTAATACATCATCCCGCAACTAACTCATTAGTTGCAATGCTTGCAAGGCTTTAAGTGATGTGCATTACCGAGAGGGCCCAGAGATACCTCTCCGATAATCGGAGTGACAAATCCTAATCTCGAAATACGCCAACCCAACATTTACCTTTGGAGACACCTGTAGAGCTCCTTTATAATCACCCAGTTACGTTGTGACGTTTCGTAGCACACAAAGTGTTCCTCCGGCAAACGGGAGTTGCATAATCTCATAGTCATAGGAACATGTATAAGTCATGAAGAAAGCAATAGCAACATACTAAACGATCGGGTGCTAAGCTAATGGAATGGGCCATGTCAATCAGATCATTCACTTAATGATGTGATCCTGTTAATCAAATAACAACTCATTGTTCATGGTTTGCAAACATAACCATCTTTGATTAACGAGCTAGTCAAGTAGAGGCATACTAGTGACACTTTGTTTGTCTATGTATTCACACATGTATTATGTTTCCGGTTAATACAATGCTAGCATGAATAATAAACATTTATCATGATATAAGGAAATAAATAATAACTTTATTATTGCCTCTAGGGCATATTTCCTTCAGTCTCCCACTTGCACTAGAGTCAATAATCTAGTTCACATCGCCATGTGATTTAACAGCAATAGTTCACATCACCATGTGATTAACACCCATAGTCCACATCGATATGTGACCAACACCCAAAGGGTTTACTAGAGTCAGTAATCTAGTTCACATCGCTGTGTGATTAACACCCAAAGAGTACTAAGGTGTGATCATGTTTTGCTTGTGAGATAATTTTAGTCAACAGGTCTGTCATATTCAGATCCGTAAGTATTTTGCGAATTTCTATGTCAACAATGCTCTGCACGGAGCTACTCTAGCTTATTTCTCCCACTTTCAATATGTATCTAGATCGAGACTTAGAGTCATCCAGATCTGTGTCAAAACTTGCATCGACGTAACTTTTTACGACGAACCTTTTTTGTCACCTCCATAATTGAGAAATATTTCCTTATTCCACTAAGGATAATTTTGACCGCTGTCCAGTGATCTACTCTTAGATCACTATTGTACTCCCTTGCTTAACACAGTGTAGGGTATACAATAGATCTGGTACACAGCATGGCATACTTTATAGAACCTATGGCTGAGGCATAGGGAATGACTTTCATTCTCTTTCTATCTTCTGCCGTGGTCGGGCTTTGAGTCTTACTCAACTTCACACCTTGTAACACAGGCAAGAAACTTTTTCTTTGACTGTTCCATTTTGAACTACTTCAAAATCTTGTCAAGGTATGTACTCATTGAAAAAACTTATCAAGCGTCTTGATCTATCTCTATAGATCTTGATACTCAATATGTAAGCAGCTTTACCGAGGTCTTTCTTTGAAAAACTCCTTTCAAACACTCCTTTATGCTTTGCAGAATAATTCTACATTATTTCCGATCAACAATATGTCATACACATATACTTATCAGAAATGATGTAGTGCTCCCACTCACTTTCTTGTAAATACAGGCTTCACCGCAAGTCTGTATAAAACTTATATGCTTTGATCAACTTATCAAAGCGTATATTCCAACTCCGAGATGCTTGCACTAGTCCATAGATGGATCGCTGGAGCTTGCATATTTTGTTAGCACCTTTAGGATTGACAAAACCTTCTGGTTGTATCATATACAACTCTTCTTTAATAAATCTATTAAGGAATGCAGTTTTGTTTATCCATTTGCCAGATTTCATAAAATGCGGCAATTGCTAACATGATTCGGACAAACTTAAGCATAGATACGAATGAGAAACTCTCATCATAGTCATCACCTTGAACTTTGTCGAAAACCTTTTGCGACAATTCTAGCTTTGTAGATAGTAACACTACTATCAGCGTCCGTCTTCCTCTTGAAGATCCATTTATTTTCTATGGCTTGCCGATCATCGGGAAAATCCATCAAAGTCCATACTTTGTTCTCATACATGGATCATATCTCAGATTTCATGGCCTCAAACCATTTCGCGGAATCTGGGCTCATCATCGCTTCCTCATAGTTCGCAAGTTCGTCATGGTCTAGTAACATGACTTCCAGAACAGGATTACCGTACCACTCTGGTGCGGATCTCACTCTGGTTTACCTACGAGATTTGGTAGTAACTTCATCTGAAGTTACATGATCATCATCATTAGCTTCCTCACTAATTGGTGTAGTAGTCACAGGAACAGATTTCTGTGATGAACTACTTTCCAATAAGGGAGAAGGTACAATTACCTTATCAAGTTTTTTTTACTTTCCTCCCAGTCACTTCTTTCGAGAGAAACTCCTTCTCTAGAAAGTTTCCGAATTTAGCAACAAAAGTCTTGCCTTCGGATCTGTGATAGAAGGTGTATCCAATAGTTTCCTTTGGATATCCTATGAAGATTTACTTCTCCGATTTGGGTTCGAGCTTATCATGTTGAAACTTTTTCACATAAGCATCGCAGTCCCAAACTTTAAGAAACGACAGCTTAGGTTTCTTGCCAAACCATAGTTCACACGGTGTCATCTCAACGGATTTAGATGGTGCCCTATTTAACGTGAATGCAGCTGTCTCTAATGCATAACCCCAAGACGATAGTGGTAGATCAGTAAGAGACATCATAGATCGCACCATATCTAATAAAGTACGGTTATGACATTCGGACACACCATTATGCTGTGGTGTTCCAGGTGGCATGAGTTTGTGAAACTATTCCACATTGTTTTAATTGAAGACCAAACTCGTAACTCAAATATTTGTCTCCGCGATCAGATCGTAGAAACTTTATTTTCTTGTTACGATGATTTTCCACTTCACTCTGAAATTCTTTGAACTTTTCAAATGTTTCAGACTTATGTTTCATCAAGTAGATATACCCATATCTGCTCAAATCATCTGTGAAGTTCTGAAAATAATGATACTTGCCGTGAGCCTTAACACTCATCGGACCGCATACATCAATATGTATTATTTCCAATAAGTCAGTTGCTCGCTCCGGAGAACGGAGTCTTAGTCATCTTGCCCATGAGGCATGGTTCGCAAGCATCAAGTGATTCATAACCAAGTGATTCCAAAATCCCATCAGCATGGAGTTTCTTCATGCGCTTTACACCAATATGACCTAAACGGCAGTGCTATAAACAAGTTGCACTATCATTATTAACTTTGCATCTTTTGGTTTCAATATTATGATTATGTGTATCACTATGATCGAGATCCAATGAACTATTTCATTGGGTGTGTAACCATATAAGGTTTTATTCATGTAAACAGAACAACAATTTATTCTCTTACTTAAATGAATAACCGTATTACAATAAACATGATCAAATCATATTCATGCTTAACGCAAACACCAAATAACACTTATTCAGGTTCAACACTAATCCCGAAAGTATAGGGAGTGTGCGATGATGATCATATCAATCTTGGAACCACTTCCAACACACATCGTCACTTCACCCTTAACTAGTCTCTGTTTATTCTGCAACTCCTGTTTCAAGTTACTAATCTTAGCAACTGAACTAGTATCAAATACTGAGGGGTTGCTATAAACACTAGTAAAGTACACATCAATAACATGTTTATCAAATATACTTATGTTCACTTTGCCATCCTTCTTATCTGCCAATCACTTGGGGTAGTTCCGCTTCCAGTGACCAGTCCCTTTGCAGTAGAAACACTTAGTCTCAGGCTTAGGACCAGACTTGGGCTTCTTCACTTGAGCAGCAACTTGCTTGCTGTTCTTCTTGAAGTTCCCCTTCTTCCCTCTACCCTTTTCTTGAAACTAGTGGTCTTGTCTACCATCAACACTTGATGTTTTTCTCAATTTCTACCTTCGTCAATTTCCGCATTACGAAGAGCTTGGGAATCGTTTCCGTTATCCCTTGCATATCATAGTTCATCACGAAGTTCTACTAACTTGGTGATGGTGACTAGAGAATTCTGTCAATCACTATCTTATCTGGAAGATTAACTCCCACTTGATTCAAGCGATTGTAGTACTCAGACAATCTGGGCACATGCTCACTAGTTGAGCGATTCTCCTCCATATTTTAGCTATAGAACTTGTTGGAGACTTCATATCTCTCAACTCGGGTATTTACTTGAAATATTAACTTCAACTCCTGGAACATCTCATATGCTCCATGACGTTCAAAACGTCTTTGAAGTCCTGATTCTAAGCCATTAAGCATGGTGCACTAAACTATCAAGTAGTCATCATATTGATCTAGCCAAACGTTCATAATGTCTGCATCTGCTCCTGCAATAGGTCCGTCACCTAGCGGTGCATCAAGGACATAATTCTTCTGTGCAGCAATGAGGATAAACCTCAGATCACGGATCCAATCCGCATCTTTGCTACTAACATCTTTCAACACAATTTTCTCTAGGAACATATCAAAATAAACACATGGAAGCAACAACGTGAGCTATTGATCTACAACATGATTTGCAAAATACTACCAGGACTAAGTTCATGATAAATTTAAGTTCAATTTAATCATATTACTTAAGAACTCCCACTTAGATAGACATCCCTCTAATCCTCTAAGTGATCACGTGATCCAAATCAACTAAACCATGTCCGATCATCACGTGAGATGGAGTAGTTTCATTGGTGAACATCACTATGTTGATCATATCTACTATATGATTCACGCTCGACCTTTCGGTCTCCGTGTTCCGAGGCCATATCTGTATATGCTTGGCTCGTCAAGTATAACCTGAGTATTCTGCGTGTGCAACTGTTTTGCACCCGTTGTATTTGAACGTAGAGCCTATCACACCCGATCATCACGTGGTGTCTCAGCACGAAGAACTTTCGCAACGGTGCATACTCAGGGAGAACACTTCTTGATAACTAGTGAGAGATCATCTTAAAATGCTACCGTCAAACTAAGCAAAATAAGATGTATAAAAGATAAACATCATATGCAATCAAAATATGTGACATGATATGGCCATCATCATCTTGCGCCTTTGATCTCCATCTCCAAAGTACTGTCATGATCTCTATCGTCACCGGCATGACACCATGATCTCCATCATCTTGATCTATATCAATGTGTCGTCACACGGTCGTCTCGCCAACTATTGCTCTTGCAACTATTGCTATCGCATAGCGATAAAGTAAAGCAATTATTTGGCGCTTGCATCTTATGCAATAAAGAGACAACCATAAGGCTTTTGCCAGTTGCCGATAACTCTAACAAAACATGATCATCTCATACAACAACTTATATCTCATCCTGTTTTGACCATATCACATCACAACATGCCCTGCAAAAACAAGTTAGACGTCATCTACTTTGTTGTTGCAAGTTTTACGTGGCTGCTACGGGCTTAAGCAAGAACCAATCTTACCTACGCATCAAAACCACAACGGTAGTTTGTCAAGTTGGTGCTGTTTTAACCTTCTCAAGGACCGGGCGTAGCCACACTCGATTCAACTAAAGTTGGAGAAACTGTCACCCGCTAGCCACCTTTGTGCAAAGCACGTCGGGAGAACCGGTCTCGCGTAAGCGTACGCGTAATGTCGGTCCGGGCCGCTTCATCCAACAATACCGCCGAACCAAAGTATGACATGCTGGTAAGCAGTATGACTTATATCGCCCACAACTCACTTGTGTTCTACTCGTGCATATAACATCAAACCATAAAAACCTAGGCTCGGATGCCACTGTTGGGGAACGTAGTAATTTCAAAAAATTTCCTATGCACACGCAAGATCATGGTGATGCATAGCAACGAGAGGGGAGAGTGTGATCTACATACCTTGTAGATCGACAACGGAAGCGTTTGGTTGATGTAGTCATACGTCTTCACGGCCCGACCGATCAAGCACCGAAACTACGGCACCTCCGAGTTTTAGCACACGTTCAGCTCGATGATGATCCCCGGACTCCAATCCAGCAAAGTGTCGGGGAAGAGTTCCGTCAGCATGACGGCGTGGTGACGATCTTGATGTACTACTGTCGCGGGGCTTCGCCTAAGCACCGCTACAATATTATCGAGGACTATGGTGGAAGGGGGCACCGCACACGGCTAAGAATATGATCACGTGGATCAACTTGTGTGTCTCTAGGGTGCCTCTGCCTCAGTATATAAAGGACCAAAAGGGGGGGAGGCGGCCGGCCAAGGAGGGCGCGCCAGGAGAGTCCTACTCCCTCTGGGAGTAGGATTCCCCCCCCCCCAATCCTAGTTGGAATAGGATTCGCGGAGGGGGGAAAAGAGAGAGAGGGGCCGGCCCCCTCTCCTTGTCCTATTCGGACCAAGGGAGGGGAGGGGCGCGCGGCCCATGTAGGTCTGCCTCTTCTCTTTTCCACTAAGGCCCATCATGGCCCATTTAGCTCCCGGGGGGTTCCGGTAACCTCCCGGTACTCCGGTAAAATCCCGATTTCACCCGGAACACTTCCGTTATCTTCCAATATATCAATCTTTATGTCTCGACCATTTCGAGACTCCTCGTCATGTCCGCGATCACATCCGGGACTCCGAACAACCTTCGGTACATCAAAATGCATAAAATCATAATATAACTATCATCGTAACCTTAAGCGTGCGGACCCTACGGGTTCGAGAACAATGTAGACATGACCGAGACACGCCTCCGGTCAATAACCAATAGCGGGACCTGGATGCCCATATTGGCTCCTACATATTCTACGAAGATCTTTATCGGTCAGACCGCATAACAACATACGTTGTTCCCTTTGTCATCGGTATGTTACTTGCCCGAGATTCGATCGTCGGTATTCCAATACCTAGTTCAATCTCGTTACCGGCAAGTCTCTTTACTCGTTCTGTAATACATCATCCCGCAACTAACTCATTAGTTGCAATGCTTGCAAGGGTTTAAGTGATGTGCATTACTGAGAGGGCCCAGAGATACCTCTCCGATAATCGGAGTGACAAATCCTAATCTCGAAATACGCCAACCCAACATTTACCTTTGGAGACACCTGTAGAGCTCCTTTATAATCACCCAGTTACATTGTGACGTTTCGTAGCACACAAAGTGTTCCTCCGGCAAACGGGAGTTGCATAATCTCATAGTCATAGGAACATGTATAAGTCATGAAGAAAGCAATAGCAACATACTAAAAGATCGGGTGCTAAGCTAATGGAATGGGTCATGTCAATCAGATCATTCACTTAATGATGTGATCCCGCTAATCAAATAACAACTCATTGTTCATGGTTTGGAAACACAACCATCTTTGATTAACGAGCTAGTCAAGTAGAGGCTTACTAGTGACACTTTGTTTGTCTATGTATTCACACATGTATTATGTTTCCAGTTAATACAATTATAGCATGAATAATAAACATTTATCATGATATAAGGAAATAAATAATAACTTTATTATTGCCTCTAGGGCATATTTCCTTCATCATAGACCCATGTTGCTTATTATGAGTCTTCATCAAGTACTATTTCTCACTGATTCCTATTTCTCCTGGGTTCTGAGTTGCTAGACACTTGAGTACACCCATAGCTAAATCGAGTCCGCATTGCAATTCAATAATTCTAAGTAATTTTTGTTGCTTACGAGTTTAATAATCCTTCAAGTCATTCCTAGCTTGATCGGCTATATCATTATTGTGCTAAATTTTAGTTGTGCTACCTAGTAATTCTTCTTGGATCACAATTTTCGATGATGAGCTAAGATTACGTCGATCTTCCTTGTCATATCATTTCTCCTTGAACGGCAAGCTTGATTTCGATTTGTGTTGTTCCTGTTGTTCCAGTAACCTTTTGCTTCATCATTCCTTTAACTTGATGTCATCACCGATCGATTACATCTTCATGAAATCTCTCAACAATTGTGTCATGATCATCATCAACATTCTGAGCTCTTCTAGGACATCAATCGAATTCATGATGAGAAATACCATCCTTGCCCCCTCGATGAATTGTTGTTGAGCCCGTGGGCCCCATCCTCATCTTTTCCTTGCTGAAATTGTACGACTTACTTTATAATTTGTTTTCGATGGATCCTTTGTATCTCTAAAGTCCGACTTTTACCTGGTGACCATGTCAATGCTATCCCGAAGCATGACTGTGGTACTCCGTTCATCAATAAGAACATTGGAAGCTTAATGCTAAATGTTTCTTCATCAACTATCCAAACACCACTGTATGGGTAACATCATGAGTCCCCCCTTTCCCTAGTTGGTTAACTACTTGCAGTCCTATCATGATCCCGCTCTGCTTGCTCCTGGGAAGGAGATACACCTAATACTCGTGTATACAACCTTTCCTTTCCATTGTTCTGTTTAAATCTGATAATCACTTTTTCCTTTCCATTGGTTTGTTTGACCCTTCTTGTGATCTATATGATATAAGCATAAATAATTCCCTGCTCATGTAAACACCTCGGTTACAAATCTGTCAATAAGACCCTGTTACTATTGTTGATGACATTTCGTTAACCACCGATGGATGAGAACTTTGCCTATTGGTTCGCCTTGTTTCAACGAGCAGGAAAATGGTTCTATTCGTCCCTCGCCCTTGGTACCGACGCTGTTGCAGACATAACTGACATGCTATCCTCTGACCTGCCTTGCTATCATGACCGTGAAGATATCATCACCCTTTCACTTTTAACCCACATGGTGGGCCCATAACCCACAGTTCCACAGGTTCGAAACCTGAATCTCCTGTACACCCTTGTTGCCAAGTTATTACTCACGCATGGCTTCGTTGGTAATTCACGAGCCACCTTCCGAGAGATCATCAATTCTGGTATCAGGCACAATACTTGTTCATGTTGCTCTCCACCCCTTTCCCGCTCTGTATCAGGCATCAAATGATTTCCTATCCACTTGAAGCTTCTATTTGCATCTTCTTACTTTGCTCTCAATATTTTCTTAAGTTTCGATTTGAGAGTTACTTTCCGCCACCTTCCCTGATGTTATCTACCAAATAAGCAACATGATAGAGGACCGTTCTTCTGAAGTTACCCCTTGTCCTTTCGTAAGTACGATGAAGACCCCGAAGAAAGGATGATGACTTCTTCATGATGGCCTGAAGTAGATAAACGAGGACATCAACGAGAGGGATCAACTTCTTTGAGAAGAGCAACCAAGACCGAGAAGATCCGTTAGAATTTCGTAACCAGAACTATCCCCCTTACCCCACCTCTTAAATCTCGGGACGAGAATTCTTGTAGTAGAGGAGATTTGTAACACCCCCGGTGTCATGCTATAGTGATCACCCTCTGATAATGCCAAGTCACCATGATTAACAAGCCTGGTCAACATTTGATTTCATATCTTATTTCAAATTCCATTTCAAACCAAAATTCAATTGCAAGTGAAATTTAAAGTTTCACTAACTTGGTTGCAAAATAGTCCATCATTTAGTGAATATTCCATAACAATTATTGTTAAGGAAAACAACATCACCTCAATACTAAAATGGGCTCTAGCAATTAAAATAGTGCCAAGTTAGCATATTTAAATACTTGACCTTCTCATCACCGTTCGCTGCCTCGATGCTTAGCGAGTAGAGCTGAAGGAACTTCACGGGGTCGGGGGTGCCGTCGTAGCGTGGAGGCAGGTCCAGCTTGAACTTGCTGGGCCAAAAGACGCGGCGCAGCTCCGGGGTGAAGGCGTGGCAGCCCGTCGCACTCACGGGAGCAGGCTGCATGGGTGGAGCTCGATCTTGACGCCCACGCGCCATAGCCTCCAGTGGCGCGCGGTCTTGGCGCGACAGCGCAGGAAGCGCTCGCGCATCACCTTGCGGCCGCTGCACCACCTGGCAGCTTGCCTCATCGCGCACCGGTGCCCCACGCGATGGGCCACGTGGTTGCGCATCACGCCTGGGCTTATGGTCGGCGTCGCGCAGAGGAGGAGGGTGTGGAGCGCCGTAGGCTACGTCGCCTGCCTGGGATGGCGAGGGATGAAGCATGTGGGACGGTGCAGGGGCTTCACCTGTGGCGCTGACAAGCTCGGTAATGCGGCCAAGCCAGTCACCGGCGGGACGATAGTGCAGTAGCTCGCGCGCCATGAGCAGTGATACGTCCATTTTGCATCATGCTTTTATATCGATATTTATTGCATTATGGGTTGTTATTACACATTATGTCACAATACTTATGCATATTCTCTCTTATTTTACAAGGTTTACACGAAGAGGGAGAATGCCGGCAGCTAGAATTCTGGGTTGGAAAAGGAGCAAATATTAGAGACCTATTCTGCACAACTCCAAAAGTTCTGAAACTCCACGGAAGTCAGTTTTAGAATATATATATATATATATAGGGTCGCGCTATTCGTCACCCTGGATGAGGAATAGTTATTCTTCACCCCCTCTATTTTACCATCAATGCACCGTAATTTTACGTTCAGTAAGTTTTATCTTATTTCCAACGTAAAAAGAGACAGTGAGAAAATATATAATCGTCGTAAAAAATATTTTATGTTATGTAAAATTACAAACGTAAAA
Organism: Triticum urartu; assembly: GCF_056163025.1. Lineage (NCBI taxonomy): Eukaryota > Viridiplantae > Streptophyta > Magnoliopsida > Poales > Poaceae > Triticum > Triticum urartu. Next base: position 358,409,917 of record NC_141878.1, on the reverse strand, counting down.
ACATAGTGTAAAATACACATAAACTGCAAATTTTCTTGTCTTATGACCTATATTTTTATTTTCTTATGCAAAATTTTACGTAGTGAATCAATAGGAATGTAACTATTTGAATTCCAAACGTAATTTAATTATGAAATCATCGTAAGATTAACTCGGATGAAGAATAACTTATTATGCACCCTGGGTGATGAACAGTATCATTATATATATAATATTGGGCAAAGGAAGCACCAGAGGGGGGCCACCCACCATCCATGAGGGTGGAGCCGCGCCCTACCACCCTAGGCACGCCCCCCTGTCTCGTGGGCCCCTGGCAGGCCTTCGGTGCCCATCTTTGGCTATATGAAGTCTTTCGCCCTGGAAAAAATCAGAAGCAAGCTTTCGGGACGAAGCATCGCCACCACGAGGTGGAACCTTGGCGGAACCAATCTAGGGCTCCGGTGGAGCTGTTCTGTCGGGGAAGCATCCCTCTTGGAGGGGGAAATCATCACCATCGTCATCACCATCGATCCTCTCATCGGTAGGGGGTAAATTTCCATCAACATCTTCACGAGCACCATCTCATCTCAAACCCTAGTTCATCTCTTGTATCCAATCTTTGTCTCAAAACCTTAGATTGGTACATGTGGGTTGCTAGTAGTGTTGATTACTCCTTGTAGTTGATGCTAGTTGGTTTACTTGGTGGAAGATCATATGTTCAGATCCTCTATGCATATTAATACCCCTCTGATTATGAACATGAATATGATTTGTGAGTAGTTGCGTTTGTTCCTGAGGAGATGGGATAAATCTTGCTATAATTAGTCATGTGAATTTGGTATTCGTTCGATATCTTGATGATATGTATGTTGTCTTTCCTCTAGTGGTGTCATGTGAACGTCGACTACATGATACTTCATAATTGTTTGGGCCTAGGGGAAGGCATTGGGAAGTAATAAGTAGATGATGGGTTGCTAGAGTGACGGAAGCTTAAACCCTAGTTTATGCGTTGCTTCGTAAGGGGCTGATTTGGATCCATATGTTTCATGCTATGGTTAGGTTTACCTTAATACTTATTTTGCAGTTGCGGATGCTTGCAAGCGGGGTTAATCATAAGTGGGATACTTGTCCAAGGAAGGGTAATACCCAAGCACCGGTCCACCCGCATATCAAATTATCAAAGTACCGAACGCGAATCATATGAGCGTGATGAAAACTAGCTTGACGATAATTCCCATGTGTCCTCGGGAGCGCTTTCCTTTATATAAGAGTTTGTCCAGGCTTGTCCTCTTCTACAAAAAGGATTGGGCCACCTTGCTGCACCTTATTTACTTTTGTTACTTGTTACCCGTTACAAATTACCTTATCACAAAACTATCTGTTACCGATAATTTCAGTGCTTGCAGAGAATACCTTACTGAAAACTACTTATAATTTCCTTCTGCTCCTTGCTGGGTTCAGCACTCTTACTTAGCAAAAGGACTACAATAGATCCCCTATATTTGTGAGTCATCAAGACTCTTTTCTGACGCCATTGCCGGGGAGTGAAGCGCCTTTGGTAAGTGGGATTTGGTAAGGAAAGATTTATATAGTGTGCTGAAATTTACTGTCACTTGTTACTATGGAAAGTAATCCTTTGAGGGGCTTGTTCGGGGTATCTTCACCCCGACCAGTAGAGCAAAGATTTGCTCCTCAACCTACTGAACCTACTGAAAATGTTTACTTTGAAATTCCTTCGGGTATGATAGAGAAACTGCTAGCTAATCCTTATGCTGGAGATGGAACATTACATCCCGATTTGCACCTAATCTATGTAGATAAAGTTTGTGGATTATTTAAGCTTGCAGGTATGCCCGAGGATGTTATCAATAAGAAGGTCTTCCCTTTATCTCTGAAGGGAAAGGCATTGACATGGTTTAGGCTATGCGATGATATTGGATCATGGAACTACAACCGATTGAAATTGAAATTTCATCAGAAGTTTTATCCTGTGCATCTGGTTCATCGTGATTGTAATTATATATATAATTTTTGGCCTCGCGAAGGAGAAAGCATCGCTCAAGCTTGGGGCAGGGTTAGGTCAATGTCATATTCATGCCCCAATCATGAGCTCTCAAGAGAAATTATTATTCAAAAATTTTATGCTCGGCTTTCTCTCGATCAGTGCTCCATGCTCGATACTTCTTGTACTGGATCTTTTATGACGAAGACTATTGAATTCAAATGGGATTTATTGGAAAGAATTAAACGCAACTCTGAAGATTGGGAACTCGACCAAGGTAAGGAGTCAGGTATAACACCTAAGTTTGATTGTGTTAAATCTTTTATGGATGCCGATGCTTTTTGTGAATTTAGCACTAAATATGGACTTGACTCTGAGATAGTAGCTTCTTTCTGTGAATCATTTGCTACTCATATTGATCTCCCTAAGGAGAAGTGGCTTAAATATCATCCTCCCATTGAAGTAAAAGTAGTTGAACCTATTAAAATTGAAGAAAAGACTATCACTTATAATGTTGATCCTATTGTTCCTACCGCTTATCCAGAGAAACCACCATTCCCTACTAGAGTAAAGGATCATGCTAAAGCTTCAACTGTGGTTCGTAAGAGTAATACTAGAACACCTACACCCTCTGAGAAAATTAAAGTTGAACATAATATTGCTATGGTTAAAGATCTCTTGCCCGATAATATTGATGGGCATATTATTTACTTTTGTGATGAAGCTGCTAGAATTGCTAGACCCGATACTAAAAATAAACATAGACCTGTTGTAGGCATGCCTGTTATTTCTGTTAAAATAGGAGATCATTGCTATCATGGCTTATGTGATATGGGTGCTAGTGCGAGTGCAATACCTCATTCTTTATATGAAGAAATTATGCATGATATTGCACCTGCTGAGTTATAAGGTATTGATATTACAATTAAGCTTGCCAATAGAGATACTATTTCACCGGTTGGGATTGTTAGAGATGTTGAAGTGTTGTGTGCGAAAGTTAAATATCCTGCTGATTTTCTTGTTCTTGGTTCCCCATAAGATGACTTTTGCCCCATTATATTTGGTAGACCCTTCTTGAATACTGTTAATTCTAAGATAGACTGCAAAAAGGATATTGTTTCTGTTGGTTTAGGGGATATGTCTCATGATTTTAATTTTGCTAAATTTCATAGACAACCCCATGATAAAGAATTGCCTAGTAAATATGAAATTATTGCTCTTGATTCTATTTGTCGTGCCTCCTAATGATCCTTTAGAACAATATTTGCTAAACCATGAAAAATGATATGTTTATGAATGAAAGAAGGGAAATAGATGAAGTATTCTTTAAACAGGGACCTATTTTGAAACACAACTTGCCTGTTGAAATTCTAGGGGATCCTCCTCCGCCAAATGGTGATCCCGTGTTTGAGCTTAAACCATTGCCTGATACTCTTAAATATGATTATCTTGATGAAAAGAAGATATATCCTGTCATTATTAGTGCTAACCTTTCAGAGCAAGAAGAAGATAAATTATTGAAAACTCTGAAGAAGCACCGTGCTGCTATTGGATATATTCTTGATGATCTTAAGGGCATTAGTCCCACTCTATACTAGCATAAAATAAAATTAGAGAAATACGCTAAACCGGTTGTTGATCGCCAACGACGGTTAAATCTTAAGATGAAAGAAGTGGTAAGAAAAGAAATACTAAAGTTTATGGAGGCAGGTATAATTTATCCCGTTGCTGATAGTCTGTGGGTAAGTCCCGTCCATTGTGTCCCTAAGAAGGGAGGTATTACTGTTATTCCTAATAATAAAGATGAATTGATCCCACAAAGAATTCTTACAGGTTATAGAATGGTAATTGATTTCCGCAAACTAAATAAAGCTACTAAAAAGGATCATTATGCTTTACCTTTTATTGATCAAATGCTAGAAAGATTATCTAAACATACACATTTTTGCTTTCTAGATGGTTATTCTGATTTCTCTCAAATACCTATGTCAAAAGAGGATCAGGAAAAGACCACTTTTACTTGCCCTCTCGGTACCTTTGCTTATAGACATATGCCTTTTGGTTTATGTAATGCACCTGCTACTTTTCAAAGATGTATGACTGCTATATTCTCTGACTTTTGTGAAAAGATTGTTGAGGTTTTCATGGATGATTTCTCCGTATATGGAACTTCTTTTGATGATTGCTTAAGCAACCTTGATCGATTTTTCCAGAGATATGAAGAAACTAATCTTGTCTTGAATTGGGAGAAGTGTCACTTTATGATTAATGAAGGTATTGTCTTGGGGCATAAAATTTCTGAAAGAGATATTGAAGTTGATAAATCTAAAGTTGATGCTATTGAAAAGATGTCGTGTCCTAAGGACATTAAAGGTATAAGAAGTTTCCTTGGTCATGCCGGTTCTTATAGGAGGTTCATTAAAGACTTCTCAAAAAATTTCAGGCCTCTGACTAATCTCTTACAAAAAGATGTTCCTTTTGTCTTTGATGATGATTGTGTAGAAGCATTTGAAATACTTAAGAAAGATTGGATTTCTGCACCCATTGTTCAGCCACCTGATTGGAATTTACCCTTTGAAATTATGTGTGATGCTAGTGATTATGATGTAGGTGTTGTTTTAGGACAAAGAGTTGATAAAAAATTAAATGTTATCCAATATGCTAGTAAAACTCTAGACAATGCTCAAAGAAATTATGCTACTACTGAAAAAGAATTTTTAACAGTTGTGTTTGCTTGTGATAAGTTCAGACCTTATATTGTTGATTCTAAAGTAACTGTTCACACTGATCATGCTGCTATTAAATACCTTATGGAAAAGAAAGATGCTAAACCTAGACTTATTAGATGGGTTCTCTTACTACAAGAATTTGATTTGCATATTATTGATAGAAAAGAAGCTGAGAACCCCGTTGCAGACAACTTGTCTAGGTTAGAGAATGTTCTTGATGACCCACTACCTATTGCTGATAGCTTTCCTGATGAACAATTAGATGTCATAAATGCTTCTCGTACTGCTCCATGGTATGTTGATTATGCCAATTACATTGTTGCTAAATTTATACCACCTAATTTCACATACCAGCAAAAGAAAAAGTTTTTCTGTGATTTAAGACATTACTTCTGGGATGACCCACGCCTTTATGAAGGAGTAGATGGTGTTATTAGACGTTGTGTACCTGAGCATGAATAGGAACAGATCCCACGCAAGTGTCACTCCGAGGCTTATGGAGGACACCACGCTGAAGATAGAATTGCACATAAGGTATTGCAATCCGGTTTTTATTGGCATACTTTCTTTAAGGATGCCCGTAAGTTTGTCTTGTCTTGTGATGAATGTCGAAGAATTGGTAATTTAAACCTATAAGGTTCTGGGAAGACTCGTTCCCACGGTTGTCCCTCAGTCGCATGTATTCTTGCCCGTTGGATGCTAGTCAATTCGGTCTTCTACTACGTTTCAGCCGCTGGATCTTCGCTGCTCGTTTTCACCATGCGGTAAGCTCGCATTGACCAATGACAGGTGGGCTCTCACAGTATGCTGGTTGGTTGGGTCAACCGTTTCAAGGTGCGTGTGCGCCGGTAAAATTGACAAATTTGACCTATGAACGAAATCAAATCACAGAATAAACTGCCCATGAAACTATTTCATGCGTCTGACCTTTTTATGTGACGCCCAACACAAAGACGTCACACTACACTGTGCAACGCCTCGTAGATAGGCGTTATACGCCTGGCCAGCGTCCCATTTGCCGTGTGCGCCCTCTCCCTGCACGCCGCGTGCACGCCGTGCCGTTTGCGGGAGAGCGTGCGGCAGCCGCGGATGGTTTGCTTTGTTGCGTGAGCGCCTGCGTCTTTCGCTGCAGGTGGGCTCTATTTCGTTCTGGTCCCATTTGTCTGTCATTCATGTGTGCTGCATTGCGTCTCGTCTGCGACCGATGCATGTGCGCGTGGGGCCTGGCTGACCGATGCATCGTGCGTGAGTCGTGTGTGCCTCACCTTCGTCTACGGTTGGAGAGAGGAGGTGGACTGGCAAAATATCTCATGAGCCTTGGTCGCCTCCGGTTTACCTTCCCCGTCTCCAATACCTACCGCCGTCGCAGCCTCCTCTCGGTTTCTGATGCTGCCGCTCCGATGAAGATTACCACGCCACTGTTGCTTAGATCCCTGGAGAAGGGGAACAGCAGTCGCGCCAGGCGGCATGCCTCGTCCGAGCCGCATGGTGGCCGACACATCGGCGCTTTCATGGTCGGTCCTGGGCGGTGCCTTGTCAGCGTCGTGGATGGCTTGGGCAGCGCCTTGGCATCCAAGAGGGGCGAAGTGGGCCGGCCAGCATGCGTGGGGCGCAAAGGCCACGAGCAGGAAGGAGATGCGCTGGAGGGGATGGAGGAGGAAGTTGGAGGTGGCATCAGCGTCCATGGCGACGCCGCCAAGGGACCCCCCTGCACACCTCAGCGTCCATGGCAACGCCGCCATGGGAACCCCCCTGCACACCTCGGCATGCCTCGTCTGTGCCACATGGTGGCCGAGATGCGGCCGCCCATGCTCTGCCGGTGCCGTCTCATCCTCTTCATCAAGAGGAGGCATCTCTGCCGGACCACGCCTCCCCATCTACCGCACTGTAATGGCCACCTCCTGGATGAGGTATAGCACTGTGTTGACCGTCCTCTGCTGCCCTGGTCCCTAACATCTGCTCCTGCCGAGGTCGGCTGTTCGTCGAGGCATAAAGACACCTCAATTTCTTTTCTTTTTCCCTATTTCTATTCTTGCATTTGTTTCTTCTTCTTGGACCTCTCTGTATGCTGCTTTAATCTTGTTTATGTATCTGTAGTTACTGATAAAGTACTCATCGAGCTTAGATTAAATTTTATGGGATTGCAGGCTGAGGTGAGCATCATGACGATGAGCAGGCCTGTGGCTGATGTAGAGAGCTCCTTCAACGGGAAGTAGCAGTGCTGGAAGAACTTGAAGATGAGCAGGTCAATTTTGACATGTCCAGTTAGTTCGGGTAACCTTTGCATCTTTACATGTCTTTGCCTTACTGCCATTTTATTTTTGCTGCGTTGCTATTAGGTTCCGAAGTCATGCCTTCGCCTTACTGTCGTGCTGATACTGGATGCCACGTTGAGGAATATTGGGATCACAACTTAACTTAAATTAAATTAGCAATATAGTGTCAATGTGTGTCATCTGAACCTAATGAGATGTTGTTTACTGAAGAACAACCCCTTGCTACTTGCACAGTACGTGAAAAAACACCCTAAATAGATTGAAGAAATCATAATTGACTGTGATTGCATTTAGTTGATGCTTATGTGTATTTCCCATCAGTAGACCAAGTGGGTACTGGGTAATCTTCTATATTTCAAGTCCAAGCTTTCTATTCATTTTTCTATCTTTTTTTGCATATCTTAGTGATCATCTGCAGGGCTGAATTATGCCATTGTTGATGGTGCACAGGTCTATTGCTTGGTAGACCCAGTATTGGCCCTCCTTTCAAGCTCATGTGTTCATCCTAGAGAAAAATCTGGAAAATACGTCTAAACTATCTTTTAATCTGCCTATAGTGTAATGCTATGATTATATATATGGATACATCATATCGATATGTCAAGAGACCTAAAGCCTTAAGAGTTAAAGTGACAAACTGGGACTGATGTCATAATTGCATATGGGCTTTGTTCAATTATTTTCTTGCCTAGAACGATGATGTTTGCAGATGGGCTTGTTCAGTCATAAGAGCTTATCGGTTCAGCTGGCATAATTTTGTTTCTTCAGTGTACTGTGTCTGAGGAAAAAAATATTTTGTTTCCTGTTTAGGTGAATTCATGGCCAAGATGGACGGATTTCTGTTGTGTGGGCTAGAGGTTCTTGAGGTAGAGCACCAGCACCAACTAAGCTTCCATTCTGGTAAAATGTATGACATTCTTGATGAGCATGCATATCTATGGTTTTGTGGACACTGATTTAGTTCCATGCCAGTTTATTTCCAGCGGTTGGTCTGCCTCTTTATAGAGATTTTTATTACTAAAATAAATTAGAAACTGAATGTATACTGCTTTCACCTTCAGTTTGAACATGACATTGTCTTATTTGTGACATAGGTGGAAATTAGCAAGCAGGCTATAGTCGGTGCATGGATGACCAAGTTTACTTATTACTTTATGAAGATGATGATTCCTAAATGGAATTAGGAGCTAGGTCCAGCATGTTGATTGTGCTTCAAGGTACAGTTGTTTGTACCTTATAAAACTAATGCTTTTTATTGGTGTGCATCTTGACCGAAAGCTTGATTCATAGATAGCTTCTCTTTGGCCATGTGATTATTTGAAGATTTTTGCTCTATGTTGTTTCCCTTGATTAGGTTCAGAAGATGATTGCAGCAATTAGTCCAATTAATATTTTGTTCATATGCTTTGAATAAAACTGTGTTCAGAGATCATGTTGTATGCACTTAGGGTGCATCCAATCATTTTTGTAGGTTGAAACACGAGAAGAAGTACTATCTTGCCTGCCTGAAATTGACAGGAGCTTAGTCTGAATGTCGAAGAAATACTGGAATGTAGGATGGAGAGGTTAGCATGCTTACTCCATGTAATAATTTCAGAACTACTGTGTTATAGTAATGTATTTAGCTAAACCTTTCATTCGGCACATCCATAACTCAACCAGTTTATGCATGATGATTTAGGGCGTATTTATTTCCAAAGCAAACAAACTACTGGTCTTCGCTGGGTAAGGATAGGTGTTTGGTACCGAAACAAAAATTTACTTTGTCGGGCTAACTAGCATGCATGGGCTAGACAATCTTGGCACACTGGGAAAACAATGTAATGTTGCAGCATGTCAACATCATGTTCTAAACCATTTTTAGTGGCTGAGAGAAGAAACAATTGTCCAGGCTCATAAGAAAGAGCTTTTAATTTTAGGCCATTGTTTCGACGAGCTGGTGAACAACCTGGGTATCTAATTTTATATGAGCCAGGGAAAGCAATTTTATACCTAACAGCTCTCCCCTGATTTGGATCTTTGTTGGCCGTTCGATCTTGCTCATTTCGGTCAATTGTGCCAGTTCGGTCGTCCGATCCTTGCATCGTGTTATCACCTTGCCTATTTTATTCTCCTCACTTTGTCATGGATTAACATCATATTACTAATTTTTTGTGTTGAACTAACCAGTTTAACAATCAAAATTGATGGCCTTGCATCAACTGTTGTTGTTCTGCTAGCCATAGGCTGCCCTCAGGTTCATAATTCTAAGCTTGGACCATGTGGCCCACCTTAACCAATGCAGCTTGATGACTCCGTGTGGTTGCTAGGGGAACAGGTTGTGCTGATAAAAGTCCATGAATTTTTTATTAGCATCATTATTTTTCAATTTGATCTATTGTTTTCTAGCTTTTCTTGTGTATCAACTTCCATATACGGTACTGTTTGTCAAGCATTACTATTGTTCTCACTTAGAATTTTTTATTTTCTTCTTTGCTACTTTAAATTTAGATGCTCAAGAAATTTGGTAAGTATCATAGTGGTTCGGGCCTTGGTGCTACATGAGACACAATCACCTTCAAAGTACATGTGTGTATTATGGATATTAATGCTTTTGCTCATTCTAATTTTTTACTTAAGGTGGTTACATTTTCTTACTTTTTGCTGAAATAGAGTGAATTCAGTCATGAACATGCATTGATATATTTATTGTTAGTTTATCTTCGTGTTATCGGTATGCTTTCGATGGCTGCAACCTGAACTAATTATATCACTATTCCCATCTTACTTAGTGGCATTGCTATGCTTCACAGTATACAATGTTTTGCATGCCAGTATAATTCATAAGTGGTTTTCGTATTTAGGTGTTATTAATATGGTGAGTGATTGAAGGGGAGGCATGAGGAGAAGAGCAGTCCAAAGGGTGGATGGAGCATGTCACTTGTTGATGTTCTTTCCATTTCCGGACAGAACAGCCGTTCTATGATTTGGGTGTATGTTGATGTGTGAAAGTCAATCATTTGGATTCCCAACTAGACTATTGTGTGTGTTTAATATTTTATTGTGCATTGATAAAATGTTTCAGTGCCCATGTGCACAAGTTAAATTTTGAAATAGATGAAAGGACAACACAGCATAAGGGAGTTTGCCCTTTAGGAAGGTTCTTGTCTGCTGTTGTGATTAAAATTAGGAAATTTATATACCTATAGCAGGATAGTTGCTCAAGCTCAAGTCTTATGTAACATGTAACATCTAAACTATGTTTGTGCTAATAATTTTTCCCATTGAAAAAGGCCATGTTGCACAAGGTAGGTGTTTTTGGTTTTAATTCAGGGAGGTGACACCAATTGTGCGTTTGATCTCCAAATGTGTTTGAACATAATTAAGTCGAGGAACCTCCGCGGTAAAGTTGTATGTCATATACCTCGTGCCATTTTTTGGCTCTATGTTACGCGAATAAGACAACAGAATATGCATGCTACCCTAACTGGTTGCTAAAACCTACTTCTACTAGCAAAGTCAAATATTTTTTGACATGGTCTCTGCACTTGCTCAAACATAAAGTTATTGAAAAATGCAAATATTTTCAACGCGCCCATGGTATCAAATTGTACTCTGTGCCATTTCGCTCAGGGATAAATTAAAATGTGTGTGAGCGCATCTCATTCTAGACGACAGTCTCCATTTCTTTCTATTTAAGGGGGTACATTTTGTTATCATATGTCCTCGCCCACAACTAAACCAACTAAAACATGAAAATAAATAATCAACGCACACATGGATTCAGCGGGTATCTGCGCCATATGTCCTTGCAAAATGAAACTATTTTCATCAACAACATGACTTTAACGGGTCTCTGCGCCATTTGGCGCAACTGGTCAACTAGAATTAGTAGACGTCAAAAAATGACTATGAATTATCACTTGTTATTGAACCATTTGATGTTTGAGGATTCGATTATATGGGACCGTTTCCTTCATCTAATGGGTATACACATATTTTAGTTGTTGTTGATTACGTTACTAAGTGGGTAGAAGCTATTCCAACTAGTAGTGCTGATCATGACACCTCTATTAAGATGCTTAAAGAAGTTATTTTTCCGAGGTTTGGAGTCCCTAGATACTTAATGACTGATGGTGGTTCACACTTTATTCATGGTGCTTTTCGTAAAATGCTTGCTAAGTATGATGTTAATCATAGAATTGCATCCCCATATCACCCACGGTCTAGTGGTTAAGTAGAACTGAGCAATAGAGAGCTTAAATTAATTTTGCAAAAGACTGTTAATAGATCTAGAAAGAATTGGTCAAACAAACTTGATGATGCACTATGGGCTTATAGAACTGCATATAAAAATCCTATGTGTATGTCCCCGTATAAAATAGTTTATGGAAAAGCATGTCACTGACCTCTCGAACTAGAACATAAGGCATATTGGGCCATTAAAGAGCTCAACTATGACTTCAAACTTGCTGGTGAGAAGAGACTATTTGACATTAGCTCACTTGACGAGTGGAGAACCCAGGCCTATGAGAATGCCAAATTGTTTAAGGAAAAAGTTAAAAGATGGCATGACAAAAGGATACAAAAACGTGAGTTTAATGTAGGTGATTATGTATTGTTATACAACTCTCGTTTAAGATTTTTTGCAGGAAAACTCCTCTCTAAATGGGAAGGTCCTTACGTTATCGAGGAGGTCTATCATTCCGGTGCCATAAAAATCAACAACTTCGAAGGCACAAAGGGTGGTGAACGGTCAAAGAATCAAACATTATATCTCAGGTAATCTTATAAATGTTGAAACTAATGTTATTGAAACCGTAACCCCGGAGGAGTATATAAGCTTCCAGAACGTTTCAGCCTCCGAAAAGGAAGAGGTATGTGGTACGATAAGTAAACCGACTCTAAAACAGTTCTAATAGCATTTTTCTCTGTTTTGGAATATTTAAGAAAATAGGAAAATAAGAAGCAGTCCGAGAAGGACACAAGGCGTCCATGAGGGTGGAGGGCGCGCCCCCTGCCTCGTGGGCACCTCGTGTGCCCTCCAGACTCCGTTTTCTTGCACGATACTTCTTTTGGTCGGTAAAAATTCATTATATAATCTCCCAAAGGTTTTGACCATCGTACCACGCAAATATCTCATGTTTTTGTTTCGAGCTGTTTCTGCAGCAGATTTAGAGCAAGATGTCATCTCAAGACTCTGACGGAGAGAGCTATGTCTCACATCTCATTGCTGACCCAAAGACCTATGGGGACCTATCTCCTTGTGGTCGAGGAGGATCAATGATTCAAGTTCGGAGGAGGAGGATGTTCCTCTACCTCAACCTGGAGATATGCACGTGAAGTTCAAGAAGTCTAGTCTCCCTAAGAGGGCTAAACTGTCTAACAACCGATCTATTCCTTCTCGTTTTTGGCAGAAAAGCAAAGGAGATTTATGCGACAAGATCTTGAAGTTGGAATCGGAGGTCGATGATTTAAAGGAGGAGATCGCTCTTCTCAATTACAATATGAAAAGGCTGAAGGCACAATTGTCACCATCATCACCATCTCCTCCACCTCCGAAGAAGGGGAACTGAGTATCTGGTATGGGCACTCCCTTTGGCAACTGCCAAGCTTGGGGGAGTGCCCTGGTATCGTATCACCATCACACTTTTATCTTTACCGTTTTCTTAGTTCGATACTTTTGGTAATATCTTGATCTAGTAGAATAAAGTTTTAGTATGATCTAGTTTTGAGTTTTGTTTTATGATCTTTCTATGTAATCGAGTCCGTGAGCTATATATAATAAAGATTAGTTTTGAGTCGAGGGCTTGATTACCTTGCTATGATCTTGAGGGAATAAAAGTAAGAATAAAAAGAAATAAAGAGATCGTATTGATCTTATGGAGAGTAATGACTTCACATATAAAGAGTATGATGAATACAAGTTGTTGAGAGTTGACAAACATAGTTTTGGTCATCGTTGCAATTACTAGGAAGTAATAAAGAAATAGAGGTTTTCACATATAAATATACTATCTTGGACATCTTTTATGATTGTGAGCACTCATTAAAATATGACATGCTAAAAGGTTGATGTGCGGAGCAGCAGGAGGGGACCACTACAATGTTGAAGAGGACCGGCGTCATCGTCGAGAAACTTATGGACGAGAATACCATGTGCATCGAGCGTAGAAGGCTGGTGGAGGAATCCGTGGATGCTCTCAAGCAGCATCTTGAGGACAAGAAAGAGCTCATCGCCGCTCGCCGCAGAGACTAGTTCCCGCGGCCTGTAGCAATGCATCAAGAAAGTAGAGATCAGCGAGCCAGCTCGTTGTCTTCCTTCTTCTGTTGCACTTGTGTATTTCGGGCGTTGCCACATGTGGCTTTTTGAATTATGTTCCTAAATATGTAAGACAGTTATTATCCACTGTCAACGTCCTTATATTCATCACGCTTGCTATAAGTCACAGTCGATGCTATATAGGTCCGTCGGATCTTACATCAAGAACCGTGCAAAACTTCTTTTCAGATTTTCATTTTTCTCTCTTAAATCTCAGTCCAGTGAGACATATAGCCACGCCGTAGAACAGGGGATCGGGCGCCATTAATGGAGACGTTGGGAGGGAGGTGCGCGGTGGGTAGAGGTCAAAGGGCTCTCCTCATGATGAGCACGCGTAGGGGTCTGATCGCACGCCTCATGTACTCAAATATCTACCCCGCACGGCACTTCCTAGCCAATAAAAAAAGGGGACGCGTGGCGGCATGTAATTGGTAAGTAGAACACCCATGGTTTCAATAATACTTGTGTTTCCGATTTGTAACATGATGGCACTTGTTTCAAAATGACTTTGTTGATTGTTAATGTGTGCGCCTTCACAAATCCGACAGAAAAATTACCACAGCATGTTGGTGCCATGTCATGACACCATGCCAAGTTTCATGATTTTCAAGCGTGTTTTGGATTTACAGGAATTAAAAAATCAAGTGTCTCAATCTTTTCGGCCGAGCCATGATGCCCAGATGTTTGAATTTCATTCCCATTTATTGCATGGGACCTAGAAATTCACCCAAGGACACACATGTGATTTTTCAACCAACCTTGATGCACTGGAGCATGTGCTTGTAGTTCAAATTTGAATTATGCACATTAAATGCCCAAAAACTCAATTAATGTATCAAAAATGTCAAACGAACCCGAAATAATCCAAAATTTAGCATGATACTTCTATTTGGTCTAATCCCTCTGTGTAAAAAAATTAAGGTGGGAGAAGGCAGTGTACATATGTCGTTTCGCACACGGAGTTGACACGTTCCCTCTCGGAACCACGAGCCTTCTTGAGGGAAGCTCCGGTTTGCAAGAAGATTACACCAAAGCTTGTCCCAATTCGGCCAAAAAATTACCGCAACATGTTGGTGCCATGTCATGACACCGTGCCAAGTTTCATGATTTTCAGGTGTGTTTTGGATTTACAGGAATTAAAAAACCAAGTTTCTCAATCTTTACAACCGAGGCACGACGCCCAGATGTTTGAATTTCATTCTCATTTCTTGTATGGGACCTATAAATTCACTCCAAGGACACACATGTGATTTTTCAACCAACTTTGGTGCACTGGAGCATGTGCTTGTAGTTCAAATTTGAATTATGCACATTAAATGCCCATAAACTCAATTAATGTATAAAAAGGGCCAAACAAACCCAGAAAAATTCCAAAATTTAGCACGATACTTCTATTTGGTCTAATCTACTTGTGTAAAAAAATTAAGGCAGGAGAAGGCAGTGTACGTATGTCGTTTCACACACGGAGGTGACACGTTCCCTCTCGGAACCACGAGCCTTCTTGAGGGAAGCTCCGGTTTGCAAGAAGCTTATACCAAAGCTTGTCCCAATTCAGCCAAAAAGATTACCGTAGCATGTTGGTGCCATGTCATGCCACCATGCCAAGTTTCATGATTTTCAACCGTGTTTTGGATTTATAGGAATTAAAAAACCAAGTTTCTCAATCTTTCCGGCCAAACCATGACGCCCAGATGTTTGAATTTCATTCCCATTTCTTGCATGGGACCTAGAAATTCACCCAATGACACACATATGATTTTTCAACCAACTTTGGTGCACCAAAGCATGTGCTTGTAGTTCAAATTCGAATTATGCACAGTAAATGCCCAAAAACTCAATTAATGTATAAAAAGGCCAAATAAACCCAGAATAATTCCAAAATTTAGCACGATACTTCTATTTGGTCTAATCTGCCTGTGTAAAAAAATTAAGAAGGGAGAAGGCAGTGTACGTATGTTGTTTCGCACATGGAGGTGATACGTTCCCTCTCGGAACCACGAGCCTTCTTGAGGGAAGTTCCGGATTGCAAGAAACTTACACCAAAGCTTGTCCCAAATCGTCCAAATAATTTACCGCAACATGTTGGTGCCATGTCATGACACCATGCCAAGTTTCGGGATTTTCAGGCGTGTTTTGGATTTACAGGAATTAAAAAACCAAGTTTCTCAATCTTTCCGGCCGAGCCACAATGCCTAGATGTTTGAACTTCATTCTCATTTCATGCATGGGACCTAGAAATTCACCCAAAGACACATATGTGATTTTTCAACAAACTTTGGTGCACTGGAGCATGTGCTTGTAGTTCAAATTTGAATTATGCACATTAAATGTCCAGAAACTCAATTAATGCATAAAAATGCCAAACGAACCCGGAATAATTCCAAATTTAAGTACGACACTCATGTACTAGTTGCATGTTCACTGTACATAAATGTTCTAGCAATTCAAACACCATCCTTTCCCTCCGTAACACCATTTTGTCTTTTAAAACATGATGAAAAAATCAGGTACACCACAAACAGTTTACTAGAAAGAATCGTGTGGGATGCGATATAAAATATCTTGGCGCATCGTCTTGTCTGGCTTACGAAGGAACCTTCATCGTCTACAGTCCACTACCCCCACTTGAACCACACTTGCGCACCAGTTTCTCATGGCACCGAGCGAATTTTTTTTGACACCGCGGAAATATCTATCTCCCCGCCCCCTCTCTCCCACCAAAAGCCACATTTCCACTGTTCCTCCTTGCAAGTTCAAACCTTCATTGCTGCTTACTCGCAGCTCAGCCTCCTTGTCAACGACCATTCTTCTTGTAGTGCCGCCTCCTCGCCGGCTACCCTTCTTCTTGAAGTGTCACCTCCTCGCCGGCGACCCTTCTTCTTGCAGCGCTGCCTCCTCACCGGTGACCCTTCTTGCTGCGCAGCCTCCTCGCCGCCGACCCTTCTTTTTGTTGTGCGGCCTCGTTGATATGGTCAGGTAATCCACACCCCACCCACACCATCCTCCTCCTTTCCCGTCCCACATGCCCCGACCGACGGTGCTATACCTTCCGCCGAAATCACTGTCCCCCTCCTCCAATTAAGCGCCGCCCACAATCATTTTGCACGCAGTATAACATGGAGCTCAGTAGCATGCGCCCGCACTCATGCACGAGGTCACTATGGCTGCCATGCGTGCCGACTGCCAGATCTTGGAGGAGCACCTCGTCTTCCAGGCCACCGTCGACACCGCCACATGATACATCTCCAACGTATCTATAATTTTTGATTGCTCCATGCTATATTATCTACTGTTTTGGACATTATTAGGCTTTATAATCCACTTTTATATTATTTTTGGGACTAACCTATTAACCGGAGGCCCAGCCCAGAATTGCTGTTTTTTTGCCTGTTTTAGGGTTTCGAAGAAAAGGAATATCAAAAGGAGTCCAAACGGAATGAAACCTTCGGGAATGTGATTTTCTCAACAAACAAGACCCGGGAGACTTGGACCCTACGTCAAGACACAAAAGAGGAGGCCACGAGGTAGGGGGCGCGCCTACCCCCCCCCCCCAGGCGCGCCCTCCACCCTCGTGGGCCCCCTGTTGCTCCACCGACGTACTCCTTCCTCCTATATATACCTACGTACCCCCAAACGATCAGATACGGAGCCAAAAACCTAATTCCACCGCCGCAACTTTCTATATCCACGAGATCCCATCTTGGGGCCTGTTCTGGAGCTCCACAGGAGGGGGCATCGATCACGGAGGGCTTCTACATCAACACCATAGCCTCTCCGATGAAGTGTGAGTAGTTTACCTCAGACCTACGGGTCCATAGTTATTAGCTAGATGGCTTCTTCTCTCTTTTTGGATCTCAATACAATGTTCTCCCCCTCTCTTGTGGAGAACTATTCGATGTAATCTTCTTTTTGCGGTGTGTTTGTTGAGACCGATGAATTGTGGGTTTATGATCAAGTCTATCTATGAATAATATTTGAATCTTCTCTGAATTCTTTTATGTATGATTGGTTATCTTTGTGTGACGCCCCCGATTTGACCGTACACTAATCATACACGCAAATGTGTACGATCAAGATCAAGGACTCACGGGAAGATATCACAACACAACTCTAGACACAAATAAAATAATACAAGCTTTATATTACAAGCCATGGGCCTCCACGGCTCGAATACATAAGCTCGAATACACAAGAGTCAGCGGAAGCAACAATATCTGAGCACAGACATGAGTTAGACAAGTTTGCCTTAAGAAGGCTAGCACAAAAGCAGCAACGATCGAAAAGGCAAGGCCCCTTGCCTGGGAGCCTCCTAACTACTCCTGGTCGTCGGCGGCCTCCACGTAATAGTAGGAACCCTCGGGGTAGTAGTAGTCGTCGGTGGTGTCGTCTGGATCCTGGGCTCCACCATCTAGTTGCGACAACCAGAAAGAAGAAAGAAGGGGGAAAGGGGGAAGCAAAGCAACCGTGAGTACTCATCCAAAGTACTCGCAAGCAAGGAACGCGCGGTAACGAGCAGAGACTCACGATCGATGTGACCCTGTCGCCCCGTCTCGAGTACTTGCGGCAAGGGCTAAGAATGCCCGGCCACGCCTCGTAAGTATCTCGCGGGCACCTTCCAGGTCAACCCGACTCCATATCACTCGCTAATAAGCTCGCGTGGGTACCCCTCAGGGTCGACCCGTCTTTAGTAACATGGCTCAGTGTAAGGTCATAGTAACTGTGTGTCTAACACCAAGGGAAAAACCCGAGGAATCACCCCCGGTGAATCCCACTCGATGTTGTCATCAAGGTGAACGTAAGAGGATCCACCCTTGAGGTTCATGTTTGATGGGTTGCACGACAGAGCCGTAACGGAAGTTGTTAAGGAGGAAATCACCCTCGATGACCTCGACCATATAGCTACACTACGGAGATCTCATCGGGAGTGAGGTAAGAGGTTCCACCCTCGGCACTCGATGGTAACTCTACAGAGTCGTACAACTAGGGGGGTGATGTGCGGTGTCGGGGCCTGGACGTCGATCACGTTGATCGAGTCATCGAACATAAAGCGAGGCAACTGGGACAAGGTGGGGTCACTGATGGATCACTAACCAACCTATACTAAGCAGTTTAGGATAAGCAGATAAGGTACAACAGCAGCTACAAAAGCAGGCTATGCATCAAAATAGGAGCAAACAATAACAGTAGCAAAATCTAATGCAAGCTTGAGAGAAAGGAATGGGCGATATCGGGATGATCAAAGGGGGGCTTGCCTGGAAGCTCCGTTGAAAAGGGGTAGAAGTGTCGTCGATGACGTAGCCGATCACAGGGGCATCAACAGCGATCTCGGGGGTCTACCGGAGAGAAGAGGGGGAAGAAATGGTAAATACACGCAAACATATGCATAACAAGACAATAAGCGGTGCTAGAGGTGTTCTAACGCAGCACTAGGCGATACTGGCGAAGGAGGATAACATCCAGGAAAGTTTCCCCGGTTCCGGACGTCTGTCAGACAGATGAATCAGAGGGGGAAAGTTCAACGTTTGCTATGCTAGGGACGTGTGATAGACGAACGGAGGGCGTATTCCGATTCGTCTCGTCGTTCTGAGCAACTTTCATGTAGAAAACATTTTCATCCGAACTACGAATTATTTCCTATGATTTTTTCAAAGTTTCGAACACTATTATGAAATTATTATTAAATCTAAAAATGGGGTTATTGCATTAGCATGACATCATCATGACGTCAACAGTCAGCAGAGTTGACCAAAGTCAACCCTGACGTGTGGGGCCGTTCTGTCAGTCTAACAACTAATTAACAGTTTTAATAAACTAATCAAGTTAATTAGGTACTAAACGGAGTTAATTAAGTTAATTAATTACCTATTTATTTATTTATTTATTTATTTTAAAATACATTTTCTTTTTAAACATTTTGGGGGCGGGCCCCACTGTCATAGGCCCAGGGGCAATAGCGGGTGCGGGCGCCGGGCAGCGCAGTAGGCGAGGGCAGCGGCGGGAGCGCGGAGGCGTGGGGGCAGCGGCGGCCGTCGGCAGCAGTTGCAGGCGACGGAGGCGAGCGAGGGCGCTGCAGGTGGCTCGGGCAACAGCCGCAACGCGAGTCGGGTGTGTGGGCGCGCGGGAGGGGAGCCACGGAAGCGGGCGTGGCGACAGGCGGCTCCAGCCAGGAACGGGGCGGGGCGCGACGGGCGCGGGCAGCCGTGGGCCGCACGGGGAGCAGCGAGCAGCAGGGCAGACGGGCACGCGCACTGGCGTGCACGGGGCACGTCCAGGGCACGGCCAAAGGCAGCCGGTGCATGAGGCAAGGCGCGGTGACCGAAGCTCCGAGCTAGGGGGGGATTTGGGGCGCATCCTACGGTGTCGGGAGCAAGGGGAAGATGGGGAGGTGCTCACCCCCGTTGCTGTGCAGGGGGTCGACGAGGCTCGATGAGGCTGACGAGGGGGGAGCCGGGGAGGCGACGTGGAGCAGAGACGAGGTCGACAGCGACGACGGGGCGACGACGACGTGGGGGAGGTCGAGGAGGCAGCGACGAACGACGACGACAATGACGGATCCAGGGAAAAGGGCGCGCGAGGTGGCGACGGTGATGGGTCGGGGCGGTGTCGGGGATGGGCGCCGGTGTCAGGGGCGCAAGGCGGCGCGGGATGGGGTCCTCCCCGATCTAGATCCAGGCGAGTGGAGGGGGGAGACGAGGGAGAGAGTGGGGTTCGTGGGGGATCATGGGGAGTGGGGGCAGCGGTTTAGGTCACAGGGGGGAGTGCGTGGTTAAGTAGACGGGGGTGGCTGGCCTGGTGGCTGACTGGGCCGGCCTGTTGGGTCGGTTGGCCCTGGGGGTCTTTTTCCTTTTCTTCATTTTTTTGAAACTTCTTTGTTTTCTATTAATTTCAATAGGCAAAACAGTTTTATAAAATACAAAGCTTGAACCTAAATTATTATTATAATTTAGACTACTGCCACAACTAGTTTGGTAGTTAAATAAATTAGCTTAGCATTTTTATAAAACAAAAAGGCATTTAAACAATGTTTTAACCATTGTTTTAATTAGTTTAGGGCATTTAAACACTTTGCAAAAAAATGTTGGTTCACCACCAATATGTAAAAAGGATATCCACATGATAAACATTTTAGTTTTCATGTTTGAGCAATTTAGAATTTTGACTTTAATTTGAAATTGAGATTAGGACTGGAATAGAATCAAAGTGAGATTAGCAACAATAACAATGATGACATGGCACCATTAACAGGTGATTACTGTAGCATGACACTGGGTATGTTACACTTTGCAAGTCTCTTCGAATTATCAGTTTGGTTTGGCCTACTAGATTGATCTTTCTTGCAATGGGAGAAGTGCTTAGCTTTGGGTTCAATCTTGCGGTGTCCTTTCCCAGTGACAGCAGGGGCAGCAAGGCACGTATTGTATTGTTGCCATCGAGGATAACAAGATGGGGTTTTCATCATATTGCATGAGTCTATCCCTCTACATCATGTCATCTTGCTTAAGGCATTACTCTGTTTTTAACTTAATACTCTAGATGCATGCTGGATAGCGGTCAATGAGTGGAGTAATAGTAGTAGATGCAGGTAGGAGTCGGTCTACTTGTCTCGGACGTGACGCCTATATACATGATCATACCTAGATATTCTCATAACTATGCTCAATTCTGTCAATTGCTCAACAGTAATTTGTTCACCCACCGTAGAATACTTATGCTCTCGAGAGAAGCCACTAGTGAAACCTATGGCCCCCGGGTCTATATTTATCATATTAATCCCCTGCTACTTAGTTATTTCCTTTGCTTTTTTACTTTGCCTTTATTTTACCTTGCATCTTTATCACAAAAATACCAAAAATATTATCTTATCATATCTATCAGATCTCACTCTCGTAAGTGGCCATGTAGGGATTGACAACCCCTATTCACGTTGGTTGCGAGGATTTATTTGTTTTGTGCAGGTAGGAGGGACTCGTGCATAGCCTCCTACTGGATTGATACCTTAGTTCTCAAAAACTGAGGGAAATACTTACGCTACTTTTGTGACGCCCGGATAATTAAACTACAGTAAACCCTCGTTAATGGTGCCATGTCATCACTTTACTGTTACTAATCCGCGGTTGATAGAAATTGCAATCCAAATTCAAGTTCAAACTAAAGTGCAAAATTCAAGTTTCTCAAATATGCAAAATAAAATGTTCAAAGTGTTGCAAATATTCCATAATTATTTATGGTGGTGAGCCAATATTTTTTTAAAGTCTTTAATTCCTCCTAAGTATATATATATCAGTGGCTAAAAATAATAATTAAATGCCTTTTATAAATTATAAAATATTAAACTAAAATTTTTAGGTGTCAAGCTTTTTGTGGCAGTGCTCAATGTTTCCTAGTATTTGTTTTGTCCAACTTCACATTTTTTTTGCAAAGTCATTTGGTGGCTTATTTAAATGCAAATGGAGGCTGTTAAAAGAAAACAGAATAATAAAAATAAAACTGAGAAGAAGAAAAGGAAGAGAGAGCACGTGCCCCCACTGGAGCTCACCCAAGTCAGCCCACCTAACCCCCGGTCGTCTTTTCCTGTTCACAACCGTGCCCGAACAGGATCGCGTCCCCGTCGAACCACCTCGCCGGCCATGCCGTGGGAGGATAAGGCCTCCACAGAGGCGCCCCTCCCCCCAGATATCTTCTTCACACTCGCCTCACTCCTCCTTGGCGCCCTCCCTCCCAGATCCATCTTCTCTCTCTCCCTTGTCGTCCTCTCGGCTCACCCGAGCGCCTACGTCGCCGTCGTTGGCCGCCACCGTGGCGACCGTCTCCCCCGTGCCTCTCCAACCTGTCCGTCTGCACCAACGTCGTCGACTGCGTCCTCCCCGTCCACAAGATCGAGCTCGGACCCCCTCGACCATCGGGATCGGGTTCTTCCCCGCACCTACGGTCGCCGACGAGCTCCGTCTGCTGCGACCGTCCTGCTACTACTAATTCGTCGCCGGCTTTTCGTGTGCCACACCGTGAGCCTCTATTCCTTCTCCTCCTCTTCCTCGTTGGATTCGGTCCATTAGCGCATCTTCCGCTCGTTGCCGTAGCCTACGGCCGCTAGCACGACTCCCTCGCCCGTGCTCCGTTGGCCTCTGGCCATGACCGGCTGCACCCGACCGCGTCCCCGTGCGTGCTCGCCCGCGCGTGGCATGGCCGCCATGGCCGGAGCTCCGCTCCCGCGCGCGGTCATGCGCCCCTGCCGTGGTCCTCACACGCACGCGAACCCCATGCATCGCCGCTCCCTGCGTTGCCGCCCACCACGACCTGTCTCTGCTCGCGCCCGCCGTGGCCACGTCCTTTGACTGCACCCTGTAGCCGCCCCGCGCCTACTTCGCGCGCGCCTGGCCGCGCCTGACCGCGCCGGCTGCTACCCTCGCCGCGCCTTGCCTCCACCCCACCCGTGCTCGCCTGCTGCTGCTTGCTAGTTGCTACCATGGCACTGCTGCTGCATCTACTACTACCGCTGCTAACTGTACTCTGTACTGCTAGCTACTGAAGATGCTACTAGCTAGCTTTTCTCTTTTTACAATGACTAACCCTCTATACAGCCCGTAAGCAAAGTCTAAACGGTTATTAACATTAGTAAAAATAATATGAGTAGAAACTATACATGACAAACTTCATTTTATCCCATTGGAACAAATCCATTTGATGCATGGAATAAATCCTACGAAAATTACAAAATGCTATCTTTTGTTAACAGAAAACAGATTTGTGTGTTGCGTGCTGTGTGTGGTGTGTGTGTTGCGTGTGTGGCCGGCTGGGCCATTGTCCAGTACGCCCGGCCCCTTGTTTAATTAGGACTAGATTAGTTAGTGTTAAATTAGTGCTAATTTACTTTAATAGCAAATGACATGTGGACCACCCTGTTGGTTATCTCTAATTAATTGACTTAATAGACACAATGTCCATGACAAGTAGGACCCACTAGCACTGTTCACACATTGACCAAGGTCAACTTTGACTGTTGACCTGTTGGCTGGGCTTTGACTGGTCCCACATGTCATTGACTGTGGCTGGCCCGGTCAGGGTATAAAAAATTCAACGTTATTTAAATTCAAAATAAATAATTAAAACAATTTCAGTATATTAATAAAACTTTGAAAAATCATATAAATTAAACCGTAAGTCAGATGAAAATGTTTTCTACATGAAAGTTGCTCAGAAAAATCCAACGAATCCGGATACGCAGCCCGTTCGTCTGCCACGCATCCCTAGCATAGCAAACACGCAACTTTCCCCCCTCCGGTTCGTCTGTCCGAAAACGCGAAACACCGGGGATACTTTCCCGGATGTTCCTCCCCTTCACCGGTACCACCTCGTACCGCGTTAGGGCACACCTAGCATCACGCTTTGTCATGTCATGCATCGTCATGTATTTGTTTGCATTATATTTATTGTTTCTTCCCCCTCTTCTCTCGCTAGACATCGAGACCGACGCCGCTGCTACCCAGTACGACTACGGTGTTGACGACCCCTCTCTCTTGCCAGAGCAACCAGGCAAGCCCCCCCTTGATCACCAGATATCGCCTACTCTCCTCTATACTGCTTGCATTAGAGTAGTGTAGTATGTTACTGCTTTCCGTTAATCCTATTCTCACGCATAGCCTGTCATTGTTGCTACAACTGTTGATACCTTACCTGCAATCCTAAACGCTTAGTATAGGATGCCAGATTATCATCAATGGCCCTACACTCTTGTCCGTCTGCCATGCTATACTACTGGGCCGTGATCACTTCAGGAGGTGATCACGGGCATATACTATATACTTTACACTGTTACATTACCGGTGATACTGTTTGGAGATGGGGGCTGAAGGGGCAGGTGGCTCCATCCAGGTAGTGGTGGGCCTGAGTTCCCGACGGCCCCCGGCTGTTACTTTGAGGCGGAGCGACAGGGCAGGTTGAGACCACCTAGGAGAGAGGTGGGCCTGGCCCTGGTCGGCGTTCGCGGATACATAACACGCTTAACGAGATCTTGGTATTTGATCTGAGTGTGGCTACTGGCCTATACGCACTAACCATCTACGCGGGGACAGTTATGGGCACTCGATGTCGTGGTATCAGCCGAAGCCTTTGTGACGTCAGCGACTGAGTGGCGCGCGCCGGATTGGACCGTAAGCCTGCTCTTGTATTAAGGGGGCTAGTTCTGCTTCCGGCCGCGTACGCAACGTGCAGGTGTGCAATGGGCGATGGGCCCAGACCCCTGCGCCATAGGATTTAGACCGGCGTGCTGACCTCTCTGTTGTGCCTAGGTAGGGCTGCGACGTGTTGATCTTCCGAGGTCGGGCATGACCCAGGAAAGTGTGTCCGGCCAAATGGGATCGAGCGTGTTGGGATATGTGGTGCACCCCTGCAGGGAAGTTAATCTATTCGAATAGCCGTGATCTTCGGTAACAGGACGACTTGGAGTTGTACCTTGACCTTATGACAACTAGAACCGGATACTTAATAAAACACACCCTTCCAAGTGCCAGATACAACCGGTGATCGCTCTCTCACAGGGCGACGAGGGGAGGATCATCGGTTAGGATTATGCTATACGATGCTACTTGATGCTACTTGGTGAACTTACCATCTACTCTCTCCTACATGCTGCAAGATGGAGGTGGCCAGAAGCGTAGTCTTCGACAGGATTAGTTATCCCCCTCTTATTCTGGCATTCTGCAGTTCAGTCCACATATGATACCTTTATTCCATTTGATACCCATGCATATGTAGTGTAGCTCCTTGCTTGCGAGTACTTTGGATGAGTACTCACGGTTGCTTTCTCCCCCTTTTCCCCTTTTCCTTTCTTTCTGGTTGTCGCAACCAGATGCTGGAGTCCAGGAGCCAGACGCCACCGTTGATGACGACTACTACTACTCGGGAGGTGCCTACTACTACGTGCAGCCCACTGACGGCGACCAGGAGTAGTTTAGGAGGATCCCAGGCAGGAGGCCTGCGCCTCTTTCGATCTGTATCCCAGTTTGTGTTAGCCTTCTTAAGGCAAACTTGTTTAACTTATGTCTGTACTCAGATATTGTTGCTTCCGCTGACTCGTCTATGATCGAGCTCTTGTATTCGAGCCTTCGAGGCCCCTGGCTTGTAATATGATGCTTGTATGACTTATTTTATTTGTAGAGTTGTGTTGTGATATCTTCCCGTGAGTCCCTGATCTTGATCGTACACGTTTGCGTGTATGATTAGTGTACGGTCAAATCGGGGGCGTCACAACTTTGCTGCATCATCCCTTCCTCTTCGGGGAAAACCAGCGCAGTGCTCAAGAGGTAGCAAGAAGGATTTCTGGCGCCATTGCCGGGGAGGTCTACGCAAAAGTCAACATACCAAGTACCCATCACATACCCTTATCTCCCGCATTACATTATTTGCCATTTGCCTCTCGTTTTCCTCTCCCCCACTTCACCCTTGCTGTTTTATTCGCCCTCTCTCTCTCTCTCTATCCTCCCTCTCTTTCTCTATTTGCCTCTTTTTGCCCGCTTGCTTTTTGTTTGCTTGTGTGTTAGTTTGCTTGCTTGTCAAGATGGCTCAAGATAATACTAAATTGTGTGACTTCACCAATACCAACAACAATGATTTTATTAGCACTCCGATTGCTCCTCTTACCGATGTTGAATCTTGTGAAATTAATACTGCTTTGCTGAATCTTGTCATGAAAGATCCATTTTCCGGCCTTCCTAGTGAAGATGCCGCTACCCACCTAAATAGCTTCGTTGATTTGTGTGACATGCAAAAGAAGAAAGATGTGGATAATAATATTGTTAAATTGAAGCTATTTCCTTTTTCGCTTAGAGATCGTGCTAAAGCTTGGTTTTCGTCTTTGCCTAAAAATAGTATTGATTCATGGAATAAGTGCAAAGATGCTTTTATCTCTAAGTATTTTCCTCCCGCTAAGATCATCTCTCTTAGAAACGATATTATGAATTTTAAGCAACTTGATCATGAACATGTTGCACAAGCTTGGGAGATAATGAAACTAATGATACGTAATTGCCCTACTCATGGTTTAAATTTGTGGATGATTATACAAAAATTTTATGTCGGATTGAATTTTGCTTCTAGAAATCTTTTAGATTCGGCCGCGGGAGGCACTTTTATGGAAATCACTTTAGGAGAAGCTACTAAACTCCTAGATAATATTATGGTTAATTATTCTCAATGGCATACTAAAAGATCTACTAATAAAAAGGTGCATGTGATAGAAGAAATTAATGTTTTGAGTGGAAAGATGGATGAACTTATGAAATTATTTGCTAATAAGAGTGTTTCTTCTGATCCTAATGATATGCCCTTGTCTACTTTGATTGAGAATAATAATGAATCTATGGATGTGAATTTTGTTGGTAGGAACAATTTTGGTAACAATGCGTATAGAGGAAATTTCAATCCTAGGCCTTATCCTTGTAATCCCTCTAATAATTATGGTAATTCCTACAACAATTATTATGGAAATTATAATAAGATGCCCTCTGATTTTGAATCTAATATTAAAGAATTTATTACTTTGCAAAAGAATTTCAATGCTTTGATTGAAGAAAAATTGCTTAAGATTGATGATTTGGCTAGGAATGTTGATAGAATTACTCTTGATGTTGATTCTTTGAAACTTAGATCTATTCCACCTAAGCATTATGTCAATGAGTCTCTCAAAGCCATGAGAATTTCCATTGATGAGTGCAAAGAAAGAACCGCTAGGATGCGTGCTAAGAAAGATGCCTTTATAAGAGCGTGTTCTTCTAGTTCCTATGAAAATAATGATGAAGATCTAAAAGTTATTGATGTGTCCCCTATTAAATCTTTGTTTTGCAATATGAATCTTGGTAATGATGGGACTGAATATGATCCACCTTTACCTAGAAGGCGTTCCAAGAATTCGGAATTTTTTGATCTTGATGCTAAAATTGATAAAAGTGGGATTGAAGAAATTAAAACCCTAGATGTTGCTAAACCCACTATTATGGATTTCAAGGAATTTAACTATGAAAATTGGTCTTTGATTGATTGTATTTCCTTGTTACAATCCGTGCTAAATTCTCCTCATGCTTATAGTGAAAATAAAGCATTTACTAAACATATCGTTGATGCCTTGATGCAATCTTATGAAGGAAAACTTGAATTGGAAGTTTCTATCCCAATAAAGCTTTATGATGAGTGGGAACCAACTATTAAAATTAAAATTAAAGATCATGAATGATATGCTTTATGTTATTTGGGTGCTAGTGTTTCCACGATTCCAAAGACTTTGTGTGATTTGTTAGGTTTCCGTGATTTTGATGATTGCTCTTTAAACTTGCACCTTGCGGATTCCACTATTAAGAAACCTATGGGAATAATTAATGATGTTCTTATTGTTGCAAATAGGAATTACGTGCCTGTAGATTTTATTGTTCTTGACATAGATTGCAATCCTTCATGTCCTATTATTCTTGGTAGACCTTTCCTTAGAACGATTGATGCAATTATTGATATGAAGGAATGAAATATTAGATTCCAATTTACATTAAGGAAAGGCATGGAACACTTTCCTAGAAAGAAAATTAAATTACCTTATGAATCTATTATAAGAGCCACTTATGGATTGCCTACCAAAGATGGCAATACCTAGATCTATCCTTGCTTGTTATGCCTAGCTAGGGGTGTTAAACGATAGCGCTTGTTGGGAGGCAACCCAATTTTATTTTTATTCCTTGCTTCTTGCTCCTGTTTAGTAATAAATAATTTATCTAGCCTCTGTTTTGGTTGTGTTTTTTTGTGTTTAATTAGTGTTTGTGCCAAGTAGAACCGTTGGGAAGACTTGGGGAAAGTCTTGTTACACTTGCTGTAAAAAACAGAAACTTCAGCGCTCACAAGAACTGCTGCCATTTGAAAGTGCATTATATCGACTAGAGGGGGGTGAATAGGCGATTTTTATGAAAGTCTTCAAAACGTGGAAGTTATGAAGACAAACAGTAGAGATATGCCTATCACTATGCAGCGGAAGTTAGATTACACTAGGCAAGCCACGGTCAAGTATTCAATAGAGTGAAAGCACAATGACAAGTAGCTGCAGTGCAATAAGGATCAGGTAGGAAGAAGTTATGAAGCCAAACAAATCATACAGTTACGTTGTGAAGATAAAAGATATAGCAAGCATGCAATGGCTTCACAATGAGTAACAGTAAGTAAAAGGAAGTGAAGATGAAACCAGTGACTCATTGAAGACAATGATGTGTTGGACCAGTTCCAGTTGCTGTGACAACTGTACGTCTGGTTGGAGCGGCTAGGTATTTAAACCTTAGGACACACAGTCCCGGACACCCAGTCCTGAACACGCAGCTCAGGACACCAA
The DNA here is from genome assembly GCF_056163025.1 of Triticum urartu. NCBI lineage: Eukaryota > Viridiplantae > Streptophyta > Magnoliopsida > Poales > Poaceae > Triticum > Triticum urartu. The sequence goes on along the minus strand of NC_141878.1, from coordinate 358,381,272 downwards.
GTCCTCACCGTATTCTCCTTGAGCTAAGGTCACATAGTCCTCGCCCAATCACTCTGGTAAGTCTTCAAGGTAGACTCCCAAACCTTCACAGACTTCGTTCACTGGCAATCCACAATGTCTCTTGGATGCTCTGAACGCGACGCCTAACCGTCTGGAGGATTCACAGTCCTCAAGTGTAATAAGTCTTCAGATCACACAGACAAGAAGACTTAAGTGATGCCCAATGTTCTCTGGCTCTGGGTGGTTAGGGCTTTTCTCCTCGCTAGGAATTTTCTCTCAAAGGCTTCGAGGTGGGTTGCTCTCAAACGACAAAAGCCGTGCACTGAAATCTGAGCAGCCAACCGTTTATGGTTGTAGGGGGTGGGCTATTTATAGCCACTTGGCAACCCGACCTAATTTGTCAGAAATGACCCTGGGTCACTAAGGAACTGACACGTGTCTCAACGGTCAGATTTCAAACTCTCATGGCAACTTTACTTGGGCTACAAGCAAAGCTGACTTGTCCGGCTCTGGACAAGATTCGCTCTCATTGTCTTCACTCGAAGACATAGGTTTTTGGTTTAGGCATCACTTCAGTCATTCTGACTGGTTCTCCTGGACCCCACTTAACAGTATGGTGGTTCCTATGACTCAACACAAAAGAAAAAGAACTACGAAAGATCTAAGTCTTCGAGCTCCATAGGCTTCATAACGTGTCTTCTTTTGTCATAGTCTTTAATGTGAATATCTTCATATACCACCTTTGGCTTCAATGTCTTCATACATTTTTAGGGGTCATCTCTGGTAGTAAAACCGAATAAATGAGGGACTTCTACCTGTGTTATCCTGCAATTCTCACAAACACATTAGTCCCTCAACTAGGTTTGTCGTCAATTCTCCAAAACCAACTAGGGGTGGCACTAGATGCACTTACAATCTCCCCCTTTTTGGTGATTGATGACAAACTAGTTGAAGTTTTCAACGGGGAATATAGTCTGTGAAATTGTAAAGGATAAGGAATTGTCTTCATAAGTTGCAAGGGCTCCCCCTGAAGATGTGCATATAAGTTAATTTGCTTTTGGAATGCAAATGCACATGGCAGGTTGTACTTGGAGATCCACTTCAGCTTATGATGACAATCAACTATGCATGTGAAAGTATATGAAGATAATGACATGCATAATGGAAAATGGACGTCTGCAGAATGAGCTAAGTGCGGAATTTATCGTCGCACATGCGGAATTTATCTTCGCAAAACAGGGTGGCAAACAAGTAGAAGACGACCATCTGGTTTAAGTGTTACAACTCATAAGAACCAAATGAAGCAAAAACGAGAGTTGTAAGCACGAAGCAAAATATAGCAAAACATAAAGCACCCGCCCATATGGACCCGCTTGAAGACTATCAACCCATATGCTTCTCCCCCTTTTGTCAGCAAGGACCAAAAAGGTTTGAAGACATAGAGGGTCTACTCGTTCCCAGGAGCAGCAGGGTCGTTGGAGGTGTTTGGCGGTGCAGAAGAGCTTGGAGGTGCTGAAGCAGGTGGCGGTGATGTAGCATCGTCTTCTTCATCAATGATTCTGGCAGTGACTGTGGCAGCAGATGAAGAAAACTCAGAGTCTTCAAGTGATGGTGTGTTGCGCATCACAGCCCTTCTAGGAGGTGTGGTGTCAAACTTGAATCGCTCAGTGAAGCCATCCTCTTCAAGTTCCGCTTCAGTACACATCATTGATAGCCCTTTCCATGTACGACGACAGGTTTCATGAGTGACAAAAGCATTCTTGGTGGCAAGATTTCGAAGACGATTAACATCCACCAAGAGGCTTTTCATCTGACGCTTTAGCCAGTCGTGATGCCTATCTTGTTTTTGATGAAGGGCCACAAGAAGCTCTCAGTCATTGAGAACACGAGCGCGCTTCTTGGGTCTTGAAGCAGTTGCACTATCAGTGGCTTCAGTTGAAGCAGGGTGTGGCGCTCGTGTAGTGCCAGCCAAAGGATACACCCTGGAGATGGCTTCAACACCTTCATTGTTTTGAGTGAAGCTCTGGTGTTCTGCATTCTGAAGACTCAAAGGTTGCTTGGCAGGCTCAGGATATATAGCTTCGGCAGAGGTATCCACATCTGGCAAGAAGATCCGATGGTTGCGGGATGAAGGCTGATATGAGATTGCAGAGTGAAGCTTGATCAGTCTCATTACCCAAGGAGCATAGAACTTTAAACCAAACAGATCTGAGCCTGATGCAGCGAGTTGGCGTATGAAGAAATCCTGTGCGTTGAAGCATTTGCCATGAAGGACACAGAATATCAGAGTCTTCATTGCACCCTCAATCTTGGCATTTGGAGAGTGCCCTTTAATAGGCCAGAGAGTCCGCCGGATAATGTGATAGAATGTTCTGGGCAGGTACTCAAAGTCTTCAACGAAGAACTCTGTTGGATAAGGAGCATCGAGAGGCAGTGGCTTCATCATGGAGAGCATCTGACTCATATTTGGTTCAGGCCTCTGGAATATGCTCTCAATAGCTTCAGTGTGTAGTGGACAACCTTCCTCGAAGAGTTCGCCAGGAGTGGGCAGGCCGGTGAGCTCAATGATATCGAATGCATTGGCTTCGTGATGGACATTGCCGGTCATCCACTCCAGGGCCCAAGTCTTCGGATCTCTGTTGTATCCCTTGATGTGTAGGGTGGCATAGAATTGCAACAGAAACTCTTCATTCCAGTGCTCTTCATCAGTTATAAACTGCAGCAGACCTACTTGCTTGAAGCAATCCAGCGCTTCCTCTAAATAGGGCAGACCAGCAATAGCTTCAACATCAAGGCGCTTGTGCGGGAAGATGCGACCTTGGTTGTATAGGATGCATGAATAGTAGTTGCGCTGAGGATAGCTCCAGAACCTATCTGATGAAATCCTGTCCCTTGAATAGGGGTTCTTGGAGCTGTTGAAGAACGTATTGTCTGCCTTGAAGCTATTGATGTCGAAGGAGCCAGGTGCTGATGCAGGACCTGGGAACCTTGGCAGCCTTGGGACTGGCTTTTGGACATGAGGCCTGTGCTCAACATGATAATCAAATTAAGGACCAGCAGCAGACTCAGGAACAGAAGTGTCTGGATCAGTAGCTTCGCTGTCTGCTGAAGCTTTTGGTGGGGAGGGCTCCACATTGGCTTCGGTGTTGGTTGTGGTAGCCTCAATATTGTCAGCCTCCGCTTGACTAGCTGGAGGGTCAGTCACAAGCACGTTCTCCTGGAGAACTGCTTCTTGGTGGAGCATTGGAGTGGGCTCTTGTGGTGCTTCTTCTTCGGCTGATGCAGCCGGAATGTCTTCAGCATAGACTTGAGGCCTTGGACCTTTGCGAAGCCTGCGGAATGCAGACGACGCCTGTGGGGTTGGAGTGGGCTGGGCCTCATTGTCTTCTTCCTCTTGAGGGCGATCCGCCCATGACGCATCTTGTGCAATTGGCGTCAGAGGACGACCAATGCTGATGAGCTCGCTTTGTTCATACTGAGGAAGGGCTGCATCATCTTGTACATTGTCCTGATGACCAATGTCTTCAGCAGCAATGGGGTCGGCTGTTGGTATGTCTTCAGCTTCAGGAGCCTCTGTGGAAGCAGGCTCATGAACTGCTAGTTGTCGTTCTGCGTTGGGGTGAACCATAGAGATAGGTTCAACTATCAAGGGCTCTGTGGGAGCAGCCCGAGATTTCTTGATCTTTCGCTTCTTCTTGCTGGGGGCAGTAGGAGAGGCTTCAGAGCTTTTCCTCTTTCTGGCTTCAGCCTCAGCAGTTCTTGTCTTCTTGAGCTCTGAAGCTGTTGACCGGCTCTTTGGCTTCGAGCCAGTCATTGCAGTTGGGAAGACAATTGGAACTGCTTCTTGCCTAGGTGCCTCTGGTTCAGCCATAGCAGGCTTCTTCTTCTTCTTCGCGGCCATCTTGGGGTCGATGCCAGGACGCCCAAGTGCCTTGCGCTTCTCAGCCTCATTGTAGGCTTGTACACATCTTTCAGCCAGAGACTTCATCCGCTCACGTGAGCCCTGAGCTTCTGCACGCTTCTTCAGAAAATTTTCCTTGAGCTCATGCAACATGGTTTTGAAGCTCTTCACTTCTTGCACGCTGAGCTTGGCCATATTCTTCTTGAACTGAGCCTTTTCATGATCAATTTTCTGCTTCAGTTCAATAATGCGCTGGGCAATGGCAAGTTCTGAAGCAATTGCGCCTTGGAAGGCGACGCTGAGGCCAACAGGCAGCTACAGATCTTCGAAGCTGATGTTTGGTGTGGCAAACCATTCGTCGATGAAGTTGTGGATCATGGCGACATCAAAGAGAGGCAAATTGTTGAAGATTTCAGCTTCTTCTTTGCTCTTGATGAGCTGCTCTAGAGCGTCATCTCCAAGATCTTCATCACTTGACAGATCAATGGCTTCACTGCGCAGAATGGCAGCAGCTGTGAGCTCTTTGCCGGTGTGTGGCTGAGGCACCTTGGCCTTCTGGGGCTTGGAGACGCGGGATACGTCTTCAGACTGCACACTGTCTTCAGGAGGTGCAGTTGCCAATGGCTTCGCCCTTGAGATTTTTGATGAAGGGGCTGGCTTTGAAGCTTTTGGCTTCTTCGACTGCTTTGGCTTCGGTACAGCAGGAGCTTCATCAGACTTAGAGTCAGCTGGAGGGTCATTCACGGCAGTCCCTTGGACTAAGATGCGGGTGATGAGGCCCTCAAGATTGGCATACGGACCGATGATATTGGGTTCTGCGTAGCGTGTGCCATCTGCCCTTGGTGCTGAGGGACCAGGGTTGAAGTCTAACCCAAATTTCTTCTTGTTCTGCTTCGCTGATTGTTGGGCAAACTGGAAGTTGCGCTTGAACAGATTGTCGTCACGACACCAGAGGAGTGACGACGGATGCGCATCATCAGGCTGTGGTCCTCGGACCATGCATGGGTAGAAGCCTTGAGCAATGGCTTCATCTCTGGTCCTAGGTATGAGATTCTTGTAGAGGATGTCCCCCCATGGTCTCTTGATGGCACTTTTCTCAGCATACTCCTGGGTGACGAAGCGGTATTTGAACCATTGTTCTGCCCAATAGCGTCGAATCCATTGGATTCAGGTCTTGCACTGCCCATAATTCTCTTCAGGATCTGTTTTATACATTTCTGCCAGGTCTTTAGGCAGATCTTTGGAAGTTCCTTCACGTCGCTGTCTGCCCCCCTTCCTTGCTGCTGCTTCTGAAGCCATATACTTTAACTTGAAAGGCTTCAAAACTTTCAAAGGCTTTCTTTTGCTGGACCAACAGGAACTGGCTTCAGGATAATTTATGTGATGCTGTAGGAATTCTGCAAATGAATGCAGACTATGAGAACTGAAGGATTCTCCCACGGACATGTACCTGTGACAGCATTAAGGTGCGAGGGAAGGGGAAGAGGTCATATGCATTCTCAGAAGGTTTTGAAGATTAATCAGTTTAGAAGACATTGACCTCATCGTGCGAAGACATTCACTCATAGATAAGAAGTTGGTTCCAGATTTGTACGAACCCACAGATCAGTACAAGTGAGGAATCTAACTACTTCATGAAGCACAAGTGAATATACTAGGCATGTTATGAGATGCAGATTGAGAGATCTAACTTGTGTGAAGATAAACTTCTTATGGTAGAAAGTGACAGAACCATGAGATCAAAAGGGGCTGTAAAAAGAAGTTTTATTTACCACACTTGGAACTGCTAGACGGAAGTGGGAGATGATGCCGAGCAGTTCAGTCCTCCGTGCCCTAACTTGGCGACGGAAGACACCTACGGCGACGGCGGAGAGAACGATGTCCGCGGTCGGCATGAGGACGGCATCGGAGAGGTTGCGGCAGCGAAGCGCTTCGTCGCCGGCATCGTCGAGAGCTAGCGGTGGCGCTAGGGTTCGTGCGAGGGTGGAAGAAGGAGATAATGACCGCGGTAAGTGTGAATTTATAGGCACAGGGGCGGCACTGTGCTATTACACAGGTGCCCCTGGCGATTCGCATCTGAGGAATGCGTGGCCTGTTTGCGGAAGTTTGGAGAAGACGATGTCCGCGGCCGGCGTGAAGACGGCATCGGTGAGGTCGCGGCAGCTAAGCGCTTCGTCGTCGGCATCGTCGAGGGCTAGCGGTGGCGCTAGGGTTTGTGCGAGAGTGGAAGAAAGGATAATGACTGTGGTGAGGCGTGTATTTATAGGGACAGGGACGGCACAGTGTTATTACACAGGTGCCCCTGGCGATTCACATCTGAAGGGCACGTGGCTATCATGCAACATATCGGAGGTTGTTCCACGTTCCCACGCACGCCTGGATTGTCGGGTGGTCGTTCCCACTTCTCCGGGTTTCAGGTGAAAGGATTTAGCATTGAAAATAGACTTAATGTTTGTCTCTGTATCTTCCGCTGACAAGGATGCAGATAAGATATTCGACAGTTTCAATAGAATGCATATGATTTGGAGAGATAGAGTTTGAGATAGAAAGCATAGAGGGGTTAGGGTCCGATCACATTCACTTAGTTCAGAAGATTCAACAAGAAGACATAGCTATAAGTGAATGCTGTAGAGGACAGAACACTAGTATGTATGTATATATATATATATATATGAGAAAGACAATCAAATCAACATAGTGAAGATAATCATGAAGACAAGTTGAGATTAAAGCCAAACCAAATGTGAAGACATAACAAACATAACGCCATGAGTGAAACACTTCAAACAGAAAAATTTGGTGGTGGCGTTACCCACCGTATAGGAAGTATTAGACCCAGACACGACGCACAATTATCGTGGCGCTCCGAAGTCAAATTCCACATTAATGTATTCACACTTAGAATGTAAATCTTCATTGATTGAAGATATACTTTACTTCGTGTGTTGCACATCTAAGTCATCAATATGCATAAGTGATAGGATGTGTGCCTGATCATAGGACATTTGAGGATTCTAAGATATTTAGCTCACACCGTAACTTGCAAAACCTCTTCTCATCCAAGGGCTTGGTGAAGATATCTACCAATTGCTCTTCAGTGTTGACGTGTATGATATCAATATCTTCTTTCACAACATGATCTCTGAGAAAGTGATGACGAATTTCAATGTGCTTTGTCTTCGAGTGCTGAACTGGGTTGTTGGCAATCTTGATGGCGCTTTCGCTGTCGCAGTAAAGTGGCACTTGCTTCAGATGAATGCCATAGTCTTTGAGTGTTTGCTTCATCCATAGAAGCTGAGCGCAGCAAGATCCAGCAGCAATGTATTCTTCGGATTCAGCAGTGGAGAGAGATACACAGTTCTACTTCTTTGAAGACCAACATACAAGTGATCGTCCCAGAAAATGACATGTGCCTGATGTAGACTTGCGATCCACCTTGTCACCAGCATAATCAGCATCCGAGAATCCAACCAGATCAAACTCTGAGCCCTTTGGATACCATAATCCTAATGTTGGGGTGTGAGCCAAATATCGAAGAATTCGCTTCACAGCTAAGTGATGCGATTCCTTTGGTGCCGCTTGGAATCGAGCACACATGCAAACACTAAGCATAATATCTGGCCTAGATGCACATAAGTAAAGCAAAGCACCAATCATGGAGCGGTATACCTTTTGATCGAACTCTTTACCATTGTCGTCAGGACCTAGATGATGTTTGGCTGGCATTGGTGTTGTGAAGCCTTTGCAGTCTTGCATACCGAACTTCTTCAGGCAATCTTTGAGATACTTCTCTTGAGATATGAAGATGCCATTGCGTTGTTGTCGTATTTGAAGACCAAGGAAGAACTTCAGCTCCCCCATCATGGACATCTGATATTGCTCTTGCATCATATATCCAAACTCTTCACTGTACTTCTGATTGGTGCAGCCGAAGATAATGTCATCCACATATATTTGGCACACAAACAGTTCACCATCATATGTCTTCCTGAAAAGAGTGGGATCCAGGGAACCAGGTATGAAGCCTTTGCTCTTCAGGAAGTATTTGAGTGTGTCATACCAGGCCCTAGGGGCTTGTTTGAGGCTATACAGTGCCTTGTTGAGCTTGTATACCATGTCAGGATGTTTTGGATTTTCAAAGCCAGGCGGTTGTGCAACATACACTTCTTCTTCAATCTTGCCATTGAGAAAGGCACTTTTCACATCCATTTGATATAGAAGTATGTCATGATGATTTGCATAGGCCAGCAGAATGCGTATGGCTTCAAGCCTAGCCACGGGAGCAAATGTTTCATAGAAGTCAATGCCTTCCACTTGAGTATATCCTTGAGCAACGAGACGAGCTTTGTTTCTGACAACTTGACCATGCTCATCTTGTTTGTTGCGGTATATCCATTTGGTGCCTATTATGTTGTGCTTCCGTGGATCAGGACGCTTAACCAGTTTCCATACATTATTCAGCTCAAACTGTTGAAGCTCTTCTTGCATAGCTTGAATCCATTCAGGTTTCATGAAGGCTTCTTCAACTTTCTTGGGTTCTGATATTGAGACGAATGCGAAGTGCCCACAGAAATTAGCTAGCTGATTTGCCCTTGAACGAGTGAGTGGACCAGGTGCATTGATGTTGTCAATTATTCTGTCAATCTGCACTTCATTGGCAACACGAGGATGTACAGGGTGAAGACTTTGCTCTTGCTGATCTGTGTTGTTGTTGGGAGGAATGTCTTCAGGCTGAGCATTGTCTTCATGTTGATCAGGTGCTGAGATGATAAGTTCTTCTTCAGGATGAGCTTCAGAAGGTATAATCTCTCCAGTTCCCATTAGCTTGATTGATTCACTAGCTGGAATCTCATCTAGCACATTTGGCAGTTGCTCTCTTTGTGAACCATTTGTCTCATCGAACCGCACATCCACTGTTTCAATCACTTTGTAATGAAAGAGATTGAAGACTCTGTAGGAGTGCGAATCCTTTCTGTATCCAAGCATAAAGCCCTCATGTGCTTTTGGTGCAAACTTTGAGGTGTGGTGTGGGTCCTTGATCCAGCACCTTGCGCCAAATACTCTGAAGTAGCTGACATTTGGCTTCTTACCAGTTAGGAGTTCATAAGATGTCTTGTTCAGAAGCTTGTGAAGATAAACACGATTGATTGTATGGCATGCAGTGTCAATGGCTTCAGTCCAGAATTTTCTTGAGTCTTGTATTCATCTAGCATTGTTCTGGCCATCTCAATGAGTGTTCTGTTCTTGCGTTCGACGACGCCATTCTGTTGTGGCGTGTACGGAGCTGAGAATTCATGTGTGATGCCCAAGGTATCAAGATATGTATCAAGGCCAGTGTTCTTGAATTCAGTGCCATTGTCACTTCTGATGTGTTTTATCTTGGCGCCAAAATTGTTCATAGCACGATTGGCGAAGCGTTTGAAGACATCCTGCACTTCAGTCTTGTAAAGGATTATGTGCACCCAAGTATATCTAGAGTAATCATCAACAATGACGAAGCCATAGAGGCAAGCAGTAGTAGTAAAAGTTGAGTAGTGAGTGGGGCCGAAAAGATCCATGTGGAGCAGTTCGAAGGGTTGAGTAGTAGTCATGATTGTCTTCGAAGGATGTTTTGCCCTTGTCATCTTTCCTGCTTCACAGGCACCGCATAAGTGATCTTTTTTGAACTTGACGCCCTCGATGCCTATGACATGCTTCTTCTTCGCAAGGGTGTGGAGGTTCCTCATGCCAGCATGCCCAAGCCTCCGATGCCAAAGCCAGCATTCTGAAGCTTTTGCAAGAAGACATACTGCAAGTTGTGGCCCTGCTGAGAAATCTACCACGTACAGATCATCTTTTCGATACCCTTCAAACACTAGAGACTTGTCAGATTCCATTAGTACTAGGCAACGATATTTTCCAAACATTACGATCATGTTCAAATCGCAAAGCATTGAGACAGACATTAAGTTGAAGCCAAGGGATTCAACAATCATGACTTTATCCATGTGTTGATCCTTTGAGATTGCAACTCTACCTAGACCCAATACCTTACTTTTACCAGTGTCAGCAAATGTGATGTGGCTCTTGTCGGATGGACGTAAGGTTGAGTCCATAAGAAGGCTTCTTTTGCCAGTCATGTGATTTGTACACCCACTGTCAATAATCCATTCTGAAGACTTTGAAGACGCTGGTGTCATACCCTACAGTGCAGTTAGGGGGATAGGCTTCACGAAGAGAATTGTGAAGCAAAAACATTTGACGAACCAGTGGGTTATGAAAACTTAGATCCAGATTAGGACTAATAGGGAGAGTAGCATGCGATTCAGGAACGAAGTACATAATGATGCCATTCGGGCATTTTATCTTGCGCCCTACAAGATTTTTAAGGTCCCCAGCAATAGCGTCAGAAGATTTTGGTTTTCTGCTGGAGACCTTTCCCTGCAAAAGAGAGTTAAGCCTTCTTAACCACCCACATCTTCAAGGGTGGCTTAGAAGCAATAAGTCTAAGTGCAGCATCTGAGAATTTTGGCTTTGAAGCCGTAGCAAACAGTCTTGCAGGTGGACAATAATACTCATAGGAATAAGCAGAATAATTTTTGGTCATATGAACATGATGGTTCGATGAACCGCTCTCATATTCATATGCCTGAGTATGGTTTCCCTGCAAAACATTTGCGTTAGTGTGACTCAGGTGAGTCCTCTGTTTGTATGAAGCCTTTGGACCGTATGAAGCCTTTGGTCTGAGGTTTGTCTTCTTCAAGTGAGGTGTCATGAAGACATTCACAGGAAGATCTTCCAGACACTTTTTCGGAACCCAGATCTTCTTCATAGGCGGTCCATTCCTGCAGTTAGTACCAATGTACCTGGCAAACACTTCACCATTCTGATTCTTAAACAGTTTATAGTTTGCATCAAAGGATTCATCAATAATAATGGGGTTAGCACATGTGAAGCCAGATAAATTGGATGGATCTGCTGAAGGTTCCTTTGCAGCAACCCATGTGGTTTTGGGGTACTGCTCAGGTTTCCAGTAAGAGCCATCTGCATTTATTTTCCTTACGAACCCAACACCCTCTTTCCTAGGGTTTCGGTTCAGAATCTGCTTCTTGAGGACATCACATAATGTCTGATGTCCTTTAAGACTTTTGTACATCCCTGTTTCAAGCAATGTCTTCAACCTAGCATTCTCATCAGCAATAGCAGTGGTATCCTCAGCAGAGGGGTTAGTTACCACATCAACAGTTGAAGATATTGCAACAGCAGTAGCAGTGGAACATTCAGCAACAGAAGTAGCATTATCACGCTCAATGCATTTAAGACATGGTGGTTCAAATCCTTCCTGAGCGGAACTGATCTGTTCGGCGCGAAGTGATTCGTTTTCCTTTTGAAGATCTTCATGAGCCGCTCTCAATTTCTCAAGTTCTTGCTTCCTTTGAAGATAATCATAGGAAAGCTTTTCATGAGTTGTTGAGAGAGTATCAAGACGATCTTCAAGTTCCTGATACTTAACGTGAAGATTTTTTATGTCTTCAATTAAGGATTCAGATCGAGTCATTTCAGCACCCAACAGATCATCGCTTCTGTCTAACAGATTTTGAATATGTTCCATAGCTTTCTGTTGTTCAGTTGCAATTTTAGCAAGTGTTTTGTAGCTGGGTTTTGAATCACAGTCAGAGTCATCGTCACTAGATGTTTGATAGCGAGTAGTGCGTGTGTTTACCTTGGCACCGCGTGCCATGAAGCAGTAGGTAGGAGTGGAGTCGTTCTTGTCATTTGCATCAGTGTCGGTGATGAAGTCATTGTCTTCAGTGTTGAAGATGGACTTGGCGACGTATGCTGTAGCCAGACTCGCAATGCCAGAATCAGACTCCTCCTCAGATTCCACCTCTGCCTCCTCAGAAGCGGACTCCTCCTCTGAATCCATTTCCTTGCCAACAAACGCACGTGCCTTGCCAGATGAGCTCTTCTTGTGTGATGAAGACTTTGCGGAAGACTTGGAAGAAGACTTTGAGTATTTCTTCTTCTTCTTGTCGTCAGAATCATATTCCTTGCTCTTCTTCTTCCTTCTGTTCTCATTGTCCCACTGTGGACACTCAGAGATGAAGTGTCCAGTTTTCTTGCACTTGTGACATGTTTTATTCTTGTAGTCATGAGCAGAAGCTTCATCATTCCTTGAGCTTGATCGTGAAGATTTTCTGAAGCCTTTCTTCTTGGTGAATTTTTGGAACTTCTTCACTAGCATTGCAAATTCCCTTCCAATGTCTTCAGGATCATCAGAACTGCTGTCAGATTCTTCTTCAGATGAGGAAACAGCTTTTGCCTTCAAGGCATGAGTTCGCCCATAGTTTGGACCGTAGATATCTCTTTTCTCAGAAAGTTGAAACTCATGTGTGTTGAGCCTCTCAAGTATGTCAGACGGATCGAGTGTCTTGAAATCAGGACGTTCTTGAATCATCAGGGCTAGGATGTCAAACGAACTATCAAGTGATCTCAGCAGCGTCTTGACGTTTTCATGTTTGGTGATCTCAGTGGCGCCGAGGGCTTGAAGCTCATTTGTGATGTCAATGAGCCGGTAAAATGTGTGCTGGACATTCTCATTGTCATTTCGCTTGAAGCGGTTGAAGAGGTTGCGAAGAACACTGATTCTCTGATCTCTCTGGGTTGAGATGTCTTCATTGACCTTGTAGAGCCAGTCCCAGACCAGCTTGGATGTCTTCAAGGCACTCACACGGCCATACTGTCCTTTTGTCAGATGACCACAGATGATATTTTTGGCAGTAGAGTCCAGTTGAGTGAACTTCTTGACATCAGTAGCAGTGACACCTTCTCCAGCCTTGGGAACGCCGTTCTCGACGACATACCATAGGTCGACGTCAATGGCTTCAAGATGCATGCGCATCTTATTCTTCCAGTAGGGATATTCAGTTCCATCAAAGACAGGGCACGCAGCGGAGACTTTGATTATCCCTGCAGTCGACATAGCTAAAACTCCAGGTGGTTAAACCGAATCACACAGAACAAGGGAGCACCTTGCTCTGATACCAATTGAAAGTGTGTTATATCGACTAGAGGGGGGTGAATAGGCGATTTTTATGAAAGTCTTCAAAACGTGGAAGTTATGAAGACAAACAGTAGAGATATGCCTATCACTATGCAGCGGAAGTTAGATTACACTAGGCAAGCCATGGTCAAGTATTCAATAGAGTGAAAGCACAATGACAAGTAGCTGCAGTGTAATAAGGATCAGGTAGGAAGAAGTGATGAAGCCAAACAAATCATACAGTTACGTTGTGAAGACAAAAGATATAGCAAGCATGCAATGGCTTCACAATGAGTAACAGTAAGTAAAAGGAAGTGAAGATGAAACCAGTGACTCGTTGAAGACAATGATGTGTTGGACCAGTTCCAGTTGCTGTGACAACTGTACGTCTGGTTGGAGCGGCTAGGTATTTAAACCTTAGGACACACAGTCCCGGACACCCAGTCCTGAACACGCAGCTCAGGACACCAAGTCCTCACCATATTCTCCTTGAGCTAAGGTCACATAGTCCTCGCCCAATCACTCTGGTAAGTCTTCAAGGTAGACTCCCAAACCTTTACAGACTTCGTTCACTGGCAATCCACAATGTCTCTTGGATGCTCTGAACGCAACGCCTAACCGTCTAGAGGATTCACAGTCCTCAAGTGTAATAAGTCTTCAGATCACACAGACAAGAAGACTTAAGTGATGCCCAATGTTCTCTGGCTCTGGGTGGTTAGGGCTTTTCTCCTCGCTAGGAATTTTCTCTCAAAGGCTTCGAGGTGGGTTGCTCTCAAACGACAAAAGCCGTGCACTGAAATCTGAGCAGCCAACCGTTTATGGTTGTAGGGGGTGGGCTATTTATAGCCACTTGGCAACCCGACCTGATTTGTCCGAAATGACCCTGGGTCACTAAGGAACTGACACGTGTCTCAACGGTCAGATTTCAAACTCTCATGGCAACTTTACTTGGGGTACAAGCAAAGCTGACTTGTCCGGCTCTGGACAAGATTCGCTCTCATTGTCTTCACTCGAAGACATAGGTTTTTGGTTTAGGCATCACTTCAGTCATTCTGACTGGTTCTCCTGGACCCCACTTAACAGTATGGTGGTTCCTATGACTCAACACAAAAGAAAAAGAACTACGAAAGATCTAAGTCTTCGAGCTCCATAGGCTTCATAACGTGTCTTCTTTTGTCATAGTATTCAATGTGAATATCTTCATATACCACCTTTGGCTTCAATGTCTTCATACATTTTTAGGGGTCATCTCTGGTAGTAAAACCGAATCAATGAGGGACTTCTACTTGTGTTATCCTGCAATTCTCACAAACACATTAGTCCCTCAACTAGGTTTGTCGTCAATTCTCCAAAACCAACTAGGGGTGGCACTAGATGCACTTACACCATTTTTGTTTGGAAAGTGATATTTAGTTAATTATTTTTGCAGATGATTAATAGATAAGTTCCTCACACCCAGCAATTTATTTTAGAATTTTTGGGGTTCCAGATCTTGCGCTAGCTACAGATTACTACATACTGTTCTGTTTTTGACAGATTCTGTTTTTCGTGTGTTGTTTGCTTATTTTGATGAATCTATGGCTAGTAAAATAGTTTATAAACCATAGAGAAGTTGGAATACAGTAGGTATAACACCATACAGTACCTTGAAGTGGTCTTTTATTTTCTTTCGCTAACGGAGCTCACGAGATTTTCTACTTTAAGTTTTGTGTTGTGAAGTTCTCAAGTTTTGGGTAAAGATTTGATGGATTATAGAACAAGGAGTGGCAAGAGCCTAAGCTTGGGTATGCCCATGGCACCCCCAAGATAATCTAAGGACACCTAAAAGCCAAAGCTTGGGGATGCCCCGAAAGGCATCCCCACTTCCGTCTACTTCTAACGGTAACTTTACTTGGAGGTATATTTTTATTCACCACATGATATGTGTTTTACTTGGAGCGTCTTGTATGATTTGAGTCTTTACTTTTTAGTTCACCACAATCATCCTTGATGTACACACCTTTTGAGAGAGCCATATATGATTTGGAATTTGTTAGCATACTCTATGTGCTTCGCTTATATCTTTTGAGTTATATAGTTTTGCTCTAGTACTTCACTTATATCTTTTAGAGCACGGTGGTGGATTTGTTTCATAGAAACTATTGATCTCTCATGCTTCACTTAGATTATTTTGAGAGTCTTAAATAGCATGGTAATTTTCTTAAAATCCTAATATGCTTGGTATACAAGATTAATAATAAAACTTTCTTACGAGTGTGTTGAATACTATGAGAAGTTCGATGCTTGATAATTGTTTTGAGATATGAAGATGGTGATATTAAAGTTGTGCTAGTTGAGTAGTTGTGAATTTGAGAAATGCTTGTGTTAAAGTTTGTGATTCCCGTAGCATGCACGTATGGTGAACCGTTATGTGATAAAGTCGGAGCATGATTTATTTATTGATTGTCTTCCTTATGAGTGGCGGTCGGGGACGAGCGATGGTCTTTTCCTACCAATCTATCCCCCTAGGAGCATGCGCGTAATACTTTGCTTTGATAACTTGTAGATTTTTGCAATAAGTATATGAGTTCTTTATGACTAATGTTGAGTCCATGGATTATACGCACTCTCACCCTTCCACCTTTGCTAGCCTCTCTAATACCGCGCACCTTTCGCCGGTATCATACACCCACCATATACCTTCCTCAAAACAGCCACCATACCTACCTATTATGGCATTTCCATAGCCATTCCGAGATATATTCCCATGCAAGTTTCCACCATTCCGTTTATTATGACACACTCCATCATTGTCATATTGCTTAGCATGATCATGTAGTTGACATCGTATTTGTGGCAAAGCCACCATTCATAATTCTTTCATACATCTCACTCATGAGTCATTTCATATCCCGGTACACCACCGGAGGCATTCATATAGGGTCATATTTGTCCTAAGTATCGAGTTGTAATTCTTGAGTTGTAAGAAAAATAAAAGTGTGATGATCATCATTATTAGAGCATTGTCCCAGTGAGGAAAGGATGATGGAGACTATGATTCCCCCACAAGTCGGGATGAAACTCCAGACGAAAAATAAAAATAAAAGAGAAAGAAAAGAGGCCATAAAAAATAGGAAAGGCCCAAATTAAAAAAAAGAAAAAAATGAGAGAAAAATAGAGAAGGGGCAATGCTACTATCCTTTTACCACACTTGTGCTTCAAAGTAGCACCATGTTATTCATAGTAGAGAGTCTCTCATGTTATCACTTCCATATACTAGTGGGAATTTTTCATTATAGAACTTGGCTTGTATATTCCAATGATGGGCTTCCTCAAATTGCCCTAGGTCTTCATGAGCAAGCAAGTTGGATGCACACCCACTTAGTTTCTTTTTGAGCTTTGATAAACTTATAGCTCTAGTGCATTCGTTGCATGGCAATCCCTACTCACTCACATTGATATCTATTGATGGGCATCTCCATAGCCCGTTGATACGCCTAGTTGATGTGAGACTATCTTCTCCCTTTTTGTCTTCTCCACAACCACCGTTCTATTCCACCTATAAGTGTTATGTCCATGGCTCATGCTCATGTATTGCGTGAAAATTGAATTTTTTTTGAGAATGTCAAAAGTATGAAACAATTGCTTGGCTTGTCATCGGGGTTGTGCATGATTTAAATATTTTGTGTGGTGAAGATGGAGCATAGCCAGACTATATGATTTTGTAGGGATAACTTTCTTTGGCCATGTTATTTTGAGAAGACATAATTGCTTTGTTAGTATGCTTGAAGTATTATTATTTTTATGTCAATATTAAACTTTTGTCTTGAATCTTTCGGATCTGAATATTCATACCACAATTAAGAAGAATTAGATTAAAATTATGCCAAGTAGCACTCTGCATCAAAAATTCTGTTTTTATCATTTACCTACTCGAGGATGAGCATGAATTAAGCTTGGGGATGCTTGATACGTCTCCAACGTATCTATAATTTTTTCTTGCTACATGCTATATTATCTATTGTTTTGGACATTATTGAGCTTTATTATCCACTTTTATATTATTTTTGGGACTAACCTATTAACCGGAGGCCCAGCCTAGAATTGCTATTTTTTTGCCTGTTTTAGGGTTTCGAAGAAAAGGAATATCAAGCGGAGTCCAAACGGAATGAAACCTTCGGGAACGTGATTTTCTCAACAAACAAGACCCGAGAGACTTGGACCCTACGTCAAGACACAAAAGAGGAGGCCACAAGGTAGGGGGCACGCCTACCCCCCCCCCCCAGGTGCGCCCTCCACCCTCGTGGGCCCCCTGTTGCTCCACTGACATACTCCTTCCTCCTATATATACCTATGTACCCCCAAACGATCAGATACGGAGCCAAAAACCTAATTCCACCGCCGCAACTTTTTGTATCCACGAGATCACATCTTGGGGCCTGTTCCGGAGCTTCGCCGGAGGGGGCATCGATCAGGGAGGGCTTCTACATCAACACCATAGCCTCTTCGATGAAGTGTTAGTAGTTTACCTCAGACCTATGGGTCCATAGTTATTAGCTAGATGGGTTCTTCTCTCTTCTTGGATCTCAATACAATGTTATTCCCCTCTCTTGTGGAGAACTATTCGATGTAATCTTCTTTTTGCGGTGTGTTTGTTGAGACCGATGAATTGTGGGTTTATGATCAAGTCTATCTATGAATAATATTTGAATCTTCTCTGAATTCTTTTATGTATGATTGGTTATCTTTGCAAGTCTCTTCGAATTATCAGTTTGGTTTAGCCTACTAGATTGATCTTTCTTGCAATAGGAGAAGTGCTTAGATTTGGGTTCAATCTTGCGGTGTCCTTTCCCAGTGACAGTAGGGGCAGCAAGGCACGTATTGTATTATTGCCATCGAGGATAACGAGATGGGGTTTATATCATATTGCATGAGTTTATCCCTCTACATCATGTCATCTTGCTTAAAGCGTTACTCTGTTCTCTTGAACTTAATACTCTAGATGCATGCTGAATAGCGGTCGATGTGTGGAGTAATAGTAGTAGATGCAGGCAAGAGTCTGTCTACTTGTTTCGGACGTGATGCCTATATACATGATCATACCTAGATATTCTCATAACTATGCTCAATTCTGTCAATTGCTCAACAGTAATTTGTTCACCCACCGTAGAATACTTATGCTCTCGAGAGAAGCCACTAGTGAAACCTATGGCCCCCGGGTCTATCTTTATCATATTAATCCCCTACTACTTAGTTATTTACTTTACTTTTTACTTTGCCTTTATTTTACCTTGCATCTTTATCACTAAAATACCAAAAATATTATCTTATCATATGTATCAGATCTCACTCTCGTAAGTGGCCGTGTAGGGATTGACAACCCCTATTTGCGTTGGTTGCGAGGATTTATTTGTTTTGTGCAGGTACGAGGGACTCGCGCGTAGCCTCCTACTGGATTGATACCTTGGTTCTCAAACACTGAGGGAAATACTTACACTACCTGGCTGCATCATCCCTTCCTCTTCGGGGAAAACCAACGCAGTGCTCAAGAGGTAGCACCACACAGTTGTCTACTTTAAAATACAGTTCGTGTTGTTTTCTCCAGGCCACTGCCAGTGCCTTCTAGTGATTTGTCCTTTGTAATGTTAATATGCAATCTAATGCTCGGTTAATAGTTTGGTCCTCTTAAATGTAATGTTCAGTTAACACTTTGGTCCAACAATTGCTACATTTCGTAGTACTGTTCTCAAACATTCTTTGTTTTGTTAGCTGTCTTATCTTCTAGTACATGTTTCTATTCTGCAATGTCATGCTCAGTTAACTATTTTGGTTCATTTGGTATGTTGTCCATTTAACTGTTTGGTTCAGTTCTACAATTTGATTTTCATTTCTTGTGGGTACAATTTTGTATTGTTATGCATGTGACACCAATCGAATTTGGTTGTACTCAATACATATTCTATTGATAGTATGGCAATTCTCAGTTAACCTGATCAAAATCTTCCTTATGTTTGTTGCAGGGAAACAATGGGAGACACTGCGGTTTACCATCGAGGTCTGTTCAAGCATGGTCCTTTGGCTAATAGCACATTATCATGCAGTTGCAGGAATCATTCTATGTTGGGGAACGCAATACTTCAAAAAATTTACCTACGGTCACGCAAGATCTATCTAGGAGATGCATAGCAAAGAGAGGGGAGAGTGTGTCCACGTACCCTCGTAGACTGAAAGCGGAAGCATTTAGTAACGCGGTTGATGTAGTCGAACGTCTTCGTGATCCAACCGATCCAAGTACCGAACGCACGGTACCTCCGTGATCAGCACACGTTCAGATCGATGATGTCCCTCGAACTCTTGATCCAGTTGAGGCCGAGGGAGAGTTCTATCAGCACGACGGCGTGGTGACAGTGATGATGAAGTTACCGATGCAGGGCTTCGCCTAAGCACTACAGCAATATGGCCGAGGTGTGTAATTATGGAGGGGGCACCGCACACGGCTAAAAGATCAACTTGTGTCTTTGGGGTGCCCCTTGTCTTCGTATATAAAGGAGGGAGAGGGAGAGTCAGCCGGCCCTAGGGGGCGCGCCAAGGTGTGGAGTCCTACTAGGGCTCCCTAGTCCTAGTAGGATTCCACCTCCCACACGGAGTAGGAAAGGGGGAAGGGATAAGGAGAAGGAAAGGGGGGTCGGCCCCCTTCTCCTAGTCCTAATCGGCCTCCTGCCCAGGGGGGCGCACCAGCCCCTTGTGGGCTGGTGTCCTTCCCTCTTATGGCCCATAAGGCCCATTATACGTCTCCAACGTATCTATAATTTTTGATTGTTCCATGCTATTATATTATCCATCTAGGATGTTTTATATGCTATTTTATATGATTTTTGGGACTAACCTAGAGCCCAGTGCCAGCTTCTGTTTTTTCCTTGTTTTTGAGTTTTACAGAAAAGGAATGCCAAACGGAGTCCAATTGACGTGCCAATTTTTGATGATTTTTTTGGACCAAAAGAAGCCCCCGGAGTAAAATAGTTGGGCTAGAAGAGTCCCGAGCCGTCCACAACATAGGAGGGCGAGCCTAGGGGGTAGGGCGCGCCCTCCACCCTCGCGGACGACTCGGGCACCTCCCTGACTTGTTCCCGACGCCAAAAATTCCTATAAATACTAACCTCCAAAAAATAACCTAGATCGGGAGTTCTGCCGCCGCAAGCCTCTGTAGCCACCGAAAACCAATCTAGACTCGTTCCGGCACCCTGTCGGAGAGGGGGATCCCTCTCCGGTGGCCATCTTCATCATCCCGGCGCTCTCCATGACAAGGAGGGAGTAGTTCACCCTCGGGGCTGAGGGTATGTACCAGTAGCTATGTGTTTGATCTCTCTCTCTCTCTCGTGTTCTTGATATTGCATGTTCTTGATGTATCGTGAGCTTTGCTACTATAGTTGGATCTTATGATGCCCCCCTCTACTCTCTTGTAATGGATTGATTTTTTCCCTTTGAAGTTATCTTATCGGATTGAGTCTTTAAGGATTTGAGAACACTTGATGTATGTCTTGCATGTGCTTATCTGTGGTGACAATGGGATATCACGTGATCTACTTGATGTATGTTTTGGTGATCAACTTGCGAGTTCCGTGACCTCGTGAACTTATGCATAGGGTTTGGCACACGTTTTCATCTTGACTCTCCGGTAGAAACTTTGGGGCACTCTTTGAAGTTCTTTGTGTTGGTTGAATAGATGAATCGAAGATTGTGTGATGCATATCGTATAATCATTCCCGCGGATACTTGAGGTGACATTGGAGTATGTAGGTGACATTAGGGTTTTGGTTGATTTGTGTCTTAAGGTGTTATTCTAGTACGAACTCTATGATAGATTGAACGAAAAGAATAGCTTCGTGTTATTTTACTACGGACTCTTGAATAGATCAATCAGAAAGGATAACTTTGAGGTGGTTTCGTACCCTACAATAATCTCTTCGTTTGTTCTCCACTATTAGTGACTTTGGAGTGACTCTTTGTTGCATGTTGAGGGCTATTTATATGATCCAATTATGATTATTGTTGAGAGAACTTGCACTAGTGAAAGTATGAACCCTAGGCCTTGTTTCCTAGCATTGCAATATCGTTTACGCTCACTTTTACCACTTGCTACCTTGCTGTTTTTATATTTTCAGATTACAAAAACCTATATCCACCATCCATATTGCACTTGTATCACCATCTCTTCGCCGAACTAGTGCACCTATACAATTTACCATTGTATTGGGTGTGTTAGGGACACAAGAGACTCTTTGTTATCTGGTTGTAGGGTTGTTTGAGAGAGACCATCTTCATCCTACGCCTCCCACGGATTGATAAACCTTAGGTCATCCACTTGAGGGAAATTTGCTGCTGTCCTACAAACCTCTGCACTTAGAGGCCCAACAACGTCTATAAGAAGAAGGTTGTGTAGCAGACATCAAGCTCTTTTCTGACGCCATTGTCGGGGAGGTTAGAGCTTGAAGGTATATCTTTAGATCTTGCAATCGAATCTTTTAGTTTCTTGTTTTATCACTAGTTTAGTTTATAAAAGAAAACTACAAAAAAATGGAATTAAGGTTGCCTCATATGCTTCATCTTTTTAATGTCTTTCGTGAAAATAAGGATTCCAATAATTGTGCCAAATTGTTAGAAGAAGAATGTATTAAAATGTTTGGCACTAAACCTTTGGATGATGAGCATGATTGCAATGTTGTTAGTATGAATTCTTTGAATACCCATGATGCTAATGATATTCAAAGCCACAAGCTTGGGGATGCTATGTTTCATGAAGATGATATTTTTTGTCCCCCAAGTTTTGATGAGCAAATTTATTATGATGAGAGTATGCCCCCTATTTATGATGATCATTGTGATGACTTGTATGCTATAAAGAATAATGATAGCATGAAACTTGTCATCATGATTTTAACTTTCAATTGGATTATGCTTCACATGATAGTTATTTTTTTGAGTTTGCTCCCACTACTATTCATGAGAAGAAATTTGCTTATGTGGAGAGTAATAAAAATTCTATGCTTGTGGCTCATGAAAAGAATGCTTTATGTGATAGTTATATTGTTGAATTCATTCATTATGCTACTGAAAATTATTATGAGGGAAGAATATATGCTTGTAGGAATTGCAATAATACCAAGTTTCCTCTCTATGTGCTTAAAGTTTTGAAGTTATGCTTGATTTGCTTTCCTATGCTAGTTGATTATTGTTCCCATAAGTTGTTTGCTCACAAAATCCCTATGAATAGGAAGTGGGTTAGACTTAAATGTGCTAGTCATATTCTTCATGATGCTCTCTTTATGTTTCAATTCTTATCTTTTATGTGAGCATCATTGAAATCATCATGCCTAGGTAGGGGCGTTAAACGATATCGCTTGTTGGGAGGCAACCCAATTTTATTTTTGTTATTTAATTTTTGCTCCTGTTTAGTAATAAATAATTCATTTAGACTCTGTTTAGATGTGGTTTTATGTTTTAATTAATGTTTGTGCCAAGTAGAACCTTTGGGAAGACTTGGGTGAAGTCTTTGCGATCTTGCTGTAAGAAAACAGAAACTTTTGCGCTCACGAGATTAGCTGCCATTTTTTACTGGAGAGTGTGTTTAGGTTCATTCTTTTTGCAGAGGATTAATAGACAAATTCCTCAGGGCCACCAATTTATTTCATAATTTTTGGAGTGACAGAAGTATTTGAATGATACAGATTACTACAGACTGTTCTGTTTTTGATAGATTCTGTTTTCTATGTGTTGTTTACTTATTTTGATGAATCTATGAGTAGTATCGGAGGGTATGAACCATAGAGAAGTTGGGATACAGTATATATTACACCAATATAAATTTATAATGAGTTCATAACAGTACCAAAAGTGGTGATTTATTTTCTTATACTAACGGAGCTCATGAGATTTTCTGTTGTGAAGTTTTCAAGTTTTGGGTAAATATTAGATGGACTATGGAATAAGGAGTGGCAAGAGCCTAAGCTTGGGGATGCCCAAGGCACCACAAGGTACCATTCAAGGACAACCAAGAGCCTAAGCTGGGGGATTCCCCGGATGGCATCCCCTCTTTCGTCTTCGTCTATCGGTAACTTTACTTGGAGCTATATTTTTATTCACCACATGATATGTGTTTTGCCTGGAGCATCATTTTATTTTGTTTTGTTTTTCTTTCTGTTTGAATAATATCCCAAGATCTTAAATTCTTAAATTTAGAGAGTCTTCACATAGTTACATAATTATTCAACTACTCATTGATCTTCACTTATATCTTTCGGAGTAGTTTGTTGTTTGCTCTAGTGCTTCACTTATATCTTTTTAGAGCATGGTGGTAGTTTTATTTTATATAAATTATTGATCTCTCATACTTCACTTATATTATTTTGAGAGTCTTTTACAACAGCATGGTAATTTGCTTTGGTTATGAATTTAGTCCTAATATGATGGGCATCCAAGATGGGTATAATAAAAACTTTCATATAGGTGCATTGAATACTATGAGAAGTTTGATACTTGATTTTTTTTTGAGATATGAAGATGGTAATATTAGATTCGTGCTAGTTGAGTAATTGTGAATTTGAGAAATACTTTTTTTGAGGTTTGCAAGTCCCGTAGCATGCATGTGTGGTAACCGTTGTGTGACAAATTTGAAGCATGAGGTGTTTCTTTGATTGCCTTCCTTATGAGTGGAGGTCGGGGACGAGCGATGGTCTTTTCCTACCAATCTATCCCCCTAGGAGCATGCGCGTAGTGCTTGGTTTTTGATGACTTGTAGATTTTTGCAATAAGTATGTGAGTTCTTTATGACTAATGTTGAGTCCATGGATTATACGCACTGTCACCCTTCCATCATTGCTAGCCTCTTCGGTACCGTGCATTGCCCTTTCTCACCTCGAGAGTTGGTGCAAACTTCGCCGGTGCATCCAAACCCCGTGATATGATATGCTCTGTCACACATAAACCTCCTTATATCTTCCTCAAAACAGCCACCATACCTACCTATTATGGCATTTCCATAGCCATTCCGAGATATATTGTCATGCAACTTTCCCCCGTTACGTTTATTATGACACGCTTCATCATTGTCATATTGCCTTGCATGATCATGTAGTTGATATCGTATTTGTGGCAAAGCCACCATGCATAATTTATCATACATGTCACTCTTGATTTCCCGATACACCGCCGGAGGCATTCATATAGAGTCATATTTTGTTCTAGTATCGAGTTGTAATCATTGAGTTGTAAATAAATAGAAGTGCGATGATCATCATTAATCGAGCATTGTCACAAATAAAAAAAAAGAAGGGCCAAAAAAGAGAGAAAAAATAAATAAAAAGGGACAATGCTACTATACTTTTTTCCACACTTGTGCTTCAAATTAGAACCATAATCTTTATGATAGAGAGTCTCTTATTTTGTCACTTTCATATACTAGTGGGAATTTTTCATTATAGAACTTGGCTTGTATATTCCAACAATGGGCTTCCTCAAATGCCCTAGGTCTTTGTGAGCAAGCAAGTTGGATGCACACCCACTTAGTTTCTTTTGATGAACTTTCATACATTTTATAGCTCTAGTGCATCCGTTGCATGGCAATACCTACTCCTCGCATTGACATCAATTGATGGGCATCTCCATAGCCCGTTGATTAGTCGCATCAATGTGAGACTTTCTCCTTTTTTCTCTTCTGCACACAACCCCCATCATTATATTCTATTCCACCCATAATGCTATGTCCATGGCTCACGCTCATGTATTGCATGAAAGTTGAAAAGAGTTTGAGATTACTAAAGTATGAAACAATTGCTTGGCTTGTCATCAGGGTTGTGCATGATGAGATCATTTTTTGTGACGAAAATGAAGCATAGCCAAACTATATGATTTTGTAGGGATAAGCTTTCTTTGGCCATGTTATTTTGAGAAGACATAATTGCTTGGTTAGTATGCTTGAGGTATTATTATTTTTATGTCAATATTAAACTTTTGTCTTGAATCTTATGGATCTGAATATTCTTGCCACAATAAAGAAGATTACATTGATAAATATGTTAGGTAGCATTCCACATCAAAAATTCTGTTTTTATCATTTACCTGCTCGAGGACGAGCAGGAATTAAGCTTGGGGATGCTTGATACGTCTCCAACGTATCTATAATTTTTATTGTTCCATGCTATTATATTAGCCATCTAGGATGCTTTATGTGCATTTATATGCTATTTTATATTATTTTGATATCTATAATTTTATGATTTTTTTTGGACCAAAAGAAGCCCCCGGAGTAAAATAGTTGGGCCAGAAGAGTCCCGAGCCATCCATGAGATAGGAGGGCAAGCCCAGGGGGTAGGGCGCGCCCTCTACCCTCGTGGACGACTCGGGCACCTCCCTGACTTGTTCCCAGCGCCAAAAATTCCTATAAATACTGAAACCTCTAGAAAATAACCTAGACTGGAGTTCCGCCGCTGCAAGCCTCTGTAGCCACCGAAAACCAATCTAGACCCGTTCCGGCACCCTGCTGGAGGGGGGGATCCCTCTCCGGTGGTCATATTCATCATCATGGCGCTCTCCATGACGAGGAGGGAGTAGTTCACCCTCAGGGCTGAGGGTATGTACCAGTAGCTATGTGTTTGATCTCTCTCTCTCTCTCTCGTGTTCTAGATATCGCACGATCTTGATGTATCGCGAGCTTTGCTATTATAGTTGGATCTTATGATGCCCCCCCTCTACTCTCTTTTAATGGATTGATTTTTTCCCTTTGAAGTTATCTTATCGGATTGAGTCTTTAAGGATTTGAGAACACTTGATGTATGTCTTGCATGTGCTTATCTGTGGTGACAATGGGATATCAAGTGATCTACTTGATGTATGTTTTGGTGATCAACTTGCGAGTTCCGTGACCTCGTGAACTTATGCATAGGGGTTGGCACACGTTTTCATCTTGACTCTCCGGTAGAAACTTTCGGGCACTCTTTGAAGTTCTTTGTGTTGGTTGAATAGATGAATCTGAGATTGTGTGATGGATATCGTATAATCATTCCCGCGGATACTTGAGGTGACATTGGAGTATCTAGGTGACATTAGGGTTTTGGTTGATTTGTGTCTTAAGGTGTTATTCTAGTACAAACTCTATGATAGATCGAATAAAAAGAATAGCTTCGTGTTATTTTACTACGGACTCTTGAATAGATTGATCAGAAAGGATAACTTTGAGGTGGTTTCGTACCCTACAATAATCTCTTCATTTGTTCTCCGCTATTAGTGACTTTGGAGTGACTCTTTGTTGCATGTTGAGGGATATTTATATGATCCAATTATGTTATTATTGTTGAGAGAACTTGCACTAGTGAAAGTATGAACCCTAGGCCTTGTTTCCTAGCATTGCAATACCGTTTACGCTCACTTTTAACACTTGCTACCTTGCTGTTTTTATATTTTCATATTACAAAAACCTATATCTACCATCCATATTGCACTTGTGTCACCATCTCTTCTCCGAACTAGTGCACCTATACAATTTACCATTGTATTGGGTGTGTCGGGGACACAAGAGACTCTTGGTTATTTGGTTGCAGGGTTGTTTGAGAGAGACCATCTTCATCCTACGCCTCCCACGGATTGATAAACCTTAGGTCATCCACTTGAGGGAAATTTGCTGATGTCCTACAAACCTCTGCACTTGGAGGCCCAACAACGTCTACAAGAAGAAAGTTGTGTAGTAGACATCAGCCCATAACTTCTTCCGGGGGTTCCGGTAACCTCCCGGTACTCCGGAAAAATGCCGAACCACTCGGAACCATTCTGATGTCCAAATGCAACCTTCAAATATATGAATCTTTACCTCTCGACCATTTGGAGACTCCTCGTCATGTCCATGATCTCATTCGGGACTCCGAACAAACTTCGGTACATCAAATCACATAATTCATAATACAAATCGTCATCAAACGTTAAGAGTGCGGACCCTACGGGTTCGAGAACTATGTAGACATGATCAAGACACATCTCCGATCAATAACCAATAGCGGAACCTGGATGCTCATATTGGTTCCTACATATTCTATGAAGATCTTTATTGGTCAAACCGCATAACATACGTTGTTCCCTTTGTCATCGGTATGTTACTTGCCCGAGATTCGATCGTCGGTATCATCATACCTAGTTCAATCTCGTTACCGGCAAGTCTCTTTACTCGTTCCGTAATGCATCATCCCGTGGCCAACTCATTAGTCACATTGCTTGCAAGTCTCATAGTGATGTGCATTACCGAGAGGGCCCAGAGATACCTCTCATATACACGGAGTGACAAATCCTAATCTCGATCTATGCCAACTCAACAAACACCACCCGGAGACACCTGTAGAGCATCTTTATAATCACCCAGTTACGTTGTGATGTTTGATAGCACACAAGGTGTTCCTCCGGTATTTGGGAGTTGCATAATCTCATAATATGAGGAACATGTATAAGTTATGAAGAAAGCAATAGCAATAAACTAAACGATCATAGTGCTAAGCTAACGGATGGGTCTTGTCCATCACATCATTCTATAATGATGTGATCCCGTTTATCAAATGACAACACATGTATATGGCTAGGAAACTTAACCATCTTTGATTAACGAGCTAGTCAAGTAGAGGCATACTAGGGACACTTTGTTTGTCTATGTATTCACACATGTACTAAGTTTTCGGTTAATACAATTCTATCACGAATAATAAACATTTATCATGATATAAGGAAATATAAATAACAACTTTATTATTGCCTCTAGGGCATATTTCCTTCAGTCTCCCACTTGCCCTAGAGTCAATAATCTAGTTCACATCGTCATGTGATTTCACACCAATAGTTCACATCTTTATGTGATTAGTTTACATATTCATGTGACTAATACCCAAAGGGTTTACTAGAGTCAATAATCTAGTTCACATCACTATGTGATTAACACACAAAGAGTGATCATGTTTTGCTTGTGAGAGAAGTTTAGTCTATGGATTTGCAACATTCAGATCCATATGTATTTTGCAAATTTCTATGTCCACAATACTCTGCACGGAGCTACTCTAGCTAATTTCTCCCACTTTCAATATGTATCTAGATCGAGACTTAGAGTCATCTAGATTGGTGTCAAAAGCTTGCATCGACGTAACTCTTTACGACGAACTCTTTTATCACCTCCATAACCGAGAAATATTTCCTTAGTCCTCTAAGGATAATTTTGACTGCTGTCCAGTGATCTACTCCTAGATCACTATTGTACTCCTTTGCCAAAATCATGCTAAGGTATACAATAGGTGTGGTACACAGCATAGCATACTTTATAGAACCTATGACTGAGGCATAGGGAATGACTTTTCATTCTCTTTCTATTTTCTGCCGTGGTCGGGTTTTGAGTCTTTACTCAACTTCACACCTTGCAACACAGGAAAGAACTCCTTATTTGACTGATCCATTTTGAACTCCTTCAAAATCTTGTCAAGGTATGTACTCATTGAAAAAACTTATCAAGCGTATTGATCTATATCTATTGATCTTGATGCTCAATATGTAAGCAGCTTTACTGAGGTCTTTCTTTGAAAAACTCCTTTCAAACACCCCTTTATGCTTTCCAGAAAATTCTACATCATTTCTGATCAACAATATGTCATTCACATATACTTATCAGAAAGGCTGTAGTGCTCCCACTCACTTTCTTGTAAATACGGGCTTCACCACAAGTCTGTATAAAACTATATGCTTTGATCAACTCATCAAAGCGTATATTCCAACTCCGAGATGCTTGCACCAGTCCATAGATGGATCGCTGGAGCTTGCACACTCTGTTAGCATCTTTAGGATTTACAAAACCTTCTGGTTGCATCATATACAACTCTTCTTTTATAAATCCATTAAGGAATGTAGTTTTGATATCCATTTGCCAGATTTCATAAAATGCGGCAACTGCTAACATGATTCGGACAGACTTTTAAGCATCGATACGAGTGAGAAAATCTCATCGTAGTCAACACCTTGAACTTGTCGAAGACCTTTTGCAACAATTCGAGCTTTGTAGATAGTAACACTACTATCAGCGTCCGTCTTCCTCTTGAAGATCCATTTATTCTGAATGGCTCACCGATCATCGGGAAAGTCAATCAAAGTCCATACTTTGTTCTCATACATGGATCCCATCTCAGATTTCATGGCCTTAAGCCATTTCGCGGAATCTGGGCTCATCATCGCTTCCTTATAGTTCATAAGTTCGTCATGGTCTAGTAACATGACTTCTAGAACAGGATTACTGTACCACTCTGGTGCGGAACGTATTCTGGTTGACCTACGAGGTTCGGTAGTAACTTGATCTGAAGTTTCATGATCATCATCATTAACTTTCCACTAATTGGTGTAGGCATCACTGGAACTGATTTTTGTGATGAACTACATTCCAGTTCAGGAGAAGGTACAATTACCTCATCAAGTTCTACCTTCCTCCTACTCACTTATTTCGAGAGAAACTCCTTCTTTAGAAAGGATCCACTCTTAACAACAAAGATCTTGCCTTCGGATCTATGATAGAAGGTGTACCCAACAGTTTTTTTTGGTATCCTATGAAGACGCACTTCTCTGATTTGGGTTTGAGCTTATCAGGCTGAAACTTTTTCACATAAGCATCGCAACCCCAAACTTTAAGAAACGACAGCTTAGGTTTCTTGCTAAACCACAGTTCATACGGTGTCATCTCAATGGATTTTTAGACGGTGCCCTATTTAACGTGAATGCAATTGTCTCTAATGCATAACCCCAAAACACTAGTGGTAAATTGGTAAGAGACATCATAGATTGCACCATATCTAATAAAGTACGGTTATGACGTTCGAACACACCATTACGCTGTGGTGTTCTAGGTGGTGTGAGTTGCGAAATTATTCGACATTGTTTCAATTGAAGGCCAAACTCATAACTCAAATATTTTGTCTCCGTGATCAAATCATAGAAACTTTATTTTCTTGTTATGATGATTCTCCACTCCACTCTAAAATTCTTTGAACTTTTCAAATGTTTTAGACTTGTGTTTCATTGAGTATATATACTCATATATGCTCAAATCATCTATGAAGGTCAGAAAATAACGATACCCGCCGCGAGCCTCAACACTCATTGGATCGCATACATCAGTATGTATTATTTCTAATAAGTCTGTTGCTCTCTCCATTGTTCTAGAGAATGGAGTCTTAGTCATCTTGCCCATAAGGCATGGTTCGCAAGCATCAAGTGATTCCAAAAGCCTATCAGCATGGAGTTTCTTTCACGTGCTTTACACCAATATGACCTAAACGGCAGTGCCACTAGTATTTTGCACTATCATTATCAACTTTGCATCTTTTGGCATCAATATCATGAATATGTGTATCACTACGATCGAGATTCAATAAACCATTCACCTTAGGTGTATGACCACAGAAGGTTTTATTCATGTAAACAGAATAGCAATTATTCTTGGACTTAAATGAATAATTGTATTACAATAAACATGATCCAATCATATTATGCTCAACGCAAACACCAAATAACATTTATTTTAGGTTCAACACTAATCCCGAAGGTAAAGGGAGTGTGCGATGGTGATATTATCAACCTTTGGAATCATTTCCAACACACATCGTCACCTCGCCCTCAACTAGTATTTGTTCATTTTGTAACTCCTGTTTCGAGTTACTAATCATAGCAATTGAACCAGTATCAAATACCTAGGGGCTAATATGAATACTAGTAAAGTACACATCAATAACATGTATATCATATATATACTTTTGTTCACTTTGCCATCCTTCTTATCCGCCAAGTATTTGGGCAGTTCCGCTTCTAGTGGTCATTTCCTTTGGAGTAGAAGCACTCGGTTTCAGGCTTGGGTCTGTGACGCCCGGATAATTAAGCTACAGTAATTCCCTGCTAATGATGCCATGTCATCATAGTTACTGTTGATAAATCGCGTTGATTCAAACCCCGTTCAAATTCTATTTTAAAAACCAAGTCAAACTTTAAAGTTTTCAAATGTCAAAGCAAAATGTTCGTTGGGTTGCAAATATTCACTAGCTAATTATCATGTGGCAACCAACATCATTTGGCTCTCCCTTTAATCCCTGGGACAATATAAAGTGGCCCAACAACATATTAATTGACCTATTCAATTTCTAAAAATTCTTGAACAATTTTGTTGGCTCTAAAACTTTTTATGCAACACCGCAATGTTGTTCTTGAATTGTGTGTCAGATTTCATGATTGACTAAATTCATTTGGTCACTCAAATTAATACGAAACAATAGCTAACTTAACTACATAAAAAGAAAAATCAATAAAACAAAACAAAGAAAAACAAAAGGCTCCCTTCCCCACTGGGCCGTGGCCCACCTGGAGCACCAGACCACCTGGCTGGCCCACTTCTCCCTCTCCCTTACCCCCCCCACACACCAAAAATATCTAGACGGATCGTCCCACTCCCCACGTCTTCCTCTCTCTCCCCTCCTCTCGGTTGGATCGGGATCGAGCCCGATGCCGTCCTCGGCGCCACCTCCCCGGTGCCCTCGTCGCCGCCCTTTCGCCGGTGCCACCTCGCCGGAAGCCTCGGCCTCCTCCCGAAGCCCCCCTTGTCGCGATGCCTCGGACGCCACTGCCTCGTCCCGATCTGGCGCCGCGCCTCCCCGAACGCCGCCACCTCACTGCACCGTCGCCGTCCCTGCCGTCGACCACCGCCATCCCGAGCTCCGACGCCTCCCCGGGTTCACTTTAGCACCTCTACAGGGCCTCGTGAGCACGCTCCCCTCTCCCGCCTTCCCGCTCCTCTGCCTTGGCCTGCGCGCCCCGCGTCGCCATTGCCTGCTCGCCGCACGCGGCCTCCCGAACGAGTGTGTGGTCGCGTCCCGCCTGACGCCCGACCGCCGCGCCCCACAGATGCGTCCGGCTAGCCTCGCCTCGCCCTGCTGCCCTCCCGTGCGCGCCCGCGACGCCGCGCGCGCACACGCGCGACCCTGTCCGCCGTGGCCTCACCCCGCTGAGGCTTCTATTGTCGCTGCCGGCGCCTTCCTGCTCGATGTGTCCGCCTCCGCCCCTGTCCCGCTGCTCGCCGCCCGCGGCGTCGGTCCGCCGCAACCACGGCCTTCCCCCGCTCCGGCCACCACCGCACCCTCGCCCCCGCACGCGCCCATGGCCGCCGCCGCCCGGCCCTTGCTGCGGACCTGCTCCGCCCAAGCTGCCGCTCGCCGCTGCCCCCTGCAGCACTGCCTCCCATGCGCGTGCCTGTCGGCGCTCCCGCCTCGCCGGCCACCACCCACCAGCCGCGCCGGCGCCGTCCCTTGCCGCGGCCTCGCCCGCACGTGCCCGCAATCGCTACACCCGCGTGCCCGCTAGCCCCTATGCCACTTACACTTGGGGCCCAACCCCTAAAAACGGAAATGAAAGGGTTTAAAAAAAGAATTAAAAATAATAATAATTAAAATTAATTAATTAATTAACTTAACTAATCTTGTTAATTAACCTAATTAACTTATTAACTAATTAAACTGTTAATTAGTGGTATTCAATGACAACCGAGACCCACGTGCTAGTTTGACTAACCAAACAGACTGTTGACTGATGACATCATGCTGATGTCAGGCTGACACAGTAATGGCTTTTATCTATTTAATTTAATTTTGTTAATTTCGAAAATCATTTAAAACTTTGAAAATTAATAGAAGATGAGACTCAATATTTGCCTTCCGCTTCTATAGTTTCCCAGATGAGATTCATCTGTCTATTTACCGTGTATGATGCTACTTTCCAAAGGTTTTTGATGTTGCATGTGAAACTTGGTGCTGTTGTGTAATGACGTAACTGAGTGCCGAAGCTATCTGATGTAATTCGATTATGAAATCCTGGTTGTTGTTATACGGATATGAAATATCTAGTGTGTTTTACAAGAAATATCAATTTGATTAGTACATGGATTATCAATAGCAGGATAATTACCTGCTTATTGGGGGTTTCTATTGCAGACGGTTACTCAGACAACACCGTGGGCGATGAACTCAAACAACCTGCACGGTTTCTAGAAAGTAGGCGTGTTCAATCAACTAACAATCACACACGGCTTTCAGCAGAGAACTGTTTGCATTAGGCCACCTTGCACAAACGTTTCCACATAAAAAACTGTGTGTGATATACATATGAACAGAAATGATTTTCTGGGATTCACCATGTGAGATGTACATACGAACGAAAATAATTGGGTTTCCATGCCCCGCCAGATCGCACACGAGCTCATTTTGTGTGCCAGGAGGGTCTATCCCCGACGATTTCTGGGTCATGTGGGAAGGACCCCCCTATCGCCCACACTCACTTGGCGATGGTTCCAAATGCCGTCGCAGAAAGGGATTTAAAACCGTTTGTATAGCATGTCGTTGTACCAGTGTAACGAATGCGAATCATATAAGCATGATAAAAGCTAACTTGACACTAATTCCCATGTGTCCTCGGGAGCACTTTGCTTTATATAAGAGTTCGTCTAGGCTTATCCTTCGCTATAAAAAGTCTTGGGCCACATTGCTGCACCTTTGCTATATTTTTTACTTGTTACCCGTTACGAATTATCTTATCACAAAACTATCTGTTCCCGATAATTCTAGTGCATGCAGAAAATACCTTGCCGAAAACCGCTTGTCATTTCCTTCCGCTCCTCGTTGGGTTCGACACTCTTACTTATCAAAAGGACTACAATTGATCCGCTATACTTGTGGGTCATCATTGCTTATTGATATGCTTGAGTATTGATGTACTTATGTCAATTATAGACCTATTGCTTTGAATAGTCTAAAAGTCTAAATGTCCTTGCTACAAAAGAAAAGAATATGTGATGAACATGTTAGGCAGCATTCCACGTCAAAAATTCTGTTTTTATCATTTACCTACTCAAGGATGAGCAAGAATTAAGTTTGGAGATGCTGATACGTCTCCAATGTATCTATAATTTTTATTGTTCCATGCTGTTATATTATCAATCTTGGATGTTTTATATTCATTTACTAGTAAATTTATATCATTTTTGGGACTAACCTATTGACATAGTGCCCAATGTCAATTGTTGTTTTTTGCTTGTTTTACTTTGCAGAATATCAATACCAAACGAAGTCCAAATGCCACGAAATTTTTTGGAGATTTTTTTCTGGCAGGAAGGCACCCATGAAGTTTCTGGAGGGCACGAGAGGACGCTCGTTGGGCCCACTAGGCACCATGGTGCAGAAGGGGCCTCCGGCGTGCCCTGGTGTGTAGTGGGGCCCACGGGCTACCTCTGCCTCTATAAATACTCTAAAATCCCCAAAACCCTAGGGGAGTCGACGAAATACTTTTTCCGCCGCCGCAAGTTCCAGAACCATGAGATCCAATCTAGAGGCCTTTTTTGGCACTCTATTGGAGGGGGCAACGATCACTGAGGGGTTCTTCATCATCCTTGTTGCCCCTCCGATGATGCGTGAGTAGTTTACCACAGACCTACGAGCCCGTAGTTAATAGCTAGATGGCTTCTTCTCTCTTTTTGATCTTTAATACAATGTTCTCCTCGATATTCTTGGATATCCATTTGATGTAACTCTTTTTTGTGGTGTGTTTGTTGGGATCCGATGAATTGTGAGTTTATGGTTAGTTCTATCCATGAATATTATTTGAGTATTTGTCGAACTCTTTTATGCATGATTGTTATAGCCTCGTATTTCTTCTCCAAATTTTTGGTTTGGTTTAGCCAACTAGATTGATTTTTCTTTTCATGGAAAAATGTACTTTATTATGGGTTCGATCTTGCGATGCTCAATCTCAGTAACAGAAAGAGACATGACACGCATGTATCATTGCTATTAGGGGTAACAAGATGGGTTTTATTCATACGTGAGTTTATCTTGTCTACATCATGTTATCGTTCTTATCGCATTACTCCGTTTTTCCGTCAACTTAATACACTAGATGCATGCTGGATAGCCGTTGATGTGTGGAGTAATAGCAGTAGATGCAGGCAGGAGTCGGTCTACTAATCTCGGACGTGATGCTTATATACATGATCATTGCCTTGGATATCATCATGATTATTCACTTGTCTATTAATTGTCCAAGAGTAATTTGTTTACCCACCGTATGCTATTTTCTCGAGAGAAGCCTCTAGTGAAAACTATGGCTCCCGGGTCCATTTCCTATCATATTAAATCTAAAAATACCTTGCTACAATTATTTTATTTTATATTTTTGTTAGATCTATTTATCAAAACCTATACAATTTAATCCATCTCAATACCGTTGAGGGATTGACAACACCTCTTACGCGTTGGGTTGCAAGTTTTTGTTGTTTGTGTGCAGGTGTTGTTTACATAATGTTGCTTGACTCTTCTACTGGGCTGATAACATTGGTTTCATAACTAAGGGATAATACTTACTTCTGATGTGCTGCATCATCCTCTCCTCTTCGGGGGAATACCAACGTGGATCACAAGCATTAGACGCTCCAAGCAAAACTCATGATATGTGACAAATAAAAATATAGCTTCAAGTAAAATTAGGGGGTGCCGACCACTGCATTCCAGGAGTTCCATTCCAGTCTTTGCATCACTGACGCTAACGCTTCGACTATAGGGAGGGGGTGCTGAACATGACATATCTGTATCTATCTCCAATTGATCTTTCTATGATATCTAGCCTTGTATAGATTGACTCCTAGAGATATGGTACGGTTAGTTGGATTGTCAGCAAGACATCTCCTATATATATTGTTACCGGCTCCGATGAATACAATTGAGTTGCATCTAATACCTTTCTACACTGTCTTCTCTCCCTTTTCTTTTTTCCTTCTGTTCGTGGTCGCGAGGGTGAAATGGTATGTTTTGCGGGAGCAAGTGATTTTGGTCGAATTCGGAGCGGCAGGCCTCCGAATTGTGGGAGGGAGTTTTACGTGGGAGCCAAAACGGACTAAATTGCCTCTACGCATTGCTGCCACTGAAATACCAATTCAGAGGGTGTTTGTTTCCAGAGACTTATTGGTCTAGGGACTTAAAAAAGTTCCTATAAGTACCATCTAAATCAAACATGAGGGACTTATAGGGACTTAAAGTGGGCATTAGGGACTTATGAAATAAGACTCTCAAGGAGGGACTTATAGAGACTTATAGTTGTAATATGGTCTTATAAAGACTTATAAGTCCCAGGAACTAAACAAATAGAGACAACTTGAAACTTATAAGTTAGGATTAATAAAAGTCTTAGGACTTATGAATCAAAAAGGGCCTCAATTTCCATGGCTTCAATGAAGACATCCAAAGGCGGTGTTAAGTTGTTTGCCGAAATATGGCAAAACTTGAGCCGCACATTCCCAACCATCGAATCCCACGGAAGTAGCAGTATTGCGCAACTCCCTTCCCTAAAACCGCAAACTCACACTGGTCCCACGCGTCAGTCACTCGCAACAGCACATCAGACGGCCACAGCCACCAGCGAAATCCTAGATCTGACGGCCCGGATCCGTTCCTAACGCCCTATATAGGTGTAGCCTCACCCTCAGCAACGAGGTACCTCCCTTTCCGCCTCCACTAACTCGCGAGTCTCTCTCTTCTCCTGCTCCTCACAGCGGTGGCGGCGGCGATGCAGATGGCGGCCGCGACAACCGATGCTCCGGTGGCAGCTGCGCCGCACCCACATCCCCATGCCCATGGCCCACAAGTACCGCACGGTCACGGGCACCCGCACCCTCACCACCACATGCCGCAGCCGCGGTGGGTGGTACTTCCTTACCCGCCGCCGCCGCCGCCTATGGTGGCCGCGCCGCCCCCTCCCACACCGCAGTATGTGAAGCATTTCGCGCCGCAGGCATCGGTGACGCCGCCTCCGCCATCGGCTGGATCCGGCGGGAACGGAGGTGACGAGAACCGGACGATCTGGGTCGGCGACCTCCAGTACTGGATGGACGAGAACTATCTCCACAGCTGCTTCGGCCACAGCGGCGAGGTTAGGTCTTCCCGAGCTCGCTTATCCGATCCAGCCTTATCCGTGCCGGATCTCTCAAATCCTGTTATGTTTGTCCTTTATCAATTCGCTGCTTTGTCAATATTGTGTTGCAATCGAGATAGCCAACTATTTTTGTGGTTAAAAATTGCATGGTAATTACAACGCTGTATTTTCTTTTCGTACTGTTGGTTCAATAGTTGCTAAAGGCGCAAACTTTGAGGCCATTCCATGCAGTAGTCGTGCAAGTGTGCAACAGACAATAAAATTAGTCATATTGGTGGCGAATTGTTGCATAATTCGAAGTCAAGTGCGAGTTTCTGTATAATTTTTGTTAGTAAGAGGGTAAAGGCGTCAAGTTTGGAGTTTACACTCGGGTAGTTTGGAGGAAAGATGGAACACATTACGATTTGTTAGGGATATGTGATTGAAGACTGGGAGGGCTATACCAGAAACAGTAACCAGCTTTCTCGTAGATGCTGATCTCACATTTTTTTATAGCTCTCCTTTGCGCACACGTGTTTGCACTTGCCAGGACCATTAGCTCTCATTTATTGCAACTCTTGAACCTTTAAATTATTGGCCATGCTTTCTGTGGAACAGTTCATTTTCGGAAGAAATGGCAGTGGATGCGGTAATACTTACCCTTTTCTGAAACAAAAACAAGCGGGAAAGGCCCTACAGCTATATATTACTTTAGTACAACTTAAGCGTCAATTAATATGGATTGGAGGTAGTAATAGAAACTTAAAAACATAAGTGTTTTTTTCTTGAATTTAACAAGTGAAAAGAACATGTTATGAAGCATCGCTTCTCTGTTAAATTAGCATGTTTCACATGTGTTGCTAATTGTCATTCTCTGCAACCTATCTGTTCTGTAGGTGGTGACGATTAAGGTTATCCGCAATAGACATTCCGGAGTTTCTGAGGGTTATGGTTTTGTAGAGTTCTGTTCCCATGCATCAGCAGAGAAAGCACTTCAGAATTTTGCTGGTCATGTAATGCCTAATACTGACCGAGCTTTTAAGTTAAATTGGGCATCATATAGTGTTGGAGAAAAACGCTCTGAACTTGCTTCTGATCACTCAATTTTTGTTGGTGATCTAGCTATTGATGTTACTGATGACATGTTGATGGAACTTTTTGCTAACAAATATCGTTCTGTGAAAGGAGCTAAAGTTATTATTGATGCAAACACGGGCCGTTCTAGGGGCTATGGATTTGTTAGGTTTGGAGATGATATTGATAGAACTCATGCTATGACTGAAATGAATGGTGTGTATTGCTCCACTCGGCCAATTCGCATTGGACCTGCAACTCCTAGAAGAACTTCAGGTATTTCCATCACTTCACAGTTGTTTTGAATAACATGTTTGGTATCATGTGCCTGACCTATCCTTCTGTAATTTCTGAAATTTCCAAATAATCAGTAACGTTTTATGGCATGTTTAGTCTGGACTCATTTTCATCATGAGTGCTTATATTCGAACACCAACCTCAGATATATGGAGCTTTGTGGGTGGGTGGGACGTTAGTATCACAGTATCATACTTATATAGTTCTCATATGCAAAAGTATTGTAGGTTTGATTTTTTACTTAGCCAACACTCTCCTGTCTCCCACCTAGACTATTATCCTGCCAAGGCAGTCACCTAGGCCCGTCTAAATAGCGGTAGGCGTTGGTCTGCCAGCTAAGCTGCTGGCTGACTAGTGCCTTTGCTGAACCTAAGTATCAGTTTATGACTTACTTGCCTTGACATATTTTTTATTTTCTATGATTATTGTATTTGCAGGTGATTCTGGCACCTCTCCACCAACACAATCAGATGGTGACTCGACTAACAGGACAGTATGTGCTTGTTTCCTAGTGGACAATCTCTTTCTCTAAAAATAAATCTTCCAAGATTCTTATGTGTAAAATGGGCGCAGTATCATATCAGTTATTGTTGTAGGTATATGTTGGCGGGCTTGACCCCAACGTTAGTGAAGATGAACTAAGGAAAGCATTTGCGAAATATGGTGATGTTGCTTCTGTCAAAATTCCTGTTGGGAAACAATGCGGTTTTGTTCAATTTGTCAACAGGTATTTTACCAAGATGTTCCTATAGATCCTTACGAGAAATTGTTGGATGCTTAAATATTTATTGGTTCTTGTTGGAATATTTGAAATTGTGAAAATGAATACTTCGTGTTGGTAGAGCTGATGCGGAAGAAGCATTACAAGGGTTGAGTGGATCAACAATCGGGAAGCAGGCAGTTCGTCTTTCTTGGGGCCGCAGTCCAGCAAGCAAACAGGTTTGAATTATTCTAGACTGTTATTATATATTTTAATTTATCTCGCTAGATTAACATATCGTCAACTTTCTGTGACCGTCTTCTTCAATGTTGGATTAATGCACAGTTGTAAATCTGCATGGACAACCGAAATTTGTGTTTAACGCACTGTAAATCTGCATGCACATTGGACAATGGATTTTTTTCAAGATAACTGCAAGGGGGACCCCTACAATATATATAGGAACCCACATTTGCGTCAATGAGAACTTGAATTGCAAGTTGTGGGGTTGTACATTAACTCCCGCAACCAAGGCTTATATGCTCGGAAGGAAATTTGCATTTATTACACCAGTGTAGGATACAATCTATAAGTCTAAATCATAAAATAGATATTTTCTACATGCTGTTTATGGTTGGCAAATTTTTTGTACTTGCATTTGTATCATTGCATGTGTTCTACACAACTCAATTGGAAAGTAGTTTCTTTTGGGTGTTATTTCTCACTTTTTTGCTCATTTTTAAAGGAAAGTAATAGTGTTTGACATTTGGCCATGGTAATTTTCTCTATGCATGCTATGCTGCTTGAGATAGCAAGCTTTTGTGAACATATGATAAGCTGTAGTCTATGTCCTGTAACCTTGGGCTTGGGTGGTATCATGGCCTAGCTCTAGCCATGCCCATGTGGCTAGTGAGATTGTGGTTTGAGTAAATCTCCTTGTGTGTTTGTTCCTTGAGGATCTCAATGGGTGCTAAAGGATATCATTCAGTCTAAGTTATCTAATTATAATGCAATCCAGTTTTATCTTAATTATTTGGCTTTAGGCCAGGTCAAGCAACACGACCAAAAGTAACACTAAATAACCATACGTAGTAGTCACATTCATAAATAGATGTTGGGTTTGATGTGTCTCGGTCTCTAACATGCAACTTTGCTCATGAATTTCTTGTATGCATCTTAGTATAAAAATGTAATTACTATATTATGAAAAGAAGTCCATGAAAAATCTCATGATTTTGTTGAGAACAGCTAGTACAATATAGGTGCAACACGCACACCACCACCACACAACACACAGGCACACTCACAAAGTCTACTGATGGATGGTTGGAGTTGTGGAGATTCAAGATTCGGTGGGAATGTTGCCTCCCATTGGGGGAATATTCCTCCTAAATGAGATATGAACCTAGGGTTTGATCCCTGTGGGTAAGGGGGTCCGACCACACCCTCCTAACAACCCAATCACAAGTGGGTTCTCAGGAAGAAATATAAAAAAATCATATTCATGTGGCCAATATTAGTATATTATTATATGTAATGAATCAAACATAGGAAAGTTTGATTGCACACCTTCTAGGAATGCTATCTATTTACAAATAGAGGTAGCAATGCCTTCTTTCCTTGTGTCATATAAAATGGCCATGTGTGAAGGGTATGCATAGTCATTATTGGAGCAGAAGAAACACATCCGCCAACCACAAATATTAGGTTCTCTATCTCTATAGAAGTGGATACAATCCATTGTGGTCACTAGGTAGGAAGTATGGCTAACTATGAATAGTTAGTCCGCCCCTTCTCTTCATGCGGGTGTAGTCATGATGCTGTTACGCCACTTGGGTTGAAGGGCACTTCAAGCAGCCGGAGGGAGACTAACTATATCCTATATAACTTATAGGCGATCCCCACTAATTTATTTTTCTCAACATGCACGCATGCCACCTGAACTTGCAACCATGCATGAGAAAAAGCCCACCTCAACATCGACTGTGCATGCGGAAAAGGCTTTCCGTTCTATTATGCTATTTACATTCAGCGAATATTTTATAACTATACAATAAATCATTTCAGTATCAGCTCTCAAATTATTAATCCAAGTGCATGTTCCATGCAACCAAATCTCAATTGAAATATATTGCAGCCAATTCCTGCAACAACACATGTGGTGTGATCTAGTTACCCCCCTTTGATGTAGCACAATACCTGCATGCATGACTAATGTTTTTTGGATATTGGTGAACTATCTACTTGAGCATTCTTGAAAGCATGTTGTTTGTACTATGCATTGTAGTGTCGTATTGTCCCTATCCACTAGTCCTCTAAGTGGTCTCACTTTATTTACTACATACCAGTAGCACTCCCTTACGTCATGTGAGGTGATGCAGAGAGGAACCGGGGAAACTTGGGGAGGAATATGAAGCAAGAGGTCTCGAGTTGGAAGATTCAATATAATTCATTGATACCCCTACACACACATGGCAGCAGCTATAGATGCTACAGGGCCTCGCACATGCTACAGTAATGGGCTGGAGGCAACTAGGCTGTAATACCACCCATGTAGATATAGCAGCCGTAGCAGTCCCCCTTCCTTAAAAGAGATCTTGACCTCAAGCTGAAGGTAACTCCGATAGCACGCTTGCCCACTCTGAGGTAGCCATGGATGTAGGAAGACCACTCCATGCAATCTTGTACTGCTTGCGGTTATGGCCTCCAACTTTGACAAGCCGAGTTTGGAGAACTTGGGCAGGTTTGGGTGAACTCACCAAAGATTGATCATACTGTAGAGATTTAGAAGCCGGCTCGATGTCTTCAGGTGGTTTTGCAGGTTTGGGGAAGGAGACATGGACAACAGGATGGTATTTGCTGGATTTTGAGCTGGTATGCCACTTCTCCCACCTTTTCCAACACTTTGGAAGCCCAAAATATTTGAATCGAAGTTTGTGACTACTGCAGCAAGAAACCGGCTCATGCATATATGACTGAAGTTCCAGAAACACCTTGGTTGCCCACTAGAAACACTTTTTTAGACTTGTGTTTATCTCCCTGAACTTCCATGCGTTGTTGGGTCCAAAGGAGACCTTTTGCTAGTAATTTAGGGGACAAATTGGAGAAATGAATCGGCCACCGTGGAGAGGAATTGGGGAAACTTGTGGAGGAAGATGAAGTAAGAGGTCCTGAGTTGGGAAGATTCAGTTTGATACAGTATTACACAGATGCCCCTACACACACACGGCAACGGCTGTATATGCCACATGCCCTCACACATGCTACAGTAATGGGTGGGAGGCACATGGGCCGACATTACCACCATGTATATCTGGCAACCATAGCATTGACCCGTGGTAATGGTTGGAGTCTGTTCTCTTGAGTGGTGAACCGAACGGTTCCATTATGCTCACCTATGTAGTTAGCTCTACGACTTTGGGTCCTATACTTCTCCAGACGCGATATTTCTATCAGCCCGTTCCTTGCATATTCTAGTGTCGAACTGTGTAATTCTGACTACATAAATTCATTGGACAACAACACAATTATCTGTACAGTCTTTATGTAGAGACATCATGACCTGTTTGGCTGCTCTTCAGCTTGAGCTTATGGGCTTCGGCTCCTCTACAATCCATAACTGTAGAAAATCGAGAAGGGCTCTAGCTTCAGTGAAAATATGTTTATTCTTCTTTGAAAAGCTCAAGAGGATGCCTGCCTAGACAGGTCTAGTAGTTAATACAAATTTAGAATTATAGCTTAAGCATTTAACTGTGTTACCCAAGTTACCCCTGGAAGTTGGAAATTGGACGAATCAATTGATGTAGGGTTTTGGGCATGC
This sequence comes from Triticum urartu, assembly GCF_056163025.1. Taxonomy (NCBI): domain Eukaryota; kingdom Viridiplantae; phylum Streptophyta; class Magnoliopsida; order Poales; family Poaceae; genus Triticum; species Triticum urartu. The sequence goes on along the minus strand of NC_141878.1, from coordinate 358,338,485 downwards.
ATTTTCTCATTTGGTTTCGTTGATTGTTGTGTTCTGCTAAACTCCGATCGCGAGTTTGTTCAGAAACAGTGAGACCTTTATATCCTTTCTACGGCGGAATGGCATGCAAGATTGCCATTATTTCCACGAAACAAGATCAAAGAGGTTGTGATATCGTCTATTGATTCTTTGAACATGTTGATACGTGAGTCCTTTTTCATGGTGTGCATTGTCTGGCAACATGTATCCCCTCCATGTCGCGTAGCTAGCCTTCCTAAAACCTCTATGAGCTGTTTTGTATGGGTCCTCAGCCAGCTTTTAATTTACCATCAGTTTTATACTCTGACAGGCTTACCCATTATCAGTTGAATATTCTTAAGAGTGGATGATTATACCTACCAAGTGTTTTGGAAAAAGGATTTTATTTCTTGCAATTGTTACTTGGTCTCACAAAAATCTTAATGTTTTTGCAGTCTAGGGGTGATTCTGGGCATCGGCGGAATGGCATGTACTACGGCACGCCTTTCTACGGTGGATATGGCTACGCGTCGCCAGTTCCTCACGCAAACGTGTATGCTGCGGCTTATGGAGCCTACCCTTTCTACGGTAACCAGCAACTAGTGAGCTGATGCTAGAGGTAGTCTCTGTTTCCTCCCAACTCCAGTAGAAAACGAGGTTTTGGTCCAGTAAGCACAGTATCGTACGATGACATTTTATAGATGGCCATAAAAGTGGGCGAGAGAGACAGGTATATGAATGTGATGTCTGCAGATTTGTGTTGCTAGTAGAACCTAAAGCAAGGCTTGTAGACAATAAAGAGTTTGAGTTATTCGTATTGTTGTAAGAAATTTTGACTTGCTAATAAAACTATTGGCTGGAAGTTCAGGTTATGATTGCTAGGTTAATCTTGCTTGGCCCACAATTAATTACTTGCTTACACCGAGATTTAGCCTACTTTCCTGTTCCTCGTGACCAGATAAGGGCAAGTACAGGAGATGTGTGACCTTTCGTGACCTTTCGTACGGCCTCCATAGTTTCTTGGATATTGTCACAGGCTAGTTATGCTTAGCTACTATAGTAGCCAAGTATGGAAAGCGTCATGTTTAAATTTACGAGAAATGTAATTGGCAAACCAATTTTTTTTGGTAAAACTACCGAACGATTCCCAAGCCCTTTGATTGGCATACGACGCACGATCCTCTTTTTCTGTTATTTTTTTGATTTTGCATATGCCGGTGATGTTCCTTCCGTCTTCCTCCCCCACGTCTACCTGACGGTGCCTTGCTCCGCTTCCTCCTCCTGGCCTTTAAGCTTGAGCCCGCTGCTGCGTCTGGACCTAGTGCCTCGCCGTGACCCAGTTAGGCCCACTCCCTGCCTCCCGCACCGACTAACGCCTCTTCATCGGGATCCGGCTTGCCTGCTCCCATCCGTGCTTCCACTCCATCTTACGGCTGTTTTTTTTCTCTTTTTTCTTTCTAATCTAATCATCTCCTCCCCTTATTTTAAGGGGATGGGACCGGGCCTTATTTTGTTCCAATCAAACCATGCCACGTATGCGGGAGCACGGATGGGCGCACGCCGGGGGAGCAGGCAAGTCTCGTCCTCTTCATCGTGCCCCCCGCATGGCTTTTGCCACCACATCTTTTCTCAACCCCATCGGCTAGCGCCCAGCCATGGCGGCGCCCAACGCGGGTGACTTTGCGTCATGAGAGATTAATCGTCGTTCTTTTTGACAAGTAAGAGTGTCGAACCCAACAAAAAGTAGAAGAAAATGATAAGCGGTTTTTAACAAGGTATTCTCTGCAAGTGCTGTAAGTAATAGCGATAGCCAATCCTTTTTATAGCAAATGATATGCTGAAACGTTCTCTTATAACAAGCAAAGCGTTCGTGAGGACACATAAGAATTACATCTAGTCACTTTCATCATGTTTATTTGACTCGTATTCATTACTTTGATATGTGGGTAGATCGGTGCTTGGGTGCTATTCTTACTTGAAAAAACAACCCAATTACCCCCTATCGTAAGTATCCGCAACTACGAAAAAAGAATTAACATAAATCTAACCATAGCATGAAACATATGAATCCAAATCAGTCCCTTACGAAGCTTATGTCAATCTGGCAACCCATCATCTACTTATTACTTCACAATGCCTTTTCTTAGGCCAAGTATAGTGAAGTGATTCACTTCAATGCCAAAAAATGTGAGGAGAATTAGAAATAAATAAAAAAACCTCTAGTTCTTACTACCAACATCAATGCTTCTCCAAAATAACATTTAGTTCACAGCCAAAACACAAATTCCTTCTAAGAGCATTGATGAAAAAGGTGCATTTTCTATCAATGGCAGAGGAGGGACTCCCGTATAGTTTTGTGGAGTTCCACTAAAATTGAGGTATCTGCTTCTGTTTGCACAAACGTGCCAAAATTGAGGTATCTGCTTCTATTTGCACAAACATGCATGATATGGAGATTGACATTTGTGTTTGCAAAAAAATGTAAAAGGGATATCGATGGCATTGTGTCATTTTAAAACTACCATTGGATTTATTGATGGCACTAGATTGACAACAACATATTATTCTCTCTGTGACATCGCATCATTTTACAAGTGGCAAGTGGCATTGGATTGACAGCAATAAAACAATGGGAATATAAGGGCATGGCGATATTAGGCGCACCAACGCCATGTAGAGTACCTCCACAGAGGGCAAGGCAGAGCTAGTTGCCGAGAGCAAGAAATATATCAGTGCTAGCATAACAAACTAGACCGTGCGAAATTAATTACATTTCAGACATCTTTGAACTAAACGCGAATAGCCTTTGGAGGTAGGTATAATCTAATGTTGGCCGCGACGGGGTCCATGGTGTTTTGCTCTAAACCGGGCAACACATCGGGTGTCCATGCCAGCTACGCGGTGGCGGTGGCCTTCATGGGACCTTAGCGGCGACGGCTCCCATGGTCCACTTTTCCTAAGTGTCTGCTGCGGCCGCAGACGTGTTGTCCGCCTCCACCGGCAAGCTGAGGTTCTGCCAATGTTTTGACGCGGATGGCGCGGACAACCACGGTGCACTGGACGCCGTGCTCCCCTGTGTGCCGACGTGGAGCAACTGGCCACTCCTCTATGAGTAGGCTTGGAGCGTCAAGTTGCTGCACTAGGGGATAGCTTGGAGCGGCGGCTTGCCCGCCTGCAGCCTCGCCCATGGTACTGACGACCTTGGGTGGGGAGGGAGGTGGAGCAACGAGTTGCCTAGATCGTATCCGGCAGGCTCGTCGGGGCACCCGACCGGCTTTTATGCCGGAGAATTCGTCTTCCTGCTCGCCGGATACTATGGAGAGTGTGGAGAAAATGGTGCAAGGAGGATATGGGGAGTGGAGGTGTGGTGAGGTTCTTGCCAGGCGTCTGGCCTCATTTAAATTATGGACAGACACGAGGAGCCAACCAGCGTTGTGTTTAGAATGCCGGCCGGCTCGCAGAAGGACGTGTGGCCGGCACACGTGCGGGTTCAATGGAGCTAGGCGGGGCAGTCTGAAGCCGGTTGAATGCAGCGAGGAGGCATGTTCAGCCTGGCGTGCAGTGAGTGGCACTCTCTTGGCCAGAGCAATGCTTCAATGCCTCAACCAGTGAGAGGCCGCGTCCGCTCTGGCACCGTGTGAGAGCAAGTACTCCCTCCGGTCCTTTTTTGTTTCGTCATAAGAAAATCTCATTTTTCCTACAATGGTCTGCCCCTTTGTCCTGCTCTTTCCAAGGGTACTCCCTCCAAACCATTCCTCTTCTACCACACGTGCAGCCACAATAATTCCCATCTCTCTCTCCCATATTCCTCGTCCCTTCCCAAGGCATGCTTGCACAGAGAGAGAGGGGGTCCCATGCATGCAAAATTGGAGAGAGAGAGAGAGTTCCATGCAAAGAGATGAAGAGGGGAGAGAGAGCCTGCATGCAGAGAGATGTGAGAAAGGAGTAAAATGTGCGTGAGAGTTGAGGGCTGCAGGCTGAGCCAAAACTTTGCATGTGCGTAACTACCCAGTGTTTCCTCCATTGCAATCCATGGGCAACATATAACTTTTTGAGCGCCCATCTCCTTGGTATGCGGGCTGGATGTTAAACGCAAAGAAAAAAGGACTAGAGGGACTACAATAGAGCGACGTAGGCGGACTATAGATGCCACATCAAAATTATGCCTAGTTGGAGGAGAAATGAGAGGAGAGAGATAAGAAGCAGGCTATTACAAGCTTACAACCAGGTGTAGCACGAGCCCCAACAACCTTTGAGAGAGGAAAAGGTGGTGAAGGAAATATGCCCTAGAGGCAATAATAAAGTTGTTATTTATATTTCCTTATATCATGATAAATGTTTATTATTCATGCTAGAATTGTATTAACCAGAAACTTAGTACATGTGTGAATACATAGACAAAATAAGTGTCACTAGTATGCCTCTACTTTACTAGGTCGTTAATCAAAGATCATTTGATGAACGAGATTGCTACCTCTTGAGCACTGCGTTGGTTTTCCCCGAAGAGGAAGGGATGATGCAGCAAAGTAGCGTAAGTATTTCCCTCAGTTTTTGAGAACCAAGGTATCAATCCAGTAGGAGGCTACGCGTGAGTCCCTCGTACCTGCACAAAACAAATAAATCCTCGCAACCAACGCGAATAGGGATTGTCAATCCCTACACGGCCACTTACGAGAGTGAGGATATGATAAGATAATATTTTTGGTATTTTTGTGATAAAGATGCAAAGTAAAATAAAGGCAAAGTAAAGAGCAAAGGAAATAACTAAGTAGTAGGAGATTAATATGATAACGATAGACCTGGGGGCCATAGGTTTCACTAGTGGCTTCTCTCAAGAGCATAAGTATTCTACGGTGGGTGAACAAATTACTGTTGAGCAATTGACAGAACTGAGCATAATTATGAGAATATCTAGGCATGATCATGTATATAGGCATCACGTCCGAGACAAGTAGACCGACTCCTGCATGCATCTACTACTATTACTCCACTCATCGACCGCTATCCAGCATGCATCTAGAGTATTAAGTTAAAAACAGAGTAACGCTTTAAGCAAGATGACATGATGTAGAGGGATAAACTCATGCAATATGATGAAAACCCCATCTTGTTATCCTCGATGGCAACAAAACTATACGTGCCATGCTGCCCCTACTGTCACTGGGAAAGGACACCGCAAGATTGAACCCAAAGCTAAGCACTTCTCCCATTGCAAGAAAGATCAATCTAGTAGGCCAAACCAAACTAATATTTTGAAGAGACTTGCAAAGATAACCAATCATACATAAAAGAATTCAGAGAAGATTCAAATATTGTTCATAGATAGACTTGATCATAAACCCACAATTCATCAGTCTCAACAAATACACCGCAAAAAGAAGATTACATCGAATAGTTGTCCACAAGAGAGGGGGAGAACATTGTACTGAGATCCAAAAAGAGAGAAGAAGCCATCTAGCTAATAACTATGGACCCGTAGGTCTGAGGTAAACTACTCACACTTCATCGGAGGGGCTATGATGTTGATGTAGAAGCCCTCCGTGATCGATGCCCCCTCCGGCGGAGCTCCGGAACAGGCTCCAAGATGGGATCTCATGGATACAGAAAGTTGCGGTGGTGGAATTAGGTTTTTGGCTCCGTATCTGATCGTTTGGGGGTACGTAGGTATATATAGGAGTAAGGAGTACGTCGATGGAGCAACAGGGGGCCCACGAGGGTGGAGGGCGCGCCTGGGGGGGGGGGGGTAGGCGCGCCCCCTACCTCGCGGCCTCCTCTTTTGTGTCTTGACATAGGGTCAAGTCTCCCGGGTCTTGTTTGTTGAGAAAATCACGTTCCCGAAGGTTTCATTCCGTTTGGACTCCATTTGATATTCCTTTTCTTCGAAACCCTAAAACAGGCAAAAAACAACAATTCTGGGCTGGGCCTCCGGTTAATAGGTTAGTCCTAAAAATAATATAAAAGTGGATAATAAAGCCCAATAATGTCCAAAACAGTAGATAATATAGCATGGAGCAATCAAAAATTATAGATACATTGGAGACGTATCATGCATCCCCAAGCTTAATTCCTGCTCGTCCTCAAGTAGGTAAATGATAAAAACAAAATTTTTGATGCGGAGTGATACTTGGCATAATTTTAATGTAATTCTTCTTAATTGTGGTATGAATATTCAGACCCGAAAGATTCAAGACAAAAGTTTAATATTGACATAAAAATAATAATACTTCAAGCATACTAACAAAGCAATTATGTCTTCTCAAAATAACATGGCCAAAGAAAGTTATCCCTACAAAATCATATAGTCTGGCTATGCTCCATCTTCACCACATAAAATATTTAAATCATGCACAACCCCGATGACAAGCCAAGCAATTGTTTCATACTTTTGGCATTCTCTAACTTTTTCAATCTTCACGCAATACATGAGCGTGAGCCATGGACATAGCACTTATAGGTGGAATAGAATGATGGTTGTGGAGAAGACAAAAAGGGAGAAGATAGTCTCACATCAACTAGGTGTATCAACGGTCTATGGAGATGCCCATCAATAGATATCAATGTGAGTGAGTAGGGATTGCCATACAACGGATGCACTAGAGCTATAAGTATATGAAAGCTCAAAAAGAAATTAAGCGGGTGTGCATCCAACTTGCTTGCTCATGAAGACCTAGGGCATTTTGAGGAAGCCCATCATTGGAATATACAAGCCAAGTTCTATAATGAAAAATTTCCACTAGTATATGAAAGTGATAACATAGGAGACTCTCTATCATGAATATCATGGTGCTGCTTTGAAGCACAAGTGTGGTAAAAGGATAGTAGCATTGTCCCTTCTCTCTTTTTCTCCCATTTTTTTATTTGGGCCTTTTCTCTTTTTTATAGCCTCTTTTTTATATATTTTTCGCCCGGAGTCTCATCCCGACTTGTGGGGGAATCATAGTCTCCATCATCCTTTCCTCACCGGGACAATGCTCTAATAATGATGATCATCACACTTTTATTTTTCTTACAACTCAACAATTACAACTCGATACTTAGAACAAAATATGACTCTATATGAATGCCTCCGGCGGTGTACCGGGATATGCAATGACTCATGAGTGATATGTATGAAAGAATTATGAACGGTGGCTTTGCCACAAATACGATGTCGACTACATGATCATGCTAAGAAATATGACAATGATGGAGTGTGTCATAATAAACGGAACGGTGGAAAGTTGCATGGCAATATCTCTCGGAATGGCTATGGAAATGCCATAATAGGTAGGTATGGTGGCTATTTTTAGGAAGGTATATTGTGGGTGTATGATACCAGCGAAAGGTGCGCGGTATTAGAGAGGCTAGCAAAGGTGGAAGGGTGAGAGTGCGTATAATCCATGGACTCAACATTAGTCATAAAGAACTCATATACTTATTGCAAAAATCTACAAGTTATCAAAGCAAAGTATTACACGCATGCTCCTAGGGGGATAGATTGGTAGGAAAAGACCATCACTCGTCCCCGACCGCCACTCATAAGGAAGATAATCAAAAATAAATCATGCTCCGACTTCATCACATAACGGTTCACCATACGTGCATGCTACAGGAATCACAAACTTTAACAGAAGTATTCTTCAAATTCACAACTAGTCAACTAGCACAACTTTAATATCACCATCTTCATATCTCAAAACAATTATCAAGCATCAAACTTCTCAAAGTATTCAACACACTCATAAGAAAGTTTTATTACTAATCTTGTATATCAAGCATATTAGGATTTTAAGAAAGTTACCATGCTATTTAAGACTCTCAAAATAATCTAAGTGAAGCATGAGAGATCAATAGTTTCTATAAAACAAATCCACCAGCGTGCTCTAAAAGATATAAGTGAAGTACTAGAGCAGAACTACATAACTCAAAAGATATAAGCGAAGCACATAGAGTATTCTAACAAATTCCAAATCATGTATGGCTCTCTCAAAAGGTGTGCACAGCAAGGATGATTGTGGTAAACTAAAAAGTAAAGACTCAAATCATACAAGACGCTCCAAGCAAAACACATATCATGTGGCGAATAAAAATATAGCTCCAAGTAAAGTTACCGATAGAAGTAGACGAAAGAGGGGATGCCTTCCGGGGCATCCTCAAGCTTTGACTTTTAGGTGTCCTTAGATTATCTTGGGGGTGCCATGGGCATCCCCAATCTTAGGCTCTTGCCACTCCTTGTTCCATAATCTATCAAATCTTTACCCAAAACTTGAAAACTTCACAACACAAAACTTAAAGTAGAAAATCTCGTGAGCTCCGTTAGCGAAAGAAAACAAAAGACCACTTCAAGGTACTGTAATGAACTCATTCTTTATTTATATTGGTGTTATACCTAATGTATTCCAACTTCTCTATGGTTTATAAACTATTTTACTAGCCATAGATTCATCAAAATAAGCAAACAACACATGAAAAACAGAATCTGTCAAAAACAGAACAGTCTGTAGTAATCTGTAGCTAGCTCAAGATCTGGAACCCCAAAAATTCTAAAATAAATTTCTGGACGTGAGGAATTTATCTATTAATCATCTGAAAAAAGAATTAACTAAATATCATTTTCCAAATAAAAATGGCAGTAGTTCTCATGAGAGATAACGTTTCTGTTTTTTACAGCAAGTGTAACAAGACTTTCCCCAAGTCTTCCCAACGGTTCTACTTGGCACAAACACTAATTAAACACAAAAAACACAACCTAAATAGAGGCTAGATAAATTATTTATTACTAAATAGGAGCAAAAAGCAAGGAATAAAAATAAAATTGGGTTGCCTTCCAACAAGCGCTATCGTTTAACGCCCCTAGCTAGGCATAACAAACAATGATAGATCTAGGTATTGCCATCTTTGGTAGGCAATCCATAAGTGGCTCTCATAATAGGTTCATAAGGTAATTTAATTTTCTTTCTAGGAAAGTGTTTCATGCCTTTCTTTAATGTAAATTGGAATCTAATATTTCCTTCATATCAATAATTGCACCAATCGTTCTAAGGAAAGGTCTACCAAGAATAATAGGACATGAAGGATTGCAATCTATGTCAAGAACAATAAAATCTACGGGCACATAATTCCTATTTTCAACAATAAAAACATCATTAATTATTCCCATAGGTTTCTTAATAGTGGAATCCGCAAGGTGCAAGTTTAAAGAGCAATCATCAAAATCCTCGCAACCAACGCGAATAGGGGTTGTCAATCCCTACACGGCCACTTACGAGAGTGAGATCTGATAGATACGATAAGATAATATTTTTGGTATTTTTGTGATAAAGATGCAAAGTAAAATAAAGGCAAAGTAAAGAGCAAAGGAAATAACTAAGTAGTAGGAGATTAATATGATAAAGATAGACCTGGGGGCCATAGGTTTCACTAGTGGCTTCTCTCGAGAGCATAAGTATTCTACGGTGGGTGAACAAATTACTGTTGAGCAATTGACAGAATCGAGCATAATTATGAGAATATCTAGGCATGATCATGTATATAGGCATCACGTCCGAGACAAGTAGACCGACTCCTGCCTGCATCTACTACTATTACTCCACTCATCGACCGCTATCCAGCATGCATCTAGAGTATTAAGTTAAAAACAGAGTAACGCCTTAAGCAAGATGACATGATGTAGAGGGATAAACTCATGCAATATGATGAAAACCCCATCTTGTTATCCTCGATGGCAACAATACAATACGTGCCTTGCTGCCCCTACTGTCACTGGGAAAGGACACCGCAAGATTGAACCCAAAGCTAAGCACTTCTCCCATTGCAAGAAAGATCAATCTAGTAGGCCAAACCAAATTGATAATTCGAAGAGACTTGCAAAGATAACCAATCATACATAAAAGAATTCGGAGAAGATTCAAATATTGTTCATAGATAGACTTGATCATAAACCCACAATTCATCGGTCTCAACAAACACACCGCAAAAAGAAGATTACATGGAATAGTTCTCCACAAGAGAGGGGGAGAACATTGTATTGAGATCATAAAAGAAAGAAGAAGCCATCTAGCTAATAACTATGATCCCGTAGGTCTGAGGTAAACTACTCACACTTCATAGGAGGGGCTATGGTGTTGATGTAGAAGCCCTCCGTGATCGATGCCCCCTCCGGCGGAGCTCCGGAACAGGCCCCAAGATGGGATCTCATGGATACAGAAAGTTGCGGTGGTGGAATTAGGTTTTTGGCTCCGTATCTGATCGTTTGGGGGTACGTAGGTATATATAGGAGGAAGGAGTACATCGCTGGAGCAACAGGGGGCCCACGAGGGTGGAGGGCGCGCCGGGGGGGGGGGGGTAGGCGCGCCCCCTACCTCGTGGCCTCCTCTTTTGTGTCTTGACGTAGGGTCCAAGTATCCCGGGTCTTGTTTGTTGAGAAAATCACGTTCCCGAAGGTTTCATTCCGTTTGGACTCCGTTTGATATTCCTTTTCTTCGAAACCCTAAAACATGCAAAAAACAACAATTCTAGGCTGGGCCTCCGGTTAATAGGTTAGTCCCAAAAATAATATAAATGTGGATAATAAATCCCAATAATGTCCAAAACAATAGATAATATAGCATGGAGCAATAAAAAATTATAGATACACTGGAGACGTATCGGGATCACATCATTAGAGAATGATGTGATTGACTTGACCCATCTGTTAGCTTAGCACTTTGATCGTTTAGTTTACTGCTATTGCTTTCTCCATAACTTATACATGTTCCTATGACTATGAGATTATGCAACTCCCGAATACTTGAGGAACACTTAGTGTGCTATCAAACGTCACAACGTAATTGAGTGACTATAAAGATGCTCTACAGGTGTCTCCGATGGTGTTTGTTGAGTTGGCATAGATCGAGATTAGGATTTGTCACTCCGTGTATCGGAGAGGTATCTCTGGGTCCTCTCGGTAATGCACATCACTATAGGCCTTGCAATCAATGTGACTAATGAGTTAGTTATGGGATGTTGCATTACGGAACGAGTAAATAGACTTGCCGGTAACGAGATTGAACTAGGTATTGAGATACCGACGATCAAATCTCGGGCAAGTAACATACCGATGACAAAGGGAACAACGTATGTTGTTATGCGGTTTGACCGATAAAGATCTTCCTAGAATATGTAGGAACCAATATGAGTATCCAGGTTCTGCTATTGGTTATTGACCGGAGATGAGTCTCGGTCATGTCTACATAGTTCTCGAACCCTTATGGTGTGCACGCTTAACGTTCGGTGATGATCGATACTATGAGTTTACGTGTTTTGATGTACCGAAGGTAGTTCAGAGTCCTAGATGTGATCACAGACATGACGAGGAGTCTCAGAATGGTCGAGACATAAAGATTGATATATTGGACGGCTATGTTCGGACACCAGAAGTGTTCTTGGAGGTTTCAGATAAAACCAGAGTGCCAGAGGGTTACCGGAACCCCCTGGGAAGTTATTGGGCCCTTAGTGGGCTTTAGGGGAGAGAGAGAGAGAGAGGGCAGAATCCACGAGGTGGCGCCCCCCCAAGGGAGTCCGAATTGGACTAGGGGAGGGGGCGCGACCCCTCTTTCCCTCTCCTTCCTCCCCCCTCCTAGTAGGACTACGAAAGGAGGAATCCTACTCCTACTAGGAGGAGGATTTCTCCCCCCTTGGCGTGCCCTCTAGGGCCGGCCGGCCTCCTCCTCCCCTCCTTTATACACAGGGGAGGGGGGCACCCCATAGACACACAAGTTGATTGTTTAGCCGTGTGCGGTGCCCCCCTCCATAGATTTCCACCTCGGTCATATCGTCGTAGTGCTTAGGCGAAGCCCTGCGTCGGTAACTTCATCATCACTGTCATCACGCCGTCATGCTGACGAAACTCTCCCTCGACCTCCACTGGATCTAAAGTTCGTGGGACGTCACCGAGCTGAATGTGTGCAGATCGCGGAGGTGCCATACCTTCGGTACTAGGATCGGTCGGATTGTGAAGACGTACGACTACATCAACCGCGTTGTCATAACGTTTCCGCTTACGGTCTACGAGGGTATGTAGACAACACTCTATCCCCTCTCGTTCTATGCATCACCTAGATGGATCTTGCATGTGCGTAGGATTTTTTTTGAAATTACTGCGTTCCCCAATAGTGGCATCCGAGCCAGGTCTATGCGTAGATGTTATATGCATGAGTAGAACACAAAGGAGTTGTGGGTATATACATATTGCTTGCTGTCACTAGTTGATTCTTGATTCAGCGGTATTGTTGGATGAAGCGGCTCAGACCGGCATTACGCGTACGCTTATGCGAGACTGGTTCTACCGACGTGCTTCGCACACAGGAGGCTAGTGGGTGTCAGTTTCTCCAACTTTGGTTGAATTGGATTCAATGAACATGGTTCTTTCTGAAGATCAAAAATCAATCACTATAACGCGTTGTGGTTTTTGATGCGTAGGTAAGAACGGTTCTTGCTAAGCCCGTAGCAGCCACGTAAAACTTGCAAGAACAAAGTAGAGGACGTCTAACTTGCTTTTGCAGGGCATGTTGTGATGTGATATTGTCAAGAGATGTTGCTAAATTTTATTGTATCATATGATCATGTTTTGTAACAGAGTTATCGGCAACTGGCAGGAGCCATATGGTTGTTGCTTTATTGTATGAAATGCAATCGCCATGTAATTGCTTTACTTTATCACTAAGCGGTAGCGATAGTCGTAGAGGCAATAGTTGGTGAGACAACAACGATGCTTTGATGGAGATCAAGGTGTCAAGCCGGTGACGATGGTGATCATGACGGTGCTTTGGAGATGGAGATCAAAGGCACAAGATGATGATGGCCATATCATATCACTTATATTGATTGCATGTGTTGTTTATCCTTTATGCATCTTATTCTGCTTAGTTCGGCGGTAGCATTATAAGATGATCTCTCACTAAATTTCAAGGTACAAGTGTTCTCCCTGAGTATGCACCGTTGCTACAGTCCGTCGTGCCGAGACACCACGTGATGATCCGGTGTGATAAGCTCTACGTTCACATACAACGGGTGCAAGCCATTTTTGCACACGTAGAATACTCGGGTTAAACTTGACGAGCCTAGCATATGCATATATGGCCTCAGAACACTAAGACCGAAAGGTCGAGCGTGAATCATATAGTAGATATGATCAACATAGTGATGTTCACCATTGAAAACTACTCCATCTCACGTGATGATCGGACATGGTTTAGTAGATATGGATCACGTGATCACTTAGATGATTAGAGGGATGTCTATCTAAGTGTGAGTTCTTTAGTAATATGATTAATTGAACTTTAATTTATCATGAACTTAGTACCTGATAGTATTTTGCATGTCTATGTTGTTGTAGGTAGATGGCCCGTGCTGTTGTTTCGTTGAATTTTAATGCATTCCTAGAGAAAGCTAAGTTGAAAGATGATGGTAGCAATTACACGGACTGGGTCCGTAACTTGAGGATTATCCTCATTGTTGCATAGAAGGATTACGTCCTAGAAGCACCGCTAGGTGACAAACCCGCTGCAGGAGCAACACCAAATGTTATGAACGTCTGGTAGAGCAAAACTGATGACTACTCGATAGTTTAGTGTGCCATGCTTTATGGCTTAGAACCGGGACTTCAACAACGTTTTGAATGTCATGGAGCATATGAGATGTTCCAGGAGTTTTGAAGTTAATATTTCAAGCAAATGCCTGGATTGAGAGATATGAAGTCTCCAATAAGTTCTACAGCTGCAAAATGGAGGAGAATAGTTCTGTTAGTGAACATATACTCAGAATGTCTGGGTACCACAACCACTTGACTCAGCTGGGAGTTAATCTTCCTGACGATAGTGTCATTGACAGATTTCTTCAATCACTGCCACCAAGCTACAAGAGCTTCGTGATGAACTATAATATGCAAGGGATGGATAAGACAATTCCCGAGCTCTTCGCAATGCTAAAGGCCGCGGAGGTAGAAATCAAGAAGGAGCATCAAGTATTGATGGTCAACAAGACCACCAGTTTCAAGAAAAAGGGTAAAGGGAAGAAGGGGAACTTCAAGAAGAACGACAAACAAGTTGCTGCTCAAGTGAAGAAGCCCAAGTCTGGACCTAAGCCTGAGACTAAGTGCTTCTACTACAAAGGGACTAGTCACTGGAAGTGGAACTGCCCCAAGTATTTGGCCGATAAGAAGGATGACAAAGTGAAAGGTATATTTGATAGTATTTTGCTTGTCTATGTTGATTGTAGATAGATGGCTCGTGCTGTTGTTCCATTGAATTTTAATGCATTCCTTGAGAAAGCAAAGTTGAAAGATGATGGTAGCAATTACACGGACTGGGTCCATAACTTGAGGATTATCCTCATTGCTGCACAGAAGAATTACGTCCTGGAAGCAGCGCTGGGTGCCAGGCCTGCTGCAGATGCTGCTGATAACATTAAGAACGTTTGGCAGAGTAAAGCTAATAACTACTCGATAGTTCAGTGTGCCATTCTTTACGGCTTAGAACCAGGACTTCAACGACGTTTTGAACGTCATGTAGCATATGAGATGTTCCAGGAGTTGAAGTTAATATTTCAAGAAAATGCTCGGATTGAGAGATATGAAGTCTCTAATAAGTTCTATAGTTGCAAGATGGAGGAGAATAGTTCTGTCAGTGAACATATAATCAAAATGTCTGGGTATCATAATCACTTGACTCAACTGGGAGTTAATCTTCCTGTTGATAGTGTCATTGATAGAGTTCTTCAATCACTGCCACCAAGCTACAAAAGCTTTGTGATGAACTATAATATGCAAGGGATGGATAAGACAATTCCCGAGCTCTTCGCGATGCTAAAGGCTACAGAGATAGAAATCAAAAAGGAGCATCAAGTGTTGATGGTCAACAAGACCACTAGTTTCAAGAAAAAGGGTAAAGGGAAGAAGAAAGGGAACCTCAAGAAGAACGGCAAACAATTTTCTGCTCAAGAGAAGAAACCCAAGTCTGGACCTAAGCCTGAAATTGAGTGCTTCTACTGCAAACAGACTGGTCACTGGAAGCGGAACTGCGCCAAGTATTTGGCGGATAAGAAGGATGGCAAGGTGAACAAAGGTATGTGTGATATACATGTTATTGATGTGTACCTTACTAATGCTCGTAGTAGCGCCTGGTATTTGATACTGGTTCTGTTGCTAATATTTGCAACTCGAAACAGGGGCTACGGATTAAGCGAAGATTGGCTAAGGACGAGGTGACGATACGCGTGGGAAATGGTTCCAAAGTCGATGTGATCGCTGTTGGCACGCTACCTCTACATCTACCTTCGGGATTAGTATTAGACCTGAATAATTGTTATTTGGTGCCAGCGTTAAGCATGAACATTATATCTGGATCTTGTTTGATGCGAGACGGTTATTCATTTAAATCAGAGAATAATGGTTGTTCTATTTATATGAATAATATCTTTTATGGTCATGCACCCTTGATGAGTGGTCTATTTTTACTAAATCTTGATAGTAGTGATACCCATATTCATAGTATTGAAGCCAAAATATATAAGTTTAATAATGATAGTGCAACTTTTTGTGGCACTGCCGTTTAGGTCATCTTGGTGTAAAGCGCATGAAGAAACTCCATGCTGATGGGCTTTTGGAATCACTTGATGCTTGTGAACCATGCCTCATGGGTAAGATGACTAAGACGCCATTCTCCAGAACAATGGAGCGAGCAACAGACTTGTTGGAAATAATACATACTGATGTATGCGGTCCAATGAGTGTTGATGCTCATGGCGGGTATCACTATTTTCTTACCTTCACAGATGATTTGAGTAGATATGGGTATATCTACTTGATGAAACATAAGTCTAAAACATTTGAAAAGTTCAAAGAATTTTATAGTGAAGTGGAAAATCATCGTAACAAGAAAATTAAGTTTCTACGATCTGATCGTGGAGGTGAATATTTGAGTTATGAGTTTGGTCTTCATTTGAAACAATGCAGAATAGTTTCGCAACTCACGCCACCTAGAACACCACAACGTAATGGTGTGTCCGAACATCGTAACCGCACTTTATTAGATATGGTGCGATCTATGATATCTCTTACGGATTTACCGCTACCGTTTTGGGGTTATGCTTTAGAGATGGTTGCATTCACGTTAAATAGGGCACCATCAAAATCCGTTGAGACGACACTTTATCAACCGTGGTTTGGCAAGAAACCCAAGTTGTCATTTCTTAAAAGTTTGGGGCTACGATGCTTATGTGAAAAAGCTTCAACCTAAGAAGCTCGAACCCAAATCGGAGAAATGTGTCTTCACAGGATACCCAAAGGAGACTGTTGGGTACACCTTCTATCACAGATCCGAAGGCAAGATATTCGTTGCTAAGAATGGATCCTTTCTAGAGAAGGAGTTTCTCTCGAAAGAAGTGAGTGGGAGGAAAGTAGAACTTGACGAGGTAATTGTACCCGTTCCCTTATTGGAAAGTAGTTCATCACAGAAATTAGTTCCAGTGATTCCTACACCAGTAAGTGAGGAAGCTAATGATGATGATCATGAAATCTGACCAAGTCAAGCTGCCTCGTGTGTTTGAAATCTGACTTTTGACACGCGTCAGTTCCTTAGTGACCCAGGGTCATTTTGGAAAAATCAGGTCGGGTTACCTCCTGGCTATAAATAGCCCACCCCCTACACCATAAATTGGTGGCTTCTCAGAGTTAGCACATGACTTTTGTCGTTTGAGAGCAACCCACCTCCGAAGCTTTTGAAATAGAGAGATCCTTGCGAGGACAAAGCCTAAAACACCCAGAGCCAAAGAGTGTTAGGCATCACTGAAGTCTTTCTATCTACGTGACCTAAAGACTTGTTACACTTGAGGACTGTGAATCCTCCAACCGGTTAGGCGTCGCGTTATGAGTGTCCAAGAGTCATTGTGGATTGCCGGTGAATGAAGTCTATGAAGGTTTGGAAGTCTACCTTGAAGACTTACCATAGTGGTTGGGCGAGGACTGTGTGTCCTTAGCTCAAGGGGAATAAGGTGAAGACACGGTCTTCTGAGTTGAATCTCAGCCTCCCTAACCAGACGTACAGTTGTCACAACAACTGCAACTGGTCTACCAAATCCTTGTCTTCATCAAGCTACTGGTTCTATCCTTCACTTCCCTTGACTTTACAGTTTGCCTTCGTGAAGTCATTGCATGCCTGTATGATCTGATTGACTTCACTAAGTGAAGACTCTTTACTGTTTGGCTTCATACTATCTTCCATCTTGATCCATACTACCTAGCTGCTGATAGTCTTTGTGTTTTCACTTCATTGCTTACTTGGCTATGGCTTGTCTAGTGTAGTTTACCTTCTGCTGCATATCAATAGGTTCATTTCTATTGTTTGTCTTCAAAGCCCCCGTGTTTTGAAGACTTCCATAAAAATCGCCTATTCACCCCCCTCTAGTTGATAACTAGCACTTTCAATTGGTATCAGAGCAATGTGCTCCCTTGTTCTGTGCGATTCTGTTTAAACACCTGGAGTTTTAGCTATGTCGACTGTAGGGACAATCAAGGTCTCCGCTGCATGCCCCATTTTCGATGGTCATGATTATCCCCGATGGAAGGCTATGACGAGGAAGCACCTTCTAGCTATGGACAATGAGCTTTGGACTGTCACGGAGATTGGTCTCACCGATTTATGCAAGATGGCGTGTGCTGACAATATTCAGAAGTACACCTTTCTAGATACAAAGGCGAAGGCTGTTATATGCTCCTGTCTGTCAAGAGACGAGTTCAGGCGCGTCATGCATCTATGCAATGCAAAGCTTATATGGGACCGGATCTCTAATGTCTATGAAGGTCATCGAACATTCCAGGACCCATGGTTCCTCGAATTCAAGGAGTCTCTCAAAACGATGACTCCCGAACCTGAGCCATCTGCTCCTACCTACTGCTTCATGCCACGTGGTGCCAAGGTAAACTCACACGATGCTTACTTTCAAACTTCAAGTGAAGATGACTCTGAATGTGAATCTAAACCTAGCCACAAAACACTTGCTAAAATTGCAACAGAACAACAAAATGCTATGGAACATATTCAAAAGTTGCTAGACAAAAGCGATGACCTGTTGGACACGGAAATGACTCGAACTCAGTCCTTAATTGAAGACATTAAAAGTCTTCATGTTAAGTACGAGAAACTTGAAAGTCGTCATGAAATGCTCTCAACTACTCATGAAAAGCTCTCCTATGATTATCTTCAAAGGAAGCAAGAGCTTGAGAACTTGAGATCGGCTCATGAAGATCTTCAAAAGGAGAACGAGACACTCCGCGCTCAACAGATCAGTTCCGCTCAGGAAGAGTTTGAGCCACCATGTTTAAAATGTCTTGAGCGTGATAATGCTGCTTCTGTTGCTGGATGTTCTACTGCTACTACTGTTGCTATGTCTTCAACTGCTGATGTGGAAACTAACCCCTCTTCTGAGGATACCACTAATATTTCTGATGAGAATGCCAGGTTGAAGACATTGCTTGAAACAGGGATGTACAAAAGCCTCAAAGGGCATCAGACACTGTGCGATGTCCTCAAGAAACAAATTCTGAACCGAAACCCTAGGAAAGAGGGTGTTGGGTTCGAGAGGAAAATGAATGTTGATGGTTCCTACTAGAAGCCTGAGCAGTACCCCAAAACCACATGGGTTGCTGCAAAGGGACCTTCAGTGGATCCATCTACCTTATCTGGCTTCACTTGTGCTAACCCTATTATCATTGATGAATCCTTTGATGCAAACTATAAATTGTTTAGGAATCAGAATGGTGAAGTGTTTGCTAGGTATATTGGTACTAACTACAGGAATGGACCCCCTTTGAAGAAGATCTGGGTTCCCAAGAGTTGTCTTGAAAATCTTCAGGTGAATGTCATCATGACACCACCTGGGAAGAAGACAAACCCTAGACCAAAGGCTTCATATAGTTCAAAGGCTTCATACAGACAGAGGACTCACCAGAGTCACCCTAACGCCAATGTTTCGCAGGGAAACAATACTCGGACTTATGAATACGAGTGTGTTTCGTCAAACCGCTATGCTCATAAGACCAAGAACTATTCTGCCTATTCTTATGAGTATTATTCTCCTCCTGCAAGGCTATTTTCTAGGGCTCCAAAGCCAAAGTTCTCAGATGCTGCACTTAGACTCATTTCTTCTAAGACACCGCTGAAGATGTGGGTGGTTAAGAAGAATTAACTCTCTTTTGCAGGGAAAGGTCTCCAGCCAAAAATCAAAGGCGTCTGATGCTTATGCTGGGGACCTAAAACATCTTGTGGGGCGCAAGATAAAATGCCCAAATGGTCTTACTATGTATTTTGTTCCTGGATTCCTTGACAATCATCCCATATGCCCCAACTAGGATATGAACTTTGATTATATGCTTGTTCGTCAAATGTTTATGCTTCACATTTCCCTTGGTGAAGCCTATCCCCCTAACCGCACTATAGGGTATGATACCAAAGGCTTCTGAGTGGATTATGGACAGTGGATACACTAACCACATGACTGGTGATCGAAGTCTTCTCATGGACTCAACCTTATGTCCATCTGACAAGAGTCACATCACATTTGCCGACACTGGTAAAAGCAAGGTATTGGGTCTAGGTAGAGTTGCAATCTCAAAGGACCATCACATGGATAAAGTGATGCTTGCTGAATCCCTTGGTTTCAACTTAATATATGCCTCCATGCTTTGTGATCTGAATATGGTAGTGATATTTGGAAAATATCATTGCCTTGTGCTTATGGAATTTGACAAATCTCTAGTCTTTGAAGGGTACCGAAAAGATGATCTGTACAGGCAGCAGGACCACAGTTGGCCGTATGTCTTCTAGCAAAAGCTTCAGAGTGCTGGATCTGGCATCAGAGGCTAGGGCATGCTGGCATGAGGAACTTGTACACTCCCGCGAAGAAGAATCATGTCATAGGCGTTGAGGGCGTCAAGTTCAAGAAAGATCATCTGTGTGGTGCCTGCGAAGCTGGAAAGATGACTAGGGCCAAACATCCCTCAAAGACAATCATGACTACATCATGTCCCTTCGAGCTGCTTCACAAGGACTTATTCGACCCTACTCACTACTCTACTCTTACTACCATTGCTTGCCTCGATGGTTTCGTCATTGTTGATGATTACTCAAGATATACATGGGTGCATATAATCCTCTACAAGAATGAAGTGCAGTATGTCTTCAGACGATTCGCCAATCGTGCCATGACGAACTATGGCATCAAGATCAAGCACATCAGAAGTGACAACGGCATAGAGTTCAAGAACACCGGCCTCGACACATATCTTGATACATTGGGCATCACTCATGAGTTCTCAGCTCCATACAAACCTCAGTAGAATGGCATCGTGGAGTGCAAGAACAGAACCCTCACTGAGATGGCTCGGATGATGCTTGATGAGTACAAGACACCAAGAAAATTCTGGCCTGAAGCCATTGATACTGCATGCCACGTAATCAACCGTGTTTATCTTAACAAGCTTCTAAAGAAGACATCATATGAGCTACTAACTGGTAAGAAGCTAAACATCAGTTACTTTAGAGTATTTGGTGCTAGGTGCTGGATCAAGGATCCACATCACACTTCCAAATTTGCATCGAAAGCACATGAAGGTTTTATGCTTGGTTACGGAAAGGATTCACACTCCTACAGAGTCTTCAACCTCTTTCACTATAAAGTGGTTGAAACTGTGGATGTGCGGTTCGATGAAACTAACGGCTCGCAAAGAGAGCACCTGCCAAATGTGCTAGATGAAGTCTCACCAAGTGAATCCATCAAGCTTATGGGTATTGGAGAAATCATACCTTCAGAGGCTCAGGCTGAAGAAGAACTCATCATTTCTGCACCTAATCAACCCGAAGACAATGCTCAGCCTGAAGTCAATGCCGACAATGAAGACAATGATCAGCAAGACCAAAGTCTTCGTCCAGTTCATCCTCGTGTTGCAAATGAAGTGCAGATTGAGAAGATAATTGATAGCATCAATGCACCTGGTCCGCTCACTCGTTCAAGAGCAACACGGCTAGCAAATTTCTGTGGGCGCTTTGCATTTGTTTCTATATCTGAACCCAAGAAAGTTGCTGAAGCCTTCATGGAACCTGAGTGGATTCAAGCGATGCAAGAAGAGCTTCAATAGTTCGAGCTGAACAATGTGTGGGATT
Source organism: Triticum urartu (assembly GCF_056163025.1). NCBI lineage: Eukaryota > Viridiplantae > Streptophyta > Magnoliopsida > Poales > Poaceae > Triticum > Triticum urartu. The sequence continues at coordinate 358,317,315 of NC_141878.1, read as the reverse complement.
AGTTAAGCGTCCTGACCCTCGCAAGCATAACATCATTGGCACCAAATGGATCTATCGCAACAAACAAGATGAGCATGGTCAAGTTGTAAGAAACAAGGCTCGTCTCGTTGCTCAAGGTTACACTCAAGTAGAAGGAATTGACTTCGATGAAACCTTTGCTCCGGTGGCTAGGCTTGAAGCCATTCGCATACTGCTAGCCTATGCCAATCATCACAACATCCTCCTATACCAAATGGATGTGAAGAGTGCTTTTCTGAATGGAAAGATTGAAGAAGAAGTGTATGTCGCAGATCCACCTGGTTTTGAAGACCCAAAATATCCTGACATGGTATACAAGCTCAACAAGGCACTGTATGGCCTCAAACAAGCCCCCCGCACTTGGTATGACACACTCAAAGACTTCCTGAAGAGCAAAGGATTCAAACCTGGTTCAATGGATCCTACACTCTTCACGAAGACATATGATGGAGAACTGTTTGTGTGCCAAATCTACGTGGATGACATTATCTTTGGCTGCACCAACAAGAGATACAGTGATGAGTTTGGACACATGATGCAAGAGCAATATCAGATGTCCATGATGGGTGAGCTGAAATTCTTCCTAGGTCTTCAAATCCATCGACAGAGCAATGACATCTTCATATCACAAGAGAAATACCTCAAAGCTTGCCTGAAGAAGTTTGGAATGCAAGACTGCAAAGGATACATGACGCCAATGCCAACCAAAAGTCATCTAGGCCCCGATGACAATGGTAAAGAGTTCGATCAAAAGGTATACCACTCCATGATTTGTTCTTTACTCTATTTATGTGCATCTATGCCAGATATAATGCTTAGCGTTTGCATGTGTGCCCGATTCCAAGCACCAAAGGAGTCGCATCACTTAGCTGTGAAGCAGATTCTTCGGTATTTGGCTTACACCCCAACACTAGGATTATGGTATCCAAAGGGCTCGGAGTTTGATCTAGTTGGATTCTCAGAGCTGATTATGCTGGTGACAAGGTTGATCGCAAGTCCACATCAGGCACATGTCACTTTCTTGGACGATCTCTTGTCTGTTGGTCTTCAAAGAAGCAGAACCGTGTATCTCTCTCCACTGCTGAATCTGAATACATTGCTGCTGGATCTTGCTATGCCCAGCTTCTATGGATGAAGCAAACTCTCAAGGACTATGGCATCCACCTGAAGCATGTGCCACTCTACTGCGACAATGAAAGAGCCATCAAGATTGCCAATAACCCAATTCAGCACTCGAAGACAAAGCACATTCAGATCCGTCATCATTTTCTCAGAGATCATGTCATGAAGGAAGATACTAATATCATTCACGTCAACACTGAAGAGCAATTGGCAGATATCTTCACAAAGCCCTTGGATGAGAAAAGGTTTTGCAAGTTGCGGTGTGAGCTAAATATCTCAGAATCCTCAAATGTGCTATAATTGGACACACATCCTAACGCTTATGCATGTTGATGACTTAGATGTGCAACACACAAAGTAACGTATATCTTCAATCAATGAAGACATACACTCTAAGTGTGAATACATTAACGTGGAATTTGACTTCGGAGCGCCACGATAATTGTGCGTCGTGTATGGGTCTAATACTTCCTATACGGTGGGTAACGCCACCACCAAAATTCTTTTGAAGTGTTTCATGTGGCATCATAGTTACATAGTCTTTGCTTTTGGTTTGTCTTCAACATTGATTTGACTTCAAGGTTTATCTTCGCAATACTGAGTTGGTATGATATATATATATATATGTTCATGTTCTGTCCTCTATAACATTCACTTATAGCCATGTCTTCATACTTGAATCTTTTCTTGATCTAAGTGAATGTGATCGGACCCTTACCCCCTCCGTGCTTCTATCTCAAACTCTATCTGTCCAAATCATATGCATTCTATTGAAACCTGTCGATTGTCTTCTCTGAGTCCTTGTCAATAGAAGACATAGAGACAAACATTTAAATCTGTTTTAATTGCCATATCCTTTTGACCGAATACCGGAGAAGCCGGAACGACCACCTGACAATCCATGCGTGCGTGGGGACATGGATCAACTCCCAATGAGTTGCATGCAAGCTACGTGTCCTTCAGATGTGAACTGCCAGGGGCACCTGCGTAATTACATTGTGCTGTCCCTATCTGTATAAATACACAACTCACCGCGGTCATTATCTCTTGTTCCACCTCTCCACGTCGCAAAAAAACCCCAGCGCCTCTGCTAGCTCGCGTCGACGCCGGAGACGAAGAGCTTAGCTGCCGCGACCTCTTCGACGCTGTCCTCATGCCGGCCGTGGACCTCGTCCTCTCCGCCGCCGCCATAGGCGTCTTCCACCACCAAGTTAGGGCGCGGGGGATTGAACTGCTCGGCCTCTTTCTTCACCTCGTCTAGCAGTTCATCAAGCGGTAATTAAATCTTACGTTTTACTGCCTTTTAGATCCGTCAGATCCATCCACTGCAAACAAAAGTGGCTTCTTCACTTCCAAATATGGATCCATCCTTATCTGCATCTCATATCATGCGAAGTATATTCACTTATGCTTCATAACTAGTTAGATTCCTCACTTGTACTTATTCATGGATTCGTACAACTCTGGAACTGACTCTCTTCAAATAAGTGAATGTCTTCGCGCTATGAGGTCAATGTCTTCAAAACTAATTTATCTTCAAAATTTATGAGAATGCATATGACCTCTTCCCCTTCCCTCGCATCTCTAATGATGTCACAGGTACATGTCCGTGGGAGAATCCCTTGGTTCTCATAGTCTGCATTCATTTACAGAGTTCTTACAACTTCATATTCACTCACCTGAAGCTAGTTCTTGTCTGACCAGCAAGAGGAAGCCATTCACTGTCTTGAAGCCTTTTAATCTGAATACAATGGCAACACAGAAATCAGCTAGAAAGGGCGGCAGGCAGCACCGTGGAGAGACAACCAAGGATTTGCCTCCAGATTTGTTTGAGCTATACAAGTCAGATCCCGAGGAGAGCTATGGCGAGCGCAAGACCCGAATCCAATGGATTCGAAGATATTGGGCAGAGCAATGGTTCATGTACAAATTTGTGACTGCTGAATATGCTGAAAAGAACGCCATTAAGGGCCCCTGGGGAAATATTCTATACAGAAATCTGCAGCCGAAGTCCAAGTCTGAAGCCATTTCTCAAGGCTTCTACCCTTGCATGTTCCAAGGAGCACAGCCAGAGAATGCCGACCCATCATCACTGTTATGGTGTCACGACAACAATCTCTTCAAGCGCAATTATCAATTTGCCAAGGAGTCTTCTGTCAAGAACAAGAAGGACCTGGGACTCGAATTCAACCCTGGTCCATCTGCTCCAAGGGCTGATGGCACCCAAGATGCCAATCCAAATGTCATCGGCCCCTTCTACAACCTCGATGGCCTTCTCACTCACATAGCTGTACAGGGGGCTACAGTGGAGCACTCAACTGATGACGCAGACTCGAAAGATGCGCCAGCACCAGCAAAGCCGCAGAAGAAGAAGAAATCAAAGGCTTCAAAGCCCCCTACCTCACCAAAGGTTTCACGTGTGAAGCCATTGGCCACTATACCTCCTGAAGCCAGTGTGCACTCCGCAGACTTATCTCGTGTCTCCAAGAAGGTAGAGAAGACAAACAAAACCGAGAAGCCCAAGAAGATTTCCCGGCATGAACTGACTCCAGTTGCCGTTCTCAGGAAGGAAGAAGACACCATTGATCTGTCAAGTGACGAAGTTCTTGGTGATGACGCCCTTGAGCAACTCATCAAGAGGAAACAAGAGGCCGAGATCTTCAACGATCTGCCCCTCTTTGACGTGGATATTCTGAACAACTTCATTGATGAGTGGTTCGACGACCAGAGCATAGGCATCGATGATCTTCAGCTTCCTGTGGACATCAACGTCACCTTCCACGGAGCTATTGCAAATGAGCTGGCTGTGGCTCAGAAAATTGTTGAGCCGAAGAACAAAATTGACTATGAGAAGGCTCACTTCAAGAAGAACATGGCTAAGCTTAGCGTGGAAGATGTTCAGACTTTCAAGAAGATGTTGCATGAGCTCAAGGAGCAGTTTCACAAGAAGCGTGAAGAAGCTAAAGGTTCAAGAGAGCGCATTAAGTACTTTGCGCAGAAATGCGTTCAAGCTCATAATGAGGCTGAGAAGCGCAAGGCTCTTGGCCATCCTGGCATCGACCCAAGAATGGCTGCTAAGCCAACAAAGAAGTCTGCTGCGGTCCGAACTGAAGCACCAAGGCAGGAAGAACCTCATATTTTCTTCCCTGCTAGCATGATAGGCTCGAAGCCTAAGGTCCACTCAGCAGCTTTAGAACTAAAGAAGACCATGGCAGCTGAAGCTGACGCCAGGAAGCGCAAGCACAAGAACAACTTTGATGAAGCCCCATCCAAGAAGAAGCTGAAGACAAAGTCTTCAAAGAAAGAGCGTGTTGCGGCCTCTGAGCCCCTTGTGGTTGAGCCCATCTCTGTTGCTCGACCAGCCTCCACCAACCAAGAGTGTCGCCTAGTGATTCACGAGCCTGCTTTCACAGAGGCTCCTGAAAATGAAGAAGTTCCAGCTGTTGACCCCACCACAACTGAAGACATTGATCGTGAAGACAATGTTGAAGATGATGAAGTCCTTCCTCAACTCGAGCATCAAGTGGTATCATCGCCTGTTCTTACAAACAACGAACTCATCAGTATTGGTCGTCCCCTGACGCCAATCACTCAGGATGATTCGTGGGCCAATCGCCCTCAACAAGACACCCCCATTCATGAAGACACACCCAGAACTCCAACACCTCAAGTCACCACTCCGGTGCTTGACGATGGTAACTACATGGTACAGACCTCTCCGTCACCACAGGTGTCGCTCGCTTTCCGCAGGCTTCACAAAGGCCCCAGGCCACAGGTCACCATGTCGAGCATTCCAGAAGGGGAAGTGCAACAAAGCTTAGTAGCATGTCAAGTGTTTCCTGAAGCCATCCCAACTATGAATGTCTCCGAGTCTGAAGCTAAAGCTGCTGAAGACATTCCGGCTGCATCGGTCGATGAAGAAAAAGAAGAACCAAGAGAAGAAGAAAGAGTTGCTACACCCCCTCCTACTGAACCAGTCATTCTCGGGGAGAATGAGTCTGTGTCCGACCCTCCTGTTCCAGAACAAGCGAAGGTTGAAACCACTGAGGCGACCACAAACAATGATGTTGAAGCCAATGATACTTTCATGGCTGAAGACCATGTGGCACCTGAAGACAATATGGCGCCTGAAGCCACAGTGGATACTGAAGCCCCAGTTCCCCCCTCCAAGGCCTCACACCATTGAATAGGCCTATAATCATGGTCAACTTGTCACAGTTCGATGGCCCATTATGGTGCCTCCCACTGCTCCCAGACCTCAATATGACTATCATGTGGAGCAGAGGTCACAAGTTCAGAAGCCAAAGCCTAGGCTGCCAAGGCTTGCAGGTGCTGCCACGTCCCCAGGATCGTTCAACATGAACAGCTTCAGGGCACACAATACCTTCTTCGATAGCGCCAAGAATCCCTACTCGAAGCCAAAGATCTCATCTGATCGATTCTGGAGCTATCAGCAGTGCAACTAGTACTCCTGCATTCTGTACAACCAGGGGCGTATCTTTCGCCACATGCGCCTTGATTGTGAAGACATTGCCGGGCTGCCCTGTCTTGAAGAATCCCTTGACTGTTTCAGGGAGATTGGTCTTCTCCCATTCGTTACTGACAAGGAGCATTGGAATGACGAGCTTCTGCTGCAGTTCTATGCCACTCTTCACATTCGTGGCTACAACAGGGATCCGAAGACATGGGTCCTTGAGGGGATGCTAGGAGATGTTCATCATGAAGCCAAAGCTCAAGAAATCATTGAGCTTACTTCCCTGCCCACTCCAGGCGAGTTCTATGAGCCTGGTTGTCAACGTCATCGCGATGAACTGTAGAGCATCTTCCAGAGGCCTGAACCCAATATGAGCGAGATGCTCAGTATGATGAAGCCACTGCCCCAAGATGCTAAATATCCCAAGGAATTCTTCGTCAAAGACCTCGAGTACTTACCATGAATAGTCTATCATATTCTGAGGTGTATTCTATGGCCAATCAAGGGATATACTGCTGAAGCCAAACTTGAAGGAGCCATGAAGACTTTGGTGTTTTACATCATCAATGACATCAGATTCAACACCTAGGATTTCTTCATCATACAACTTGCTGCATCTGGGATTGATCTGTTTGACCTGAAGTTTTATGCTCCATGGGTGATGCGCCTGATCAAGATCCACTCTTCTGTTGACTATCAGCCATTAGCGTGCAACCATCTTGTCTTTCTTGGTGAGGTTGATTTGTCCGTCAAAGCCATCTACCCAGAGCCTGCCAAGGATCCGCTATATCTTCATAATGTTGATCATCAAAGCTTCACATAGCCAATAGAAGGCATTCATGTCCCCAATGCTGCAACTCTTGCTTATCCTCTGGCTGGAAATATACGTGTGCCTCACCGTGCCAACACCGAAGCCACTGATAGTGCAATAGCTCGAAGGCCTCGGAAGCGTTCTCGTGTTCTCAATGACCGAGAGCTTCTTGTGGCCTTACATCAGAAGCAGGACAAGCATCATGACCGGCTCAAGCGCCAGATGCAGAGCATCTTGGTGGATGTCAATCACATCAGAAATTTGGCCACCAAGAACTCGTTCGTTTCCCATGAAGCCCGTCGGCGGTCTTGGAAGAGTCACACGCTACTCTGCCCTGAAGAAGATCTTTGTGAAGATGGCTTCGCTGAGGGCTTCAAATTTGATTCCAGGCCTCCATGCAATGCAAGCTAGCGCCGTACTCCATCAATAGAAGATTCTGAGTACTCGTCTTCGGCTGCAACTGTTGTTGCAAGAGTCGTCGATGAAGAAGACGACGCCACTTCACCAACCAAGGGTTCACTGCATCTCGACACTGCACCAAGCCCTTCTGCACCACCGAACTCCAAAGTCGACCCTGCACCTACATCTACTCCTGAAGGGAACAAGTAGATACTCTATACCTTCAAACCTTTTTGGTCATTACTGACAAAAGGGGGAGAAGCATATGAGTTGATAGTCTTCAGGCGGGTCCTAATGGGTGGTTGCACTATTTTTGCCAAGTGTTTACAACTCTCATTTTTTTGATACATTTAGTTCTTTGGGTTGTAACACTTAAACTCGATGGTCGTCTGCTACTTTTTCTGCTACTCTATGATGCGATGATAAATTCCGCATGAAGTCATTCAGCAGATGTCCATTTTTCATTATGCATGTCATAATCTTCGATTATCTTTATATGCATGATGAATTGTCTTCATAAGTTGAAGAGGATCTCCACAAAGTAAAACCTGCCATGTGTTGGGGAATGTAGTAATTTCAAAAATTTCCCTACGCACACGCAAGATCATGGTGATGCATAGAAATGGGAGGGGAGAGTATCGTCTACGTACCCTAGTAGACCGTAAGAGGAATCGTTATGAGAACGCGGTTGATGTAGTCGTATGTCTTCACAATCCGACCGATCCAAGTACCGAACGCATGGCACCTCCGAGTTCAGCACATGTTCAACTCGATGATGTCCCACGAACTCCGATCCAGCAGAGCTTCACGGGAGAGTTCCGTCAGCACGACGGCGTGATGATGGTGATGATGTTGCTACAAACGCAGGGCTTCGCCTAAGCACCGCTACGATATGATCGAGGTGGATTATAGTGGAGGGGGGCACCGCACACGGCTTGGAACAATCAACTTGTGTGTCCTAGGGTGCCCCCCTGTCCCCGTATATAAAGGAGCAAGGGGAGGGGGCCGGCGGCCTCATAGGGTGCACCCCAAGGGGGGAATCCTACTCCTAATAGGATTAGGTTCCCCCTTTCCTAGTCCAACTAGGAGGGGAAGGAAAGAGGAGGAGAGGAGAAGGAAAGAGGGGGCCAGCCCCCAAAGCCCTAAACCAATTCGGTTTGGGCCTAGGGGGGGCGCACCCCACACTTCCTTGCTGCCCTCTATTTCCACTAAAGCCCATGAAGACCCCGGTGAATTCCCGTAACTCTCAGGTACTCCAAAAAAATACCCGAATCACTCGGAACCTTTCCGATGTCCGAAAATAGTAGTCTAATATATCGAGACTCCTCGTTATGTCCCCGATATCATCCGGGACTCCGAACTACCTTCAGTACATCAAAACACATAAACTCATAATACCGATCGTCACCGAACGTTAAGCGTGCGGACCATACGGGTTCGAGAACTATGTAGACATGACCGAGACTCATCTCCGGTCAATAACCAATAGCGGAACCTGGATGCTCATATTGGCTCTTACATATTCTATGAATATCTTTATCGGTCAAACCGCATAACAACATACGTTGTTCCCTTTGTCATCAGTATGTTACTTGCCCGAGATTCGATCGTACCTAGTTCAATCTCGTTACCGACAAGTCTCTTTACTCGTTCCGTAATGCATCATCCCGCAACTAACTCATTAGTCACAATGCTTGCAAGGCTTATAGTGATGTGCATTACCGAGAGGGCCCAGAGATACCTCTCTGACAATCGGAGTGACAAATCCTAATCTCAATCTATGCCAACTCAACAAACACCGTCGGAGACACCTGTAGGGCACCTTTATAATCACCCAGTTACGTTGTGATGTTTTGTAGCACACAAAGTGTTCCTTTGGTACTCAGAAGTTGCATAATCTCATAGTCGTAGGAACATGTATAAGTCATGAAGAAAGCAGTAGCAACAAACTAAACGATCATCGTGCTAAGCTAACGGAATGGGTCAAGTCAATCACATCATTCTCTAATGATGTGATCCCGTTAATCAAATGACAACTCATGTCTATGGCTAGGAAACTTAACCATCTTTGATTCACCGAGCTAGTCAAGTAGAGGCATACTAGTGACACTCTGTTTGTCTATGTATTCACACATGTACTAAGTTTCCGGTTAATACAATTCTAGCATGAATAATAAACATTTATCATGATATAAGGAAATAAATAATAACTTTATTATTGCCTCTAGGGCATATTTCCTTCAGTCTCCCACTTGCACTAGAGTCAATAATCTAGTTCACATCTTTGTGTGATTAGTTCACATCTCCATGTGACTAATACCCAAAGGGTTTACTAGAGTCAATAATCTAGTTCACATCACTATGTGTTTAACACCCAAAGAGTGATCATGTTTTTCTTGTGGGAGAAGTTTAGCCTACAGCTCAGCAACATTCAGATCCATATGTATTTCACAAATTTCTATGTCTACAATGCTCTGCACGGAGCTACTCTAGCTAATTGCTCCCACTTCCAATATGTATCTAGATTGAGACTTAGAGTCGTCTAGATTGATGTAAAAAGGTGTTGGGGAACGTAGTAATTTCAAAAATTTTCCTACGCACACGCAAGATCATGGTGATGCATAGCAACGAGAGGGGAGAGTGTGTCTATGTACCCTCGTAGACCGAAAGCGGAAGTGTTAGCACAACGCGGTTGATGTAGTCATACGTCTTCATGATCTGACTGATCAAGCACCGAACGCACGACATCGCCGAGTTCTGCACACGTTCAACTCGATGACGTCAAGCTTTGAGGGAGAGTTCCTTTAGCACGATGGTGTGGTGACGATGATGATGTTCCACCGACGCAGGGCTTCGCCTAAGCACCGCTACGATATGACCGACGTGGATTATGGTGGAGGGGGGCACCGCACACGGCTAAAAGATGTAAGAGATCAATTGTTGTGTCTCTAGAGGGTGCCTCCCTCCCCGTATATAAAGGAGTAGAGGAGGGGGAGTGGGCCGGCCACCCTTGGCGCGCCCCATGAGGAGTCCTACTCCCATCGGGAGTAGGACTCCCCCCTTTCCATGTTGGAGTAGGAGAGGAGAGGGAAGGAGAAAGAGGGAGAAAGGAAAGGGGGGGGGGCGCCCCCTTCCTAGTCCAATTCGAACTTGGGAGGGGAGGGGCGCCCGGCTGCCCCTTGGCTGCCTCTCCTCTTCCACCAATTGGGCCCATGAGACCCATTAACCTCCGTGGGGGTTCCGGTAACCCCCCGGTACTCCGGTATATATCCGATAACCCCCGGAACCATTCTGGTGTCCAAATATAGTCGTCCAATATATCAAACTTCATGTCTTGACCATTTCGAGACTCCTCGTCATGTTCGTGATCACATCCGGGACTCCGAACTACCTTCGGTACATCAAAACACATAAACTCATAATATAACCGTCATCGAACTTTAAGAGTGCGAACCCTACGTGTTCGAGAACTATGTAGACATGACCGAGACATGTCTCCGGTCAATAACCAATAGTAGAACCTGGATGCTCATATTGGCTCCTACATATTCTACGAAGATCTTTATAGGTCAAACCGCATAACAACATACGTTGTTCCCTTTGTCATCGGTATGTTACTTGCCCGAGATTCGATCGTCGGTATCACAATACCTAGTTCAATCTCGTTACCAGCAAGTCTCTTTACTCGTTCCGTAATACATCATCCTGCAACTAACTCATTAGTTGCAATGCTTGCAAGGATTAAGTGATGTGTATTACTGAGTGGGCCCAGAGATACCTCTCCGACAATCGGAGTGACAAATCCTAATCTCGAAATAAGCCAACCCAACAAGTACCTTTGGTGACACCTGTAGAGCACCTTTATAATCACCCAGTTACGTTGTGACGTTTGGTAGCACACAAATTGTTCCTCTGGTAAATGGGAGTTGCATAATCTCATAGTCATAGGAACATGTATAAGTCATGAAGAAAGCAATAGAAACAAACTAAACGATCAAGTGCTAAGCTAATGGAATGGGTCAAGTCAATCACATCATTCTCCTAAAGATGTGATCTCGTTAATCAAATGAAAACTCATGTCTATGGCTAGGAAACATAACCATCTTTGATTAGCGAGCTAGTCTAGTAGAGGCATACTAGTTACACTTTGTTTGTCTATGTATTCACACATGTATCATGTTTCTGGTTAATACAATTCGAGCATGAATAATAAACAGTTATCATGATATAAGGAAATAAATAATAACTTTATTATTGCCTCTAGGGCATATTTCCTTCAGTCTCCCACTTGCACTAGAGTCAATAATCTAGATTACACAGTAATGATTCTAACACCCATGGAGCCTTGGTGCTAATCATGTTTTGCTCGTGGAAGAGGCTTAGTCAATGGGTCTGCAACATTCAAATCCGTATGTATGTTGCAAATCTCTATGTCTCCCACCTGGACTTGATCCTGGATGGAGTTGAAGCGTCTCTTGATGTGCTTGGTTCTTTTGTGAAATCTGGATACCTTTGCTAAAGCAATTGCACCAGTATTGTCACAAAAGATTTTCATTGGACCCGATGCACTAGGTATGACACCTAGATCGGATATGAACTCCTTCATCCAGACTCCTTCATTTGCTGCTTTCGAAGCAGCTATGTACTCCGCTTCACATGTAGATCCCGCTATGACGCTTTGTTTAGAACTGCACCTAACTGACAGCTCCACCGTTTAATAAAAACACGTATCCGGTTTGCGATTTATAATCGTCCGGATCAGTGTCAAAGCTTGCATCGACGTAACCATTTACGACGAGCTCTTTGTCACCTCCATAAACGAGAAACATATCCTTCGTCCTTTTCAGGTATTTTAGGATGTTCTTGACCGCTGTCCAGTGATCCACTCCAGGATTACTTTGGTACCTCCCTGCTAAACTAATAGCAAGGCACACATCAGGTCTGGTACACAATATTGCATACATGATAGAGCCTATGGCTGAAGCATAGGGAACATCTTTAATTTTCTCTCTATCTTCTGCAGTGGTCGGGCATTGAGTCTTACTCAACTTCACACCTTGTAACACAGGCAAGAACCCTTTCTTTGCTTGATCCATTTTGAAATTCTTCAAAACTTTGTCAAGGTATGTGCTTTGTGAAAGTCCAATTAAGCGTCTCGATCTATCTCTATAGATCTTGATGCCCAATATATAAGCAGCTTCACCGAGGTCTTTCATTGAAAAACTCTTATTCAAATATCATTTTATGCTATCCAGAAATTCTATATCATTTCCAATTAACAATATGTCATCCACATATAATATCAGAAATGCTACAGGCTCCCACTCACTTTCTTGTAAATACATGCTTCTCCAAAAGTCTGTATAAAACCATATGCTTTGATCACACTATCAAAACGTTTATTCCAACTCCGAGAGGCTTGCACCAGTGCATAAATGGATCGCTGGAGGTTGCACACTTTGTTAGCTCCCTTTGGATCAACAAAACCTTCCGGTTGCATCATATACAACTCTTCTTCCAGAAATCCATTCAGGAATGCAGTTTTGACATCCATTTGCCAAATTTCATAATCATAAAATGCGGCAATTGCTAACATGATTCAGACAGACTTAAGTATCGCTACGGGTGAGAAAGTCTCATCGTAGTCAATCCCTTGAACTTGTCGAAAACCTTTTGCAACAAGTCGGGCTTTATAGACAGTAACATTACCGCCAACGTCAGTCTTCTTCTTGAAGATCCATTTATTTTCAATGGCTTGCCGATCAACGGGCAAGTCAACCAAAGTCCACACTTTGTTCTCATACATGGATCCCATCTCAGATTTCATGGCCTCAAGCCATTTCGCGGAATCTGGGCTCATCATCGCTTCCTCATAGTTCATAGGTTCATCATGGTCAAGTAACATGACCTCCAGAACAGGATTACCATACCACTCTGGTGCGGATCTCACTCTGGTTTACCTACGAGGTTCGGTAGTAACTTGATCTGAAGTTACATGATCATCATCATTAACTTCCTCACTAATTGGTGTAGGTGTCACAGGAACCGGTTTCTGTGATGAACTACTTTCCAATAAGGGAGCAGGTATAGTTACCTCGTCAAGTTCTACTTTCCTCCCACTCACTTCTTTCCAGAGAAACTCCTTATCTAGAAAGGATCCAAATTTAGCAACAAACGTTTTTCCTTCAAATCTGTGATAGAAGGTGTACCCAATAGTTTCCTTTGGGTATCCTATGAAGACACATTTCTCCGATTTGGGTTCGAGCTTATCAGGTCGAAGTTTTTTTAGATAGGCATCGCAGCCCCAAACTTTAAGAAACGACAACTTTGGTTTCTTGCCAAACCACAGTTCATAAGGCGTTGTCTCAACGGATTTCGATGGTGCCCTATTTAACATAAATGCAGCTGTCTCTAAAGCATAACCCTAAAATGATAGCGGTAAATCTGTAAGAGACATCATAGGTCGCACCATATCTAGTAAAGTACGATTACGACGTTCGGACACACCATTACGCTGTGGTGTTCCAGGTGGCGTGAGTTGCGAAACTATTCCACATTGTTTCAAATGAAAACCAAACTCGCAACTCAAATATTCTCCTCCACGATCAGATCATAGAAACTTTATTTTCTTGTTACGATGATTTTCAACTTCACTCTGAAATTCTTTGAACTTTTCAAATGTTTCAGACTTATGTTTCATTAAGTAGATATACCCATATCTGCTTAAATCATCTTTGAAGGTGAGAAAATAACGATACCCGTCGCGAGCCTCAACATTCATCAGACCACATACATCTGTATGTATGATTTCCAATAGATCTGTTGCTCGCTCCATAGTTCTGGAGAACGGCGTTTTAGTCATCTTGCCCATGAGGCATGGTTCGCAAGTACCAAGTGATTCATAATCAAGTGGTTCCAAAAGTCCATCGGTATGGAGTTTCTTCATGCGCTTTACACCAATATGACCTAAATGGCAGTGCCACAAATAAGTTGCACTATCATTATCAACTCTACATCTTTTGGCTTCAATATTAGAATATGTGTATCACTACTATCGAGATTCAATAAGAACATACCACTCTTCAAGGGTGCATGACCATAGAAGATATTACTCATATAAATAGAACAACCATTATTCTCTGATTTAAATGAATAACCGTCTCACATCAAACAAGATCCAGATATAATGTTCATGCTTAACGCTAGCACCAAATAAAAATTATTCAGGACTAAAACTAATCCCGAAGGTAGATGTAGAGGTAGCATGCCGACTGCGATCACATCGACTTTGGAACCATTTCTCATGCGCATCGTCACCTCGTCCTTAGACAATCTTCGCTTAATCTGTAGTCCCTATTTCGAGTTGCAAATATTAGCAATAGAACCAGTATCAAATACCTAAAACTCCAGGTGGTTAAACTGAATCACACAGAACAAGGGACCACCTTGCTCTGATACCAATTGAAAGTGCTAGTTATCAACTAGAGGGGGGTGAATAGGCGATTTTTATGGAAGTCTTCAAAACATGGGGGCTTTGAAGACAAACAATAGAAATGAACCTATTGATATGCAGCGGAAGGTAGACTACACTAGACAAGCCATAGCCAAGTAAGCAATGAAGTGAAAACACAAAGACTATCAACAGCTAGGTAGTATGGATCAAGATGGAAGATAGTATGAAGCCAAACAGTAAAGAGTCTTCACTTAGTGAAGTCAATCAGATCATACATGCATGCAATGACTTCACGAAGGCAAACTATAAAGTCAAGGGAAGTGAAGGATAGAACCAGTAGCTTGATGAAGACATGGATTTGGTAGACCAGTTGCAGTTGTTGTGACAACTGTACGTCTGGTTAGGGAGGCTGAGATTCAACTCAGAAGACCGTGTCTTCACCTTATTCCCCTTGAGCTAAGGACACACAGTCCTCGCCCAACCACTATGGTAAGTCTTCAAGGTAGACTTCCAAACCTTCACAGACTTCATTCACCGGCAATCCACAATGACTCTTGGACACTCAGAACGCGATGCCTAACCGGTTGGAGGATTCATAGTCCTCAAGTGTAACAAGTCTTTAGGTCACGTAGACAGAAAGACTTCAGTGATGCCTAACACTCCTTGGCTCTGGGTGTTTTGGGCTTTGTCCTCGCAAGGATCTCTCTATTTCAAAAGCTTCAGAGGTGGGTTGCTCTCAAACGACAAAAGTCATGTGCTAACTCTGAGAAGCCACCAATCTATGGCGTAGGGGGTGGGCTATTTATAGCCAGGAGGTAACCCGACCTGATTTTTCCAAAATGACCCTGGGTCACTAAGGAACTGACACGTGTTCAACAGTCAGATTTCAAACACACGAGGCAGCTTGACTTGGTCAGATTTCATGATCATCATCATTAGCTTCCTCACTAATTGGTGTAGGAATCACTAGAACTGATTCTATGATGAACTACTTTCCAATAAGGGAACAGGTACAATTACCTCATCAAGTTCTACTTTCCTCCCACTCACATCTTTCGAGAGAAACTCCTTCTCTAGAAAGGATCCATTCTTAGCAACGAACATCTTGCCTTCGGATCTGTGATAGAAGGTGTACGCAACAGTTTCTTTTGGGTATCCTATGAAGATGCACTTTTCCAATTTGGGTTTGTGCTTATCATGATGAAACTTTTTCACATAAGCATCACAACCCCAAACTTTAAGAAATGACAGCTTAGGTTTCTAGCCAAACCATAGTTCATACGGTGTCGTCTCAACGGATTAGACGGTGCCCTATTTAATGTGAATGTAGCTGTCTCTAATGCATAACCCCAAAATGATAGTGGCAAATCGGTAAGATACATCATAGATTTCACCATATCTAGTAAAGTACAGTTACGATGTTCGGACACACCATTACGCTGTGGTGTTCCAGGTGGCGTGAGTTGCGAAAATATTCCGCATTTTTTCAAATTAAGATCAAACTCGTAAATCAAATATTCGTCTCCGTGATCAGATCGTAGAAACTTTATTTCTTGTTACGATGATTTTCCACTTCACTCTGAAATTCTTTGAACTTTTCAAATGTTTCAGACTTATGTTTCATTAAGTAGATATACCCATATCTTCTCAAATCATCTATGAAGGTCAGAAAATAACGATACCTGCCATGAGCCTCAACACTCATCGGACTGCATACATCAGTATGTATTATTTCCAACAAGTCTGTTGCTCGCTCCATTGTTCCGGAGAACGGAGTCTTAGTAATCTTGCCCATGAGGCATGGTTCACAAGCATCAACTGATTCATAATCAAGTGATTCCAAAAGCCCATCAACATGGATTTTCTTCATGCGCTTTACACCAATATGACCTAAACGGTAGTGCCACAAATAAGTTGCACTATCATTATTAACTTTGCATCTTTTGGTTTCAATATTATGAATATCTGTATCACCACAATCGAGATTCAATAAACCATTCACCTTGGGTGTATGACCATTGAAGGTTTTATTCATGTAAACAGAACAACAATTATTCTCTGACTTTAAATGAATAACCGTATTGCAATAAACATGATCAAATCATATCCATGCTTAACGCAAACACCAAATAACATTTATTTAGGTTCAACACTAAGCCCGAAAGTATATGGAGTGTGCGATGATGATCATATCAATCTTGGAACCACTTCCAACACACATCGTCACTTCACCCTTAATCAGTCTCTGTTCATTCTGCAACTCCCGTTTCGAGTTACTAATCTCAACAACTGAACTAGTATCAAATACTGAGGGGTTGCTATAAACACTAGTAAAGTACACATCAATAATATGTATATCAAATATACCTTTGTTCACTTTGCCATCCTTCTTATCCGCCAAATACTTGGGGCAGTTCTTCTTCCAGTGACCAGTCCCTTTGCAGTAGAAGCACTTAGTCTCAGGCTTAGGTCTAGACTTGGGCTTCTTCACTTGAGCAGCAACTTGCTTGCCGTTATTCTTGAAGTTCCCCTTCTTCCCTTTGCCCTTTTCTTGAAACTAGTGGTCTTGTCAACCATCAACACTTGATGCTTTTCTTGATTTCTACCTTCGTCGATTTCAGGATCACGAAGAGCTTGGGAATCGTTTTTGTTATCCCTTGCATATTATAGTTCATCACGAAGTTCCAGTAACTTGGTGATAGTGATTAGAGAACTCTGTCACTCACTATCTTATCTGGACGATTAACTCCCACTTGATTCAAGTGATTGTAGTACTCAGACATTCTGAGCACATGCTCACTAGCTGAGCTATTCTCCTCCATCTTGTAGGCAAAGTGCTTGTCAAAGGTCTCATACCTTTTGACACGGGCATGAGTATGAGATACCAATTTCAACTCTTGGAACATCTTATATGCTCCGTGGCGTTCAAAACATTTTTGAAGTCCCGGTTCTAAGACGTAAAGCATGGTGCACTAAACTATCAAGTAGTCATCATACCGAACTTTTCAAACGTTCATAACGTCTGCATCTGCTCCTGCAATAGGTCTGTCACCTAGCGGTGCATCAAGGACATAATTCTTCTGTGCAGCAATGAGGATAATCCTCAGATCACGGACCTAGTCCGCATCATTGCTACCATCATCTTTCAACATAGTTTTTCTCTAGGAACATATAAAAAAATAAACGGGGAGCTACATCGCAAGCTATTGATCTACAACATAGATATGCAAATACTATCAGGACTAAGTACATGATAAATTAAAGTTCAATTAATCATATTACTTAAGAACTCCCACTTAGATAGACATCCCTCTAATCATCTAAGTGATCACGTGATCCAAATCAACTAAACCATGACCGATCATCATGTGAAATGGAGTAGTTTTCAATGGTGAACATCACTATGTTGATCATATATACTATATGACTCACGCTCAACGTTTCGGTCTCAGTATTCCGAGGCCATATATGCATATGCTAGGCTCGTCAAGTTTAACTCGAGTATTTCTGCGTGTGCAAAACTGGCTTGCACCCGTTGTATGTGAACGTAGAACTTATCACACCCGATCATCACGTGGTGTCTCGGCATGACGAACTTTGGCAACAGTGCATACTCAGGGAGAACACTTGTACCTTGAAATTTAGTGAGAGATCATCTTATAAAGCTACCATCGAACTAAGCAAAATAAGATGTATAAAAGATAAACATCACATGCAATCAAAATATGTGACATGATATGGCCATCATCATCTTGTGCTTTTGATCTCTATCTCCAAAGTACCGTCATGATCTCCATCGTTACCGGCATGACACCATGATCTCCATCATATTGATCACTATCAATGTGTCGTCACATAGTCGTCTCGCCAACTATTACTCTTGCAACTATTGCTATCGCATAGCGATAAAGTAAGGCAATTGTTTGGCGCTTGCATCTTATGCAATAAAGAGACAACCATAAGGCTTCTGCCAGTTGCCGATAACATCAACAAAACATGATCATCTCATACAACAACTTATATCTCATCACGTCTTGACCATATCACATCACAACATGCTCTGCAAAAACAAGTTAGACGTCCTCTACTTTGTTGTCGCAAGTTTTACGTGGCTGCTACGGGCTGAGAAAGAACCGTTCTTACCTACGCATCAAAAAACCACAACGCGGCATAGTGATTTCTTTTTGATCTTCAGAAAAAACCCTGTTCATTGAACCCGATTCAACTAAAGTTGGAGAAACAGACACCCACTAGCCACTTGTGTGCGAAGCACGTCGGTAGAACCAGTCTTGCGTAAGTGTATGCGTAATGTCGGTCTAGGCGCTTCATCCAACAATACCGCCAAATCCAGAAATAACTAGTGACGACAAGCAATATGTATATACCCACGCCCATAACTCCTTTGTGTTCTCCTCATGCATATAACATCTACGCATAAACCTGGATCGGATGCCACTGTTGGGGAACGTAGTAATTTCAAAAATTTCCCTACGCACACACAAGATCATGGTGATGCATAGCAACGAGAGGGGAGAGTATCATCTATGTACCCTTGTAGACCGTAAGCAGAAGTGTTATGGGAACGCGTTTGATGTAGTCGTACGTCTTGACAATCCGACCGATCCAAGTACCGAACGCACGACACCTCCGAGTTCAGCACACGTTCAGCTCGATGACGTCCCACGAACTCCGATCCAGCAGAGCTTCACGGGAGAGTTCCGTCAGCACAACGGCGTGATGACGGTGATGATGTTGCTACCGATGCAGGGCTTTGCCTAAGCACCGCTACGATATGATCGAGGTGGATTATGGTGGAGGGGGGCACCGCACACGGCTTGGAACAATCAACTTGTGTGTCCTAGGGTGCCCCTTGCCCCCGTATATAAAGGAGCAAGGGGAGGGGGCCGGCGGCCTCATAGGGTGCGCCCCAAGGGGGGAATCCTACTCCTACTAGGAGTAGGTCCCCCTTTCCTAGTCCAACTAGGAGGGGAAGGAAAGAGGATGAGAGGAGAAGGAAAGAGGGGGCCGTCCCCCAAAGCCCTAAACCAATTCGGTTTGGGCCTAGGGGGGCGCACCCCACACTTCCTTGCTGCCCTCTATTTCCACTAAAGCCCACGGAGGCCCATTGACCCTCCCGGTGAATTCCCGTAACTCTCCGGTACTCCGAAAAAATACACGAATCACTCAGAACCTTTCCGATGTCCGAATATAGTAGTCCAATATATCGATCTTTACGTCTCGACCATTTCGAGACTCCTCGTCATGTCCCCGATCTCATCCGGGACTCCGAACTATCTTCAGTACATCAAAACACATAAACTCATAATACCAATCGTCACCGAACGTTAAGCGTGCAGACCCTACAGTGCCTCTAGTGCCACCCCTAGTTGGTTTTGGAGTATTGACGAGAAACCTGGTTGAGGGACTAATGTGTTTGTGAGAACTGCAGGATAACACATGTAGAAGTCCCTCATTGATTCAGTTTTCCTACCAGAGATGACCCCTAAAAATGCATGAAGACATTGAAGTCAAAGGTGGTATGTGAAGACATTCACATTGAAGACTATGACAAGAGAAGACATCGCGTGAAGACTATGGAGCACGAAGACTTAGCAGTTTCGTCGTTCTTTCTTCTTCTTTGTTGAGTCATAGGAACCACCGTACTGTTAAGTGGGGTCCAAGAGAACCAGTCAGAATGACTGAAGTGATGCTTAACCAAAATCCTATGTCTTCGAGTGAAGACTATGAGAGCAAATCTTATTTAGAGTTGGATAAGTCAGCTTTGCTTGTAGCTCAAGTAAAGTTGCCGTGTGTGTTTGAAATCTGACCGTTGGAACACGTGTCAGTTCCTTAGTGACCCAGGGTCATTTCGGACAAATCAGGTAGGGTTGCCTAGTGGCTATAAATAGCCCACCCCCTACAACCATAAACTGTTGGCTGCTCAGAGTTAGTGCACGACTTTTGTTGTTTGAGAGCAACCCACCTTGAAGTCTTTGAGAGAGAGAGAATTCCTTGCGAGGATAAAGCCCTAAACACCCAGAGCCAAAGAGTGTTAGGCATCACTTAAGTCTTCCTGTCTGTGTGATCTGAAGACTTATTACACTTGAGGATTGTGAATCCTCCAGCCGGTTAGGCGTCGTGTTCTGAGCATCCAAGAGTCATTGTGGATCGCCGATGAACAAAGTCTGTGAAGTTTTGGAAGTCTACCTTGAAGACTTACCAGAGTGATTGGGCGAGGAGTGGGTGTCCTTAGCTCAAGGGGAATAAGGTGAAGACACGGTCTTCTGAGTTGAATCTCAGCCTCCCTAACCAGACGTACAGTTGTCACAGTAACTGGAACTGGTCCAACAAATCATTGTCTTCAACGAGTCACTGGTTTCATCCTTCCCCTTCCTTTACTTACTGTTGGCTCTGGTGAAGTCATTGTATGATTGCATTATCTTTTGACTTCACTGAGTGAACGCTTGTTCTGATTGGCTTCACACTATCTTCCTACCTGATCTATACTGCCTAGCTGCTATTAGTTGTTGTGCTTTCACTTCATTGAATACTTGACTATGGCTTGCTTAGTGTAGTCTACCTACCGCTGCATGGTAATAGGTTTATTTCTATCGTTTGTCTTCAAAACTTCCATGCTTTGAAGACTTTCATAAAAATCGCCTATTCACCCCCCTCTAGTCGATCACTAGCACTTTCAATTGATATCAGAGCAAGGTACTCCCTTGTTCTGTGTGATTCGGTTTAACCACTTGGAGTTTTTGCTATGTCGACTGCAGGGATAATCAAAGTCTCCGCTGCGTGCCCAGTCTTTGATGGAACTGAATATCCCTACTGGAAGAATAAGATGCGCATGCATCTTGAAGCCATTGATGTCGACCTATGGTATGTCGTCAAGAATGGCGTTCCCAAGGCTGGTGAAGGTGTCACCGCTGCTGATGTCAAGAAGTTCGTTCAACTGGACTCCACTGCTAAGAACATCATCTGTGGTCATCTAACCAAAGGACAGTATGGCCGTGTGAGTGCTTTGGGAACATCCAAGCTAGTCTGGGACTGGCTCTCCAAAGTCAACGAAGGCGTCTCAACCCAGAGAGATCAGAGAATCAGTGTCCTTTGCAACCTCTTCAACCGCTTCAAGAGAAATGACAATGAGAATGTCCAGCTCACGTTTGATCGACTCACTGACATCACAAATTAGCTTCAAGCCCTCAACGCTATTGAGATCACCAAGCATGAAGTCGTCAAGACACTCCTGAGATCACTTGACAGCTCGTTTGACACCCTAGCCCTGATGATTCAAGAACGTCCTGACTTCAAGACACTCGATCCGTCTTACATACTTGAGAGGCTCAACACACATGAGTTTCAGCTTTCTGAGAAAAGAGACATCTACGGTCCCAACTATGGGCGAACTCGTGCCTTGAAGGCAAAAGCTGTCTCCTCATCTGAAGAAGAATCTGACAGCAGTTCTGATGATCCTGAAGACATTGGAAAGGAGCTTGCTATGCTTGTGAAGAAGTTCCGAAAATTCACCAAGAAGAAAGGCTTCAGAAAGTCTTCACGATCAAGCTCAAGGAATGATGAAGCTTCTGCTCATGACTACAAGAAGAGAACATCCACAAGTGCAAGAAACATGGCCACTGCATCTCTGAGTGTCCGCAGTGGGACAATGAGAACAACAAGAAGAAGAAGAGCAAGGAGTATGATTCAGACGACAAGAAGAAGAAGAAATACTCAAAGTCTTCTTCCAAGTCTTCCTCAAAGTGTTCATCACACAAGAAGAGCTCATCTGGCAAGGCTCGTGTGTTTGTTGGCAAGGAAATGGATTCAGAGGTGGAGTCCGCTTCTGAGGAGGCGGAGGTGGAGTCTGAGGAGGAGTCCGATTCTGGCGTTGCAAGTCTGGCTACAGCATACGTTGCCAAGTCCATCTTCAACACTTAAGACAATGACTTCATCACCGACACCGATGCAAATGACAAGGACTACTCTGCTCCCACCTACTACTTCATGGCACACGGTGCCAAGGTAAACACACGCACTACTCACTATCAAACATCCAGTGAAGATGACTCTGATTGTGGTTCCAAACCCAGCTACAAAACACTTGCTAAAATTGCAACTGAACAACAGAAAGCTATGGAACATATTCAAAAACTATTATACAAAAGCGATGACCTGTTAGACGCTGAAATGACTTGATCTCAGTCCTTAATTGAAGACATAAAAAAATCTTCATGTTAAGTATGAGGAACTTTAAAGTCGTCATGAAACGCTCTCAACAACTCATGAAAAGCTTTCCTATGATTATCTTCAAAGGAAGCAAGATCTTGAGAAATTGAGAGCGGCTCATGAAGATCTTCAAAAGGAAAACGAGTCACTTCGCGCCAAACAGATCAGTTCCGCTCAGGAAGGATTTGAACCACCATGTCTTAAATGCATTGAGCGTGACAACACTACTTCTGTTGCTGGGTGTTCTACTGCTGCTACTATTGCAATATCTTCTACTGTTGATGTGGTAACTAACCCCTCTGCTGAGGATACCACTGCTATTGCTGATGAAAATGCAAGGTTGAAGACATTGCTTGAAACAGGGATGTACAAAAGTCTCAAAGGGCATCAGACACGATGTGATGTTCTCAAAAGGCAGATCCTGAACTGAAACCCTAGGAAAGAGGGTCTTGGGTTCGACAGGAAAATGAATGCTGATGGCTCTTACTGGAAACCTGAGCAGTACCCCAAAACCACATGGGTTGCTGCAAAGGAACCCTAAGTGGATCCATCCACCCTGTCAGGCTTCAATTGTGCTAATCCCATTGTTATTGATGAATCCTTTGATGCAAACTATAAACTGTTTAAGAATTAGAATGGCGAAGTGTTTGCCAGGTATATTGGTACTAACTGCAGGAATGGGCCACCTATGAAGAAAGTCTGGGTGCCGAAAAGGTTGCTGGAGAATCTTCCTATGAATGTCGTCATGACACCACAAGTGAAGAAGACAAACCCCAGACCACAGGCTTCATATGGTCCAAAGGTTTCATACAGACAAAGGACTCACCTGAGTCGCACTAATGGAAATGAGCGCGTTTCATCAAACCGCCATGTTCATAAGACCAAGAACTACTCTGCTTATTCTTATGAGTACTATTGTCCACCAGCAAGACTTTTTGCTAGGGCTCCAAAGCCAAAGTTCTCAGATGCTGCACTTAGACTCATTGCTTCGAAGCCACCCTTGAAGATGTGGGTGGCTAAGAAAGCTTAACTCTCTTTTGCAGGGAAAGGTCTCCAGCCGAGAATCAAATTCATCTGAAGCTATTGCTGGGGACCTTAAACATCTTGTAGGGCGCAAGATCAAATGCCCAAATAGTCTTATTATGTATTTTGTTCATGAGTCGCTTGCTACTTGCCCTATCAGTCCTAACCTCGATCTAAGCTTCCATAATCCACTTGCTCATCAAATGTTTATGCTTCACAATTCTCTTCGTGAAGCCTATCCCCCTAACTGCACTGTAGGGTACGACACCAGCTTCTTCAGAATGGATTATTGATAGTGGGTGTACTAATCACATGACTGGCAAGCGAAGTCTTCTCATGGACTCAACTTTACATCCATCTGACAAAAGTCACATCACATTTGCTGACACTAGTAAAAGCAAGGTATTGGGTCTAGGTAGAGTTGCAATCTCAAGGGATCAACACATGGATAAAGTGATGCTTGTTGAATCCCTTGGTTTCAACTTAATGTCTATCTCAATGCTTTGCGATTTAAACATGATTGTGATATTTGGAAAATATCGTTGCCTTGTTCTAATGGAATCTGACAAGTCTCTAGTCTTTGAAGGGTATCGAAAAGATGATTTGTACGTGGTAGATTTCTCAACAGGACCACAACTTGCCGTATGTCTTCTAGCAAAAGCTTTTGAATGCTGGCTCTGGCATCGGAGGCTAGGTCATGCTGGCATGAGGAACCTGCACACTCTTGCAAGGAAGAAGCATGTCATAGGCATCGAGGGCGTCAAGTTCAAGAAGGATCACTTATGCAGTGCCTGTGAAGCAGGAAAGATGACGAGGGCCAAGCATCCCTCGAAGACAATCATGACAACGACTCAACCCTTCGAACTGCTCCACATGGACCTTTTCGGTCCCACTCATTACTCAACTCTTACTAGTACTACTTGTCTCTATGGATTTGTCATTGTTGATGATTATTCAAGATATACTTGGGTGCATATAATCCTCTACAAGACTGAAGTGCAGGATGTCTTCAGACGCTTCGCCAATCGAGCCATGAACAACTATGGCGTCAAGATCAAGCACATCAGAAGTGACAATGGCACTGAATTCAAGAACACTGGCCTAGACACTTATCTTGATACTTTGGGCATCACACATGAATTCTCAGCTCCGTACACGCCGCAGCAGAATGGCATCGTGGAACGCAAGAACAGAACACTTATTGAGATGGCCCGGACGATGCTTGATGAGTACAAGACTCCAAGAAAGTTCTCGCCTGAAGCCATTGATACTGCATGCCATATCATCAACCGTGTTTATCTTCACAAGCTTCTGAACAAGACATCCTATGAGCTCCTTACTGGCAAGAAGCCAAATGTCAGTTACTTCAGAGTATTTGGTGCCAGGTGCTGGATCATGCATCCACATCACACTTCAAAATTTCCACCGAAAGCACATGAAGGTTTTATGCTTGGATATGGAAAGGATTCGCACTCCTACAGAGTCTTCAACCTCTTTCACTATAAAGTGGTTGAAACTGTGGTGTGCGGTTTGATGAGACTAACGGCTCGCAAAGAGAGCACCTGCCAAATGTGCTAGATGAAGTTCCATCCAGTGAATCAATCAAACTTATGGGAACTGGAGAAATCATACCATCTGAAGCTCAGCCTGAAGAGGAACTTATCATCTCTGCACCTGATCAACCTGAAGACAATGCTCAGTCTGAAGACAATCCTTCTAACGATGACAATGATCAGCAAGAGCAAAATCTTCTTCCTGTTCATCCTCGTGTTGCAAATGAAGTATAGATTGAGAGAATAATTGATAGCATCAATGCACCAGGTCCACTCACTCGTTCAAGGGAAACACAGCTAGCAAATTTCTGTGGGCACTTCGCATTCGTCTCAATATCTGAACCCAAGAAAGTTGATGAAGCCTTCATGGAACCTGAATGGATTCAAGCTATGCAAGAAGAGCTTCAATAGTTTGAGCTGAATAATGTATGGGAACTGGTTAAGCGTCCTGATCCTCGTAAGCACAATATAATAGGCACTAGATGGATATATCGCAACAAGCAAGATGAGCATGGTCAAGTTGTCAGAAATAAAGTTCATCTCGTTGCTCAAGGATATACTCAAGTTGAAGGGATTGACTTCGATGAAACATTTGCTCCTGTGGCTAGGCTTGAAGCTATACGCATACTGCTGGCCTATGCAAATCATCATAACATTCTTCTGTATCAAATGGATGTGAAGAGCGCTTTTCTCAATGGCAAGATTGAAGAAGAAGTGTATGTTGCACAACCGCCTGGCTTTGAAGATCCAAAACATCCTGACATGGTGTACAAGCTCAGCAAGGCACTGTATGGCCTCAAACAAGCCCCTCGGGCTTGGTATGACACACTCAAAGACTTCCTGAAGAGCAAAGGCTTCAAACCTGGTTCCCTGGATCCTACTCTCTTCACAAAGACATATGATGGCGAACTGTTTGTGTGCCAAATATATGTGGACGACATTATCTTCGGCTGCACTAACCAGAAATACAGTGAAGAGTTTGGATATATGATGCAAGAGCAATATCAGATGTCCATGATGGGTGAGCTGAAGTTCTTCCTTGGTCTTCAAATACGTCAGCAACGCAACGACATCTTCATATCTCAAGAGAAATACCTCAAAGATTGCCTGAAGAAATTTGGAATGCAAGACTGCAAAGGCTACATGATGCCAATGCCAGCCAAACACCATCTGGGTCCTGATACGTCTCCAACGTATCTATAATTTTTGATTGCTCCATGCTATATTATCTACTGTTTTGGACTATATTGGGCTTTATTTTCCACTTTTATATTATTTTTGGGACTAACCTATTAACCCGAGGCCCAGCCCAGAATTGCTGTTTTTTTTGCCTATTTCAGTGTTTCGAAGAAACGAAATATCAAACGGAGTCCAAACGGAATAAAATCTTCGGGAACGTGATTTTCTCACCGAACGTGATCCAGGAGACTTGGACCCTGCTCCAAGGAACAAAAGAGGCGGTCACGAGGGTGGGGGCGCATCCCCCCAGGGCACGCGCCCTGCCTCGTGGGCCCCTCGTTGCTCCTCCGGCGTACTTCTTCCTTCTATATATACACACGTACCCCCAAACGATCAGAATAGGAGCCAAAAACCTAATTCCACTGCCACAACTTTCTGTATCCACGAGATCCCATCTTGGGGCCTGTTCCGGAGCTCCACCGGAAGAGGGTCGTCATCACGGAGGGCTTCTACATCATCCTAGCCCCTCCGACGAAGTGTGAGTAGTTTACGTCAGACCTTCGGGTCCATAGTTAGTAGCTAGATGGCTTCTTCTCTCTCTTTGAATCTCAATACAAAGTTCTCCCCCTCTCCTGTGGAGATCTATTCGATGTAATCTTCTTTTTGCGGTGTGTTTATTGAGAACGATGAATTGTGGGTTTATGATCAAGTCTATCTATGAATAATATTTGAATATTCTCTGAATTCTTTTATGTATGATTGGTTATCTTTGCAAGTATCTTTGAATTATCAGTTTGGTTTGGCCAACTAGATTGGTAGTTCTTGCCATGGGAGAAGTGCTTAGCTTTGGGTTCGATCTTGCGGTGTCCTTACCCAGTGACAGAAGGGGCAGCAAGGCATGTATTGTATCGTTGCCATCGAGGATAACAAGATGGGGTTTATTTCATATTGCATGAATTTATCTCTCTACATCATGTCATCTTGCTTAAGGCGTTACTCTGTTTTTAACTTAATACTCTAGATGCATGCTGGATATCAGTCGATGAGTGGAGTAATAGTAGTAGATGCAGAATTGTTTCGATCTACTTGTCATGGACGTGATGCCTATATACATGATCATGCCTAGATATTCTCATAACTATGCTCAATTCTGTCAGTTGCTCAACAATAATTTGTTCACCCACCGTAGAATACTTATGCTCTTGAGAGAAGCCACTAGTGAAACCTATGGCCCCCGGGTCTATTCTCATCATATCAATCTCCATTACTTTAATCTTGCTTTGCTTTTTTTACTTTGCCTTTACTTTTTACTTTGCATCTTTATACAAAAAATACCAAAAATATTATATCTATCAGATCTCACTCTTGTAAGTGACCGTGAAGGGCTTGACGACCCCTAATCGCTATGGTTGCGAGTAGCTATCACTTTGTGCAGGTACGAGGGACTTGAGCGTGGGCTCCTATGTAGCGACCAGACCTCAAACAGTCTAATCTCTGTGCTCCGGTGTCATCCCTGGATCAGTAATGCTGACACCACACAGTACTCGAAGGATTTATAGCAGAGTAGCAATCACACACTTATTACATCAAGTGTCTCAAAAGAGAACTTATTACAATAAATATGGCTTAAGGCCATCTAGTGATGATAACAGCGGAAGGCTTGGAAGATAAGTGAGTCCATCAACTCCAACGGCATCACTGAGTATAGAACCGCAACCTAAAACTCCTTAATCGTCGTCTGAAAAGTCTGCAACATTAACGTTGCAGCCCGAAAACGGGTCAGCACATGGAATATGCTGGCAAGGTAACACATAGAGAGTAATGGAATGCAACAGCTATACTATATGCATATTTGGCTGGTGGAAAGCTCTATGGTTATAGTTTTTGCGTAAAGCCAATTTTTCCCTACTTCAAAGGAATAAGATTAATTACTATCATGGTGGTTGTGAAACATTGAGAATGGTTGACAGCATTCTCAATCCCAATTAAGTAACATCATTAAAATCCATCAAAATTAATTTAGAGTAACATGTTGAGATTCACATGAAAATCCAAGTACTAGATACTCAAGATGTCCATAACCGGGGACACGGCTAACCATGATTAGTTTATACACTCTTTAGAGGTTTGCGCACTTTTCCCCACAAGACTCGATCGCCTCCATTTGGTTTCTCGCACTACATGGTGTTTGAGAAGACGGATGACCGAGACATAGTCTTTCAGAAGCGCTAGCACCTTACGATCGGGTAGACCGTACCACCTACAACCCCTACATCTGCTAGTCTACCACTGTAAGAGTTCGCACAACTTAGTCAACTATGCCAGAGCCCATAATGGCTTGTGGCTGCACACGGAAGTTTCTAGTATGAATAATCTCATGATCCCTTTGGGCCTGGGTGGCGGTCCAATAAAAACAGGCAAGTCCTGGAAACCCCAGGTGCCTCAATCCACCCAGATGTGTGTTAGGTTGCCACCTTAGATAAACCATTAATTAACAATCTCACATCTGTCATGGATATCACTCACCCAATCCACGTCTACTAGCATAGCATGGCATAATAAGCAAACGTAGAAGTAACTCCCAAAGGTTTGATAATAAACAGGTAATAGGTACTACCTCATCTACTTCCCATCCCACAATTTAATTAGATCCTAACCATGCAATGTGTGAGGATTGATCTAATGCAATAAAACTGGGTTGTAGAAAAGGTATGATCAAAGTGTTACTTGCCTTGCTGATGATCCGCGAAACCTAGAGATTCAAAGTAACAGGCGGCGCACTCCGGGTATTCTATCGCAGACAAACAACAAGCATACAATAAGTACTCATCTAATGCACAGGCAAAACTCAAATAAAAGATCTAACCAGAAAGTTCAACTTAAGAACCCTGGTTGGCAAAAGAATCAAATCAAACGAAGCAAAAGAAATCAAACGGCGAAAGAGAACAACTTCGTTCTAGTAATCTGGATCTAGGGCAAATTTTACAGTAGCAAAAACTTGTTTAAGTTGATTATTCGGAAAGAGGGTTTCGAGACGAAACTCGAGGCGCTTGAATCGCCTGATTCCGATAAACAAGCGAAAAGTTATACTAAAATGAAAATCGGATCAGAAATCACGATCAGAAAATAATCGCGGAAAATCTGACGAAAAAGAAAAACGACAAACAGATTTTTTTTTAAAAAAACTGCACAGAAAACGAGGCGGTGGCGAACCTCGAAAGGCGCGCGGCTCCGGCAGCGGCGGCGGATTAGGGTTAGGGTTAGGCGGCGGCGGCTGTTGGGCTCTTCGGGCCCCGGGGTGGCGGCTTATAAAGCCCCCCGGCCGGTGGTTTCCTGGCCGGGTACGGCCCGGAGTCGGTTTCCGTTTTTTTTGTAAATCCGCTCGGAAGAAAAATAAAAAGAAATACTAAACGGACTCCAAAAATCACGAAATAAATTTTGCCGGGTTCCTAAAATCAAGCCCGATAAAGTGAACATTTATCTGGGCCCAAACTACAACTTTGAAAACGCGCATTTTTCGTAAATTCAAATAAAAATACCGAAAAACTCCGAAATAAATCTTATTTGATTTTTTTATTAAATCTTCAATATTTCTATATTTTGGGAAAGTCATTTTATTCCCTCTCTCATATTTTTGTAATAGAAATAATTGATGATAAAAT
Source organism: Triticum urartu (assembly GCF_056163025.1). Lineage (NCBI taxonomy): Eukaryota > Viridiplantae > Streptophyta > Magnoliopsida > Poales > Poaceae > Triticum > Triticum urartu. The sequence goes on along the minus strand of NC_141878.1, from coordinate 358,287,395 downwards.
AAATAAAATCAAATGATCCTGTATACATAATTTGAGAAAACTCAATATGTAAATAACGAAATCCCAACTCTCTCCGTGGGTCCTTGAGTTGCTTAGGATTTTCTAGGATCAAAACCAAAAGCAAAATAAAATATGATATGCATGATGACCTAATGTATAACATTCCAAATTGAAAATTTGGGATGTTAGAAACCTACCCCCCTTAAGATGAATCTCGCCCTCGAGATTCGGGTTGGCTAGAAAATAGGTGAGGGTGGTCTTTGAGCAAATCTTCCTCTCGCTCCCAAGTGGCTTCATCCTCTGTGTGGTGGCTCCACTGAACTTTGCAAAACTTGATAACCTTGCTACGAGTAACTCGGCTGGCAAACTCAAGAATCTTGACTGGTTTTTCCTCATAGGTCAAATTGTTATCCAACTGAATTTCTTCTAATGGCACTGTGTCTCTCAAGGGTATGTCAGCCATCTCCGTGTGACACTTCTTCAACTGAGAAACGTGAAACACATCATGCACTCCTGCCAATACTTCTGGCAAATCCAACTTGTAGGCCACTTCTCCCATACGCTCCAAAACTCGATATGGCCCTACAAATCGTGGCGCTAACTTCCCCTTAACTCCAAAGCGCTTAATCCCTCGAAGTGGGGATACTCGAAGATAAACTCTGTCTCCAACTTCGTAAACTGTCTCCTTGCGTTTAGAATCTGCGTAGCTCTTCTGCCTGGACTGGGCTACCTTGAGCCTATCGCGAATCAACTTCACCTTCTGTTCAGACTCCTTAATCAGATCTAGTCCAAACAACTGGCGGTCTCCAACTTCGTCCCATGACAACGGTGTCCTGCACCTTCTTCCGTACAGAGCTTAGAAAGGGGCCATCTTCAAACTGGTCTAATAGCTGTTATTGTAAGAAAACTCTGCATATGGCAAATTATCGTCCCAACTAGATCCATAATCTAGTGCACAAGCTCTCAGCATATCTTCCAAAATCTGATTGACTCTCTCAGTCTGTCCATCTGTCTGCGGGTGAAAAGCTGTACTAAATTCTAGCCTAGTACCCAAAGTCTCATGCAACTGCTTCCAGAACTTTGAGGTAAACTGGGTTCCTCTATCTGATACGATACTCCTCGGAACTCCATGCAGACATACGATCCTGGTCATGTATATCTTTGCCAACATAGCACTGGTGTAAGTGGTCTTTACTGGGATGAAATGAGCTACTTTTGTCAATCGATCGACTACAACCCAAATCGAGTCATAGCCTGAACGAGTCCTTGGCAATCCCGTGATAAAATCCATGCCTAGCTTATCCCACTTCCATTCGGGTATCGGCAATGGTTGCAACAATCCTGCTGGCTTCTGATGCTCTGCCTTTACTCTCTGACACACATCACAAACTGCTACATACTCCGCAATATCCTTCTTCATTCCGGTCCACCAGAAAATATCCTTCAAATCCAAATACATCTTGGTATTTCCTGGGTGAATCGAATACGGTGAATCATGGGCCTCTTGCAAAATCAACTTCCTGATCTTCGGGTCATTGGGCACATAAACACGATCTTCAAACCATAGGGTGTCGTGCTCATCCTCACGAAATCCTTTAGCTTTTCCTTTGCTCAGTTTCTCCTTTATAGCGGCAATCTCTTTGTCAGTTTTCTGAGCTTCTCTGATTCTATCCATCAAAGTTGACTGAATTTCCAATGCTGCTACATAGCCCCTTGGAACTATTTCCAAACGTAGTTCACGAAAATTTTCAGCTAACTCCTTGGGTATTTCTCCCGTCATTAACATATTGACATGGCTCTTGCGGCTTAATGCATCAGCTACTACATTAGCTTTTCCGGGATGGTAATGTAATTTCATATCATAATCCTTGATAAGCTCCAACCATCTCCTTTGTCTAAGGTTCAACTCCTTCTGCGTGAAAATATACTTCAAACTCTTATGATCCGTGTACACCTCACAATGATTTCCAATGAGGAAATGTCTCCATGTCTTCAATGTATGCACTACGGCTGCTAACTCCAAATCATGCGTGGCATAATTCAATTCGTGGGGCTTCAGTTGTCGTGAAGCGTACGAAACAACTCTTCCTTCCTGCATAAGCACTGCTCCAAGTCCTCGACGTGAAGCGTCGCAATACACCTCATAATCCTTGGTTTGATCTGGCAAAATCAACACTGGTGAGGTAACCAAACGTTTCTTCAACTCCTGGAAACTTGCCTCACACTCCTCAGTCCATCTGAACTTAGTATCCCTCTTCAACAACTCCGTCATAGGCTTCGCAATCCTAATTCTCAATAAATCTCCGGTAGTATCCTGCGAGTCCAAGAAAACTCCAGATCTCTCCAACGGTAGTTGGGGCTTCCCACTTGGTCACGGTTTCAACTTTAGCGGGATCTACTGCTATACCTTCTCCAGATATAACGTGTCCGAGGAATCCTACTTCCTTCAACCAAAACTCACATTTGCTGAACTTGGCATATAATTGATGTTCTCTGAGCTTTCCAAGTACCAAACGCAAATGCTCCTTGTGTTCGTCTTCATTCTTCGAATAAACCAGGATATCATCAATGAACACTACGACGAACTTATCCAAAAACTCCATAAACACTTTGTTCATCATGTTCATAAAATAGGCAGGCGCGTTAGTCAGTCCAAATGACATAACGGTATACTCATATAGTCCATATCTTGTGGTGAATGCTGTCTTAGGTATATCCTGTTCTCGAATCTTCAACTGGTGGTATCCTGATCGCAAATCGATCTTGGAAAACACTTTAGCTCCTTGCAATTGATCAAACAGATCATTGATCATTGGTAGTGGGTACTTGTTCTTGATCGTTACTTCATTCAATCCTCGATAATCATCAATCATCCTTAACGATCCATCCTTCTTCTCCACTAGAAGTACTGGTGATCCCCAAGGCGAAGAACTTGGGCGAATATATCCCTTATCCAGTAACTCCTTAATCTGCTTCTTAATTTCCACCAAATCTTTTGCTGGCATCCTATATGGTCTCTTCGATATTGGCCCAGTGCCTAGCAAAAGCTCAATCAAAAACTCAATGTCTCTATCCGGTGGCATGCCTGGCAACTCTTCGGGAAATACATCAGGAAAATCCTTTACCACTGGTACTTCCTCCTGCACAACTCCTGATAAGTAATTTACTTGTGTCCTGTTTGGCGCATGCCGGGATACAAACTTGATCCTTCTTCCTTCTGGCGTTGTGAGCAAAATTGTCTTACTGGCGCAATCGATGTTTCCTCCATACATCGACAGCCAATCCATACCAAGAATCACATCCAGACCTTGGGATTCCAAAATAATTAAATCCGTTGGGAAAACATGCCTTCCTATACTTAATGGCACTTGAAAACATCCTTGACTGGCCATGTACTCCGCTCCTGGTGAGCTTACTAGCATAGGTGTTTTAAGAATCCTATTACTGCATCGGGCTGAGCTTCAACCTCCTCCACATTAACGTGGTTCACCTGTCCCCTGTTGAAAGGGTTCAGCTTCTTTCGAGAGCTTCCATTGCCGTTTTGTCCTTCAGGACAGTCATTTGCATAATGTCCTGGCTTCGAACACTTATAGCAAGTGACGTGGCTCAAGTCCTTCTTGGCTGGGGTTGATGGGGTGCTGCGGTTCTGTCCATTACTTCCTCCATTCCCATTACCATTTTTGGTGCCATTGTGATTGTGCGAGCTACCTACTCCATGGGTATGCTGAAAATGTCCTCCCGGTCTAGGGGTAAAACGAGGCTTCTGCTGAGCTCCTGAATTATACTTTCTTTATCCATACTTCCTCTTGCGGTTCTCAATTTGCTGCTGCTTCCCTTCAATCATAAGAGCACGATCTACCAACTCCTGGTAGTTGTTGAAGGTGGCTACCATCAACTGCATACTCAACTCATCATTCAGTCCTTGCAGGAATTTCTCCTGCTTAGCTGCATCCGTAGCAACGTCATCTGGGGCATAACGTGCTAGCTTACTAAACTCCTCCACATATTGGCGAACTATCCGTCCTCCCTGGCGCAAGTTACGAAACTCACGCTTCTTCATGGCCATTGCTCCTGCTGAAACATGGGCAGTACGAAAAGCTTGCTGAAACTGGTCCCATGTGACAGTGTCGACTGGGAAAGTGGCTGTGAAATTCTCCCACCAAGATGCTGCGGGTCCTTCTAACTGATGTGCGGCAAACTTAACCTTCTGCACATCTGTGCATCCTGCTGTGGTCAACTCCCTAGCTATCTTGCGGAGCCAATCATCTGCTACTATCGGCTCGGTGCTACTGGAAAACACCGGCGGATTTAGCCTAAGAAAACGGGCTAAGTGGTCAACAGGTGGTGGTGGTGGTGGTGGGTTGTTGTTGTTGTTCCCTTGATTCTGATTCTGAACTAGCAACTGCATCAAGGTGTTCTGCTGCTGGATCAACTGGGTGAGCTCCGGCGGAAAAGCAAATCCGGGGTCACGTCTCGGAGGCATCTGAGGGTTTAGAAGAGATGAGATATAAGAATAGAGGGGGTCTAAAGGGAAAACACTACACATATGCACATGAGGCAAAATCACACAATTCACTTCATTCAAACAAACAAGGCATACAATCGATCTAACTATCGCAAAAGTGCTCGGACTACTATATTTACATGGTGGACTACTACTACTGATGAGGTGGTCTACTAGAAATATTCTACGGTTGTAGACTCCATGGTATCTGCTCCTGCTTCATCCACATAGTCATCATCGCTACTATCTGCTTCCGAGTCGGTGCCGTCGATGATGATGTAGTCTTCCGGGCTAATCTCCTTGGGTTCCTTGTCTTCAGCTACTAGTGTCGGGCCTCCCATAAATATTCCAATCTTCTTGATCAGATCGTCATTCTTCTCCATCAATACTTCAATTTCTTCTTCATAATCTTCGCGTGTAGCCTTGAGTTCTTCCTCTAGTTCCTTGATTCTAGTCTTAGCCTTCTTCAGATCTATCATGTCGGCGCAGAGCTGATTCTCCTGTCGTCGAATGTGCTGGTTTAACTCCTGAATAAAAGCTGCAATTGATCTATCTTTCCTGGTGCTGATCATCTCCCAGTGTTCATCTTGGCGCCCGCAAATCTGGTAGATAGTATCCTTAATATCCTTGCGGTAGACTTCTCCAATGCGTCCCATGGCGATGTGAGCTACCATACTCTTTCCTAGACTCCAAGTTGGTGCATAAAAAGAAAACTCTATGGGCTCAGTGACTGGCATGAACGTCCTTCCTGGAACTTGAACTTGAATCATCCAGCGCTCTTCTTCAGGTAAAGTGGCGTTGTAGATTCCCGTGAAGCTTGGTACTCCTATGTTCAGGTATCTAGTGACTTCCTTCAAGTGGCGTCCAAAGGGTGTACCTTCATCTGGTTGTGTAAACTTATTCCTTGCATCCGCCATCCTAAAGAGTAGAAAAGATGAGAAGTCAGAAGAGAAGAGAGGGAGTAGTGATCTAGGTCTTTAGCTTAGTGGTCGTGTCCTACAGTCAACGTGTGCTCTGATACCATCTCTGTAGCGACCAGACCTCAAACAGTCTGATCTCTGTGCTCCAGTGTCATCCCTGGATCAGTAATACTGACACCACACAGTACTCGGAGGATTTATAGTAGAGTAGCAATCACACACTTATTACATCGAGTGTCTCAAAAGAGAACTTATTACAATAAATATGGCTTAAGGCCATCTAGTGACGATAACAGCGGAAGGCTTGGAAGATAAGTGAGTCCATCAACTCCAACGGCATCACTGAGTATAGAACCGCGACCTAAAACTCCTTAATCATCGTCTGAAAAGTCTGCAACATTAACGTTGCAGCCCGAAAACGGGTCAGCACATGGAATATGCTGGCAAGGTAACACATAGAGAGTAATGGAATGCAACAGCTATACTATATGCATATTTGGCTGGTGGAAAGCTCTATGGTTATAATTTTTGTGTAAAGCCAATTTTTCCCTACTTCAAAGGAATAAGATTAATTACTATCATGGTGGTTGTGAAACATTGAGAATGGTTGACAGCATTCTCAATCCCAATTAAGTAACATCATTAAAATCCATCAAAATTAATTTAGAGTAACATGTTGAGATTCACATGAAAATCCAAGTACTAGATACTCAAGATGTCCATAACCGGGGACACGGCTAACCATGATTAGTTTATACACTCTTTAGAGGTTTGCGCACTTTTCCCCACAAGACTCGATCGCTTCCGTTTGGTTTCTCGCACTACATGGTGTTTGAGAAGACGGATGACCGAGACATAGTCTTTCAGAAGCGCTAGCACCTTACGATCGGGTAGACCATACCACCTACAACCCCTACATCTGCTAGTCTACCACTGTAAGAGTTCGCACAACTTAGTCAACTATGCCAGAGCCCATAATGGCTTGTGGCTGCACACAGAAGTTTCTAGTATGAATAATCTCATGATCCCTTTGGGCCTGGGTGGCGGTCCAATAAAAACAGGCAAGTCCTGGAAACCCCAGGTGCCTCAATCCACCCAGATGTGTGTTAGGTTGCCACCTTAGATAAACCATTAATTAACAATCTCACATCTGTCATGGATATCACTCACCAAATCCACGTCTACTAGCATAGCATGGCATAATAAGCAAACGTAGAAGTAACTCCCAAAGGTTTGATAATAAACAGGTAATAGGTACTACCTCATCTACTTCCCATCCCACAATTTAATTAGATCCTAACCATGCAATGTGTGAGGATTGATCTAATGCAATAAAACTGGGTTGTAGAAAAGGTATGATCAAAGTGTTACTTGCCTTGCTGATGATCCGCGAAACCTAGAGATTCAAAGTAACAGGCGGCGCACTCCGGGTATTCTATTGCAGACAAACAACAAGCATACAATAAGTACTCATCTAATGCACAGGCAAAACTCAAATAAAAGATCTAACCAGAAAGTTTAACTTAAGAACCCTGGTTGGCAAAAGAATCAAATCGAACGAAGCAAAAGAAATCAAACGGCGAAAGAGAACAACTTCGTTCTAGTAATCTAGATCTAGGGCAAATTTTACAGTAGCAAAAACTTGTTTAAGTTGATTATTCGGAAAGAGGGTTTCGAGACGAAACTCCAGGCGCTTGAATCGCCTGATTCCGATAAACGAGCGAAAAGTTATACTAAAACGAAAATCGGATCAGAAATCGCGATCAGAAAATAATCGCGAAAAATCCCACGAAAAAGAAAAACGACGAACAGAATTTTTTTTTTTAAAAAAACTGCACGGAAAATGAGGCGGTGGCGAACTTCGAAAGGCGCGCGGCTCCGGCGGCGGCGGATTAGGGTTAGGGTTAGGCGGCGGCGGCTGTTGGGCTCTTCGGGCCCCAGGGTGGCGGCTTATAAAGCCCCCCGGCCGGTGGTTTCCTGGCCGGGTACGGCCCGGAGTCGGTTTCCGTTTTTTTTAATTTTTTTATTTTATAAATCCGCTCGGAAGAAAAATAAAAAGAAATACTAAATGGACTCCAAAAATCACGAAATAAATTTTGCCGGGTTCCTAAAATCAAGCCCGATAAAGTGAACATTTATCTGGGCCCAAACTACAACTTTGAAAAACGCGCATTTTTCCTAAATTCAAATAAAAATACCGAAAAACTCCGAAATAAATCTTATTTGATTTTTTTATTAAATCTTCAATATTTCTATATTTTGGGAAAGTCATTTTATTCCCTCTCTCATATTTTTGTAATAGAAATAATTGATGATAAAATAAATAAAATCAAATGATCCTGTTTACATAATTTGAGAAAACTCAATATGTAAATAACGAAATCCCCAACTCTCTCCGTGGGTCCTTGAGTTGCTTAGGATTTTCTAGGATCAAAACCAAAAGCAAAATAAAATATGATATGCATGATGACCTAATGTATAACATTCCAAATTGAAAATTTGGGATGTTACATCCTACTGGATTGATACCTTGGTTCTCAAAAACTGAGGGAAATACTTACGCTACTCTGCTGCATCATCTCTTCCTCTTCGGGGAAAACCAACGCAAGCTCAAGACGTAGCAAGAAGGATTTCTGGCGCCGTTGCCGGGTAGTCTACGCAAAAAGTCAACGTACCAAGTACCCATCACAATCCCTATCTCTCGCATTACATTATTTGCCATTTGCCTCTCGTTTTTCTCTCCCCCCAATTCACCCTTGCCGTTTTATTCGCCCTCTCTCTCCCTATCCTCCCTCTCTATTTGCCTCGTTTTGCCCATTTGCTTTTTGTTTGCTCGTGCGTTAGATCGCTTGTTTGTCGCGATGGCTCAAGATACTACCAAATTGTGTGACTTCACCAATACCAACAATAATGATTTACTTAGCACTCTGATTGCTCCTCTTACCGATGCTGAATCTTGTGAAATTAATACTGCTTTGTTGAATCTTGTTATGAAAGATCAATTCGCCGGCCTTCCTAGTGAAGATGCCGCTACTCATATGAATAGCTTCGTTGATTTATGTGATATGCAAAATAAAAAAGATGTCAATAATGATGTCATTAAATTGAAGCTATTTCCTTTTTCGCTTAGAGATCGTGCTAAAGCTTGGTTTTCGTCTTTGCCTAAGAATAGTATTGATTCATGGAACAAGTGCAAAGATGCTTTTATCTCTAAGTATTTTCCTCCCGCTAAGATCATCTCTCTTAGAAATGATATTATGAACTTTAAACAACTTGATCATGAACATGTTGCACAAGCTTGGGAGAGAATGAAATTGATGATACGTAATTGCCCTACTCATGGTTTGAATTTGTGGATGATTATACAAATTTTTTATGCCGGATTGAATTTTGCTTCTAGAAATCTTTTAGATTCGGCCGCGGGAGGCACTTTTATGGAAATCACTTTAGGATATGCTACTAAACTCCTAGATAATATTATGGTTAATTATTATCAATGGCATACTGAAAGATCTTCTAATAAAAAAGTGCATGCGATAGAAGAAATTAATGTGTTGAGTGGAAAGATGGATGAACTTATGAAATTATTTGCTACTAAGAGTGTTTCTTCTGATCCTAATGACATGCCTTTGTCTACTTTGATTGAGAATAACAATGAATCTATGGATGTGAATTTTGTTGGTAGGAATAATTTTGGTAACAACGCTTATAGAGGGAATTTTAATCCTAGGCCATATCCTAGTAATCCTTCTAATAATTATGGTAATTCCCACAACAACTCTTATGGAAATTATAATAAGATGCCCTCTGAATTTGAGAATAGTGTTAAGGAGTTTATGAATTCACAAAAGAATTTTAATTCTTTGCTTGAGGAGAAATTGTTTAAAGTTGATGATTTGGCTAGAAACGTTGATAAAATTTCTCTTGAGGTTGATTCTTTAAAGCCTATATCTATTCCTCCTAAGCATGATATCAATGAGTCTCTCAAAGCCATGAGAATTTCCATTGATGAGTGCAAGGAAAGAACCGCTAGGATGCGTGCTTCCAAAGATGCCTTTATTAAAGCGTGTTCTTCCAATACCTATGAAAATCAAGATGAAGATCTAAAAGTTATTGATGTGTCTCCTATTAAATCTTTATTTTACAATATGAATCTTGATGAAACTGAATATGATCTTCCTTTACCTAAAAGGCGTTCTAAAAATTCGGAGTGTTTAGATCTTAATGATGAAATTGACGAAAGTGGGATGGAAAGAAATACAAATCTAGATGTTGCTAAACCCACTATATTGGATTTCAAGGAATTTAATTATTAAAGTTGTTCTTTAATTGATTGTATTTCCTTGTTGCAATCCGTACTAAATTCTCCACATGCTTATAGTCAAAATAAAGCCTTCACCGAACATATTGTTGATGCCTTGATGCAATCTTATGAAGAAAAACTTGAGTTGAAAGTTTCTATCCCTAGAAAACTCTATGATGAGTGGGAACCAACTATGAAAATTAAAATTAAATATCATGAGTTTTATGCCTTGTGTGATTTGGGTGCTAGTGTCTCTACTATTCCCAAGACTTTGTGTGATTTACTAGATTTCCGTAATTTTGATGATTGCTCTCTAAACTTGCATCTTGCGGATTCTACTATTAAGAAACCTATGGGAAGGATTAATGATGTTATTATTGTTGCAAATAGGAATTATGTGCCCGTAGATTTCATTATTCTTGATATAGATTGCAATCCTTCTTGCCCTATTATTCTTGGTAGACCTTTCCTTAGAACGGTTGGTGCGATTATTGATATGAAGGAAGGGAATATTAGATTTCAATTTCCATTAAAAAAGGGCATGGAACACTTTCCAAGAAAGAAAATAAAATTACCATATGAAACTATCATGAGAGCCACTTATGGATTGCCTACCAAAGATGGCAATACCTAGATCTATCCTCGCTTTTATGCCTAGCTAGGGGCGTTAAACGATAGCTCTTGTTGGGAGGCAACCCAATTTTATTTTTATTCCTTGCTCTTTGCTCCTGCTTAGTAATAAATAAATTATTTAGCCTCTGATTTGGTTGTGTTTTTGTGTGTTTAATTAGTGTTTGTGCCAAGTAGAACCGTTGGGAAGACTTGGGGAAAGTCTTGTTGATCATGCTGTAAAAAACAGAAACTTTAGCGCTCACGAGAATCGCTGCCATTTTTTATTGGAGAGTGATATTTAGTTAATTCTTTTTGAAGATTATTAATAGATAAACTCCTCACGTCCAGAAATTTATTTTAGAATTTTTGGGGTTCCAGATCTTGCGATAGCTACAGATTACTACAGACTGTCCTGTTTTTGACAGATTCTGTTTTTCGTGTGTTGTTTGCTTATTTTGATGAATCTATGGCTAGTAAAATAGTTTATAATCCATAGAGAAGTTGGAATACAGTAGGTTTAACACCAATATAAATAAATAATGAGTTCATTACAGTACCTTGAAGTGGTCTTTTGTTTTCTTTCGCTAACGGAGCTCACGAGTTTTCTATTTTGAGTTTTGTGTTGTGAAGTTTTCAAGTTTTGGGTGAATTCTTTTGATGGATCATGGAACAAGGAGTGGCAAGAGCCTAAGATTGGGGATGCCCATGGCACCCCGAAGATAATCCATGGACACCAAAAAGTCAAAGCTTGGGGATGCCCCGGAAGGCATCCCCTCTTTCGTTCACTTCCATCGGCAATTTACTTGGAGCTATATTTTTATCCAACATGATATGTGTTTTGCTTGGAGCGTCTTGTATTATTTGTGTATTTGTGTCTTAGTATGCCACAATCATCCTTTCTGTACACACCTTTTTAGAGAGACATACATGAATTAAAATTTGATAGAATACTCTATGTGCTTCACTTATATCTTTTGAGCTAAGATAATTTTGCTCTATGTGCTTCACTTATATCTTTTGAGCGTTATAATTTTGCTCTATGTGCTTCACTTAAATATTTTAGAGCACGGTGGTGGATTTGTTTTAAAGAAACTATTGATCTCTCATACTTCACTTAAATTATTTTGAGAGTCTCTTAATAGCATGGTAATTCTCTTAATAATAATATGCTTGGTATTCAAGATTTGTGAAACTTTCTTTTGAGTGTGTTGAATACTAAGAAAAGATTGAAGCATGATAATTGTTTTGAGATATGGAGGTGATAATATTAAAGTCATGCTAGTTGAGTAGTTGTGAATTTAAAGAATACTTGTGTTAAGGTTTGTGATTCCCGTAGCATGCACGTATGGTGAACCGTTATGTGATGAAGTCGGAGCATGATTTGTTTATTGATTGTCTTCCTTATGAGTGGCGGTCGGGGACGAGCGATGGTATTTTCCTACCAATCTATCCCCCTAGGAGCATGCGCGTAATACTTTTCTTTGATAACTTCTAGATTTTTGCAATAAGTATATGAGTTCTTTATGAATAATGTTGAGTCCATGGATTATACGCACTCTCACCCTTCCACCTTTGCTAGCCTCTCTAATACCGTGCACCTTTCCCGGTATCATACACCTACCATATACCTTCCTCAAAACAGCCACCATACCTACCTATTATGGCATTTCCATAGCCATTCCGAGATATATTGCCATGCAACTTTCCACCGTTCCGTTTATCATGACACACTCCATCATTGTCATATTGCATATCCCGGTACACCGCCGGATGCATTCACATAGAGTCATATTTTGTTCTAAGTATCGAGTTCTAATTGTTGAGTTATAAGAAAAATAAAAGTGTGATGATCATCATTATTAGAGCATTGTCCCAGTGAGGAAAGAATGATGGAGACTATGATTCCCCCATAAGTCGGGATGAGACTCTGGACAAAAAATAAAATAAATAGAAAAAAGAGGCCATAAAAAAAGAGAAAATGCCCAAATAAAAAAAATAAAAAAATGAGAGAAAAAGAGAGAAGGGACAATGTTACTATCCTTTTACCACACTTGTGCTTCAAAGTAGCACCATGATCTTCATAGTAGAGAGTCTCTCATGTTATCACTTTCATATACTAGTGGGAATTTTACATTATGGAACTTGGTTTGTATATTCCAATGATGGGCTTCCTCAAAAATTGCCCAAGGTCTTTGTGAGCAAGCAAGTTGGATGCACACCCACTTAGTTTCTTTTTGAGATTTCATATACTTATAGCTCTAGTGCATCCGTTGCATGGCAATCCCAACCCACTCACATTGATATCTATTGATGAGCATCTCCATAGCCCGCTGATACGCCTAGTTGATGTGAGACCATCTTCTCCTTTTTGTCTTCTCCACAACCACCATTCTATTCCACCTATAGTGCTATATCCATGGCTCACGCTCATGTATTGCGTGAAGATTGAAAAAGTTTTGAAAAAGTTAGAGTATGAAACAATTGCTTGCCTTGTCATCGGGGTTGTGCATGATTTAAATACTTTGTGTGGTGAAGATGGAGCATAGCCAGACTATATGATTTTGTAGGGATAACTTTCTTTGGCCATGTTATTCTGAGAAGACATAATTGCTTTGTTAGTATGCTTGAAGTATTATTATTTTTTATGTCAATATAAACTTTTGTCTTGAATCTTTCTAATCTGAATATTCATACCACAATTAAGAAGATTTGCATTGAAATTATGCCAAGTAGCACTCCGCATCAAAAAAATACCTTTTTATCATTTACCTACTCGAGGACGAGCAGGAATTAAGCTTGGGGATGCCTGATACGTCTCCAACGTATCTATAATTTTTGATTGCTCCATGCTATATTATATACTGTTTGGACTATATTGGGCTTTATTTTCCGCCTTTATATTATTTTTGGGACTAACCTATTAACCGGAGGCCCAGCCCAGAATTTCTATTTTTTTTGCCTATTTCAGTGTTTCGAAGAAACGGAATATCAAACGGAGTCCAAACGGAATAAAATCTTCGGGAATATGATTTTCTCACCGAACGTGATCCAGGAGACTTGGACCCTGCTCCAAGGAACAAAAGAGGCGGTCATGAGGGTGGGGGCGCCCCCCTAGGGCGTGTCCCCCTGCCTCGTGGGCCCCTCGTTGCTCCTCCGGTGTACTTCTTCCTCCTATATATACACACGTACCCCCAAACGATCAGAACAGGAGCCAAAAACCTAATTCCACCGCCGCAACTTTCTGTATCCACGAGATCCCATCTTGGGGCCTGTTCCGGAGCTCCGCCGGAAGAGGGCCATCATCACAGAGGGCTTCTACATCATCCTAGCCCCTCCGATGAAGTGTGAGTAGTTTACCTCAGACCTTCGGGGTCCATAGTTAGTAGCTAGATGGCTTCTTCTCTCTCTTTGAATCTCAATACAAAGTTCTCCCCCTCTCTTGTGGAGATCTATTCGATGTAATCTTCTTTTTGCGTGTGTTTGTTGAGACCGATGAATTACGGGTTTATGATCAAGTCTATCTATGAATAATATTTGAATCTTCTCTGAATTCTTTTATGTATGATTGGTTATCTTTGCAAGTCTCTTCGAATTATCAGTTTGGTTTGGCCAACTAGATTGGTAGTTCTTGCCATGGGAGAAGTGCTTAGCTTTGGGTTCGATCTTGCGGTGTCCTTACCCAGTGACAGAAGGGGCAGCAAGGCACGTATTGTATCGTTGCCATCGAGGATAACAAGATGGGGTTTATTTCATATTGCATGAATTTATCTCTCTTCATCATGTCATCTTGCTTAAGGTGTTACTCTGTTTTTAACTTAATACTCTAGATGCATGCTGGATAGCGGTCGATGAGTGGAGTAATAGTAGTAGATGCAGAATCGTTTCGATCTACTTGTCACGGACGTGATGCCTATATACATGATCATGCCTAGATATTCTCATAACTATGCTCAATTCTGTCAATTGCTCAATAGTAATTTGTTCACCCACCGTAGAATACTTATGCTCTTGAGAGAAGCCACTAGTGAAACCTATGGCCCCCGGGTCTATTCTCATCATATCAATCTCCATTACTTTAATCTTGCTTTGCTTTTTTACTTTGCCTTTACTTTTTACTTTGCATCTTTATACAAAAATACCAAAAATATTATATTTATCAGATCTCACTCTCGTAAGTGACCGTGAAGGGCTTGACAACCCCTAATCGCGTTGGTTGCGAGTAGCTATCGCTTTGTGCATGTACGAGGAACTTGAGCTTGGGCTCCTACTGGATTGATACCTTGGTTCTCAAAAACTGAGGGAAATACTTACGCTACTCTGCTGCATCATCCCTTCCTCTTCGGGGAAAACCAACACAAGCTCAAGACGTAGCAGGTCCCGACGACAATGGTAAAGAGTTCGATCAAAAGGTATTCCGCTCCATGATTGGTTCTTTGCTTTATTTATGTGCATCTAGGCCAGATATCATGCTTAGTGTTTGCATGTGTGCCCGGTTCCAAGCGGCACCAAAGGAATCGCATCACTTAGCTGTGAAGCGAATTCTTAGATATTTGGCTCACACCCCAACACTAGGATTATGGTATCCAAAGGGCTCAGAATTTGATCTAGTTGGATTCTCGGATGCTGATTATGCTGGTGACAAGGTGGATCGCAAGTCTACATCAGACACATGTCATTTTCTGGGATGATCGCTTGTATGTTGGTCTTCAAAGAAGAAGAACTGTGTATCTCTCTCCACTGCTGAATCTGAATACATTGCTGCTAGATCTTGCTGCGCTCAGCTTCTATGGATGAAACAAACACTCAATGATTATGGCATCCATCTGAAGCAAGTGCCACTCTACTGCGACAACGAGAGCGCCATCAAGATTGCCAAAAACCCAGTCCAGCACTCGAAGACAAAGCACACTAAAATTCGTCATCATTTTCTCAGAGATCATGTTATGAAGGAAGATATTGATATCATACACGTCAACACTGAAGAGCAATTGGCAGATATCTTCACCAAGCCCTTGGATGAGAAGTGGTTTTGCAAGTTACGGTGTGAGCTAAATATCTTGGAATCCTCAAATGTCCTGTGATCAGGCACACATCCTAACACTTAAGCATGTTGATGACTTAGATGTGCAACACATGAAGTAAAGTATATCTTCAATCAATGAAGACTTACATTCTGAGTGTGAATATATTAACATGGAATTTGACTTCTGAGCACCACGATAATTGTGCTCCGTGTCTGGGTCTAATATTTCCTATACGGTGGGTAACGCCACCACCAAAATTCTTCCCTTTGAAGTGTTTTTCTCATGGCGTTACATTTGCAAAGTCTTCGCATTTTGTTTGTCTTCAATGTTAACATGGCCTCATGTTTATCTTCAATTTGGTTTCTGTCCTCTACAACATTCACTTATAGCTATGTCTTCACGTTGAATCTTTTAACCTAAGTGAATGGGATCGGACCCTAACCCCTCTATGCTTCTATCTTAAGTCTATCTATCCAAATCATATGCATTCAATTGACACTGTCAAACTGTCTTCTCTGCGTCCTTGTCAGCAGAAGACACAGGGACAAACATTAATCTGTTTTCAATGCTAAATCCTTCAACCTGAAACCCGGAGAAGTGGGAACGACCACCCGAGAATCCAGGCGTGCGTGGGAACGTGGAACAACCTCCGATGTGTTGCATGATAGCCACGTGTCCTTCAGATGTGAATCGCCAGGGGAACTTGTGTAATAACACTGTGCCGTAAATATCCCTATAAATACACGCCTCACCACAGTCATTATCCTTTCTTCCACTCTCGCACAAACCCTAGCGCCACCGCTAGCCCTCGACGACACCGGCGACGAAGCGCTTAGCTGTCGCGACCTCACCGACGCCGTCTTCACGCCGGTCGCGGACATTGTCTTCTCCGCCGTCACCGTAGGTGTCCTCCGTCGCCAAGTTAGGGCACAGAAGATCGAACTGCTCGGCCTCCTCTCCCACTCCGTCTAGCAGTTCTTCGTGTGGTAAATAAAACCTCCTTTTTACGGCCCCTTTGATCCTATAGATTTATCATTTTCTACCACAAGCAGTTTCTATTCACACAAGTTGAATCTATTTCATACTGCATCTCATAATATGCTTAGTATGTTCACTTATGCTTCACAAAGTAGTTAGATTCCTCACTTGTACTTATTCGTGGATTCGTACAAATCTGGAACCAACTCTCTATCTATTTGTGAATGTCTTCGCACTATGAGGTCAATGTCTTCTAAACTGATTTATCTTAAAAATCTTCTGAGAATGCATATGACCTCTTCCCCTTCCCTCGCACCTTAATGCTGTCACAGGTACATGTCCGTGGGAGAATCCCTTGGTTCTCATAGTCTGCATTCATTTGCAGAATTCTTATAGCATCATATAAATTCTCCTGAAGCCAGTTCCTGTCTGACCAGTAGATGGAAGACTTTGATAGTGTTGAAGCCTTTCAGTCTCAACTTCATGGCAAAAGAGAAATATGCAAGAAAGGGCGGAAGACAGCGCCATGGGGGTACATCAACGGACCTGCCCAAAGATCTTTATGAACTGTACAAAACTGACCCCGAAGAAAGCTATGGTCAGCGCAAGACACGAATCCAATGGATTCTAAGATACTGGGCCGAGCAATGGTTCAAGTACAGGTTCATGACCCAGGAATATGCTGAGAAGAACGCCATCAAGCGACCCTGGGGAGACATCTTGTACAAAAACCTTCAACCCAGGTCCAGAGCAGAAGCCATTGAACAAGGCTTCTATCCTTGCATGGTCCGTGGACCACATCCCGCAGATGTAGACCCATCTTCATTACTATGGTGCCGTGACAATAATCTGTTCAAGCGCAACTTCCAGTTTGCCAAGAATTCAGCCAAAGAAAACAAGAAGTCGTGGGGATTAGACTTCAATCCAGGCCCCTCTGGTCCTCGTGTCGATGGCACACGTGAAGCTGAACCCAATCTTGTTGGGCCCTTCTACAACCTAGAAGGTCTCATCACTCATATTATGGTTCAAGGGACAGCCGTGGATGAACCTGCAGATGACGCTGATTCTGACGAAGCGCCTGCACCACCGAAGCCAAAGAAGCTGAAGAAACCTACAGCTTCAAAGCCTTCCCTAGCACCAAAGGTCTCACGGGCGAAGCCTCTGGCCACTGCACCTCCTGAACACAGTGTGCAGTCTGAAGATTTGTCACGCATCTCCAAGCCCTCCAAAGTGAAGATGCCCTTGCAACCCACCAGCCAAGCACTGACCGCTGCTGCTGTTCTGCACAATGACGCCATTGATCTGTCTAGCGACGATGATCTCGGCGATGACGCTCTTGAGCAGTTGATCAAGAGCAAGCAAGAGGCAGAAATCTTCAATGACCTTCCTCTCTTTGATGTTGAAATCATCAACACTTTCATTGATGAGTGGTTTGACAGCCCAAATGTCAGATTTGATGATCTTCAGCTTCCCATTGGCCTCAGCGTCGCCTTCCACGGAGCCATTGCTGCTGAGCTGGCTCTAGCTCAGAAGATTGTTGAACTGAAGCATAAGATAGATTATGAAAAGGCTCAGTTCAAGAAGCACATGGCCAAGCTCAATGTCGAAGACATACAGAACTTCCAGACCATGATGCATGAGCTTAAGGAAGCATTCCGAACCAAACACGAAGAAGCCAAAGGTTCTCGTGAGCGCATGAAGGATCTTGCCGCTAAATGTGTCCAAGGATAAAATGAGGCTGAAAAGCGCAAGGCCTTGGGGCGACCAGGAATCGACCCCAGAATGGCGGCCAAGCAGAAGAAGAAGCCAACTGTGGCAGAACCCGAAGCACCAAGGCAGGAAGTACATCCAATTGTCTTCCCAGCCAGTATGACAGGCTCGAAGCCTAAGATCCCCACAGTGGCTTCAGAACTGAAGAAAACAAGGGCTGCTGAAGCTGAAGCCAGAAAGCGCAAAACCAAGGGCACCACTGATGATGCTCCTCCAACCAAGAAACGCAAAACCAAGAAGAGAGATCCGGCTGCTCCCATAGAGCCCCTTAATGTCGAGCCAATCTCAGTGGCTCTTCCTATGTCTGAACATCGAGAGAGCCAGTTGATAGTTCATGAGCCTGCTTCCAAAGAGGCTCCTGAAGCTGAAGACAATCCAGCTGTTGACCCCACCACAGCTGAAGACATTGGTCCTCACGACAATGTTGAAGATGATGAAGTCCTTCCTCAGATCGAGCACCAATTGGTATCATCGCCTGTGCTCACGCACAGCGAACTCATCAGCATTGGTCGTCCTCTGACGCCAACTGCCCAGGATGCATCATGGGCTGATCACCCATAACGACAAGACACTCCAAGCTCTCCCCAACCGCAAGCTACCCCACCAGTGCAAAGATGACGATGACTTTGAGGCCCAGCACACTCCATCTCCACAAGCGTCGCCAACATTACGCAGTCTTCGCAAAGGACCAAGGCCCCAAGTCACTCCCACTATGCACGTGTCTGAGTCCGAAGCCAAAATGGTTGAAGATATTCCCGGCTGCATCAGCCGATGAAGAAGAAGCACCAAGAGTTGAAAGAGTTGCTACACCCCCGTCCCACCAAGATGTTGTTCTCGAGGAGAATGTGTCCGACCCTCCAGCTCCTGAAGTGGAGGTTAACAACCCTGAGGCGGCCACCAACATCACCGCTGAAGCCAATGACGTCGTCATGGCTGAAGCTAATGCGGCGCCTGAAGCTACTGCAGTGCCAGAAGTCCAAGCACCTGAGGTACAAGCACCTGAAACCAATGTGGCCCCTGAAGCCCATGAAGACAATGCCAATGCTCCTGTTCCCCCTCCAAGACATCATACAATTGAGCTGGCATTTGATCGTGGTCAGCCTGTTATGGTCCGCTGGCCCATTCTGGTTCCTCCACCTGCTGCGGGTCCACAGTTTGAGTATCATGTCGAGCACAGACCTCAAGTCCAAAAGCCCAAGCCAAGACTTCCACGATTCCCAGGCACTGCCACTTCACCTGGGGTCTTCAATGTGAATGGCTTCGTGGCACATAGCACCTTCTTCAACAATGCCAAGAACCCTTATACCCGACCTCGCATTTCATCAGATCGGTTCTGGAGCTATCAGCATCGCATCTACTATTCCTGCGTCCTATACAATCAAGGGCGCATATTTCCACATATGCGCCTCGACTCTGAAGCTATAGCTGGCCTGCCCTGCCTTGAAGAAGCGTTGGATTGCTTCAGAGATGCTGGACTGTTGCAGTTTGTCACAGATAAGGAACACTGGAATGAAGAGCTTCTGCTACAGTTCTATGCAACTCTTCAATTCGAGGATACAACAGGGATCCAAAGACTTGGGTCCTTGAGTGGATGACCGGCAATGTCCATCATGAAGCTAAAGCTCTTGATATCATTGAGCTCACAGGCCTGCCCACTCCTGGTGAATACTATGAACCAGGTTGTCAACAACACCAAAATGCCTTGGAAAGCATCTTTCAGAAGCCAGAACCCAACATGAGTCAAATGCTGAGCATGATGAAGCCTCTGCCTCACGACGCTGAATACCCATCTGGGTCTTTGTTGAAGACCTAGAGTACCTGCCTCGCACCATTTACCATATCATCAGGAAGACTCTATGGCCTGTCAAAGGACATTCATCTACAGCGAAGCTTGAAGGAGCAATGAAGACTTTGGTTTTCTATATCTTCAATGGCATCAGCTTCAATGCTCAAGACTTCTTCACCAGGCAGTTGGCTGCATCTGGCTCCGACATTTTTGGGTTGAAATTCTATGCTCCATGGGTCATGCGTCTTATCAAGCGTCACTCAGCCTTCAACTATTAGCCGTCTGCGCGCAATCAACTTATATTCTTGCCAGAGGTTGATCTGTCAGTTGAAGCTATTTACCCAGAGCCTGCTAAGGATCCCATTTATCTTCACAATGTTGATTACCAAAGCTTCACCCAGCCTATTGAAGGAGTTCCAGCAGTTTCTCATGTTTATCCCCTTGCTGGAAACACACGTGCCCCTCGCGCTCAAACTGACGCCACTGGTAGCACCATTGCGCAAAGGACTCGAAGGCGATCTCGTGTCCTAAATGACCGAGAGCTTCTCGTCGCGCTGCACCAGAAACATGACAAACATCACGACTGGCTTAAGCGTCAGATGCAAAGCCTCTTGGTGGATGTCAACCACATTCGCAATCTTGCCACCAAGAATGCCTTTGTCACTCATGAAACCTGTTGGAGGTCGTGGAAGAGTTTGACCTTACTTAGTGCTGAAGCTGATCTGCAAGACGATGGCTTCATCGAACGGTTCAAGTTTGACTCAACTCCTCCCAGAAATGCTCACTTGCGTCGGACTCCCTTACTTGAAGACTCTGACTACTCGTCCTCAGCTGCAACTGAATGCCCGAGTCATCGATGACCAAGATGATGCAACTTCACCTCCTCCAACTTCAGCGCGTGTCGACACTGCAACAAGTTCTTCTGCACCACCGGACCTCAACGACGACCCTCCTGCCTCTCCTGCACCTCATGGGAACGAGTAGGCGCTCTATGTCTTCAAACCTTTTTGGTCCTCACTGACAAAAGGGGGAGAAGCATATGAGTTGATAGTCTTCAAGCGGGTCCATATGGGTGGTTGCTTTACTTTTTGCTACTTTTGCCAAGTGCTTACAACTCTCATTTTCGATACATTTGGTTCTTTGAGTTGTAACACTTAAACTCGATGGTCGTCTGCTACTTATTTGCTATTCTGTGATGCGATGATAAATTCCGCACTTAGATCATTTTGCAGACGTCCATTTTTCATTATGCATGTCATTATCTTCGTTACATCATATCATGCATGATGAATTGCCATCATAGGTTGAAGAGGATCTCCACAAGTACAACCTGCCATGTGCATTTGCATTCCAAGAGCAAATTACTTATATGCACATCTTCAGGGGGAGCCTTTGCAACTTATGAAGACAATACCCTATCCTTTACAATTTCACATATTTTATTCCCCATTGAAAACTTCAACCAGTTTGTCATCAATCACCAAAAAGGGGGAGATTGTAAGTGCATCTAGTGCCACCCCTAGTTGGTTTTGGAGTATTGACGACAAACCTGGTTGAGGGACTAATGTGTTTGTGAGAATTG
This sequence comes from Triticum urartu, assembly GCF_056163025.1. Classification (NCBI taxonomy): domain Eukaryota; kingdom Viridiplantae; phylum Streptophyta; class Magnoliopsida; order Poales; family Poaceae; genus Triticum; species Triticum urartu. Next base: position 358,265,916 of record NC_141878.1, on the reverse strand, counting down.
CAGGATAACACAGGTAGAAGTCCCTCATTGATTCGGTTTTCCTACCAAAGATGACCCCTAAAAATGCATGAACACATTGAAGTCAAAGGTGGTATATGAAGACATTCACATTGAAGACTATGACAAGAGAAGACATCGCGTGAAGACTATGGAGCGCGAAGACTTAGCAGTTTCGTCGTTCTTTTTTCTTCTTTGTTGAGTCATAGGAACCACCATACTTTTAAGTGGGGTCCAAGAGAACCAGTTAGAATGACTGAAGTGATGCTTAACCAAAATCCTATATCTTCGAGTGAAGACTATGAGAGCAAATCTTATTTAGAGTTGGATAATTCAGCTTTGCTTGTAGCTCAAGTAAAGTTGCCGTGTGTGTTTGAAATCTGACCGTTGGAACACATGTCAGTTCCTTAGTGACCCAGGGTCACTTCGGACAAATCAGGTCGGGTTGCCTAGTGGCTATAAATAGCCCACCCCCTACAGCCATAAACGGTTGGCTGCTCAGAGTTAGTGCACGGCTTTTGTCGTTTGAGAGCAACCCACCTCGAAGTCTTTGAGAGAGAGAATTCCTTGCGAGGATAAAGCCCTAAACACCCAAAGCCAAAGAGTGTTAGGCATCACTTAAGTCTTCCTGTCTGTGTGATCTGAAGACTTATTACACTTGAGGACTGTGAATCCTCCAGCCGGTTAGGCATCGCGTTCTGAGCATCCAAGAGTAATTGTGGATCGCCGGTGAACGAAGTCTGTGAAGGTTTGGAAGTCTACCTTGAAGACTTACCAGAGTGATTGGGCGAGGAGTGGGTGTCCTTAGCTCAAGGGGAATAAGGTGAATACACGGTCTTCTGAGTTGAATCTCAGCCTCCCTAACCAGACGTACAGTTGTCACAACAACTGGAACTGGTCCAACAAATCATTGTCTTCAAAGAGTCACCGGTTTCATCCTTCCCATTCCTTTACTTACTGTTGGCTCTGGTGAAGTCATTGTATGATTGCATTATCTTTTGACTTCACTGAGTGACCGCTTGTTCTGATTGGCTTCACACTATCTTCCTACCTGATCTATACTGCCTAGCTGCTATTAGTCGTTGTGCTTTCACTTCATTGAATACTTGACTATGGCTTGCTTAGTGTAGTCTACCTTCCGCTGCATGGTAATAGGTTTATTTCTATCGTTTGTCTTCGAAACTTCCATGCTTTGAAGACTTTCATAAAAATCGCCTATTCACCCCCCCTCTAGTCGATCACTAGCACTTTCAGACACGCGTTAGTTCCTTAGTGATCCAGGGTCATTTTGGACAAATCAGGTCGGGTTGCCTCCTGGCTATAAATAGCCCACCCCTACACCATAAATTGGTGGCTGCTGAGAGTTAGTACACGGCTTTTGTCATTTGAGAGCAACCCACATCCGAAGCTTTTGAAAGAGAGAGATCCTTGCGAGGACAAAGCCCAAAACACCCAGAGCCAAAGAGTGTTAGGCATCACTGAAGTCTTTCTGACTGCGTGACCTGAGGACTTGTTACACTTGAGGACTGTGAATCCTCCAGTCGGTTAGGCGTCACGTTCTGAGCGTCCAAGAGTCATTGTGGATCGCCGGTGAATGAAGTCTGTGAAGGTTTGGAAGTCTACCTTGAAGACTTACCAGAGTGATTGGGCGAGGACTATGTGTCCTTAGCTCAAGGGGAATAAGGTGAAGAAGCGGTCTTCTGAGTTGAATTTGAGCCTCCCTAACCAGACGTACAGTTGTCACAGTACCTGGAACTGGTCTACCAAATCCTTGTCTTCATCAAGCTACTGGTTCTATCCTTCACTTCCCTTTACTTTAAAGTTTGTCTTCGTGAAGTCATTGCATGCCTGTATGATCTGGTTGACTTGACTAAGTGAAGACTCTTTACTGTTTGGCTTCATACTATCTTCCATCCTGATCCATACTACCTAGTTGCTGATAGTCTTTGTGTTTTCACTTCATTGCTTACTTGACTATGGCTTGTCTAGTGTAGTCTATCTTCCCCTGCATATCAATAGGTTCATTTCTATCGTTTATCTTCAAAGACCCCGTGTTTCGAAGACTTTCATAAAAATCGCCTATTCACCCCTCCTCTAGTCGATAACTAGCACTTTCAGGGAGCTCTGTAGCATTTCTGATATTATATGTGGATGAAATATTGCTGATCAGAAATGATACTGAATTTCTGAATACCATCAAAGGATACTGGAATAAGAATTTTTCAATGAAAGAGCTCAGTGAAGCTGCTTATATATTGGGCATCAAGATTTATAGAGATAGATCAAGATGCTTAATTGGACTTTCACAAAGAACATACCTTGATAAAGTTCTGAAGAAGTTCAAAATGGATCAAGCAAAAAAGGGTTCTTGCCTGTGTTACAAGGTGTGAAGTTGAGTCAGACTCAATGCCCGACCACTGCAGAAGATAGAGAGAAAATGGAAGTCATTCCCTATGCTTCAGCCATAGGTTCTATCATGTATGCAATGCTGTGTACCAGACCTGATGTGTGCCTTGCTATTAGTTTAGTAGGGAGGTACCAAAGTAATCTAGGAGTGGATCACTGGACAGCGGTCAAGAACATCCTAAAATACCTGAAAAGGACTAAGGATATGTTTCCCGTTTATGGAGGTGACAAAGAGCTCGTTGTAAACGGTTACGTCGATGCAAGCTTTGACACTGATCCGGATGGCTCTAAGTCACAAACCGGATACGTATTTTTATTGAATGGTGGAGCTGTCAGTTGGTGCAGTTCCAAGTAGAGCGTCGTGGCGGGATCTACGTGTGAAGCAGAGTACATAGCTGCTTCAGAAGCAGCAAATGAAGGAGTCTGGATGAAGGAGTTCATATCCGATCTAGGTGTAATACCTAGTGCATCGGGTCCAATGAAAATCTTTTGTGACAACACTGGTGCAATTGCCTTGGCAAAGAAATCCAGATTTCATGAAAGAACCAAGCACATCAAAAGAAGCTTCAATTCCATCCGCGATCAAGTCAAGGAGGGAGACACAGAGATTTGCAAGATACATACGGATCTGAATGATGCAGACCCATTGACTAAGCCTCTATCACGAGAAAAACATGATCAACACCAAGACTCCATGGGTGTTAGAATCATTACTATGTAATCTAGATTATTGACTCTAGTGCAAGTGGGAGAATGAAGGAAATATGCCCTAGAGGCTATAATAAAGTTGTTATTTATATTTCCTTATATCATGATAAATGTTTATTATTCATGTTAGAATTTTATTAACCGGAAACATAGTACATGTGTGAATACATAGACAAAATGAGTTTCACTAGTATGCCTCTACTTGACTAGCTCGTTAATCAAAGATGGTTAAGTTTCCTAGTCATGGACAAGAGTTGTCATTTGATGAACGCGATCACGTCATTAGAGAATGATGTGATTGACTTGACCCATCCGTTAGCTTAGCACTTTGATCATTTAGTTTACTGCTATTGCTTTCTCCATAACTTATACATGTTCCTATGACTATAAGATTATGCAATTCCTGAATGCCGGAGGAACACCTAGTGTGCTATCAAACATCACAACGTAACTGGGTGACTATAAATATGCTCTATAGGTGTCTCCGATGGTGTTTGTTGAGTTGCATACATCGAGATTAGGATTTGTCACTCCGTGTATCGGAGAGGTATCTCTGGGCCCTCTCGGTAATGCACATCACTATAAGCCTTGCAAGCAATGTGACTAATGAGTTAGTTATGGGATGTTGCATTATAGAGCGAGTAAAGAGACTTGCCGGTAACAAGATTGAACTAGGTATTGAGATACCGATGATCGAATCTCGGGCAAGTAACATACCGATGACAAAGGGAACAACATATGTTGTTATGCGGTTTGACCAATAAAGATCTTCATAGAATATGTAGGAACCAATATGAGCATCCAGGTTCTGCTATTGGTTATTTACCGGAGATGAGTCTCGGTCATGTCTACATAGTTCTCGAACCCGTAGGGTCCGAACGCTTAACGTTCGGTATTATGAGTTTATGTGTTTTGATGTACCGAAGGTAGTTCAGAGTCCCGGATGTGATCACGGACATGATGAGGAGTCTCGGAATGGTTGAGACATAAAGATTGATATATTGGACGGCTATGTTCGGACACCGGAAGTGTTCCGGGAGGTTTTGGATAAAACCGGAGTGCCGGAGGGTTACCGGACCCCCCCAAGGAAGTTATTGGGCCCTTAGTGGGCTTTAGGGGAGAGAGAGGGCAGCAGCCAAGAGGTGACGCGCCCCCCGAGGGAGTCTGAATTGGACTAGGGGAGGGGGCGCGGCGTGATACGTCCATTTTGCATCTTGCTTTTATATCGATATTTATTGCATTATGGGCTGTTGTTTCACATTATGTCACAATACTTATGGCTATTCTCTCTTATTTTACAAGGTTTACATAAGGAGGGAGAATGCCGGCAGCTGGAACTCTGGGCTGGAAAAGGAGCAAATATTAGAGACCTATTCTGCAGAACCCCAAAAGTCCTGAAACTCCACGGAATACCTTATAATAAATAATGAAAAATCCTCGCCAAAGATGAAGACCAGGGGGCCCACACCCTTCCCACGAGGGTGGGGGCGCCCCCCTAGAGCGCACCCCCTACCTCGTGGGCCCCCTGGTGGCTCTCCGATGACCATCTTCTCCTATATGAAGTCTTTCCTCGAGAAAAAAATAAGGAGCAACCTTTCAGGACAAAACTCCGCCGCCACGAGGCGGAACCTTGGCGGAACCAATCTAGGGCTCCGGCAGAGCTGTTCTGCCAGGGAAACTTCCCTCCCGAAGGGGGAAATCATCGCCATCGTCATCACCAACGCTCCTCTCATCAGGAGAGGGCAATCTCCATCAACATCTTCATCATCACCACTCATCTCAAAACCCTAGTTCATCTCTTGTATCCAATTCTTGTCTCCAAGTCCGGGATTGGTGCAAGTAGGTTGCTAGTAGTGTTAATTACTCCTTGTAGTTGATGCTAGTTGGTTTAATTGGTGGAAGATCATATGTTCAGATCCTTTATGCATATTATTACCCCTCTGATTATGAACATGCATATGCTTTGTGAGTAGTTACGTTTGTTCCTGAGGACAAGGGAGAAGTCTTGCTATTAGTAGTCATGTGAATTTGGTATTCGTTCGATATTTTGATGAGATGTGTGTTGTCTAGCCTCTAGTGGTGTTATGTGAACGTCGACTACATAACACTTCACCATTATTTGGGCCTAGAGGAAGGCATTTGGAAGTAATAAGTAGATGATGGGTTGCTAGAGTGACATAAGCTTAAACCCTAGTTTATGCGTTGGTTCGTAAGGGGCTGATTTGGATCCATATGTTTCATGCTATGGTTAGGTTTACCTTAATACTTTTGTTGTAGTTGCGGATGCTTGCAATAGAGGTTAATCATAAGTGGGATGCTTGTTCAAGTAAGAACAACACCCAAGCACCGGTGCACCCACATATCAAATTATCAAAGTACCGAACGCGAATCATATGAACGTGATGAAAACTAGCTTGACGATATTCCCATGTGTCCTCGGGGGCGCTTTTCCTTATATAAGAGTTTGTCCAGGCTTGTCCTTTGCTACAAAAAGGATTGGGCCACTTTGCTGCACTTTATTTACTTTTGTTACTTGTTGCTTGTTACAAATTATCTTATCACAAAACTATCTGTTACCACTGATTTCAGTACTTGCAGAGAATACCTTGCTGAAAACCGCTTGTCATTTCCTTCCGCTCCTTGTTGGGATCGACACTCTTACTTATCGAAAGGACTACGATAGATCCCCTATACTTGTGGGTCATCAAGACTCTTTTCTGACGCCGTTGCCAGGGAGTGAAGCGCCTTTGGTAGGTGGAATTTGGTAAGGAAAAATTTATATAGTGTGCTGAAATTTACTGTCACTTGCTACTATGGAAGGTAATCCTCTGAGGGGCTTGTTCGGGGTATCTTCACCCCGACCAGTAGAGCAAAGAGTTGCTCCTCAACCCACTGAACCTACTGAAAATGAATATGAAAAATGAAAATACTTGCTTTGAAGTTCCTTTGGGTATAATAGAAAAACTGCTAGCTAATCCTTTTTAGGAGATGGAACAAAACATCCTGATGAACATCTGATATATGTGGATTATTTAAGCTTGCAGGTGTACCCGGAGATGTTGTTAAGAAGAAGGTCTTCCCCTTATCTTTGATGGGAGATGCATCGAAATGGAATAAGCTATGTGATGATATGAGGTCTTGGAATTACAAACTGTTGAAATTGGAATTTCATCAGAAGTTTTATCCTATGCATCTTGTTCATCATGATCACAATTATATATATAATTTTTGGCTTCGCGAAGGAGAAAGCATCGCTCAAGCTTGGGGGAGGCTTAAGTCAATGTTATATTCATGCCCCAATCATGAGCTCTCAAGAGAAATGATTATTCAAAATTTTTATGCTCGGCTTTCTGGTAACAATCGCACCATGCTTGATACTTCTTGTGTTGGATCTTTTATGATGAAGACTATTGAATTCAAATGGGATTTATTGGAAAGAATTAAACGCAACTCTGAAGATTGGGACCTCGATAATGGTAAGGAGTCAGGTATGACACCTAAGTTTGATTGTGTTAAATCTTTTATGGATACCGATATTTTCCGTAAGTTTAGCACTAAATATGGACTTGATTCTGAGATAGTAGCTTCTTTCTGTGAATCTTTTGCTACTTATGTTGATCTCCCTAAGGAGAAGTGGTTTAAATATCAACCTCCCATAGAAGTAAAAGTAGCTGCACCAATTAAAGTTGAGGAAAAGACTGTCACTTATAATGATCCTGTTGTTCCTACTTGCTATGTTGAGAAACCACCTTTCCCTGTTAGGATAAAGGATCATGCTAAAGCTTCAACTGTGGTTCGTAAAAGCAATATTAAAACATATACACCTCCTGAGCAAGTTAAAGTAGAACCTAATATTGCTATTGTTAAAGATCTCTTGTCTGATAATATTGATGGGCATGTTATTCAGTTCTGCGGTGAAACTGCTAGAATTGCTAAACCTTGTGCTAAAGATAAACATAGACCTGTGGTAGGCGTGCCTGTTATTTCTATTAAAATAGGAGATCATTGTTATCATGGCTTATGTGATATGGGTGCTAGTGCTAGTGTTATACCGCATACTTTATATGAAGAAATTAAGCATGAAATTGCACCTACTGAGTTAGAAGGAATTGATGTTACAATTAAACTTGCTAATAGAGATACTATTTCAGCAGTGGGAATTGTTAGAGATGTTCAAGTCTTGTGCGGGAAAACTAAATATCCTGCTGATTTTCTTGTTCTTGGTTCCCCACAAGATAGCTTTTGTCCCATAATATTTGGTAGACCCTTCTTGAATACAGGTAATGCTAGGATAGACTGCGAAAAGAATGTTGTTACTATTGGCTTGGATGATATGACTCATGAATTTAATTTCTCTAAATTTGGTAAACAACACCGTGAAGAAGAATTGCCTAGTAAGGATGAAATTATTGGTCTTGCTTCTATTGCCGTACCTCCTAGTGATCCTTTAGAACAATATTTGCTAGACCATGAGAATGATATGTTTATGAATGAAAGAAGGGAAATAGATGAAGTACTCTTTAAACAGGAACCTATGCTGAAACACAATTTGCCTGTTGAAATCCTAGGGGATCCCCCTCCACCTAAGGGTGATCCCGTGTTTGAGCTTAAACCGTTGCCTGATAATCTTAAATATGCTTATCTTGATGAAAAGAAGACATATCCTGTTATTATTAGTGCTAACCTTTCAGAGCATGAAGAAGAAAGATTATTGAAAACTCCGAAGAAGCACTGTGCTGCTATTGGATATACTCTTGATGATCTTAAGGGCATTAGTCCCACTCTATGTCAACATAAAATAAATTTGGAAGCAGATGCCAAACCAGTTCGTGATCCTCAACGACGTCTGAATCCTAAAATGAAAGAAGTGGTAAGAAAAGAAATACTAAAGCTTCTGGAGGCAGGTATAATTTATCCCATTGCTGATAGTCAGTGGGTAAGTCCTGTTCATTGTGTCCCTAAGAAGGGAGGTATTACCGTTGTTCCTAATAATAAAGATGAATTGATTCCACAAAGAATTATTACAGATTATAGGATCGTAATTGATTTCCGCAAATTAAATAAGGCTACTAAGAAAGATCATTACCCCTTACCTTTTATCGATCAAATGCTAGAAAGATTATGCAAACATACACATTACTGCTTTCGAGATGGTTATTTTGGTTTCTCTCAAATACCTGTGTCGGCTAAAGATCAATCAAAGACTACTTTTACATGCCCTTTTGGTACTTTTTCTTATAGACGTATGCCTTTTGGTTTATGTAATGCACCTGCTACCTTTCAAAGATGCATGATGGCTATATTCTCTGACTTTTGTGAAAAGATTTCTGGGGTTTTCATGGACGACTTTTCCGTCTATGGATCTTCTTTTGATGATTGCTTGAGCAATCTTGATCGAGTTTTGCGGAGATGTGAAGAAACTAATCTTGTCTTGAATTGGGAAAAGTGCCACTTTATGGTTAATGAGGGTATTGTCTTGGGGCATAAAGTTTCTAAAAGAGCTATTAAAGTGGATAAAGCCTAGGTTGATGCTATTGAAAAGATGCCATGTCCCAAGGACATCAAAGGTATAAGAAGTTTTCTTGGTCACGTCGGATTTTATAGGAGGTTCATTAAGGACTTCTCAAAAATTTCTCGGCCTCTGACTAATTTATTACAAAAAGATATACCATTTGTCTTTGATGATGATTGTGTAGAAGCATTTGAAATACTTAAGAAAGCATTAGTCTCTGCACCTATTGTTCAGCCACCTGACTGGAATTTACCCTTTGAAATTATGTGTGATGCTAGCGATTTTGCTGTAGGTGCTGTTCTAGGGCAAAGAGTTGATAATAAATTAAATGTTATCCATTATGCTAGTAAGACTCTAGACAATGCTCAAATAAATTATGCTACTACTGAAAAAGAACTTTTAGCAGTTGTATTTGCTTGTGATAAGTTCATACCTTATATTGTTGATTCCAAAGTAACTATCCACACTGATCATGCTGCTATTAAATATCTTATGGAGAAGAAAGATGCTAAACCTAGACTTATTAGATGGGTTCTCTTGCTACAAGAATTTGATCTGCATATTGTGGATAGAAAAGGAGCTGAGAACCCCGTTGCAAACAACTTATCTAGGTTAGAGAATGTTCTTGATGACCCACTACCTATTAATGATAGCTTTCCTGATGAACAATTAAATGTCATAAGTACTTCTCGTAGTACCCCTTGGTATGCTGATTATGCTAATTACATAGTTGCTAAATTTATACCACCTAGCTTCACATACCAACAAAAGAAAAAGTTCTTCTATGATTTGAGACATTACTTTTGGGATGACCCACATCTTTATAAAGGAGTAGATGGTGTTATTAGACGTTGTGTACCTGAGCATGAACAAGAACAGATCCTACACAAGTGCCACTCCAAACTTATGGAGGACACCACGCGGGAGATAGAACCGCACATAAGGTATTGCAATCCAATTTTTATTGGCCTACTCTCTTCAAGGATGCCCGTAAGTTTGTTCTATCTTGTGATGAATGTCAAAGAATTGGTAATATTAGTAGACGTCAAGAAATGCCTATGAATTATTCACTTGTTATTGAACCATTTGATGTTTGGGGCTTTGATTATATGGGACCTTTTCCTGCCTCTGATGGATATACACATATTTTAGTTGCTGTTGATTACGTTACTAAGTGGGTAGAAGCTATTCCAACTAGTAGTGCTGATCATAACACTTCTATTAAAATGCTTAAAGAAGTTATTTTTCCGAGGTTTGGAGTCCCTAGATATTTAATGACTGATGGTGGTTCACATTTTATTCATGGCGCTTTCCGTAAAATGCTTGCTAAATATGACGTCAATCATAGAATTGCATCTCCGTATCACCCACAGTCTAGTGGTTAAGTATAATTGAGTAATAGAGAACTCAAATTAATTTTGCAAAAGACTGTCAATAGGTCTAGAAAGAATTGGTCCAAGAAACTTGATGATGCATTATGGTCCTATAGAACCGCATATAAAAATCCTATGGGTATGTCTCCATATAAAATGGTATATGGAAAAGCATGTCACTTACCTCTCGAACTAGAACATAAGGCATATTGGGCTATTAAAGAGCTCAACTATGATTTCAAACTTGCCGGTGAAAAGAGGTTATTTGATATTAGCTCACTTGATGAATGGAGAACCCAAGCTTATGAAAATGCTAAGTTGTTTAAAGAAAAGGTTAAAATATGGCATGACAAAAGGATACAAAAGCGTGAGTTTAATGTAGGTGATTATGTATTGCTATACAACTCTCGTTTAAGATTTTTTTGCAGGAAAACTTCTCTCTAAATGGGAAGGCCCCTATGTTATTGAGGAGGTCTTTCGTTCCGGTGCCATAAAAATCAACAACTTCGAAGGCACAAATTGGAAGGTGGTAAACGGTCAAAGAATCAAACATTATATCTCAGGTCATCCCATAAATGTTGAAAGCAATATCATTGAAACCGTAACCCCGGAGGAATACATAAGGGACACTTTCCAGAACGTTTCAGACTCCGAAAAGGAATAGGTATGTGGTACGTAAGTAAACCGACTCCAAAACAATTTTTAAGGCAATATTTCTCCGTTTTGGAATATTTAGAAAAATAGAAAATTAAGTAGTAGTCCGGGAAGGACACGAGGGCCCCACGAGGGTGGAGGGCGCGCCCTACACCCTGGCACGCCCCCCTACCTCATGAGCACCTCGTGTGCCTTCTGGACTCGGTTTTCTTGCACGATACGTATTTTGGTCGGTAAAAATTCACTATATATTCTCCCGAAGGTTTTGACTCCCGTATCACGCAAATATTCTCTGTTCTTGTTTCGAGCTGTTTGTCTGACAGATCTAGATTATCATGACGTCCCCAAGTGCTTCCAAGGACAAGTTCTTCGAGAAGGTCATCAACCCTTACCTCGCGGAGGTGCTGCGACACCCTCAAACCTTTGAGATGCATGATGGGTTGCTGCACATCCGCGATGCTGAGGGACCAAGGGGAACCGGAAGCGTGGAGATGAGGCTCGAAGCAATGGAGCAACAAGTTTTCAAGTGCCAGGGGATGGTGGAGCGTGGAATCAACTCTAGCCACATGATGCTCGCGGAGTTCACTAAAAACTACAAGCCAGATGCCAAGAACACCGAGGAGGCCATCTTCAAGCTACATGAGAAGATCGAGCACCTCCAAGCCCAAATCTATGACCTGCAAAACCAAAACTGTGAGTATGAATATAGATTCAAAAGAATGAGTTTGGCTGCAGATTCGAGGATTCCGGAGACTCGATCATCCTTTTATGATGGTGAACCTATGCCTTGGAAGATGGATGACAAGCCCGCATCATCAACAACACCTCCACCTTTTTCATCAACCAAGGAGATATAATCACATGGGTATGGGCACTCCCCTTGGCGACTGCCAAGCTTGGGGGAGGTGCCCCGGTATCGTATCACAATCACAACTCCTATCTTTACCGTTTTTCTTAGTTCGATCCTATTAGTAGTATCTTGATCTAGTAGAATAAAAGTTCTTAGTATGATCTAGTTGTGAGTTTTGCTTTATTATCTCTCTACGTAATCGAGTCCGTGAGCTATATAATAAAGATTTGTGTTGAGTCAAGGGCTTGATTTCTTTGCTATGATCTTGGGTGAATAAAAGAAAAGAGAAAAAGAATAAGAAGAAACAAAAGTTCATATTGATCTTATTGATAGTAATGACTTCACATAGAAAGAGTGTGATGATTAAAAGTTGTTGGGAGTTGGCAGACATAGCTTTGGTCATCGTTGCAATTAATAGGAAGTAATAAGGAAAGAGAGGTTTCACATATAAATACACTATTATTGACATATTTTATGATTGGGAGCACTCATCAAAATATGACATGCTAAAGAGTTGATGTTGGACAAGCAAGACAACGTAATGGGTTATGTTTTCTTATATCTGAGATAAAGTATGTTGTCATGGATCATCCAACATGTTGAGCTTGCCTTTTCCCCTCATGGTAGCCAAATTCTCAGCACCAAGTAGAGATACTACTTGTGCTTCCAAATACCCTTAAACCAGTGTTGCCATGAGAGTCCACCATATCTACCTATGGATTGAATAAGATCCTTCAAGTAAGTTGTCATCGGTGCAAAGCAATAAAAATTGCTCTAAATATGTATGATTAGTGTGGGAGAAATAAGCTTTATACGATCTTGTGATGTGGAAGTAATAAAAGCGACAGACTGTATAATAAAGTTTCATATCAAAGGGGCAATATAAAGTGACGTTCTTTTGCATTAAAATTTTGCGCATCCAACCATAAAAGCGCATGGTAACCTCTGCTTCCCTCTGCGAAGGGCCTATCTTTTATTATTATCTTCTACCTTATGCAAGAGTCATGGTGATCTTCACCTTTCCTTTTTACATTTTATCCTTTGGCAAGCACAGTATGTTGGAAAGATCCTGATAGATATATCTAATTGGATGTAGGGGGGCTTGAGTTATTATTGTTGACATTACCCTCGAGGTAAAAGGTTGTGGGGCGAAACTATAAGCCCCTATCTTTCTCTGTGTCCGATTAAAACTCCGTAACCACAAGTATTGCGTGAGTGTTAGCAGTTATGAAGGACTAGATGATAGTTGAGTATGTGGACTTGATTTTTAGCTCCGACATAGACTCTTTCTGATGTTATGATAAATTGCAATTGCTTCAATGACTGAGGCTATAGTTTGTTGGTTCTCAATAAGATTTCTGATTCATACTTTTGCATTGTGAATAGATCATCACTTGAACATAAGTAATCATATGAAAATATCTATGTATGTTGCTGTTATGAGAATAATCATGATGCCCTCATGAACGTATTTTATTTTTATCGATGCCTCTACCTCTAAACATGGGGACATATTTATTGTTATCGGCTTTCGCTTGAGGACAAGCGAGGTCTAAGCTTGGGGGAGTTGATACGTCCATTTTGCATCATGCTTTTATATCGATATTTATTGCATTATGGGCTGTTATTTCACATTATGTCACAATACTTATGGCTATTCTCTCTTATTTTACAAGGTTTACATAAGGAGGGAGAATGCCGGCAGCTGGAACTCTGGGCTGGAAAAGGAGAAAATATTAGAGACCTATTCTGCACAACTCCAAAAGTCCCGAAACTCCACGGAATACCTTATAATAAACAATGAAAAATCCTCGCCAAAGATGAAGACCAGGGGGCCCACACCCTTCCCACGAGGGTGGGGGACGCCCCCCCTAGAGCGCGCCCCCTACCTCGTGGGCCCCCTGGTGGCTCTCCGATGACCATCTTCTCCTATATGAAGTCTTTCCTCGAGAAAAAAATAAGGAGCAACCTTTCGGGACGAAACTCCGCCGCCACGAGGCGGAACCTTGGCGGAACCAATCTAGGGCTCCGGCAGAGCTGTTCTGCCAGGGAAACTTCCCTCCCGAAGGGGGAAATCATCGCCATCGTCATCACCAACGCTCCTCTCATCAGGAGAGGGCAATCTCCATCAGCACCACTCATCTCAAAACCCTAGTTCATCTCTTGTATCCAATTCTTGTCTCCAAGTCCGGGATTGGTGCAAGTAGGTTGCTAGTAGTGTTAATTACTCCTTGTAGTTGATGCTAGTTGGTTTAATTGGTGGAAGATCATATGTTCAGATCCTTTATGCATATTATTACCCCTCTAATTATGAACATGCATATGCTTTGTGAGTAGTTACGTTTGTTCCTGAGGACAAGGGAGAAGTCTTGCTATTAGTAGTCATGTGAATTTGGTATTCGTTCGATATTTTGATGAGATGTGTGTTGTCTAGCCTCTAGTGGTGTTATGTGAACGTCGACTACATAACACTTCACCATTATTTGGGCCTAGAGGAAGGCATTTGGAAGTAATAAGTATATGATGGGTTGCTAGAGTGACAGAAGCTTAAACCCTAGTTTATGCGTTGGTTCATAAGGGGCTGATTTGGATCCATATGTTTCATGCTATGGTTAGGTTTACCTTAATACTTTTGTTGTAGTTGCAGATGCTTGCAATAGAGGTTAATCATAAGTGGGATGCTTGTTCAAGTAAGAACAACACCCAAGCACCGGTGCACCCACATATCAAATTATCAAAGTACCGAACGCGAATCATATGAACGTGATGAAAACTAGCTTGACGATATTCCCATGTGTCCTCGGGGGCGCTTTTCCTTATATAAGAGTTTGTCCAGGCTTGTCCTTTGCTACAAAAAGGATTGGGCCACTTTGCTGCACTTTATTTACTTTTGTTACTTGTTGCTCGTTACAAATTATCTTATCACAAAACTATCTGTTACCACTGATTTCAGTACTTGTAGAGAATACCTTGCTGAAAACCGCTTGTCATTTCCTTCCGCTCCTTGTTGGGTTCGACACTCTTACTTATCGAAAGGACTACGATAGATCCCCTATACTTGTGGGTCATCAAGACTCTTTTCTGACGCCGTTGCCAGGGAGTGAAGCGCCTTTGGTAGGTGGAATTTGGTAAGGAAAAATTTATATAGTGTGCTGAAATTTACTGTCACTTGCTACTATGGAAGGTAATCCTCTGAGGGGCTTGTTCGGGGTATCTTCACCCCGACCAGTAGAGCAAAGAGTTGCTCCTCAACCCACTGAACCTACTGAAAATGAATATGAAAATGAAAATACTTGCTTTGAAGTTCCTTTGGGTATAATAGAAAAACTGCTAGCTAATCCTTTTTAGGAGATGGAACAAAACATCCTGATGAACATCTGATATATGTGGATTATTTAAGCTTGCAGGTGTACCCGGAGATGTTGTTAAGAAGAAGGTCTTCCCCTTATCTTTGATGGGAGATGCATCGAAATGGAATAAGCTATGTGATGATATGAGGTCTTGGAATTACAAACTGTTGAAATTGGAATTTCATCAGAAGTTTTATCCTATGCATCTTGTTCATCATGATCACAATTATATATATAATTTTTGGCTTCGCGAAGGAGAAAGCATCGCTCAAGCTTGGGGGAGGCTTAAGTCATTGTTATATTCATGCCCCAATCATGAGCTCTCAAGAGAAATTATTATTCAAAATTTTTATGCTCGGCTTTCTGGTAACAATCGCACCATGCTTGATACTTCTTGTGTTGGATCTTTTATGATGAAGACTATTGAATTCAAATGGGATTTATTGGAAAGAATTAAACGCAACTCTGAAGATTGGGACCTCGATAATGGTAAGGAGTCAGGTATGACACCTAAGTTTGATTGTGTTAAATCTTTTATGGATACCGATATTTTCCGTAAGTTTAGCACTAAATATGGACTTGATTCTGAGATAGTAGCTTCTTTCTGTGAATCTTTTGCTACTTATGTTGATCTCCCTAAGGAGAAGTGGTTTAAATATCAACCTCCCATAGAAGTAAAAGTAGCTGCACCAATTAAAGTTGAGGAAAAGACTGTCACTTATAATGATCCTGTTGTTCCTACTTGCTATGTTGAGAAACCACCTTTCCCTGTTAGGATAAAGGATCATGCTAAAGCTTCAACTGTGGTTCGTAAAAGCAATATTAAAACATATACACCTCCTGAGCAAGTTAAAGTAGAACCTAATATTGCTATTGTTAAAGATCTCTTGTCTGATAATATTGATGGGCATGTTATTCAGTTCTGCGGTGAAACTGCTAGAATTGCTAAACCTTGTGCTAAAGATAAACATAGACCTGTGGTAGGCGTGCCTGTTATTTCTATCAAAATAGGAGATCATTGTTATCATGGCTTATGTGATATGGGTGCTAGTGCTAGTGTTATACCGCATACTTTATATGAAGAAATTAAGCATGAAATTGCACCTACTGAGTTAGAAGGAATTGATGTTACAATTAAACTTGCTAATAGAGATACTATTTCAGCAGTGGGAATTGTTAGAGATGTTGAAGTCTTGTGCGGGAAAACTAAATATCCTGCTGATTTTCTTGTTCTTGGTTCCCCACAAGATAGCTTTTGTCCCATAATATTTGGTAGACCCTTCTTGAATACAGTTAATGCTAGGATAGACTGCGAAAAGAATGTTGTTACTATTGGCTTGGATGATATGACTCATGAATTTAATTTCTCTAAATTTGGTAAACAACACCGTGAAGAAGAATTGCCTAGTAAGGATGAAATTATTGGTCTTGCTTCTATTGCCGTACCTCCTAGTGATCCTTTAGAACAATATTTGCTAGACCATGAGAATGATATGTTTATGAATGAAAGAAGGGAAATAGATGAAGTACTCTTTAAACAGGAACCTATGCTGAAACACAATTTGCCTGTTGAAATCCTAGGGGATCCCCCTCCACCTAAGGGTGATCCCGTGTTTGAGCTTAAACCGTTGCCTGATAATCTTAAATATGCTTATCTTGATGAAAAGAAGACATATCCTGTTATTATTAGTGCTAACCTTTCAGAGCATGAAGAAGAAAGATTATTGAAAACTCCGAAGAAGCACTGTGCTGCTATTGGATATACTCTTGATGATCTTAAGGGCATTAGTCCCACTCTATGTCAACATAAAATAAATTTGGAAGCAGATGCCAAACCAGTTCGTGATCCTCAACGACGTCTGAATCCTAAAATGAAAGAAGTGGTAAGAAAAGAAATACTAAAGCTTCTGGAGGCAGGTATAATTTATCCCATTGCTGATAGTCAGTGGGTAAGTCCTGTTCATTGTGTCCCTAAGAAGGGAGGTATTACTGTTGTTCCTAATAATAAAGATGAATTGATTCCACAAAGAATTATTACAGATTATAGGATGGTAATTGATTTCCGCAAATTAAATAAGGCTACTAAGAAAGATCATTACCCCTTACCTTTTATCGATCAAATGCTAGAAAGATTATGCAAACATACACATTACTGCTTTCGAGATGGTTATTTTGGTTTCTCTCAAATACCTGTGTCGGCTAAAGATCAATCAAAGACTACTTTTACATGCCCTTTTGGTACTTTTTCTTATAGACGTATGCCTTTTGGTTTATGTAATGCACCTGCTACCTTTCAAAGATGCATGATGGCTATATTCTCTGACTTTTGTGAAAAGATTTCTGGGGTTTTCATGGACGACTTTTCCGTCTATGGATCTTCTTTTAATGATTGCTTGAGCAATCTTGATCGAGTTTTGCGGAGATGTGAAGAAACTAATCTTGTCTTGAATTGGGAAAAGTGCCACTTTATGGTTAATGAGGGTATTGTCTTGGGGCATAAAGTTTCTAAAAGAGCTATTAAAGTGGATAAAGCCTAGGTTGATGCTATTTAAAAGATGCCATGTCCCAAGGACATCAAAGGTATAAGAAGTTTTCTTGGTCACGTCAGATTTTATAGGTGGTTCATTAAGGACTTCTCAAAAATTTCTCGGCCTCTGACTAATTTATTACAAAAAGATATACCATTTGTCTTTGATGATGATTGTGTAGAAGAATTTGAAATACTTAAGAAAGCATTAGTCTCTGCACCTATTGTTCAGCCACCAGACTGAAATTTACCCTTTGAAATTATGTGTGATGCTAGCGATTTTGCTGTAGGTGCTGTTCTAGGGCAAAGAGTTGATAATAAATTAAATGTTATCCATTATGCTAGTAAGACTCTAGACAATTCTCAAAGAAATTATGCTAGGGCTCCGGCAGAGCTGTTCTGCCGGGGAAACTTCCCTCTCGGAGGGGGAAATCATCGCCATTGTCATCACCAACGCTCCTCTAATCGGGAGAGGGCAATCTCCATCAACATCTTCATCAGCACCATCTCATCTCAAAACCCTAGTTCATCTCTTGTATCCAATTCTTGTCTCCAAGTCCGGGATTGGTGCAAGTAAGTTGCTAGTAGTGTTAATTACTCCTTGTAGTTGATGCTAGTTGGTTTAATTGGTGGAAGATCATATGTTCAGATCCTTTATGCATATTATTACCCTCTGATTATGAACATGAATATGCTTTGTGAGTAGTTACGTTTGTTCCTGAGGACAAGGGAGAAGTCCTGCTATTAGTAGTCATGTGAATTTGGTATTCGTTCGATATTTTGATGAGATGTATGTTGTCTAGTCTCTAGTGGTGTTATGTGAACGTCGACTACATAACACTTCACCATTATTTGGGCCTAGAGGAAGGCATTGAGAAGTAATAAGTAGATGATGGGTTGCTAGAGTGACAGAAGCTTAAACCCTAGTTTATGCGTTGGTTCGTAAGGGGCTGATTTGGATCCATATGTTTCATGCTATGGTTAGGTTTACCTTAATACTTTTGTTGTAGTTGCGAATGCTTGCAATAGAGGTTAATCATAAGTGGGATGCTTGTTCAAGTAAGAACAGCACCCAAGCACCGGTCCACCCACATATCAAATTATCAAAGTACCGAACGCGAATCATATGAACGTGATGAAGACTAGCTTGATGATAATTCCCATGTGTCCTCGGGAGCGCTTTCCTTTATATAAGAGTTTGTCCAGGCTTGTCCTTTTCTACAAAAAGGATTGGGCGGCCTTGCTGCACCTTGTTTACTTTTGTTACTTGTTACCCGTTACGAATTACCTTATCACAAAACTATCTGTTACCGATAACTTCGGTACTTGCAGAGAATACCTTGCTGAAAACCGCTTGTCATTTCCTTCTACTCCTCGTTGGGTTTGACACTCTTACTTATCGAAAGAACTACGATAGATCCCCTATACTTGTGGGTCATTACGGCCCATCTTTCCCTCTCCCTCCCCCTCTCCTTCCTTCCCCCTCCTAGTAGGACTAGGAAAGGAGGAATCCTACTCCTACTAGGAGGAGGATTCCTCCCCCCTTGGCGCGCTTTCGAGGGCCGGCCGGCCTCCTCTTACCCTCCTTTATATACGGGGGAGGGGGCACCCCATAGACACACAAGTTGATTGTTTAGCCGTGTGCGGTGCCCCCTCCACAGATTTCCACCTCGGTCATATCGTTGTAGTGCTTAGGCGAAGCCCTATGTCGGTAACTTCATCATCACCATCATCACACCGTCGTGCTGACGAAACTCTCCCTCGACCTCAGTTGGATCTAGAGTTCGTGGGATGTCACCGAGATGAATGTGTGCAGATCGCGGAGGTGACGTACCTTCGGTACTAGGATCAGTCGGATCGTGAAGACGTATGACTACATCAACTGCGTTGTCATAACACTTCCGATTACGGTCTACGAGGGTATGTAGACAATACCATATCCCCTCTTGTTGCTATGCATCACCTAGATGGATCTTGCGTGTGCGTCAGATTTTTTTAAAGTACCGCGTTCCCCAACAGGTGTGTCATATACTAGTTGTTGTATGAGTGTGCTATTAGGTTGGCTTTAAGTGACATGGCAACACCATGCTCTGAGAGAGGACGGCATGGTCCACACATCGGGATGCGCCAGCAGTGTGTCTGCTCCCTCACCGATGGCAACCGCATCCATGCTGCATTGCCGTCGTTCCATGGCGGACAGGATCCGATAGGATCTTTCATCGCCAGTGACGAGAGAGAAAATTACTAGTGCCCATCATGTTTAGATCAGGAGAGGGTGAGAGTGTGTGAAGGGAGCAACCCTGGCTAGTAGCAAGCACTGAAACTCTAGCCAACGTGTATAGTGAAGATTTTCATTTTTCTCTCCATACCAATCGTTTTAATAAATTGTATGATGTGCCATTGAAAATTGGAACTCTTACCCCGCTAAAAAATGATTTTTTTAGATGTGGTAACTCGATCAGTGGCGACTGGCAAGATGCCACCTCCAGGTCGTTCACGTGTGGTCCCCGACCATCAACTCCTGCAGATCAAATTATCACGCAAGCTGACTCTTCATATAGAAGTGCACTCCACCACATACCCTCTACCCGCGCATGCAGCAATCATGCACGTATGGGTTTATTTGTTTACGGTGCGTTACATAACTCTCATGTGTGCGAGACAGTTAGAGACCGACTGTGTGCGTGCGTATCTTCTCTTCGTATATGTACTCCAACGTTTGTGTAATGTGCAAAAAATAATAATAACTAGCAATGTGCCTGTGCGTCGCAATGGATCCAAAGTAGAATAATACATATTCACAAATTTGAAAGAAAACAGTGTAGTTTTGATATACATATATCACCAAAAATATCTTATGTTTCACTCAAAATATATTCTGTGGGATTTTTTGATGAGGTAAGGGAGGAATGTGGTTGGTTTCAAGTACTAAGGGGTTTTCTGTAAAGTGGAGCAAAGAAGTGGGATATTGTTGTAAAAAGCCCGTGTGTGTGTGTGAGAGAGGAGGATGGAGTGTGTGTGTGTCACAAAGAGTGTGTGTGTGTGTGTGTGAGGTATCGACATAAAATGAGGTAACAGTGTCTGTGTTCATGATCGAGAGAAACAGAGGTACACAAAAGATCGAGGAACAAAGAGATACATCAGAGTATGCGTGTGTGAGAGAGGCACGGAAGAAGGATCGGTGATTGATGGAGTGTGTGTGTGTGTGTGCCACAGAGAGAGAGAATGGGAAAAGTCACATGAAGTACACATAAATGTTAGGGAGTGAGTTACATTGTGTGCGATGGAAGCCTAGAGAGACTGGGTGCGTGAAACGAAGGGGCCTACAAAATATATGCGAGAAAGACATAAAGAGAGGGTGGTAGAAAGAGTGTCGAGTGCGTGTGTATGTGTGCTATGGATAAAGAGAGTTCTTACACAAATAAATAGGGAGCGCGGGAGAGACTACATAGGGAGGGCCTGTTTCAAGAAGTGATGAGATATCTACACAGATACAAGGAGCGCGCGAGAGACATATATGAGGGTGTGGAAGCGAGAGTGTGCGATAGATGGATAAACCTATCTGGAGGCTAGTCGATCAATGTTTGTGAGAGAGATAGGAGTTGGGGGTGCGAAAGCAAGAGTTTTATGTGTGTGTGTGAGAGACGGGAGTCGGGAGGGGGAGTGAAGCGAGAGTTGTGTGTGTGTGTGAGAGAGAGAGAGTGAGTGAGTGTGTGTGAGAGAGAGTTTTTCTGATTAGTAAACAAAGGAATAGTGCCAGTTTTGGAATGGAGTTGAAGAGGGAAAGGTGACCCTGACAGACACTGTGTGCGAGGAAGAGAAATTTTAGAGGTAGGAGTCATATCTATAAAGATATAGGGTGCGTGAGAGATCCCTAGAGAGAGACAAAGTGAAAGCAGAGTGAGAGAGTGTGTGTGGTGGTGAAAAAGAATGCTAGGTAGCTAGAGAGATACCAAAGAACGATATAGGCGTGAGAGATAATAAATACGAGTAATCTATAAAGATAGAGAGAGTGTGAAACCTCTCGAGAGAGATAGTGAGAGATCGTGTTTGTGAAAAAGGGAGAAACATGTAGTGAGCGTGCGGGTGAGATGGAGAAAAGAGAGTGATAGCTACATGAAGGAGCACGCGAGAGAGACCTATAGAGAGATGGGCATGAAAGGAGATTCAAATATTTAGTTGTGTGTATAAAAGATGTCAACATAAAAGAGATTTAAATATTTGAATTAGAGATGATGATACATGTAATTGATGCTCGAGCCAAAATGGATCTATCAAACATGCATACTCGTTTGAATTTGCGCACATGTATTAATTTCTTGATATTAGTGATCCATACATTTGAGTTGAACATAATTTGGTTTGAAAATTTGAATTCAACCTAATGAATTTGAGATCATTGCATTTGTAAATCATATTTTATAGATAAATGAGCAAAATTCTTTGTTATGCTTTTGAATATATATATATAGTGATACTATTCATCACCCAGAGTGCATAATAAGTTATTCTTCATCCGAGGTAATCTTACAATCATTACATAATTAAATTACATTTGGAATTCAAATAAATACATTCCTATTAATTCACTATGTAAAATTTGGCATATGAAAATAAAAATATAGGTCATAAGACAAGAAATTTTGCAGTTTATGTGTATTTTACACTATGTTTTTACGTTTTAATTTTACATAACATAAAATATTTTTCACGGCAATTATATATTTTCTTACGGTCGCTTTTTGCATCGGAAATAAGACAAAAACTTATGGAACGTAAAATTACGGTGCATTGATGGTAAAATAGAGGGGGTGAAGAATAACTATTCCTCACCCAGGGTGACGAATAGCGCGACTATATATATATATATATATATATAGTGTAACTATTCATCACCGAGGGTGCATAATAAGTTATTTTTCACCCGAGGTAATCTTACGATCATTTCATAAATATAAATTATATTTGAAATACAAATAGTTACATTCATATTGATTTACTGCATAAAATTTGGCTTAACAAAAAAAATATAGGTCAAAAATTGTATTTTATGTACATTTCACACTATGTTTTTACATTTGTAATGTTACGTAACATAAAATATTTTTTATGATGATTACAGTTTTTTACGTTCTCTTTTTATGTCTAAAATAAGACAAAATTTATGAAACGTAAAATTATGATACGTAGATGTTAAAATAGAGGTGGGTGAAGAATAACTATTCCTCACCTAGGATGATGAATAGTCAATCTCTCTCTCTCTCTCTATATATATATAGTGTTACTATTCATCACCCAGGGTGCATAATAAGTTATTCTTCACCCGAGGTAATCTTACGATCATTTCATAATTAAATTACGTTTGGAATTCAAATAGTTAAATTCCTATTGATTCACTACGTAAAATTTGGCATAAGAAAATAAAAATATAGATCATAAGACAAGAAAATTTGCAGTTTATGTGTATTTTACATTATGTTTTTACATTTTTAATTTTACATAACATAATATTTTTACGATGATTATATATTTTCTTACGGTCTCTTTTTACGTCGGAAATAAGACAAAACATACGAAACGTAAAATTACGGTGCATTGATGGTAAAATAGAGGGGGGGGGGTGAAGAATAACTATTCCTTGACCAGGGTGACGAATAGTCAATCCCATATATATAGGGAAAATCCATCTTACCACCTAGTGGTAGTTACCACCTAAAAATCCACCGTTGATCTCACGTGACTAGATCGAGCGTGGTACAGAATCCTAGATGACCTACAGAATCAAATGGGTTAGATGAGGTCCACCCGACCCATTTATTTGGAGCTTATCCAGGTCGTTCTCATCGGGAGCTTATCCTGAAATTTGAATGCAATTCTATCGGCTCGTACATCCTTCGCCTACTAACCAACCTAGCCATTTCATCCCCGTAGAAATAGCTTTCTTTATATATTCTTGTTACCAACAACAAACATAATTATTTTTCTCTATCTACCGTTCTGCCTGGGTGACAATTCCCTCACCCACGGCATCGTCGTGAGTCCCACCGGCTGGAGTTGGCGGAGCGCCGTCATCATGAGTATTCTTCTCCCACGAGAGTGCCGATGTCCCATTGCTTTTATTTACTGTTTAGTTGGATTAGCAAGATCATAGGATGATCAGACTTCCACCTCTTTCACCTTGCTACTGCATTAGATCAGTGCATTTCTAAACGTGTAATGGGTGCAGACCTGAACCAAAATAATTGGATCAGGAGCAATTGTCAACAACAATAGAGGTATGTGGCATCACTCAAATGTTTCCATGCATGCATCCGACGGGATTCTTCCTTCTTCCGTGCTTTTCATGTATATACACCATGCTAATTTCTTCCTTTGCGTTTCAACGGTCACCAGCGAGCTTCTTGTTTCTTCTCACCAGTGCTTTTTTCTGGCGATCCGACCTGCAGCTGCGGCCACCAACTCGTGATGACGTGGATTCACTCTCTGTTAGCGTTGCACATGCACACTGATGCCTGCATCGACCGACTGCTTGGAACATGCATGATCGGATTCAACATCAACCACGGCTGGATCAAACTCCGCCATTTGTCTCAACATCAGTCAAACACTCATGAATCAATGGATTCATCAATGAAGTAGGACCGTGTGACAGCGTATAGTCTGTAACATAATTTTCATACATAATACTACTTATTTTTTTTACTTCATACCACTCCCTGTAAATGAAGATACATATGTTGGGGTCTTATGTCCTCATGGGGAAGATATAACTTTGATTTTGGAGCATGGCATGTATGTACGTGATGGCAAACTTCTTCTATCTAATTAAGAACACGGACAAGCATGGCTGACATGCATATGATGAAGTAGATTTATTACCCAGTATATTTTTTACGGGCAGTATTTTTTTATTTAGGAGATCCATATACTGCTAAGCTAAACATCCCACTTCTCCATTCATGAAATCCGTATATACACCCTCCCTCCCATACACAAACTATAAGTGGCAATGCATATGCACCATAGTTTCTTCAGTAGTATATATGAACTTTCATACTTCATAGAACATACTACCTTTCCAAATACTCCATACGACCTTCCCACTAAAAAAAGATACTCCATACTACCTTTCATACAAGTTAGAAGTATATATACTCCATAATCTCCATACTCCATACACTTTTGCGTATATATACTCCCTTGCTCAAAAGAATTCAGTGGATGTACATACTCCATAATTGATACTCACCTTTAGAAAGAAGAAATACTCCATACTGCATACTACCAAGGGTTTCTGTTTGAGCGCGGCGGCAGCAGTGCACGACGACTATAACAACGTACAGCTGCAACAGATTTACTCGCCCAACTCCATTGATAAGAGCATACATGCATGTATGGCAGACGCCCATATGATGCATTAGTGACATCATGTTTTCCTGCGTCATGTACGTGTTATATCTTCTAATTTATACCAGATAAATCAGTCAGGAGTTTATGTAAATATACTCTGGTTAAAATAAAGAATGCACATATCCTTCCAAAAATTCATGGATGGACGCTAACATATAGATCATTCTCACCGACCACCCATACGCGCTAATATACATTCTTTTTAATGACATAGTCCATACTCAATACTACATTTTTGCTTTCTAAAATACTACATACTTCATACCTTTCAAAGAATTAGTACTCCATATCACACACTATTTTTGAATTATACTTCATCTACACCGGTGAAGTATACTCGTTACTCTGTACTCTTTATTTTTAAATACAATATCATATATACTCTCTTATTAAAATACTCCATACACTCTTGAAATAGTATATACTTCTAGGATCCATGCAAAAAAACTTCTAGGATGCTACGCAATTTTTTTTACTTCTAGGATGTTTCTACTGGCGTCTGGTATGCCCTTTTTTATAGCTAGCTTCACCGTGATTAGTTAAAAAGTTTGACGTAGAGTCAATTACACTGGTGGTGCTACAACTTGGCATAAATGGTCACTTTAGTACTACAAGTTGTGGTGTACATTGAAGTGGTGCAAAAACTTGCCTCAGATATGCAAATACGGTTGCTTATCCCGTTTGTATACGAAATGTGCGTTGACTAGGCATGTGGACCCTGTTGTCAGTGACCAGACCAAGGAGAAAGAGTGTGTGGCCTGATTTTCACAAAATAGGCATCAGAATTTTGATTTTAAAAAAAGGTCCATGTAGACGTGGAATTCTTCTCCTCAGTGACCAGCGGGTCCCTCCTGTTAAAAATAAATAACAAAAAACTAGGTGCCGCTAGGATTCGAACCAAAAACCACTTGCTATACCATATACAAGCCAAACCACTCTGCCATACATTTTCGGCTGCCTATTATGTACTCCCTCCGTCTCACAATATAAGACGTTTTTGCAAGTTGTTTTAGCTTGCAAAAACATCTTATATTGTGGGACGGAGGGAGTAATTGACATGGTCAAGTATAAAAAGTTATAATTTTATATAATACAAATATTTCATAAACTACCACTAAAATATTGTTTCACTTATACAAGCATTTTAATAATTATATGCACATTTTATAGTTCAATGTTTGTATAATTAAAAATATTCATATTCTAACATTTACAATTTTGATTTGAATATTCAATCATGTATATTATTTAAGTTAATACATATATGCACATTTATAATTCATCATGTTAATTATATTATTATTAAAATGTTTGTATTATCGAAATATATAACACAGAAATATCCATATTAATTAAATGTTTTTAATATAATACACGATTGTATATTTACTAATCATCGTTTGTTTGTATAATATTTATAACACATAAATGTTTGAATATAAGTTTTATTACTTATGTTTTACAAATATCTTTTAAAAAATAGTTGGTGCAAATGGGCCGCAATATTTGCAGCCCATTTAAGCTCCACCTGCGTAATGGCGATATATAAACGTTGTTATCCATAGTAGAAAGCATAAAACTTATGGTATAGTCATTAGATACGCATCTTTTGTTGCAGATGGTCGCGGGTTCGAAACCTGAGCGCGCCACCATTTTTGATTTTGTTTTATGACAGGTGGCTGGCCACTGAGTTGAAGAATTCCACGTCCATGTGGACTTCCTTGTTAAAAAAATATTCCGATTTTTTTATAAAAAAACAGGCCACATGCCCCT
Organism: Triticum urartu; assembly: GCF_056163025.1. Lineage (NCBI taxonomy): Eukaryota > Viridiplantae > Streptophyta > Magnoliopsida > Poales > Poaceae > Triticum > Triticum urartu. The sequence continues at coordinate 358,239,356 of NC_141878.1, read as the reverse complement.
TGTCCATGGTCTAGTCGTTGACAGCGGGGTCCACACACCTAGTCAGCATGGATTCCATATACAAACGGCATAATAACCGTATTTGCACGTTCGAGCCAAGTTTTTGCACCTCTTCAATGTACACCACAAATTCTAGCATCAAACTGACCATTTACGTCAAATTGTGGTATCACGAGTGTAATTGACTCTTTGACGTACCATCCCACCTAAAAATCAGGAGTTGCTTTATCCAAACAAAAATACTCTTTCCATCTCCTAATTACGTGCGGCTGCTCGCGGGTTAAAGGATTCTGCCCACGTTCGATAGCTCAACACCCGATCGTTTGGGGACACGTGGAGGCCATACAAGTAGGTGGTAACTACCAATGCTTGTAGATAAAATTTGTTCTATATATATGACAAATTTTATCTACCACCAGTGGTAGTCACCACCACTTGAGATTTGTATGTTGTATGTAGTATCTACCAAATTGAAGAGTATGTCCGCCTAGTATCTAGTATATAAGAATATTTAGGTAGTATATATAGTACTTTTTAGGTAGTATGTATCATATTTTCAATACGCTCTATTTTACGTACAAATATATACGTATTTCACAAATATAATAAAAATCACGGGCAAACTTGCAATTTTTTCAAGTTACCCACTTTGGATTATCTTATATATAATATATGAACATACTTATAATGATAAAATAGTATATAGAATACCATATGGTAGTATATGAGATATGTGGGGTAACTATCACTGGGTGGTAAGATGGATAGGGTCACGCTATTCGTCATCCTGGGTGAGGAATAGTTATTCTTCACCCTTCTTTATTTTAATATCAATGCACCGTATTTTTATGTTTCGTAAATTTTGTCTTATTTCATACATAAAAAGAGAACATAAGAAAATATGTACTCGCCGTAAAAACTATTTTATGTTACGTAAAATTACGAATGTAAAACCATAGTGTAAAACATACATAAAATGTGACTTTTCTGGTCTTATAACCTATATTTTTATTTTTTTAAAACCAAATTTTACATATTGAATCAATCTACACGTAACTATTTATATTCTAAACGTAATTTATTTAGAAAGCGATCGTAAAATTACCTCGGGTAAAGAATAACTTATTCTGCACCCTGGGAGGTGAATAGTAACACTATATATATATATATATATATATATATATATAGGGCTGGACTATTCTGTTACTAGTAACAGAATATTATTCTGTTACCCCTCGGCCCTATATAGCGCGCGCGACATAGCTACAGCTTCCCGAATCCAGCCCACCAGCTCGATCCCGCATAACACACTAACCCGCCTCCCCCCAAACCACCCACTTCCCAATCCCATCTCGCCGCCGCCCCATGCCCCGCCGTCGTGCGCCACCACCTCTTGCCCCATCGCCGCACGCCACCACCCCTTCAGCTGCCGCCGCGCGCCAACATCCCTCGCCCCACCGCTACGCGCCACCACCCCTCGCCCCATGGCCGCGCGCCACCATCCTTCGCCCCGCCGTCAGGAGCCACCACCCCTTGCCCTGTCGCCGCACGCCGGTGGCCCCCTCCCCATGGAGAACTACGCCTCAACCACCGACATCCTCCGCGTGACGATTCCTGGCGGCGATATCTTCTGTGGGGTAGGAGGCAGAGGACGCAGCGGTCACGTCCGCGCTAGGGATCCAGAGGACACGCACGACGCGTGACGCAAGATGGTGGTAATGGGTGGTGGTACACCTCTGCTCCACCCCATCCATGGCTGACCGTCGATCGAAGCTGCCCCCTGCTTCCTCCCATGTGGCCTTCTTCCTCTATCCACTACTGGCTCGACGACAGTTCTTCTTCACCAACACCTGAAGGTCGTGTTTCATCATCTCATCCCCACATCTCCCGTGTGTTCAATTGCTGCTCGCTTGACAGTTCATACACAAAAATTTGAGCGGAGGTCTCTAGATATTCTCCTGATATATGTCTAAACAGGACCAAAATTTACATGTTTTATGCTTGTATGTATGTGGTTGAACTATTTAGCTTTTGAGCGAAGTTCAAACTTTCTATGTTTGAAGGTTCAGTCAAATTCATTTTCGTAGCTATGAGGTTGAGCCAATTTTCTCAGCTACTTAAACCGATCATTTGATAGGGAATTCAAAAGAAACAACATATATGAGCATACGTGAAGTTCAAAAGTTCTAGTTTCAGGGAAGTAGACATCCTGCAGTTTTTGGAAATTAGTAGTTAACCTTTGCTAAGTGTAGCAAGTTCTCTAGTTGCAAAAAATAATTCACTTTGCAAAAACTCTGGAGGTCAACTATTTCTTTTGTTTGTTGTACATGGAGATGTGTGTATGTACACATGTGTTCTGGAGACAGGAGAACTTATCTGGTGGTGTGTGCGGCTGCTGCATCCTCTTCCGGTCGCTCTAATTCACACCCTTAGTACAACTTCTGTATGCCCTCGTGTTCACAAATGTTTTAGTACCTTTTTCCATAAAAATCTTGTAGTACTATGTAAAGCAAGCGTGTACAACACATAGTTTAGGTGTCGCGGTAGTACTCACTGTTGATGGTGGCCTTCTTTTGTGCCGCTATTACTTTGCCACCTAGGGTAGTACTGCTACTACTTATCATGTTGATAAAACCTCACGAACAGTACATCTATTTGATTAACGATTCTGTAGGGAGAAAAAGTTCACCAATATATAATCTCTAAGATCAATATACCGAACTTTTTGTTTAGTAGTTGGTACTGCTCAAGTTTATATCTAAGTTCAAAAATGTTAGCACATACCCAGTTCCATATGTGTTATAGAAGAACAAACACTGTGTGTGTTGTGATTCATATATATAATTAAGTATCTTCGCCACAGCTATTGGTTTCCATGTGTCAAAAGATTAGCATTTTCTGCTAATCATGGACATGCGGACTGTATATTACAATATGAACAACAGATTCATATATATAATTAAGTATCTTCGCCACAACCATGGACATGTGGACTATAAACATTTAATATAGTTCACCTTCGATAACTTTCTAAGTACAGAGATATCACCCAGATGTAATATGTGACTATTTATTGCAATATGAGGAATGGGTGTGTATATTGTAGTCTCTACATGCACAGTTGAGATGTGTTCAGTCCAACCCAATGGCATTAGGAAGGTCGAGTTCGTCACGAGCAGCAGTACATGGTTGTTGGCTTACTCCAGCAGCTAGCCCAGCCTCCCCTCCCGCTCATCAGTCCAACTTCTTGCTCCGACGCCGGTCACTCAAAGAGCCGCGTGCAGGCCACCTGTGTTTCACCTCCTCATCCAGCTCAACTTTCTCCCTTCTTCAGCATTTTTGGTATGAATTTGATGAATCTTCTTGATACTCTGTTTTTACTCATTTAGAGCTAGTTTTGTTCCTGCATATATGTATCACTTAGTTTTTAGATGGCTTAATTTAGATAGCTTCCAACTCTGAAACTTGCCATGCATATTTGGGGATGGAATGTAAAATGGATGATCCTGTGATGGATTGATGTGAAGGTTCTTTGTGTACTTAATTTTGACAGAATTATTGTAGTACTCTTTAGTGGTATTAAATTGGGAACCTATGGTGCTTCACTTAGAAGATCGTTGATGCTAGCTTCTTTGAGTTTGTCTGCTATTTCAACTTTTGTTTTAACCTACATATTTTTTTTTGTTTACAGATTGTCGCATGATCCTTGTATTGGGTGCTAGAGTTCATGTATTATTGCCAGGTAAGTTCAAAAAATAAACCGTAGCTAGTTCAAATATAAACTCCCATGAGGATTTTGGTCAAGCTTCCAGTGTGGTTCACCCTTGAAGGCGTGATGCAGGAATTCAGTACTACTTCTTATAGCAATTTTATTTGTCACCAGGAAAAAGTCAAGATCTTCGCAGAACAGAAATATAGATGTTTGGAATCGCGAGAACCCTAAGTTCAAAATATTGAAAAACATTGAAATAAATTCCTCCTATAGTATATTATTACCTCTGTTTGCAAATTGTTGACGTGGTTTTAGTTCAGTACATCATAACTAAAATTCTTTTCAGAAACTCAATTCTCGTGTGTATATGTTGTGGATTGTTCAGGCTCTTCCATTCGCTCTATTCTATGGTTGGCTCACTAGTCTGCAACTCAACAATTGATTTTTTCCCATTGTCGTGCCTTCTAGGTGTTTGTTTAAAATGCATAAGTGGTTTGTTATGAGTCCATGGTAGTCATGCAGCCTGGGATTGGGATATACAAGATGGAAGCTACTACTATTGCTAGCTTTGGAGTTCACATGCTACAACACATGGATCCATGGACAAAGAGTTAATATGAGAGAGAGATGGGTCTGTTTCAGTTTGGACATTTGCTACCCTAGTCATTTGTTTGTTGCTAAAATGTCGGAGTCGTACTTCTCATTCTTGCATGAATTTTTTCTATACCATCGTCTTTATTTCTAAATGTCAGTCACTTTTTTTTGCCGTTAGGTGTTTGCTTAAATGCCTAAACAAAGATCTATTTTAGTTCAGTTCAAATTCTAGTTTTAGTTCAGTGCAAATCTTATTTTAAGTTTAGTACAATTTCTTATTTTAGTGTGAGCAATCCTTCAAATGTCTTGCCTTATATTACTGCTATGTCAGTACATAGAACAAAAAAGTTACATCAAATTGACAATGTTTAATCTCTTCTATGTTAGTATAGGCTACATGTATATGACATTTAATCTGTAGTAGTAGTAGTAGTAGTAGCAGTATTGCTATGTAAGGGAGCAGCCGAACTCCAGTAATTTGTTAGAATATCACTTTGGATACATGACTGCAGGATTAATACATTATTGATTATTGTAGGTAGATCAGACCTTAGAAGCCACTTGCAGCCGCACTTGCCGGCACCCACGACGTGCCACCCCACCGGGCCCCAAGGCACGCCGTCCCATGGTCCGCTGGGTGCGGCGTCCTCCGGAGCTCCGCCTTGCGCAACTGCTCCTGCTCTGTCTTCCAGGTGACTAATGTGTCTGCCTCCGTGCGTCGCGTGGATGAGCATGTTATGGAACCGAATGATCTACCCAATCTGAACAGTAGGGAAGGTGCATCATGTACACTATGGTGCATCAAGTTCCGCATCAATCTGAATAGTAGGGAGCGTGTTATGTCATTCATGTATGAAAATGTGCGGTCTATGCGGTGTATATGTCATTCTTGTACGTGTATTATATATGGAAAATTTTATGTCTGATGATATAATTGCTACTTCTTGAAAGAAGGTATACATGACAGTTTGATGTGCGTGCAAGAATGAACAAAATGGTTTGAATTAAAAACATTGATCAGTACAAATTAAAAACAATGATCAGTTTGAAATAAAATAAATGGTCAATTTGAATTAAAAACCATGGTTAGTTCAAATTAAAAAATGAATGATCATTTTAAATTAGAGAGAGTAATCAGTTCAAATAAAAAACAATGACCAGTTCGAATTAAAAAACATTTTGAATTAAAAACAATGATATATTCAAATTAAAAACAAGAAAAATCGGTTTCAAAAAATAGAAACATAGAAGTCTGAATTTAAAAAAATGATCAGTTCTGTGTTTTGAAAAGATTTTAATGCAAAATCCCAGTAAGTTCAAAATAAAAAAAAAGATTCCATTTGAAGCATTTGAAAAGTTTGGAAAACGATTTTTGCTCAATTCCAGCAAACGTTCAAACTCTTTAGGTGGAACAGTTCGAAGGTTCAAAAAAATGGTGTTAAAAAATTGAACTTCACAAAAAACATATTGTTTATTAAAAATGTTGCCCTCTCACACACCTACCCCACGGCCACAGCCACACAAAAAAGTTGAAAATTAGGGAAACAAATTATGACACTTCTTTTCTATTTAGAACAATGTGCTGCCAGATTATATTTGAAAAAAACACAAAAAGGGATAAATTTTTTTGAGATAAAAAAGGGATAAATAACATGCACAATACGAGTTGAGCTTCACTAATTAGAAAAGGCCCAAACTGCCAGAAAAACTATAATAAAGAAAGCAACATGGTCAGTTCCTTGGCGCAGCCTTCCTGTGTCCAAATTTGCAGTCTAACCAGATTTACAGAAAACTGTATCTATTCACTTACAGGTGACATTCACTTCTAATGAAAGCTAAAGTTCGACTGGTTCTGTTTCTTCAAAAATCACAAGTGACCACGTACGCGATGATTGATTCTGTTTGTTCCAGCCGTGAAATAGCTCAGAACATTGCACATGGACGTTATACATGCTCTACATATGCGAGTTCAAACATTGATCCTCAATGACCCGAACAGGCTAGTGAGCCACGGCTTCCTCGAATGTCGCCGCCTCAGCGCAAAGGCCGTTCACCTACGCCACCCCAGGCCGTTCACCATGGTCACCAGAGCCTGTTCAACTCCGCAGCGCTCAAACCGTTCACCCCCAACAACCCCACGCCGCAGCGCTCAAGCAGCTCGAAGATTTGTCATACCACAAGTTCAGAAGTGTGGCTTCGGGAAAGAGAAGTGTGGGTTTCTAGCAGTAATTTTGGCAAAAGCTGCGTGCGATTCATAGAGCTTTATATAAAAAATGAGCAATTGTAGTCCTATAAGCTGATGCACATGACTAGTATTGACTATTGAGGCATGACATAAGTAGGCACAAAATATGGTTAGGTTCATTTTACAGAAAAAGCAATTTGTAACACAGGCTAACTTTCACGATAGAAGAAGGCAGTACAGTTTAGCAGAGTGTTGTGTTGACTGACAGTATCCGTGTAGCAGTGCTGAAAAAAGCAGAGGAGAGGAATGGTAGCTTAAAGAGGTAGGCGACGCGGGGGTTGGCCGCCTCGACCTTGTTGGCGACACGGAGGATGGGCGCGATCTCCACGAGCGACGACGGCAACACCTCACTGTCGAAGATGGGCTCGCCGAGGTTGATGGCGGTCTACGTCCTCAAAATCCGGCGAGGCCCCGACGGCTGCATCGGGCCGGCCAGGGAGAGCATCCGCGACAGGGACGTTATCGCGACCAGCCTCTCTTCCTGTCACTGCCCCTAACCTGAATGGGAGCACATGCGCAAACACACAGATGCGGAGCTGAGCATATAGTACATCGAGATAACTCCAGAAGGTTCTAGAAGGCGGGGCATTACCTTGCTCCTCTGGCCAACCGATTCCGCCAACAAAATTCGGGCATAAGAGGCACTGGATTCCCCAAACAAATCCACCAATCGCCTGGAAACAAACGGAGCTCCAGGCCTAGCCCGTGTGTGAGATTCTCGGAATTCCAGAAAAATTAGTGCGCTCCGCGGCGCGTGCTGCTCTCAATGACCTGGAAAGAGACGAGAAGCTCAGCGGGGGGAGCTGTAGAACCTCCTCGAAGCTTCTAGAAAAGTAGCAAGAGCCGAGGCGGAGGTCGCCGGAGCGAGCTATTACACCGCGCGCGTGCGGCAGGAAAAGCCAAACCCGCCGCCTCGGCCACCGTGACGTCCTTTCGTGCCGGCGCATGAGAGCGGAGCGCCGGAACTGGTAGAGGCCTCCGCGGAGGCTACGTGCGGGGAGGTGGGGCGGCGCGGCTAGTCACAGGCGAGGTGGTCGGTGGAAGGAAGAGGAGGGGGTATATATTTTTCTATTAGGTGAAAGCATCAGTTCAACCGTCTCGAATTCATCAGTACAACCGCCTGAAACCATCAGTTCAAGAAGGGTAACAGAATAATATTTTGTTACGCGTAACAGAATAGCCCAGATATATATATATATATATATATATATATATATATGTCGTCGTATTCTGTGAACCCACATATGTTTGTGAATCCTTGCATCCGCTTCTGGTGAGCTGACCGATCAAAATCTTGTGTCTCACATGTGTCTGCACTCCTTTTGCACAATCACGCCCGCATCCAGCCCAGGTGTCTCTGTGAATTTTCCAAAAAGGTCCCCAGCCCATTACTCCCCAATCCCCAATCGTATCTCTTCCGATCTTTAGTCAACGTTGCAACCTACACCTCGCCGGCGGCCATGACCATCTACCAATGAACGCCACGATGGACACTACGGAAAGCACCTTCCAATTCCCGATCAACATGGCGGACGTCACCATGACGGACACGACGAGAAGCATGACCCAACTCCCAATCAGCACGACGGACGTCGCCACGACAGGCACAGTGGGAAGCATGTCCCAAGTCCTGATCGGCACGGCGAACGTCGCCGTGACAGACACGACGAAAAGCATCTACCAAGTGCCTACCTGCACGGCGAACGTCATCACGATGAACACAACGGAAAGCATCTCCCAACTCCCGATCTGCACAGCAGGCCAAGTCTCCTCGCGCGATACGCCACAACTGTGCAGCATGCCAGCTATTGCTGCTATGGAAGCTGTTTCGACTACAACGGAAGGAACCTGCTCACCCTCCTTCCGTAAACCAAGAGGCTACTCTGCATTTGCCTCCGCATCTAGCTGTCAGCAAACCCATCTCACATGCCTTGATGTGGTCGTCCAAAGTGCTACAACTACAGAACATGAACTGTGCTTCAGTACAAGACATGGGGCTTCAGGTAACACATTGAAAAGAAGTAATATTTGCGTGCGCTGTGCATGTATACTTGTTGTCTAGATTTGGATGACTTATAACGTAGATGCATTTGCAGCTATGGGATTGGGAAATAGCTCGCATGATGAAGTAAATGAGGAAGAATTTGCTACGCCGAAAAAGAAAGCCAACATTCCTCTATTTGTGAGTTTAACAAACTTACCTTCGCCATGCTATTTTTCAACTTAAGAGAATTATGCATGACGATGCTTACTATTATTTATTATTTATGTTTCAGTGCTCAGCTTTTACACTAAGATGTGACGAGAAACTGAAACCTAAAGCAGGGATGAGATTTGAAGGGCTCGAGGCTGTGGAGGAGTTCTACAAGCCCTATGCACATCAAGTGGGTTTTGGAGTTCATGTTGGACAACAAAAAAAGTTGAACAAGGACGTTGTCCGGACAAAGTGTTTCATGTGCAATAGGGAAGGTTTCGTGTTTCAGAAAAGCAAGGATATTAAAGATCCATCACTGAAAAGTCATAAGGTTACGACCATGCGATGTGGTTGTAATGCACATATCTTCGTCAAGTTGTGTGGCGAAAACACCTACATGATACACTCATGGGTTGAGCACCACACCATGGCCTTGTATCTCCTCATAAACTGTAATGCCCCGAGCCCGATCCGCCAGGTGTCTTCTATTTATTTGCTGTCGTTGCCATGTCATTTGCTTGCGTGTTGCATCTTTGCCATATCATCATGTGCATATCATTTGCATTCATGTTCGTCTCTTGCATCCGGTCACTTCTCCGGTGCCCGTTTCGAAATCCGACACTCTCATTTCGAAATCCGACACTCTCCCATGCACTCGTTGCACCTCTCAGACCTTGTTTCATGAGCGGGAGAAAAATGTTCTTGGAATGGGCCGAGATTTGTCGAGTGGTCTTGATATATCACCGGTAGACCGCTTGTCAAATTTCGTTCCATTTGGAGGTCCTTTGATGCCCCAACGGTTAACGACGTTGACCGAAACCTCCCTTCTCTTTGCATCCCAGCCCCCCACCAGAACAGCCCACTAGCCCATCTAAACTCCCTCCATGCTCTCCGTCATTGGATCACGATCGTGAGGGTGAAAACCACACCTCATTTGGACTCCCCTAACTCCCTATACCTATATAAACACCCCCTCCCCCCGAAATTCACGAATAAACCCTAGCCTTCCTCTTCCTTGCGCCGCCGGACATGTCCACCCTCGCCGGACATGTCCAGCCGCCACATGTTTCGGTCAATCAGAGGCCAACACGTCATTGCCGCCGCCACTCCGAGCCACTTCGTGGGCGCCATGTCGCCAACCCCGCCGCCGATCAACGCCTCCCACCGTGCGGGCCCGCCAAGCCCAGATCCGGCCCGCGCCGGGCCGAACCGGGCCCGACGGAGCCCCGCGTCCCCGCCGCCTGATCCCGATCGCGCCGCCGCCCGAGAGCCTCCCGCCGCCCGAGCTCCGCCTCCTCGCGCCTCCCACCGGCGACCTGCCACCGCGGCCCGTCCGCGTGCCGACCGTAGGAGCTCTCCACCACCGCCGTCCTTCCTTACCCCGCGCCCGGCCTTCACCGAATCTGGCGTCCCCCGCTCTGGATCCACCGCCTCCGCCCGGTTCCCCTTGTCGCCGGCCTCCCTGCTCTGCTCGCCGTCGCCGCCTTGCGTCCGCTCGTGCCTTAGGTACGAGGAGGAGGTAGCACCTCGCCCGCTCGCCCCTCGTGGGCCTCCTCTGCCTCACGTGGGCCGGCCTCGTCCGGCCCAGCTCCGCCTTGTTCGGCCTACCTCACCTTCTGGCCCAGTGGCCCAATGTAAGCCCCTCTGTTTTTGCTAAGTCCCCAGAAAACTATATCATGTTGCATATTTGTGAGTGGTACAACTTTGTGCATGTGTGTCCAAATTGAGTGTATGATATATCGAAATGTTCATCTTTGAGTTCTCTACATGCTAGTGTCTTTTGCATGCATGATACTGCCCATATTGATGCCTTAATCATCATTGCGAAAGTGCTAAATGATATAACCTGCTGAAATTGTCATAACTTGCTGTTTTGTCTTTTTCATTGCATTTTTTGTTGATCTTTTGTGCATCATGTCTACATGTTTTAGGAGAATCTTCATGCCGTCTTTACAGTGGTGCAATCCATGTATTTTTATGTGCCTTGTGGTGAATAGAACAAGTTTGTGAAGTGTGCTACTTGATGTTGTTGATTTCTGAGACTTAGTGATTTTTGCTAAGTCTGCAACTGTTACAATATGTTGCTCTGTTAACTTGAAGCTACCATCCATTCCATGCATAATCTGGAGATGCCTAGTTGACATGTTTTGATGTCCATATTATGCTATATCATGCCATTCCTTTTGATGCCACATATATGTCCTGTAGCATATGTTTTCATTGCCATGAACATGCCTATATGGTGTTCTAGTTTTCTGTTAACTTCATGATGCCATGTTGTGAGCTTGTTATAGTTTGATCAATGCCTCTTTTGGAGATGCTTTCATTACATGTTTTTAATATGAGTAGTTTGTCCACATGCCAAGTTTGTTAATTTTATAATTCATATGACGTTTGTTCCAAGCTTGCAAACATGCTATGTTGATGTTGCTGTTTTACACTTGCTGAAACTGTTACAACATTCAATCTTGTCTTGATGGTTCCCACTAGTCCATGAGTCATATGTATATAATGCCTTGATGTTATTTGCTCTTTGTTATGTGTACTTTGATGCCATGCCCTTGGTTGCCATATAACTTGCTGTAGCTTGTCTCATTTTTGCTCTCAAGTTGCCATCATGCTAAATCTATCATCCTGTTAACAACATGTTCCTTTTTGCAAGCATCATATAACTCCATGCTTCATATGAACTTGTGCCCTTAGACTAAGTTGAAGTGTATCATGTCTAATACATGCCCATGTGTTTTGAATGATTACTTGAGTTGTTATGCTTGCTGTTATGTGCCTCCAAAGTCAGCATCATAATGCTATTGTTTGCATTTCCAGATTTCCTCTAAGTCTGAGAATCAGCTTATATCATGTTGCATCTTGTCTTGTTGATTGCCATTGATCTATGGGTCATATGGAGATGCTTATTAATAATGTTTTGCCATGATTGACCCGTACTTTAATGCCATGCTTTTGTTTGGCATGACCATGCACTATATCATCTTTGTTTCATGCATCCAACATGTCAACATGTTATTCCTGCTCACATGTATGCCCTGTTTTTGACAAAGTCATAATGTGTGTCATTAAGTTGCTTTTTGCATTGATCATCTTGGATTAATCCTAATTCCTATGAACTTGAACCTTAATGTCATTTGAAGCATGTAACTTGTAATTTGAGTGCATATCAAGTTTGTCTCCATGTGATACCTGTAGCATGTTGTTTCCTTGATTGCAAAGTTCCTAGTTGCTGTTTTGGGCAGATTGTGAGTGAAACTTGTATTGAGTGTATGTGTTGAACGGTTGCTTCGTTTTGAGCATGCTCTATATGAAACTTGCTTAGTTTTGCATATAGTTTCATGTTATCTTGTTGCATCCATGTTTTGGAGTGTTTGTGATGTTGTTCGAATGCATTTTGCACCAATGCCATGTTTAACTTGTTTTGCTCATATCTTCTAGGTCGTAGCTCCGAATTAAACGAACTTTATATGTAACTTGTCTAGAAAACCGTGTAGATCATCTTGGTGCATTTTAAATTGATGTTTAACAACTTCAATATAATGTTTTGTTCAGTTCTGGACCAATTCTGAAATTTGCATATGAGGACATATCGAAATTGTTATATGTTGTTTTTAGCCTCATTTAAACTTGCCTTGATGTGTTGCTCTTGTATGCATCATCTCTTGCCATGAGTAGCGTCATGTAGCCTTGTCATGCATCATACTTGGTTGTGTGTTTACCATGTTGTTTGCTTCTTTCCGGTTGTGCTCCTTCTTGGTAGTTTCTGTTTTGTTACGATTGTGAGGAGTCGTTCGTCTACGTGGCTTCATATTCTTCATGGACTCATTCTTCTTTCTAGTGGGATTTCAGGAAAGATGACCTTCACCTTGTATCTCACTACTATCTGTGCTATGCTAGTTGTCTCGATGCTATCGCTATGTCGCGCTACCTACCACTTGTTTATCAAGCCTCCCAAATTATCATGATAGCCTCTAACCTTTTTACCCTTCCTAGCGAACCGTTGTTTGGCTATGTTACCGCTTGCTCAGCCCCTCTCATAGCATTGCTAGTTGCAGGTGCAGTTGCAGGTTGTTCCATGTTGGGACATGGACATCATGGGATATGACAATATCTCTTATTTATTAATGCATATATATACTTGGTAAAGGGTGGAAGGCTCGGCCTTATGCCTGGTGTTTTGTTCCACTCTTGCCGCCCTGATTTCCATCATACTGGTGTTATGTTCCTTGATTTTTCATCCCTAACACGATGAGGGGTATGGGGCCCTCTTGACAGTTCGCTTTGAATAAAATTGTTCCATCAAGGCCCAACATTGGTTTTACCATTTGCCTAATAACAACTAAAAACTTGCATAGGGACTTGCCGGCCCCCGTGGATTTTTAATCAACCCCCCGGGCCAGTGCTCCTTCGAGTGTTGGTCCAAACCGGGCGATGTCCGGCGCCCCCTTAGTAACCAGGGTCTCAGCCAACCCGACGTCTGCCCATCCGGTGAGCGCTGAGAACGAGATACGTGCGGCTCCTATCAGGATTTGTCGACACATCGGGAGGTATTGCTGGTTTTGTTTTACTATTGGCAAAATGTCTTGTGCACCGGGATTCCGAGTCTGATCGGGTGTCCCGCGATGGAGGATTGTCTTCGAGGATCGTGAGCTTGTCATGGGCTAAGTTGGGACACCCCTGCAGGGTTTAAACTTTCGAGGGCCGTGCCCGCGGTTATGTGGCAGATGGGAATTTGTTAATATCTAGTTGTAGAGGACTTGAAGTAAACTCTTTTAAAATACACCAACCGCGTTGCGTAACCATGACTGTCTCTTTTTGGGGAAGTTTGAGAGGAGAACACGGTTGGGTTATGTTTGAACGTAAGTAGTTCAGGATCACTTATTGATCATTACTAGTTTACGGCCTTTTGCGTAGTTCATCTTACTCTTGTACTCGTGAGTTAGCCACCATACATTGCTTAGTCGCTGCTGCAACCTCACCACTTATCCTTTCCATACCCCTTTAAGCTTTGCTAGTCTTGATACCCATGGTAATGGGATTGCTGAGTCCTCGTGGCTCATAGATTACTACACCAACAGTTGCAGGTACAGGTAATGCAATGATCATGACGTGAGAGCGATGTTTGCATGTTTTGGAGTTCTTCTTCTTCTTCTTCTTCTTCTTCTTCGTCGATCTTGGGTTAGGTTCCTGGTCGGCAGCGTGGGCTAGCAGGGTGGATGTAGTTTGAGCTTCTGTTTGTGTTTCACCCGTAGTCAGATGTTGTTCTATGTATGATGTATTGATGTATTCTTGCGGCATTTGTATGTCTTGTATGTATCCCCATCTATTATGTAATGGATCGATGTAATGATATCCACCTTGCAAAAGCGTGTCAATATGCGGTTCTATCCTTGGTGGACCTTCGAGTCCCTTTAAGATAGTGTCGGATATTGGGCGTGACAAGTTGGTATCAGAGCCTCGACCGACCATAGGAGCCCCCTTGTTTGATAGTATAATTTGGCCGTTGTTGAGTCTAGAAAAAAACTTTTTGGAGTCTAGTTATATCGGAGAGTAGGAATTCTTTTACTCCTCTGCCCCTTCGTCGCTCTGGTGAGAAATCTTGTCTTAGGTGTTTTCATTACTCCTCTTACCCTTCAATTTTTAGGATCACGTAGTTGGTTGTTCGTTTGTTGCGATGTCAGCTCTTTTCATTTGGTGGTTTTCTCCTCAAGCTGATTCGATCCTCTTTGTCTTTTGCAAGATCAGTCCTCGGTTCTTTCTCAACGACGTTGTTTCCCCGTGTGAAGTTGTCTTTCTTTTTCCCACCCACCCACCCTTTTTCTTCTCGGAGCTAGAGTCTGTAATCGAGTATCCATCCTACTTGTGCGAAGCCTTTGCATTCCTTCCTCAAGTATTTCAACCGATGTTTTCTCTTCAAGTTATTCGTCAGTTCCCTGTTCCAAGTTGCCTTTGTTTTACCCGCCCTCCCATCCCTTTTATTCCCGGAGTCTGAGCCTCTATTCAAGCAGCAATTTCATTCGTGCGGAGCCTCTTCATTCTGTTCCCAATTGTCTCAACCGGTGATTTCTCGTCTAGTTCATCATGGTTCCTCTCGCTTTCTTTCCGGTGGATTCAATTCAAGTTTTTCGTTGTTGATCATATTCTTTTCCTCGAGTCAAGTGCTTCCTTTGCTTGTTCGCCTCTCTCCAGTTTATCATTCTAGAGTGATGAAGACATCTCAAAAGATTCATGTTTGCATTCAATCAATTCGAGGTTGTCACCTCATTCGAGTCTTTCAGTCGTTCCGGTGCATCATTTCTCTTTCAAACAATAATTTCCAATGATGCTTCTTTTTAGTGGGCCCTAACCCATAGGTCTTTTCACAAGATCTTACCTGACTCTTCTAATTTTTCCCGGTGTTATCTCAAATTATTTCCGAAGTATGACGTAAGTATGGATTCCATCAGTCATATGCCTTCTCCAAGATCGCTTTCGAATTCTTTCATGTTGGTTCAACCTCTTCACTTTTTATTCTCCCGGAGTGCCTCAACAATTTTGGTGGGGGTTCTCGTTGTCATTCTTAGCGTTGAAGACCAAAGGAGATTTTTTCCTAAATCTTGGTCCGTTCTCTTGAAGATTTGTGGTTCTACTTCATGTTATCGTCTCAAATTGTTTCCAATCGTGCGATTCTTTTCTTACTCATCCGGAGCACTTCAAGGGTTGTTTTCAGTTTTGATTATCCGGAGGCCTTCATGTCAGAATATTCCTTTGTTCCAAGTTTTCAGCTTCGTTCGTTCCCATATTTGTACCTGTGCTTCGTTCAAGCATTCTCTAATTAGTTCGCGATCTCTTCTTTCTCTTGCATCTTGATTCACTCAAGTATCTTCACTCGTTTTCTAATTCTTCCGGCGATTCATTCTCTTACTTCATCTCAAATTCTCATGGTGGTTCGTTTAAGAATTTCACTCCCGTTCTTACCATATCAATTCATTCGTTCTTTCCAATCCTACCGGTGGTTCATGAAGACCTTCCCAAATTTCATGCTATATCTCCCCTTAATCTTTTCCAATGAGAATAACTATTATACAAATCCATTGCTTCTCATCGATTTAATTGATGGAGGATAAGCATAACATAATTCTTATTCTTCTTCATCAAGTAGATTTATTCCTTCCTTCGAAGATTGTTCGTGAGGAATAATCTCTTGGTTCTAAGTTGTTCATCTTTTCTTTCCGGAGTTCCAAGTTTTTCTCGCTTGTCTCGTCGTGAAGCTCCATCTAAATCATCGTAAGCTTTTAATCTTATTCTTTCATCCTTTAATTCGATCTCATCATCCTTTTGTTACCAGAGTTCTTCAGGGTGATTCGTAAGGATTTAATTCGTTCTTCAAGTGTTCATCAAGATTGTTGTTGGAGCTCAATTATCTTTCTTCTTACATCTTGAAGTGCAATTAATTCTCCGTATTCTTTTGGAGTGGAGTTTTGCATTTCTTTGTTCTTATCAGCTATTCAATCATTTCCGTTTGTGGCCGGTTATCACCTCATAATTTCGAGATGTTTTCAATAAGTCCAAAACAAGCTTATTCTTTTGTTGTTGATTCTTCCAACAACTCCGTTCAATCCTTCCTTCTAAGGATGCCTTTCAAACTCGATGGTGGTAGAAGTTGTCATATTCTTCTCCATTCTTTTCATTCCACTATTTCAATTCTTCCGGAGGCGTTGTGTTATCCCTCTTGTCGAGCATCGTTACATCTTGTCAAGTTCATGTTCTATTCCATTCCATGTTCAACTGGGTTGCTATCCTAATTATTTCGTTCTTATTCCTTTTCTATCTTGTTCTAACCAGAGTGGTTTCAGGACTATCTTGTTGCTTGAGCTTTTGATTCTCGTCATAATCGTCGTTCCTCTTTTCTACCCGAGTGCTCTTAACTTTGTTCATCTTCTCTCTTTGCTCTTGTTTCACCTCATCCTCTTTTCTTCTGTCTCAGTCCTAAGATATCGGGACGAGATCTCTTGTTAGTGGAGGAGAGTTGTAATGCCCCGAGCCCGATGCGCCAGGTGTCTCCTAGTTATTCACTATCATTGCCATGTTATTTGCTTGCGTGTTGCACCTTTGCCATATCATCATGTGCATCTCATTTGCATTCATGTTCATCTCTTGCATACGGTCACTTCTCCGTTGTCCATTTCGAAATCCGACACTCTACCATGCACCCGTTGCACCTCTCAGACCTTGTTTCGTGAGAGGGAGAAAAACATTCTTGGAGTGGGCCGAGATTTGTCGAGTGGTCTTGGTATATCACCGGTAGACCACCTATCAAATTTCGTTCCATTTGGAGGTTGTTTGATGCCCCAATGGTTAACCGCGTTGACCGAAACCCCCCTTCTCTTTGCAGCCCAGCACCCCTCCATAACAGCCCACTAGCCCATCTAAACCCCCTCCATGCTCTCCATCGTTGGATCACGATCATGAGGGCGAAAACCGTACCTCATTTGGACTCTCCTAGCTCCCTCTACCTATATAAACACCCCTCCCCCCGAAATTCGCGGACAAACCCTAGCCTTCCTCTTCCTTGCACCGCCGGACATGTCCACCCTCGCCGGACATGTCCAGCCGCCACGTGTTTCGACCAATCAGAGGCCAACACATCATCGCCGCCGCCACCCCGAGCTACTCCACGGGCGCCATGTCGCCAACCCCACCGTCGGTCAACGCCTCCCACCGCACGGGCCCGATGAGGCCAGATCCGGCCCGTGCCCCGCCGCCCGATCCCGATCGCACGTGAGCTCCGCCTCCTCGCACCTCCCGCTGGCGACCTGCCATCGC
Source organism: Triticum urartu (assembly GCF_056163025.1). Taxonomy (NCBI): domain Eukaryota; kingdom Viridiplantae; phylum Streptophyta; class Magnoliopsida; order Poales; family Poaceae; genus Triticum; species Triticum urartu. The sequence continues at coordinate 358,221,797 of NC_141878.1, read as the reverse complement.
GGTCCGTCTGTGCACCGGCCGCCGGAGCTCGCCACCGCCGCCGTCCTTCCTCGCGTGCGCCCGCGTGCCCTAGCGCCAACCCACGCTCGACCTTCGCTGTATTTGGCATCCCCCACTCTGGATGCACCACCTCCGCTTGTTCCCCTCGCCACCGGCCTCCCTACTCCACTTGCCATCGCCATGGCGTCGCCGTCGCCGCCTTGAGTCCGCTCGTGCCTCGGGCACGAGGAGGAGGCAGCGCCTCGCCCACTCACTCCTCGTGGGCCTCCTCTGCCTCACGTGGGCCGGCCTCGCCCGGCCCAGCTCCGCCTCGTCCGACCTGCCTCACCTTCTGGCCCAGTGGCCCAATGTGAGCCCCTCCGTTTTTTGCTAAGTCCCCAGAAAACTATATCATGTTCCATATTTGTGAGTGGTACAACTTTGTGCCTGTGTGTCCAAATTGAGTGTATGATATATCGAAATATTTATCTCTAAGTTATCTACATGCTAGTGTCTTTTTGATGCATGTTAATGTCCATATTGATGCCTTAAACATCGTTGCAAAAGTGCTAAATGATACACCTGCTGAAATTGTGATAACTTGCTATTTTATCTTTTTCATTGCATTTTGTGTGTTGATCTTTTGTGCATCATGTCTACATGTTTTAGGAGCATTTTCATGCCATCTTGACAGTGGTGCAATCCATGTATTTTATGTGCCTTGTGGTGACTAGCACAAGCTTTTGAAGTGTGCTACTTGATGTTGCTGATTTCTGAGACTTAGTGATTTTTGCTAAGTCTGCAACTGTTACAGTATGTTGCCATATTAACTTGATGCTACCATCAATTCCATGCCTAATCTGGAGATGCCTAGTTCACATGTTTTGAAGTCCATGTTATTGTATATTATGTCATTCCATTTGAAGACTCATATATGTCCTGTAGCATATGTTTACATTGCCATGAACATGCTTATATGATGTTCCAGTTTTCTATTAACTTCATGATGCCATGTTGTGAGCTTGTTATTGTTTGATCTATGCCTCTTTTGGAGATGCTTCCATTACATGTTTTGAAGTATGACATGAGTAATTTGTCCACATTCTAAATTTGTTAATTTTAGACTTAATATGACCTCTGTTCCAAGCTTGCAAACATGCTATGTTGATGTTGCGTTTTTACACTTGCTGAAACTATTACAACATTCAATCTTGTCTTGACGGTTCCCACTAGTCCATGAGTCATATGTATATGATGCCTTGATGTTATTTGCTCCTTGTTATGTGTACTTTGATGCCAGGCCCTTGGTTTCCATATAACTGTTGGAAATATGCCCTAGAGGCAATAATAAATTAGTTATTATTATATTATATTATATTTCATTGTTCATGATAATCGTTTATTATCCATGCTAGAATTGTATTGATAGGAAACTCAGATACATGTGTGGATACATAGACAACACCATGTCCCTAGTAAGCCTCTAGTTGACTAGCTCGTTGATCAATAGATGGTTACGGTTTCCTGACCATGGACATTGGATGTCTTTTGATAACGGGATCACATGATTAGGAGAATGATGTGATGGACACGACCCAATCCTAAGCCTAGCACAAGATCGTGTAATTCGTATGCTAAAGCTTTTCTAATGCCAAGTATCATTTCCTTAGACCATGAGATTGTGCAACTCCCGGATACCGTAGGAGGGCTTTGGGTGTGCCAAACGTCACAACGTAACTGGGTGGCTATAAAGGTGCACTACGGGTATCTCCGAAAGTGTCTGTTGGGTTGGCACGAATCGAGACTGGGATTTGTCACTCCGTGTAAACGGAGAGGTATCTCTGGGCCCACTCGGTAGGACATCATCATAATGTGCACAATGTGACCAAGGAGTTGATCACGGGATGATGTGTTACGGACGAGTAAAGAGACTTGCCGGTAACGAGATTGAACAAGGTATCGGGATACCGATGATCGAATCTCGGGCAAGTATCGTACCGATAGACAAAGGGAATTGTATACGGGATTGATTGAATCCTTGACATCATGGTTCATCCGATGAGATCATCGTGGAGCATGTGGGAGCCAACATGGGTATCCAGATACCGCTGTTGGTTATTGACCGGAGAGTTGTCTCGGCCATGTCTGCATGACTCCCGAACTTGTAGGGTCTACACACTTAAGGTTCGATGACGCTAGGGTTTATAGGGAAAGTATGTACGCGGTTACCGAATGTTGTTTGGAGTCCCGGATGAGATCCCAGACATCACGAGGAGTTCCGGAATGGTCCGGAGGTAAAGATTGATATATAGGAAGTATGGTTTTGGCCACCGGAAGTGTTCCGGACATCACCGGTAGTGTACCGGGACCACCGGAGGGGTCCGGGGGTCCACCGGCCCCGGAGGCCTACATGGGCCAATAGTGGGAAGGGACCAGCCCCTAGGTGGGCTGGGGCGCCTCCCACCAAAGCCCAAGGCGCCTCCAAGAGGGTAGGGGGGCAAACCCTAGGGCAGATGGGCCCTAAGGCCCACCCAGGTGCGCCTCCCCCTCTCCCTCTTGTGGCCGCCACCCTAGATGGGATCAGGGGCTGCCGCACCCCTTGGGGTGGGAACCCTAGAGGGGGCGCAGCCCCCTCCCCTCCCCTTATATATACTTGAGGTATGGGGGCTGCCCAACACACGATTCGATCTCTCTCTTGGCGCAGCCCTACCCCTCTCCCTCCTCGTCTCTCGTAGTTCTTGGCGAAGCCCTGCTGGAGTCCTGCACTCCTCCACCACCACCACGCTGTCGTGCTGTTGCTGGACGGAGTCTTCCCCAACCTCTCCTTCTCCCCTTGCTGGATCAAGGCGTAGGAGACATCACCGGGCTGCAGGTGTGTTGAACGTGGAGGCGCTGTTGTTCGACGCTTAGATCGGAATCAACCGTGATCTGAATCGCTGCGAGTACGACTCCTTCATCTGCGTTCTTGCAACGCTTCCGCTTAGCGATCTAAAAGGGTATGTAGATGCACTCCCCTTCCCCTCGTTGCTAGATTACTCCATAGATTGATCTTGGTGATGCGTAGAAAATTTTAAATTTCTGCCACGATCCCCAATAGTGGCATCATGAGCTAGGTCTATGCGTAGTTTCTATGCACGAGTAGAACACAAGTTGTTGTGGGCGTCGATTTTTTAAATTTACTTGCCGTTACTAGTCTTATCTTGATTCGGCGGCATCGTGGGATGAAGCGGCCCGGACCGACCTTACACGTACTCTTACGTGAGACTGGTTCCACCGACTAACATGCACTAGTTGCATAAGGTGGCTAGCGGGTGTCTGTCTCTCCCACTTTAGTCAGATCGGATTCGATGAAAAGGGTCCTTACGAAGGGTAAATAGAAATTGGCATATCACATTGTGGTTTTGGCGTAGGTAAGAAATGTTCTTGCTAGAAACCTATAGCAGCCACGTAAAAACTTGCAACAACAATTAGAGGACGTCTAACTTGTTTTTGCAGCTTATGCCGTGTGATGTGATATGGCCAAAAGGATGTGATGAATGATATATGTGATGTATGAGATTGATCATGTTCTTGTAATAGGAATCACGACTTGCATGTCGATGAGTATGACAACCGGTAGGAGCCATAGGAGTTGTCTTAATTTATTTATGACCTGCGTGTCAACTTAAGCGTCATGTAATTACTTTACTTTATTTCTAAACCGTTAGCCATAGTAGTAGAAGTAATAGTTGACGAGATGACTTCATGAAGACACGATGATGGAGGTCATGATGATGGAGATCATGGTGTCATGCCGGTGACGATGATGATCATGGCGCACCGAAGATGGAGATCAAAAGGAGCAAAATGATATTGGCCATATCATGTCACTATTTGATTGCATGTGATGTTTATCATGTTTTACATCTTATTTGCTTAGAACGACGGTAGCTTAAATAAGATGATCCCTCACAATAATTTCAAGAAAGTGTTCCCCCTAACTGTGCACCGTTGCGAAGGTTCGTTGTTTCAAAGCACCACGTGATGATCGGGTGTGATAGATTCTAACGTTCGAATACAACGGGTGTAAGCCAAATTTACACACGCAATACACTTAGGTTGACTTGACGAGCCTAGCATGTACAGACATGGCCTCGGAACACGGAAGACCGAAAGGTCGGGCATGAGTCGTATAGAAGATACGATCAACATGAAGATGTTCACCGATGTTGACTAGTCCGTCTCACGTGATGATCGGACACGGCCTAGTTGACTCGGATCATGTTTCACTTAGATGACTAGAGGGATGTCAATCTGAGTGGGAGTTCATTAAATAATTTGATTAGATGAACTTAATTATCATGAACATAGTCTAAATTATCTTTGCAAATATGTTGTAGATAAATAGCTCACGTTGTAGCTCCCTGTTTCAATACGTTCCTAGAGAAAGACCAAGTTGAAAGATATTGTAAGAAATGATGCGGACTGGGTCCGTAGTCTGAGGAGTGTCCTCACTGCTACACATAAGGCTTATGTCTTTGATGCACCGCTCGGTGTGCCAACCCCTCCAACATCGTCTGTGGATGTTGTGAACACCTGACAGACACATCCTGATGACTACTTGACAGTTTAGTGCACCATACTTTACGTCTTAGAATCGGGATTCCAATGACATTTTGAACGCCATAAGACATATGAGATGTTCCAAGAGCTGAAATTGGGATTTCAGGCTCATGCCCGTGTTGAGAGGTGTGAGACCTCTGACAAGTTCTTTTGCCAACAAGATGGAGGAGAATAGCTCAGCTAGTGAGCATGTGCTCAGAATGTCTTGGTGCTACAATCACTTAAATCAAGTGGGAGTTAAACTTCCAGATAAGATAGTGATTGATAGAGTTCTCTAGCCACTATCACTAAGCTACTAGATCTTCGTGATGAACTATGACATGCAAGGGATGGAGTTGATCCCGGAGCTATTCGCGGAACTTAAGACCGCAAAAGGTAGAAATCAAGAAGGAGCATCAAGTGTTGATGGTTTAACAAGACCACTGGTTTCAAGAAGGGCAAGGGCTAGAAGGGAAACTTCATGGATGGCAAACCAATTGCCGCTTCAGTGAAGGAACCCAAGGTTGAACCCAAACCCGAGACTAAGTGCTTCTATTGTAAGGGGAACGGTCACTGGTAGCGGAATTACCCCAAATGCATGGTAGATAAGAAGGTTGGCAACTTCAACAAAGTATATACGTGTTATTAATGTGTACCTCACTTACTCCTGGTAGCACCTGGGTATTGGATACCGGTTCAGTTACTATTATTGGTGACTTGAAGCAAAAGCTACGGACTAAACGGAGACTGGCTAAGGGCGAGGTGACGATGTGTGTTGGAAGTGTTTCCAAAGTTGATGAGATCACCATCGCATGCTCCATCTGCCTTCGGGATTAGTATTGAACCTAGATAAATGTTATCAGGTGTCTACGTTGAGCATGAATATGATTAGATCATGTTCATTGCAATACGGTTATTCATTTAAGTTAGAGAATAATGGTTATTCTGTTTACATGAATAATACCTTTCATGGTCATGCACCCTATGTGAATGGTTCATTGAATCTCGGTCGTGGTAATACACATGTTCACGCCAAAAGATGTAGAGTTAATAATGATAGTACCACTTTCTTGTGGCACTGCCGCTTAGGTCATATTGGCGTAAGATGCATGAAGAAACTCCATGTCGATGGATGTTTGGAGTCACTTGATTTTGAATCGCTTGACACATGCGAGCCATGCCTCATGGGCAAGATGACTAAGACCCCATTTTCAGGTACAATGAAATGGGCAAGTGACTTATTGGAAATCATACATGCTGATGCGCGTGATCCAATGAGAATTGAAGCGTGCGGTGGATATCGCTATTTTCTCATCTTCACTGACGATTTGAGTAGATATAGGTATATTTACTTAATGAAGCACAAGTCTGAAACGTTTGAAAAGTTCAAGCGATATCAGAGTGAAGTTAAGAATCATCATAACAAGAAGATCAAATTCCTACGATCTGATCAATGAGAATTTCTGAGTTATGAGTTTGGCAAACACTTAAGACATTGTGAATTGTTTCACAGTTGAAGCCACCTGGAACACCACAAGGTAATGGTGTGTCCGGACGTCGTAATCGAACCCTATGAGATATGGTGCGATCTATGATGTCTCTTACCAATCTACCATTTTCATTTTGAGGTTATGTGTTAGAGACAGCTGCATTCACTTTAGATAGGACACCATCTAAGTCCGTTGAGACGACATCATATGAACATTGTTTTGGCAAGAAACCAAAGTTGTCGTTTCTTAATGTTTGGGGATGCGATGCTTAAGGCTTCAGCCGGAGAAGCTCGAACCCAAAAGCGGACAAACACATCTTCATAGGATACCGAAAGGTGACAGTTGGGTATACCTTCTATCTCAGATCCGAGGGCAAATTGTTTGTCGCTAAGAATGGGTCCTTTCTCGAGAAGGAGTTTCTCTCGAAAGAATTGAGTGGGAGGAAGATAGAACTTTATGAGGTTGTCGAACCTTTATGAGGTTGTCGAACTTTATGAGTTTCTGTGGCGCCTACGTCTGTTGAATAGGAAGTTAATGATAGTGATCATGAAGCTTCGGATCAAGTTGCTATCAAACCTTGTAGGTCGACAAGATATGTACTACTCCTGAGTGGTACGGTAATCCTGTCTTAGATATCATGTTGTTAGACAACAATGAACCTACGAGTAATGGAGAAGCGATGGTGGGCCCGTATTTCGACAAATGATTAGAAGCCATGAAATCCGAGATAGGATCCATGTATCAGAACAAAGTATGGACTTTGGTGGACTTGCCCGATGATCGGCAAGCCATTGAGATAAATGGATCTTTAAGAAGAAGACGGATGAGGGCGGCAATGTTACCGTCTATGAAGCTCTACTTGTGGGAAAGGGTCTTTTCACAAGTTCAACGAGTTGACTACGATGAGAATTTCTCACCCGTAGTGATGCTTAAGTCCGTCGAAATCATGTTAGCATTAGCTATATTTTTCGATTATGAAATCTGACAGATGGATGTCCAAAACAAATTTTCTTACCAGTTTTTGTAAGAAAAAGTTGTATGTGATACAATAAAAGGTTTTGTCGATCCTAAGGATGCTAAAAGATATGCTGGCTCCAGCAATCCTTCTATGGACTAGAGCAAGCATCTCGGAGTCGGAATATATGCTTTGATGGAGTGATCAAAGCTTTTAGGTTTATACAATGTTTGCTAGAAACTTGTATTTACAAGAAAGTGAGTGGGAGCACTACAACATTTCTGATAAGTATATGTGGATGACATATTGCTGATTCGAAATAATTTAGAATTTCTGGAAAGCATAAACGGTTGTTTGAAGAGTGTTTTTCAAAGGAAGACCTGGATAAAGCTGCATACATATTGGGCATCAAGATCTATAGAGATAGATCAAGACGCCTGATGATACTTTCAAAGAACGCACACCTTGACATGTTTTTGAATGAATTCAAAATAGATCAGTCAAAGAAGGGGTTCTTACCTGAGTTGTAAGGTGTGAAGTTGAGTAAGACTCGAAGATTGACCATGTCAGAAGAAAGAGTAAGGACGAAGGTCGTCCCCTATGCTTTTGTCATAGGCTCTATACGGTATGCCATGGTGAGTACCGCACCTGATGTGTGCCTTGCCACATGTTTGGCAAGAGGGTACAAAGGTGATCTAGGAGTGGATCACCAGATAGCGGTCAAAATTATCCTTAGAGGAATAAGGAAATGTTTCTCAGTTATGGAGGTGATAAAGAGTTCGACGTAAAGAGTTACGTCGATGCAAGCTTAACACCTATTCGGATAGCTCTGAGTAGAGATAACGGATACGTATAATGGATCAACAATTTGGAGTAGCTCCAAGTGGAACGTGGTAGCAGCATCTACGTTATGACATAAAGTTTTGCGAAATACATAGGGATCTGAATATTGCAGACCCGTTGACTACAACCTCTCTCACAAGTATAACATGATCAAACCCAGAACTTATTGAGTGTTAATCACATAGTGATGTGAACTAGATTATTGAGTCTAGTAAACTCTTTGGATGTTGGTCACATGGCGATGTGACCTGTGAGTGTTAATCACATGGCGATGTGAACTAGATTATTGACTCTAGTGCAAGTGGGAAACTATTGGAAATATGCCCTAGAGGCAATAATAAATTAGTTATTATTATATTATATTTCATTGTTCATGATAATCATTTATTATCCATGCTAGAATTGTATTGATAGGAAACTCAGATACATGTGTGGATACATAGACAACACCATGTCCCTAGGAAGCCTCTAGTTGACTAGCTCGTTGATCAATAGATGGTTACGGTTTCCTGACCATGGACATTGGATGTCTTTGATAACGGGATCACATCATTAGGAGAATGATGTGATGGACAAGACCCATTCCTAAGCCTAGCACAAGATCGTGTAGTTCGTATGCTAAAGCTTTTCTAATGTCAAGTATCATTTCCTTAGACCATGAGATTGTGCAACTCCCGGATACCGTAGGAGTGCTTTGGGTGTGCCAAACGTCACAACGTAACTGGGTGGCTATAAAGGTGCACTATGGGTATCTCCGAAAGTGTCTGTTGGGTTGGCACGAATCGAGACTGGGATTTGTCACTCGTGTAAACGGAGAGGTATCTCTAGGCCCACTCGGTAGGACATCATCATAAGGTGCACAATGTGACCAAGGAGTTGATCATGGGATGATGTGTCACGGAATGAGTAAAGAGACTTGCCGGTAACTAGATTGAACAAGGTATCGGGATACCGACGATTGAATCTTGGGCAAGTATTGTACCGATAGACAAAGGGAATTATATACGGGATTGATTGAATCCTTCACATCGTGGTTCATCCGATGAGATCATCGTGGAGCAAGTGGGAGCCAACATGGGTATCCAGATCCCGCTGTTGGTTATTGACCGGAGAGTTGTCTCGGCCATGTCTGCATGACTCCCGAACCCGTAGGGTCTACACATTTAAGGTTCGATGACCCTAGGGTTTATAGGGAAAGTATCTACGCGGTTACCGAATGTTGTTCGGAGTCCCGGATGAGATCCCAGACATCACGAGGAGTTCCGGAATGGTCCAGAGGTAAATATTGATATATAGGAAGTATGGTTTTGGCCACTCGAAGTGTTCCGGACATCACCGGTAGTGTACCGGGACCACCGGAGGGGTCCGGGGGTCCACCGGGAGGGGCCACCGGCCCCGGAGGCCTACATGGGCCAATAGTGGGAAGGGACCAGCCCCTAGTTGGGCTGGGGCGCCTCCGACCAAAGCCCAAGGCGCCTCCAAGAGGGGAGGGGGGCAAACCCTAGGGCAGATGGGCCCTAAGGCCCACCCCAGGTGCGCCTCCCCCTCTCCCCCTTGTGGCCGCCACCCTAGATGGGATCAGGGGCTGCCGCACCCCCTCCCCTCCCCTTATATATACTTGAGGTATGGGGGCTGCCCAACACACGATTCGATCTCTCTCTTGGCGCAGCCCTACCCCTCTCCCTCCTCGTCTCTCGTAGTGCTTGGCGAAGCCCTGCTGGAGTCCCACGCTCCTCCACCACCACCACGCCGTCGTGCTGCTGCTGGATGGAGTCTTCCCCAACCTCTCCTTCTCCCCTTGCTGGATCAAGGTGTAGGAGACGTCACCGGGCCGCAGGTGTGTTGAACGCGGAGGCGCCGTTGTTCGGCGCTTAGATCGGAATCAACCGCGATCTGAATCGCTGCGAGTACAACTCCTTCATCCGTGTTCTTGCAACGCTTCCGCTTAGCAATCTACAAGGGTATGTAGATGCACTCCCCTTCCCCTCGTTGCTAGATTACTCCATAGATTGATCTTGGTGATGCATAGAAAATTTTAAATTTCTGCCACGACACCCAAAAATAACTTGCTGTAGCTTGTCTCATTTTTGCTCTCAAGTTGCCATCATGCTAAATCTGTCATCCTATTAACAACATGTTCCTTTTTGCAAGCATCATAGTAATTACTCCATGCTTCATATGAACTTGTGCCCTTGGACTAAGTTGAAGTGTATCATGTCTACTACATGTCCATGTCTTTTGAATGATTACTTAATTTGTTATTCTTTCTGTTATATGCCTCCAAAGTCAGCATAATAATGTCATTGTTTGCATTCCTAGATTTCCTCCAAGTGTGAGAATCAGCTTATATCATGTTGCATCTTGTCTTGTTGATTGCCATTGATCTATGGGTCATATGGAGATGCTTAGTAATGATGTTTTGCCATGTTTAACCTGTACTTCAATGCCATGCTTTTGTTTGCCATAATATTGCATTATATCAGCTTTGTTTAATGCTTCCAACATGTCAACATGTTATTCTTGCTCACATGTATGCCCGGTTTTTCGCTGTCATAATATGTGTTATTAAGTTGCCTTTTGCATTGATCATCTTGGTTTAATCTTGATGACTATGAACTTGAAACTTAATGTTATTTTATGCATGTAACCTGTACTTGGAGTGCATATCAAGTTTGTGTCCATGTGATACCTGTAGCATGTTGTTTCCTTGATTGCAAAGTGCGTAGTTGCTGTTTTGGGCAGATTGTGAGTGAAACTTGTATTGAGTGTATGTGTTGAACCGTTGCTCTGTTTTGAGCATGCTCTATATGAAACTTGCTTAGTTTTGCATGTAGTTTCATGTTACCTTGTTGCATCCATGTTTTGGAGTGTTTGTGATGTTGTTTGAATGCATTTTGCACCAATGCCATGTTTAACTTGTTTTGCTCATATCTTCTAGGCCGTAGCTCCGAATTAAATGAATTTTATATGTAACTTGTCTTGAAAACCGTGTAGATCATCTTGGTGCATTTTAACTCGATGTTTAACAACTTCAACATAATGTTTTGTTCAGGTCTGGACCAATTTCAAAATTTGCATATCAGGACTTACTGGAATTGTTATATGTTGTTTCCAGCCTCATTTAAACTTGCCTTGATGTGTTTCTCTTGCATGCATCATCTCTTGCCTTGAGTAGCATCATGTAGCCTTGTCATGCATCATACTTTGTTGAGCATCATGTCTTGTTTATGTGTTGTGTGTTTACCATGTTGTTTGCTTCTTTCCGGTTGTGCTCCTTGTCGATAGTCCCTGTTTCGTTGCGATCATGAGGATTCATTCGTCTACGTGGCTTCGCCTTCTTCATGGACTCGTTCTTCTTCCTAGCGAGATTTCAGGCAAGATGACTATCACCTTGGATTTCACTACTATCTTTGCTACGCTAGTTGTCTCGATGCTATCACTATGTCGCACTACCTACCATTTGTTTATCAAGCCTCTCAAATTACCATGATAGCCTCTAACCTTTTTACCCTTCCTAGCAAACCGTTGTTTGGCTATGTTACTGCTTGCTCAGCCCCTCTTATAGTGTTGCTAGTTGCAGGTGCAGTTGCAGGTTGTTTCATGTTGGGACATGGATATCATGGGATATCACAATATCTGTTGTTTAATTAATGCATCTATATACTTGGTAAAGGGTGGAAGGCTCGGCCTTGTGCCTAGTGTTTTGGTCCACTCTTGCCGCCCTAGTTTTCGTCATAACCATGTTATGTTCCTTGATTTTGTGTCCCTAACACGATGAGGGGTATGGGGCCCTCTTGATAGTTCGCTTTGAATAAAACTCTTCCATCAAGGCCCAACATTGGTTTTACCATTTGCCTAATAACAACTAAAAACTTGCATATGGACTTGCTGGGCCCCGTGGACTTTTAATCAATCCCCTGGGCTAGTGCTCCTTCGAGTGTCCGGCGCCCCCTGGGCAACCAGGGTCCCAGCCAACCCGATGTTTGGCCCATCTGGTGAGCCCTGAGAATGAGATATGTGCAGCTCCTATCGGGATTTGTCGGCACATCGGGAGGTCTTGCTGGTTTGTTTTTACCATTGTGAAAATGTCTTGTGCACCGGGATTCCGAGTCTGATCGGGTGTCTCGCGATGGAGGATTGTCTCCGTGGATCGTGAGCTTGTCATGGGCTAAGTTTGGACACCCCTGCAGGGTTTAAACTTTCGAGAGCCGTGCCTGCGGTTATGTGGCAGATGGGAATTTGTTAATATTCGGTTGTAGAGGACTTGAAGTAAACTCTTTTAAAATACACAAACCGCGTTGCGTAACCGTGACTATCTCTTTTCGGGGATGTTCGAGAGGATAACACAGTTGAGTTATGTTTGAACATAAGTAGTTCAGGATTGCTTATTGATCATCACTAGTTTACGACCGTTTGCGTAGTTTCTCATCTTACTCTTGTACTCATGAGTTAGCCACCATACATTGCTTAGTCACTGCTGAAACCTCACCACTTATCCTTTCCATACCCCTTTAAGCTTTGATAGTCTTGATACCCCTTTAAGCCGGCTACTGCTGCTATGGAAGCTGCTTCGACTTCAACGGAAGGAACCTGCTCACCCTCCTTCCGTAAACCAAGAGGCTACTCTGCATTTGCCTCCGCATCTAGCTGTCAGCAAACCCATCTCACATGCCTTGATGTGGTCGTCCAAAGTGCTACAACTACAGAACATGAACTGTGCTTCAGTACAAGACATGGGGCTTCAGGTGACACATTGAAAAGAAGTAAATATTTGCGTGCGCTGTGCATGTATACTTGTTGTCTAGATTTGGATGACTTATAACGTAGATGCATGTGCAGCTATGGGATTGGGCAATAGCTCGCATGATGAAGTAAATGAGGAAGAATTTGCTACGCTGAGAAAGAAAGCCAACATTCCTCTATTTGTGAGTTTAACAAACTTACCTTCGCCATGCTATTTTTCAACTTAAGAGAATTATGCATGACGATGCTTACTATTATTTATTATTTATGTTTCAGTGCTCAGCTTTTACACTGAGATGTGACGAGAAACTGAAACCTAAAGCAGGGATGAGATTTGAAGGGCTCGAGGCTGTGGAGGAGTTCTACAAGCCCTATGCACATCAAGTGGGTTTTGGAGTTCATGTTGGACAACAAAAAAAGTTGAACAAGGACGTTGTCCGGACAAAGTGTTTCATGTGCAGTAGGGAAGGTTTCGTGTTTCAGAAAAGCAAGGATATTAAAGATCCATCACTGAAAAGTCATAAGGTTACGACCATGCGATGTGGTTGTAATGCACATATCTTCGTCAAGTTGTAGCGACCAGACCTCAAACAGTCTGATCTCTGTGCTCCGGTGTCATCCCTGGATCAGTAATGCTGAGACCACATAGTACTCGGAGGATTTATAGCAGAGTAGCAATCACACACTTATTACATCGAGTGTCTCAAAAGAGAACTTATTACAATAAATATGGCTTAAGGCCATCTAATAACGATAACAGCGGAAGGCTTGGAAGATAAGTGAGTCCATCAACTCCAACGGCATCACTGAGTATAGAACCACGACCTAAAAACTCCTTAATCGTCGTCTGAAAAGTCTGCAACATTAACGTTGCAGCCCGAGAACGGGTCAGCACATGGAATATGCTGGCAAGGTAACACATAGAGAATAATGGAATGAAACAGCTATACTATATGCATATTTGGCTGGTGGAAAGCTCTATGGTTACAGTTTTGCGTAAGGCCAATTTTTCCCTACTTCAAAGGAATAAAATTTAATTACTACCATGGTGGTTGTTTAACATTGAGAATGGTTGACAGCATTCTCAATCCCAATTAAGCATCATCATTAAACATAACCCAACAAAATTAATTTAGAGTAACATGTTGAGATTCACATGAAAATCCAGGTACTAGATACTCAAGATGTCCATAACCGGGGACACGGCTAACCATGATTAGTTTATTACACTCTGCAGAGGTTTGCGCACTTTCCCCACAAGACTCGATCACCTCCGTTTGGTTTCTCGCACTACAGGGTGTTTGAGAAGACGGATAACCAAGACATAGTCTTTCAGAAGCGCTAGCACCTTACGATCGGGTAGACCGTACCACCTACATCCCCTACATCTGCTAGTCTACCACTGTAAGAGTTCGCACAACTTAGTCAACTATGCTAGAGCCCATAATAGCTTGTGGCTGCACACGGAAATTTCTAGTATGAATAGTCTCATGATCCCTTTGAGCCTGGGTGGCGGTCCAAAAGAAAACAGACAAGTCCTGGAATACCCAGGTGCCTCAATCCACCCAGATGTGTGTTTAAGTTGCCACCTTAGATAAACCATTAATTAGCAATCTCATATCTGTCATGGATATCACTCACCCAATCCACGTCTACTAGCATAGCATGGCATAATAAGCAAACGTAGAAGTAACTCCCAAAGGTTTGATAATAACAGGTAATAGGTACTACCTCATCTACTTCCCATCCCACAATTTAATTAGATCCTAATCATGCAATATGTGAGGATTGATCTAATGCAATAAAACTGGGTAGTAGAAAAGGTATGATCAAAGTGTTACTTGCCTTGCTGATGATCCGCGAAACCTAACGATTCGAAGTAACACGCGGCGCACTCCGGGTACTCTATCGCAGACAAACAAACAAGCATACAATAAGTACTCATCTAATGCACAGGTAAAACTCAAATAAGAGATCTAACCAAAAGATTCAACTTAAGAACTCCGGTTGGCAAAAAGAATCAAATCGAACGAAGCAACAAAAATCAAACGGCGAAAGAAAACAACTTTGTTCTAGTAATCTGGATCTAGGGCAAATTTTATAGTAGCAAAATCTTGTTTAAGTTGGTTAAACGGATAGAGGGTTTTGAGACAAATCTCTAGGCGCTTGAATCGCCTGATTCCGATAAACGAGCGAAAAGTTATACTAAAACGAAAATCGGATCAGGAATCGCGATCAAAAAAATCGCGGATTTAATCCGAGAAAAAGAAAAACGACGAACGCCGAATTTTTTTTTCGGCACGGAAAATGAGGCGCGACGAACCTCGGCGGCGGGATCCGGCGGCGGCGGCGGCTTAGGGCGCTTTAGGGTTTCCCCCCGGGGCCGGGCCTCGGCTTATAAAGGCCTCCCGGTCGGTGTCCAGGTCGGACACGGCCCGTTAAGTCGGTTCGTTTTTTTAATTATTCCGCTCGTAATAAAAATAAAAAGAAATACTAAACGGACTCCAAAAATTCCGAAATAAATTTTCACGGGCTTCTAAAATCAAGCCGCACAAGGTGAACATTTATTTGGGACCTAAATGCAATTTTGAAAAACGCACTTTTTTTCCTAAATTCAAATAAAACACCGAAAAACTCCGAAATAAAATCTTATTTGATTTTATTATTAAATCCTTAATATTTCTTTATTTTGGGAAAGTCATTTTATTCCCTCTCTCATATTTTTGTATTAGAAATAATTGATGATAAAATAAACAAAATCAAATGATCCTATTCTCAAAATTTGAGAAAACTCAAATATGAAAATAACGAAATCCCCAACTCTCTCCGTGGGTCATTGAGTTGCGTAGAATTTCTAGGATCAACCAAAATGCAAAATAAAATATGATATGCATGATGATCTAATGTATAACATTCCAAATTGAAAATTTGGGATGTTACAAACCTACCCCCCTTAAGATGAATCTCGCCCTCGAGATTCGGGTTGGCTAGAAAATAGGTGAGGGTGGTCTTTGAGCAAATCTTCCTCTCGCTCCTAGGTGGCCTCATCCTCCGTGTGGTGGCTCCACTGAACTTTGCAAAACTTGATAACCTTGCTGCGAGTAACTCGGTTGGCAAACTCGAGGATCTTAATTAGTTTCTCCTCGTAGGTCAAATCGTTATCCAACTGAATAGTTTCCAAAGGCACTGTATCTCTCAATGGTATGTCAGCCATCTCCGCATGACACTTCTTCAACTGGGAAATGTGGAACACATCATGAACTCCTGACAATCCTTCGGGCAATTCCAACTTGTAGGCTACTTCTCCCATAGGCTCCAAAACTCGATATGGTCCTACAAATCGTGGTGCTAACTTCCCTTTAACTCCAAAACGCTTTGTTCCACGAAGTGGAGATACTCGAAGATAAGCTCTATCTCCAACTTCGTAAACCGTCTCCTTGCGTTTAGAATCCACATAACTCTTCTGTCTGGACTGGGCTACCTTGAGCCTATCGCGAATCAACTTCACCTTCTGTTCAGACTCTTTAATCAAGTCAGGTCCAAACAACTGGCGGTCTCCAACTTCGTCCCATGACAGCGGTGTCCTGCACCTCCTTCCGTACAAAGCTTCGAAATGGGCCATCTTTAAACTGGTTTGATAACTATTGTTGTAAGAGAACTCTGCATATGGCAAATTATCGTCCCAACTAGATCCATAATCTAGCGCACAAGCTCTCAGCATATCCTCCAAAATCTGATTGACTCTTTCGGTCTGTCCATCTGTCTGTGGATGAAAAGCTGTACTGAATTCTAGCCTGGTACCCAAAGTTTCGTGCAACTGCTTCCAGAATTTTGAGGTAAACTGGGTTCCTCTATCCGATACGATACTCCTTGGAACTCCATGCAGACATACGATTCTGGTCATGTATATCTTTGCCAACTTAGCACTGGTGTAAGTGGTCTTTACTGGGATGAAATGAGCTACTTTCGTAAATCGATCGACAACAACCCAAATTGAGTCATAGCCTGAACGAGTCCTAGGCAACCCCGTGATAAAATCCATGCCTAGCTTATCCCACTTCCATTTGGGTATCGGCAATGGTTGTAACGATCCTGCTGGCTTCTGATGCTCTGCCTTTACTCTCCGGCATACATCACAAACTGCTACATACTCCGCAATATCCTTCTTCATTCCGGTCCACCAGAAAATATCCTTCAAATCCAAATACATCTTGGTATTTCCTGGGTGAATCGTGTGCCTCTTGCAAAATCAACTTCCTGATCTCCGGGTCATTGGGCACGTAAACGCAGTCTTAGAACCATAGGGTGTCGTGCTCATCCTCATGAAATCCTTTAGCTTTTCCTTTGCTCAGTTTCTCCTTTATAGCGGCAATCTCTTTGTCAGCTTTTTGAGCTTCCCTGAATCTATCCATCAAAGTTGACTGAATCTCTAGTGCTGCTACATAACTTCTTGGAACTATTTCCAAACATAGTTCGCGAAGATTTTCTGCTAACTCCTTGGGTATTTCTCCCGTCATTAACGTATTGACATGGCTCTTGCGGCTTAATGCGTCTGCTACTACATTAGCCTTTCCAGGATGATAATGCAATTTCATATCATAATCCTTGATAAGCTCCAACCATCTCCTTTGTCTGAGATTCAACTCCTTCTGTGTGAAAATGTACTTCAAACTCTTATGATCCGTGTACACCTCACAATGATTTCCAATGAGAAAATGTCTCCATGTCTTCAATGCATGCACTACGGCTGCTAACTCCAAATCATGCGTGGCATAATTGAACTCATGAGGTTTCAGTTGTCTTGAGGCATATGAAACAACTCTCCTTTCCTGCATAAGCACTGCTCCAAGTCCTCGACGTGAAGCGTCGCAATACACCTCATAATCCTTGGTCTGGTCTGGCAAAATCAACACTGGTGAGGTAACCAAACATTTCTTCAACTCCTGGAAACTAGCCTCACACTCCTCCGTCCATATGAACTTGGTATCCTTCTTCAACAACTCAGTCATAGGCTTCGCAATCTTTGAGAAATTCTCAATAAATCTCCGGTAGTATCCTGCGAGTCCAAGAAAACTCCGGATCTCTCCAACTGTTGTTGGGGCTTCCCACTTGGTCACAGTTTCAACTTTAGCGGGATCTACTGCTATACCTTCTCCAGATATAACGTGTCCGAGGAATCCTACTTCCTTCAACCAAAACTCACATTTGCTGAACTTGGCATATAATTGATGTTCTCTGAGCTCTCCAAGTACCAAACGCAAATGCTCCTTATGTTCCTCTTCATTCTTCGAATAAACCAGGATATCATCAATGAACACTACGACGAACTTATCCAAAAACTCCATAAACACTTTGTTCATCATGTTCATAAAATAGGCAGGTGCGTTAGTCAGACCAAATGACATAACGGTATACTCGTACAGCCCATACCTGATGGTAAAAGCTGTCTTTAGAATATCCTGTTCTTGAATCTTCAATTGGTGGTATCCTGATCGCAGATCGATCTTGGAAAATACCTTAGCTCCTTGCAATCGATCAAACAGATCATTGATCATTGGTAGTGGGTACTTGTTCTTGATTGTTACTTCATTCAATCCTCGATAATCAACAACCATCCTTAACGATCCATCTTTCTTCTCCACTAGAAGTATTGGCGATCCCCAAGGCGAAGAACTTGGGCGAATATAACCTTTATCCAGTAACTCCTTAATCTGCTTCTTAATTTCCACCAAATCCTTTGCTGGCATCCTATATGGTCTCTTTGATATTGACCCTGTGCCTGGCAATAGCTCAATCAAAAACTCAATATCTCTATCCGGTGGCATGCCTGGCAACTCCTCTGGAAATACATCAGGGAAATCCCTTACCACTGGTACTTCCTCCTGCACAACTCCTGTTAGGAAATTTACTTGAGTCCTCTTTGGCTCATGCCGGGATACATACTTGATCCTTCTCCCTTCTGGTGTGGTAAGCAAAATTGACTTACTAGAAAATTCAATATTCCGTTCATACTTTGATAACCAATCCATGCCTAATATCACATCCAATCCTTGGGATTCCAACACTATTAGGTCTGAGGGAAAAACATAGTTACCAATCCTTAATGGTAACCTATCACACCATAGACTAGCCACATACTCTGCTCCGGGCGAGGTTACTAACATGGGTGACCTAAGGGCTTGGGTTGGTAGGTTATACTTATCCACAAATCCCCTTGAGATGTATGAATGCGATGCACCAGTATCAAAAAGAACGAGTGTAGTAATTGACTTAACCAAAAATTTTCCTATTACTGCATCGGGCTGAGCTTCAACCTCCTCCATGCTAACGTGGTTCACCTGTCCCCTGTTAAAAGGGTTCGGCTTCTTCCCACAACTTCCATTGCTATTTCCATTTTGCAATTCAGGACATTCATTTGCATAATGTCCTGTCTTCGAACACTTAAAGCAAGTGACTTGGCTCAAGTCCTTCTTGGCTGGGGTTGAGGGGTTGGTGCGGTTCTGGCCGTTGCTTCCTCCATTGACATTACCATTCTTGGTGCCATTGTGATTGTGCGAGCTACCTCCTCCATGGGTATGCTGAAAATGTCCTCCCGGTCTAGGGGTAAAACGTGGCTTCTGCTGAGCTCCTGAATTGTACTTTCCTTGTCCATACTTCCTCTTGCGATTCTCAATTTGCTGCTGCTTCGCTTCAATCATAAGAGCACGATCTACCAACTCCTGGTAGTTGTTGAAGGTTGCTACCATCAACTGCATGCTCAACTCATCATTCAGTCCTTCCAGAAACTTCTCCTGCTTAGCTGCATCCGTAGCGACGTCATCTGGGGCATAACGTGCTAACTTACTAAATTCCTCCACATACTGGCCAACTGTCCTTCCTCCTTGGCGCAAGTTGCGAAACTCATGCTTCTTCATGGCCATAGCTCCTGCTAAAACATGGGCAGTACGAAAAGCCTGCTGAAACTGGTCCCATGTGACAGTGTCTACAGGGAAAGTGGCTGTGAAATTCTCCCACCATGATGCCGCGGGTCCTTCTAACTGATGTGCGGCAAACTTCACCTTCTCCGCATCTGTGCATACTGCTGTGGTCAACTCCCTAGCTGTCTTGCGGAGCCAATCATCTGCTATTATCGGCTCGGTGCTACTGGAAAACACCGACGGATTCAGCCTAAGAAAACGGGCTAAGTGGTCAACAGGTGGTGGTGGTGGTGGTGGGTTGTTGTTATTGTTCCCCCGATTCTGATTCTGGACTAGCAACTGCATCAATGTGTTCTGCTGCTGGATCAACTGAGTGAGCTCTGGTGGAAAGGCAAATCTGGGGTCACGTCTCGGAGGCATCTGAGGGTTTAGAAAAGATGAGATATAAGAATAGAGGGGGTCTAAAGAGAAAACACTACCCATATGCACATGAGGCAAAACAAACAATTCACTTGAATCAATCAAACAAGGGCATACAATCGATCTACCTATCGCAAAAGTGCTCAGACTACTATATTTACATGGTGGACTACTACTACTGATGAGGTGGTCTACTAGAAATATTTTTCGGTCGTTGACTCCATGATATCTGCTCCAGCTTCATCAACATAGTCATCATCGCTACTATCCGCTTCCGAGTCGGTGCCGTCGATGATGATGTAGTCTTCCGGGCTAATCTCCTTGGGTTCTTCGTCTTCATCTACTGGCGTAGGGTCTCCCACAAATATTCCAATCTTCTTGATCAGGTCGTCATTGTTCTCCACCAATACTTCAATTTCCTCTTCATAATCTTCACGTGTAGCCTTGAGTTCTTCCTCCAGTTCCTTGATTCTAGTCTTAGCCTTCTTCAGATCTATCATGTCGGCGCACATCTGGTTCTCCTGTCGTCGAATGTGCTGGTTTAGCTCCTGGATAAAAGCTGCAATTGATCTATCCTTCCTGGTGCTGATCATCTCCCAGTGTTCATCTCGGCGCCCACAAATCTGGTAGATAGTATCCTTGAGATCATTGCGGTAGACTTCTCCAATGCGTCCCATGGCGATGTGAACTGCCATGCTCTTTCCTAGACTCCAAGTTGGTGCATCAAAAGAAAACTCTATGGGCTCAGTGACTGGCATGAACGTCCTTCCTGGAACTTGAACTTGAATCATCCAGCGCTCTTCTTCAGGTAAAGTGGCGTTGTAGGTTCCTGTGAAGCTTGGTACTCCTATGTTCAGGTATCTAGTGACTTCCTTCAAGTGTCGTCCAAAGGGTGTATCTTCATCCGGTTGTGTGAACTTGTTCCTTGCATCCGCCATCCTAAAGAGTAGAAAAGATGAGAGGTCAGAAGAGAAGAGAGTGAACAGTGATCTAGGTCTCTAACTTAGTGGTCGTGTCCTACAGTCAGCGTGTGCCCTGATACCATCTCTGTAGCGACCAGACCTCAAACAGTCTGATCTCTGTGCTCCGGTGTCATCCCTGGATCAGTAATGCTGACACCACATAGTACTCGGAGGATTTATAGCAGAGTAGCAATCATACACTTATTACATCGAGTGTCTCAAAAGAGAACTTATTACAATAAATATGGCTTAAGGCCATCTAATAACGATAACAGCGGAAGGCTTGGAAGATAAGTGAGTCCATCAACTCCAATGGCATCACTGAGTATAGAACCATGACCTAAAAACTCCTTAATCATCGTCTGAAAAGTCTGCAACATTAACGTTGCAGCCCGAAAACGGGTCAGCACATGGAATATGCTGGCAAGGTAACACATAGAGAATAATGGAATGAAACAACTATACTATATGCATATTTGGCTGGTGGAAAGCTCTATGGTTACAGTTTTGCGTAAAGCCAATTTTTCCCTACTTCAAAGGAATAAAATTTAATTACTACCATGGTGGTTGTTAAACATTGAGAACGGTTGACAACATTCTCAATCCCAATTAAGCATCATCATTAAACATAACCCAACAAAATTAATTTAGAGTAACATGTTGAGATTCACATGAAAATCCAGGTACTAGATACTCAAGATGTCCATAACCGGGGACACGGCTAACCATGATTAGTTTATTACACTCTGCAGAGGTTTGCGCACTTTCCCCACAAGACTCGATCGCCTCCGTTTGGTTTCTCGCACTACAGGGTGTTTGAGAAGACGGATAACCGAGACATAGTCTTTCAGAAGCGCTAGCACCTTACGATCGGGTAGACCGTACCACCTACATCCCCTACATCTGCTAGTCTACCACTTTAAGAGTTCGCACAACTTAGTCAACTATGCTAGAGCCCATAATAGCTTGTGGCTGCACACGGAAGTTTCTAGTATGAATAGTCTCATGATCCCTTTGAGCCTGGGTGGCGGTCCAAAAGAAAACAGACAAGTCCTGGAATACCCAGGTGCCTCAATCCAGCCAGATGTGTGTTTAAGTTGCCACCTTAGATAAACCATTAATTAACAATCTCACATCTGTCATGGATATCACTCACCCAATCCACGTCTACTAGCATAGCATGGCATAATAAGCAAACGTAGAAGTAACTCCCAAAGGTTTGATAATAACAGGTAATAGGTACTACCTCATCTACTTCCCATCCCACAATTTAATTAGATCCTAATCATGCAATGTGTGAGGATTGATCTAATGCAATAAAACTGGGTAGTAGAAAAGGTATGATCAAAGTGTTACTTGCCTTGCTGATGATCCGCGAAACCTAACGATTCGAAGTAACACGCGGCGCACTCCGGGTACTCTATCGCAGACAAACAAACAAGCATACAATAAGTACTCATCTAATGCACAGGTAAAACTCAAATAAGAGATCTAACCAGAAGATTCAACTTAAGAACTCCGGTTGGCAAAAAGAATCAAATCGAACGAAGCAACGAAAATCAAACGGCGAAAGAAAACAACTTCGTTCTAGTAATCTGGATCTAGGGAAATTTTATAGTAGCAAAATCTTGTTTAAGTTGGTTAAGCGGATAGAGGGTTTCGAGACGAATCTCTAGGCGCTTGAATCGCCTGATTCCGATAACGAGCAAAAAGTTATACTAAAACGAAAATCGGATCAGGAATCGCGATTAGAAAAATCGCGGATTTAATCCGAGAAAAAGAAAAACAACGAACGCCGATTTTTTTTCGGCATGGAAAACGAGGCGCGACGAACCTCGGCGGCGAGATCCGGCGGCGGCGGCGGCGGACGTCGGCGGCGGCTTCTTAGGGCGGAGGCGGCTTAGGGCGCTTTAGGGTTTCCCCCCGGGGCCGGGCCTCGGCTTATAAAGGCCTCCCGGTCGGACACAGGCCGTTAAGTCGGTTCGTTTTTTTTAATTATTCCGCTCGGAAGAAAAATAAAAAGAAATAATAAACGTACTCCAAAAATTCCGAAATAAATTTTCACGGGCTTCTAAAATCAAGCCGCACAAGGTGAACATTTATTTGGGACCTAAATGCAATTTTGAAAAACGCACTTTTTTTCCTAAATTCAAATAAAACACCGAAAAACTCCGAAATAAAATCTTATTTGATTTTATTATTAAATCCTCAATATTTCTTTATTTTGGGAAAGTCATTTTATTCCCTCTCTCATATTTTTGTATTAGAAATAATTGATGATAAAATAAATAAAATCAAATGATCCTATTCTCAAAATTTGAGAAAACTCAAATATGAAAATAACGAAATCCCCAACTCTCTCCATGGGTCATTGAGTTGCGTAGAATTTCTAGGATCAACCAAAATGCAAAATAAAATATGATATGCATGATGCCCTAATGTATAACATTCCAAATTGAAAATTTGGGATGTTACACAAGTTGTGTGGCGAAAACACCTACATGATACACTCATCGGTTGAGTGCCACACCATGGCCTTGTATCTTCTGATAAACTGTAACGCTCCGAGCCCGATCCGCCAGGTGTCTGCTATTTATTTGTTGTCGTTGCCATGTCATTTGCTTGCGTGTTGCATCTTTGCCATATCATCATGTGCATATCATTTGCATTCATGTTCGTCTCTTGGATCCGGTCACTTCTCCGTTGCTCGTTTTGAAATCCGACACTCTCCCATGCACTCGTTGCACCTCTCAGACCTTGTTTCATGAGCGGGAGAAAAATGTTCTTGGAATGGGCCGAGATTTGTCGAGTGGTCTTGATATATCACTGGTAGACCGCTTGTCAAATTTTGTTCCATTTGGAGGTCCTTTGATGCCCCAACGGTTAACGGCGTTGACCGAAACGTCCCTTCCCTTTGCATCCCAGCCCCCCCTCCAGAACAGCCCACTAGCCCATCTAAACTCCCTCCATGCTCTCCGTCATTGGATCACGTTCGTGAGGGAAAAAACCGCACCTCATTTGGACTCCCCTAGCTCCCTATACCTATATAAACACCCCTCCCCCGAAATTCATGGATAAACCCTAGCCTTCCTCTTCCTTGCGCCGCTGGACATGTCCACCCTCGCCGGACATGTCCAGCCGCCACATGTTTCGGTCAATCAGAGGCCAACACGTCATCGCCGCCGCCACTCCGAGCCACTCCGCGGGCGCCACGTCGCCAACCTCGCCACCGGTCAACGCCTCCCACCGCGCGGGCCCGCCGAGCCCAGATCTGGCCCGCGCCGGGCCGAACCGGGCCCGATGGAGCCCCGCGTCCCCGCCGCCTAATCCCGATCGTGCCGCGCCCGAGAGCCTCCCGCCGGCCGAGCTCCGCCTCCTCGCGCCTCCCGCCGGCGACCTGCCACCGTGGCCCGTCCGCGTGCCGGCCGTAGGAGGTCGCCACCACCGCCGTCCTTCCACACCCCGCGCCCGGCCTTCGCCGAATCTGGCGTCCCCCGCTCTGGATCCACCGCCTCCGCCCGGTTCCCCTTGTCGCCGGCCTCCCTGCTCTGCTCGCCGTTGCCATGGCGCCACCGTCGCCGCCTTGCGTCCGCTCGTGCCTCAGGCACGAGGAGGAGGCAGCACCTCGCCCGCTCGCCCCTCGTGGGCCTCCTCTGCCTCACGTGGGCCGGCCTTGTTCGTCCCAGCTCCGCCTTGTTCGGCCTGCCTCACCTTTTGGCCCAGTGGCCCAATGTGAGCCCCTCTGTTTTTGCTAAGTCTCCAGAAAACTATATCATGCTGCATATTTGTGAGTGGTACAACTTTGTGCATGTGTGTCCAAATTGAGTGTATGATATATCAAAATGTTCATCTTTGAGTTCTCTACATGCTAGTGTCTTTTTCATGCATGATACTGTCCATATTGATGCCTTAATCATCATTGCGAAAGTGCTAAATGATATAACCTGCTGAAATTGTCATAACTTGCTGTTTTGTCTTTTTCATTGCATTTTTTGTTGATCTTTTGTGCATCATGTCTACATGTTTTAGGAGAATCTTCATGCCATATTTAAAGTGGTGCAATCCATGTATTTTTATGTGCCTTGTGGTGAATAGAACAAGTTTGTGAAGTGTGCTACTTGATGTTGTTGATTTCTGAGACTTAGTGATTTTTGCTAAGTCTGTAACTGTTACAATATGTTGCTCTGTTAACTTGAAGCTACCATCCATTCCATGCATAATCTGGAGATGCCTAGTTGACATGTTTTGATGTCCATATTATGCTATATCATTCCATTCCTTTTGATGCCACATATATGTCCTGTAGCATATGTTTTCATTGCCATGAACATGCCTATATGGTGTTCTAGTTTTCTGTTAATTTCATGATGCCATGTTATGAGCTTGTTATAGTTTGATCAATGCCTCTTTTGGAGATGCTTCCATTACATGTTTTTAATATGAGTAGTTTGTCCACATGCCAAGTTTGTTAATTTTATAATTCATATGACGTTTGTTCCAAGCTTGCAAACATGCTATGTTGATGTTGCTGTTTTACACTTGCTGAAACTGTTACAATATTCAATCTTGTCTTGGTGGTTCCCACTAGTCCATGAGTCATATGTATATAATGCCTTGATGTTATTTGCTCTTTGTTATGTGTACTTTGATGCCATGCACATGGTTTCCATATAACTTGCTATAGCTTGTCTCATTTTTGCTCTCAAGTTGCCATCATGCTAAATCTATCATCTTGTTAACAACATGTTCCTTTTTGCAAGCATCATAGTAATAACTCCATGCTTCATATGAACTTGTGCCCTTGGACTAAGTTGAAGTGTATCATGTCTAATACATGCCCATGTCTTTTGAATGATTACTTGAGTTGTTATGCTTGCTGTTATGTGCCTCAAAAGTTAGCATCATAATGCTATTGTTTGCATTTCCAGATTTCCTCTAAGTGTGAGAATCAGCTTATATCATGTTGTATCTTGTCTTGTTGATTGCCATTGATCTATGGGTCATATGGAGATGCTTAGTAATAATGTTTTGCCATGTTTGACCTGCACTTTAATGCCATGCTTTTTTTGCCATGACCTTGCACTATATCATCTTTGTTTCATGCGTCCAACATGTCAACATGTTATTCCTGCTCACATGTATGCCCTGTTTTTTACAAAGTCATAATATGTGTTATTAAGTTGCTTTTTGCATTGATCATCTTGGATTAATCCTAATGCCTATGAACTTGAACCTTAATGTCATTTGAAGCATGTAACTTCTAATTTGAGTGCATATCAAGTTTGTGTCCATGTGATACCTGTAGCATGTTGTTTCCTTGATTGCAAAGTTCCTAGTTGCTGTTTTGGGCAGATTGTGAGTGAAACTTGTATTGAGTGTATGTGTTGAACGGTTGCTTCGTTTTGAGCATGCTCTATATGAAACTTGCTTGGTTTTGCATGTAGTTTCATGTTATCTTGTTGCGTCCATGTTTTGGAGTGTTTGTGATGTTGTTCGAATGCATTTTGCACCAATGCCATGTTTAACTTGTTTTGCTCATATCTTCTAGGTCGTAGCTCCGAATTAAACGAACTTTATATGTAACTTGTCTAGAAAACCGTGTAGATCATCTTGGTGCATTTTAACTCGATGTTTAACAACTTCAACATAATGTTTTGTTCAGTTCTGGACCAATTTCAAAATTTGCATATCAGGACTTACTGGAATTGTTATATGTTGTTTCCAGCCTCATTTAAACTTGCCTTGATGTGTTTCTCTTGCATGCATCATCTCTTGCCTTGAGTAGCATCATGTAGCCTTGTCATGCATCATACTTTGTTGAGCATCATGTCTTGTTTATGTGTTGTGTGTTTACCATGTTGTTTGCTTCTTTCCGGTTGTGCTCCTTCTCGATAGTCCCTGTTTCGTTGCGATCGTGAGGATTCATTCGTCTACGTGGCTTCACCTTCTTCACGGACTCGTTCTTCTTCCTAGCGAGATTTCAGGCAAGATGACCATCACCTTGGATTTCACTACTATCTTTGTTACGCTAGTTGTCTCGATACTATCACTATGTCGCACTACCTACCACTTGTTTATCAAGCCTCCCAAATTATCATGATAGCCTCTAACCTTTTTACCCTTCCTAGCAAACCGTTGTTTGGCTATGTTACCGCTTGCTCAGCCCCTCTTATAGTGTTGCTAGTTGCAGGTGCAGTTGCAGGTTGTTCCATGTTGGGACATGGATATCATGGGATATCACAATATCTGTTGTTTAATTAATGCATCTATATACTTGGTAAAGGGTGGAAGGCTCGGCCTTATGCCTAGTGTTTTGGTCCACTCTTGCCACCCTAGTTTCCGTCATAACGGTGTTATGTTCCTTGATTTTGTGTCCCTAACACGATGAGGGGTATGGGGCCCTCTTGATAGTTCGCTTTGAATAAAACTCTTCCATCAAGGCCCAACATTGGTTTTACCATTTGCCTAATAACAACTAAAAACTTGCATATGGACTTGCCGGCCCCCATGGATTTTTAATCAACCCCCCGGGCCAGTGCTCCTTCGAGTGTCCGCCCCCCCTGGGCAACCAGGGTCTCAGCCAACCCGATGTCTAGCCCATCTGGTGAGCCCTGAGAACGAGATATGTGCAGCTCCTATCGGGATTTGTCGGCACATCGGGAGGTCTTGCTGGTTTGTTTTTACCATTGTGAAAATGTCTTGTGCACCGGGATTCCGAGTCTGATCGGGTGTCCCGCGATGGAGGATTGTCTCCATGGATCATGAGCTTGTCATGGGCTAAGTTGGGACACCCCTGTAGGGTTTAAACTTTCGAGAGCCGTGCCTGCGGTTATGTGGCAGATGGGAATTTGTTAATATTCGGTTGTAGAGGACTTGAAGTAAACTCTTTTAAAATACACCAACTGCGTTGCGTAACCGTGACTATCTCTTTTCGGGGATGTTCGAGAGGATAACACGGTTGGGTTATGTTTGAACGTAAGTAGTTCAGGATCGCTTATTGATCATCACTAGTTTATGACCGTTTGCGTAGATTCTCATCTTACTCTTGTACTCATGAGTTAGCCACCATACATTGCTTAGTCGCTGCTGAAACCTCACCACTTATCCTTTCTATATCCCTTTAAGCTTTGCTAGTCTTGATACCCAGGGTAATGGGATTGCTGAGTCCTCGTGGCTCACAGATTACTACACCAACAGTTGCAGGTACAGGTAATGCGATGATCATGACGTGAGAGCGATTTTTGCATGTTTTGGAGTTCTTCTTCTTCTTCTTCTTCGTCGATCTTGGGTTAGGTTCCTAGTCGGCAGCCTGGGCTAGTAGGGTTGATGTCGTTTGAGCTTCTGTTTGTGTTTCATCCATAGTCAGATGCTGTTCTATATATGATGTATTGATGTATTCTTGCGGCATTTGTATGTCTTGTATGTATCCCTATCTATTATGTAATGGATCAATGTAATGATATCCACCTTGCAAAAGCGTGTCAATATGCGGTTCTATCCTTGGTGGGACCTTCGAGTCCCTTTAGGATAGTGTCGCATATTGGGCGTGACATAAACTTCACTTGATCAGATCGAATCGTAGAGTTAGTGAGAGGGCAAAAAATACGTTATACACTTGCCACAAAGCAAGCATAGGTACATGCCAAGCATACATGCTCCTTCAAGTCAACGAAGGAGGGATTCCGAATGTTGGATTCTCAAAGAGGGACTTGCAAAATTATTACCGTGGCCTCAGGTATAAAATCAAGAACGCCGATGCTCAAATATTTGTTGCCCAACTAGCTAGAAAGCAAGAAGTCAATCCAGCCTTTTTCTATGATTTTGTTATAAATGAAGAGGGGAATTTAATGTATCTGTTCTGGGCAGATGCCATGAGTAGGAAGAATTACAGTCATTTCGGTGCTAATGGGGTGGTATCATTTGATTCTACATACGCCACTAATCAATACAACATGATCTTTGCACCGTTTACAGGGGTCAATCATCACTTACAAAGTGTGTTTTTGGTGCGGCATTCTTGCCGAATGAGGAGGCCAAGTCATATGTTTGGTTGTTTGAGACCTTTCTTCTAGCAATGGGTGGGGCAGCACCTAAACTAATCATAACAGATGAAGCCTGTAGCGTCAAGAATGCAATGGATGAAGTATTTCCATACATTGTGCATAGGTTATGCATGTGGCACATAATGGAGAAAGTTCCTGAGAAGATTGAACCAGTGATTAGAGAAGAACCTGAATTTAGGGAGAGGATGAATTCGTGTGTATGGGGTTCAGAAATTCCGGGCGAGTTTGAGTTGCAATGGAATTCCATCATTTCAGACTATCACCTGGAGGAGAATGAGTAGTTGGCTAATAGATTTAGCATTCGTGAGTCATGGATACCTGCTTACTTTATGGACATACCATTGGCGGGCATTCTCCGAACCACTTCAAGGTCTGAAAGTGCAAATTCATTTTTAACCGTTTCATTCATCACAAGCTTGCTTTTGTTGAGTTCTGGCTCAGGTTTGACACGACATTAGAATGCCAACGCGAGGAGGAGTTGATTGCAGACAACTCAAGCATTCATAGGACGCCGCAACTATTGACACCATGGGAAATAGAAAAACAAGGTAAGGAAGTGTTTACATATGAAGTATTTGAGAGATTTCAGAAAGAGATTGTTGCAGCAAGAGACCACTGTTGCGTTCAAGGCATTTCACAAGATGGAGCAGTAAAAATTGTGACCTTGAAAGGTCCATCCCACAAGATTAGGGAAGTTCAGTGCGACACGACAACGGTGATAGCTACTTGTTCATGCAAGTTATTTGAGGCAATTGGAATCCCATGCCGCCATATTATCCAGGTGTTGAGAGTTGAAAATCAAAATGTACTTCCATCCTACTACATTATGAAAAGATGGGAGAAGCGATGCAAATGGTATAAGAGTTTATACAATTGCCATTCATATCTATTTGGAAATCTAATGGTTGGCATAATTTTCTTTTATTTACAGGGAGAATGTTTATGATGAGCATGGAAATTTACTAGAAGAGAAGGCCACCGACTCCTTGAATGATGTTACGAAGAAGAAGATTTCGATTGTACGCAATAAGTTGGAAGATCTAATTCAAAACGCGAAACACTCGGATGAAGGCATGGACTTTTTATCATCAAGTGTATTGAAAATTGAAGCACCTTTAGATGAAATGGTTCCTGCATCAGGTCTGAAGCACACTAGACAAGAAGAGTACGAGGCCAACTAAACAAGTTCGTACTGTGGGGAAATGCAAAAGAATAAAAAATGGAAAGGAAACGAGTCAGGAGGATCAGAAAAATAAGAAGAAGGAAGCCAAGCTAAAGGTCGCATGCTTGTGCAAGACGTGCAACCAAATAGTATTTCATGATAGTCGCTATTGTCCTAGCAAAAAATTTAAAGGAAAATGGGTTGAGATTGTGCAAGAGGTGAAGGGAAATGGTGTTCCATGATGGCCCTCGATTGTCTTCAAAATTCATGAATTTATACACCTTTTGAGTTGTTATTTGATTTTTTAAGGTACTGAACTCTTGTATTCAAAGAGAATATGTCTTCTGTCAAACTGTCTTTCTCTTATTTTCTTTGACCAGTGTTGAGTTCACTGGGGTGTACCAAGTAGCAGGAGACCATGATATATTGAACAACTCTAATTTTGTCATACCAAGGAGCATATAAACCTCACCCGCAAAAAAAAGGACCATATAAACCTGAACATGCTCTGGTTTTGTTATACCAAGCAGTGCATAACACTGAACATGCTCTAGTTTTGTTATACCATAGAGCACATAACTATAAGTATGCTCTGCTTTTTTTATACCAGGGAGACATGCTCTGATTTATAGCAAGGAGCAACTGCTATCACATATGAGACTTTCATGTATAGGAAACTTTGTCAAACTAATAGCTCATCCATTTATTCTATTGTACAAGTAGTGTTCAATTCAACCACTCATCAGCTTGGGATGTTGGCTGCTTAATAGTAGATCTAGCATCTATCAGGTGTAGAAGTGTGTTCGCAGCATATCAGACTTGGAAAGTCAAAATACTATTTTCTGGAGAGTAAAGCTTTCATTCATTCTAGCAAACATGTTTATATTGTCATTTTTAGTACAAGATATACTGTCCATTCTAGCCCAGGCAGCCAGCACATGATCTTGCGCAGTTGCTATGTCTCTCTCTCCCAACTTTCTGAAAAACAAATCCAGAGAAATGACATTCAGTATTTATGAATTTTGCATTCCAGACAACATGAACTGCTACTACAATCGGCAAGAGGGTTTCATCTAAATAAAACTAGCTATGTGGTCGTAGTGGTGGTCATCTACGGGGTTGTGCTGTTGAGGTCGCCATCGCCATCATCGTCGGGATGTCATGGTCACCGTCTTCGTCCAAACGTGTTGCTCGCGGCGGTAGCCAGAGTGTGGTGGTCACCTGCTGTTGTCTCCATGACAGGCCATCGCTGCCGGCATGTAGCCGCCTTGTGCGCGGACCTTCGGCGCAGGCTGCCGATGCGATGGTCATCAACATGTCCGAGGCTGCCGTCCCAGGTTGCCGATGCAACGGAAATCAATATGGGTCTCCATCCGAGGTTGCCGTTGCGACGGCCACCCACACGGCAGGCTGTCGGCACCATCGCAGCAACCACACGTGTAGATACATATTTTGCCTGCTACTGGGATTGGGCCGCCGTGGCCGCCGGCGCGGTGTAGGTTGCAACGTTGATTAGAGATCGGAAGCTATACGATTGGGGATTGGGGAGTAATGGGCTGAGGACCTTTTTGGAAAATTCACAGAGACACCTGGGCTGGATGCGGGTGTGATTGTGCAAAAGGAGTGCAGACACATGTGAGACACAAGATTTTGATCGATCGGCTCACCAGAAGCGGATGCAAGGATTCACAAACATATGTGGATCCATAGGATACAACACCTATACACACACACACCATTCTGATCACGGGATCAGAATAATATTCTGATCACAACCTGAACTTCCCGAGTAACGTGCCTGAACTTCCGTGTGTACAAACCCGAACTTCTGGCTATCTTCGCAACCGTGGCTTCCGCCGTGAATTATTCTGGTCGGTAGTGTTGTATGGGATGTGACTGTAATCCAGATACCCATACCTGCATCTAAATGCTCGTTTTGAATCGTAATTTTGCATTTTGGCGGATTCACTCTCGGGGCCGATGAACTTGTGTCTGTTTACAAGTTTAATGCATTCATTGGATGTTCTAGAACCTCTAACATGATGGGAATTTGGTGTAGGTACGAGTTTCATGGACAATTTGTCATTAATTTCAATGGATTTGATTTCGGGTTCTGTGTTCTTCGTCCGCGAGAGTGGTTTCCGCAACTTCTATGGATTTGTTGTTTTTCTGTGAACATAGAGGGCGAATTTGATTGCAGTAGTGAGATTGGATCGTTCATGCATTTTTAATTTGATCGGCCAGGTGAATACACCCCTGAAATCAGGCGATTGGATCTCGTGTCTGCCCGTGTTGGTTCCGGTTCTTCGATGAGACAACTTGGCATCTTTATCGTTTTGATGTTAGGACGTAGTAGGATATCGTTCGAGGTCGCGCACTAAGAAGGCGTAGTCACCCAAGTGATTGAATCTAAAAAAAAAATTCGACAGTGTGTATTTTTCCAAAGATTGTACTGTCTGTCTTACGAGTTGGACTTCTGCACCTTTTCTGCTAGAACTTCCGTCGTTTTTATGCATGTTTTTTAGGTGATGTTGCAATACAATCTGTTCAGTTGGTGTTGTTATAAAAATTTTGTGTACATTTTTTTGTTTTTCAGAGTACTCATATATGTAAATGTGGAGATGGTCCATAGACACACGGATCATCTTTTTTATATTTATTCTGTCTTCGGGATTAGTTTTTTGGATCATCCACATTCTGTGGTAGTAGTTGGACTTCTATGGTACCAGTGATTGAACTTTCTGGTTTCCACATTGGAAGGCGGTGCAGCATCGCACTCTATATTTTCTTTTTTCTTTTTGTTTTTTTGTAATTTTCATTTTTTGAATTTGGGTTTGAGTTTGTTCCATGGGCAACTATGGGATTATTCCCAAATATGCATGCATACCTTACTTTATTTTTTTGTAACATGTTTGCATACTTCGAACAGTGGTAGAACTTCAGCATGTGTTTAACTTGAACTTACAAGATTTTTACTTCTGTGTAATTTGTTTTTCTACATGTTCATTTGATGTTTTTTCAAAACACCGAACTTCTATGTTTTTACAACTTGAACTTCTTTTCATCCCTATCTCCCTTTTACAACTTGAACTTCTCCAGTAATTTTTGATAATTTTTTTTGGATTTAATTTTTTTTAAATCATTGATGAATGCATTTCGTCCTGTCAGAACCTAGCGCGTAGCAATGTGGTAGCGCGAGGCCGAGCAGGGGGGAGGGGGGGGGGTCGTGACCCCCTCCCCTCCCCCTGTGAGGCCGAGACAGGAATGGGCCGGAGCAGGCGAGTCCGTCACATCCATGACCCCACTATCTATCTTAGGGTTTTAGGGTTTAGGGTGTGTGCTGTGGGGGTGGAAAGAGAATAACCGCACTTCGTCCTGCCAGAACCTAGCGCACAGCAATGCGGTAGCGCGAGGCCGAGCAGGGGGGGTCACGACCCCCCTCCTGCCCCCTGCGAGACCAAGACAGGAACAAGCCGGAGCAGGAGACGACGCGGCGTGTCGCATTATCGCATGCGGAGGCAAGTCCATCACATCCGTGACCCCACTATCTATCTTAGGGGTTTAGGGTTTAGGGTGCATGCGGTGGGGGTGGAAATAGAATAACCGCATTGCGTCCTGTCAGAACCTAGCGCGTAGGAATGCGGTAGCGCGAGGCCGAGCCGCATGTGTACTTTGTGTGTATTTGAATTTTGAACTTCTATATTGTTTTTAAGTTGTGTATTTTAGTTAGATATGGAATTCATCTGTTTTTGTACTTGAACTTCTTCTTTTTGTTTCTTATAGTTTATTTATTCATATGCCTTTACTTCTCTGATTAGTGTACTTGAACTTCTGTTCTTTATTTTTTGAACTTCTTTCTCTTGTTTGTAGGTGCTTATTTGTGTATGTATTTTTCTTCCCTTAGTAGAGTACTTGAACTTTGTGCTTGCAACCAATTTTTGGTTTTTAATGATACCAGCAGATTTATTATGTGATCTTAACTTTTAAAATAGATGCATTCAAACAGTGCATTCATTTATTAATAGATGCATTTGCTTTTTAAATTGTTGGGGGGGGGGTAAAAATGTAATTACCACGATGCTGCAACGCCCCACTACAGAGAGCCATTAAGTGTCTCTCTCCCTCGCCACCACCTGTCAGAAAACCCCCCTCCCTCTCGCTCGCTCTCTTCTCCCTCTCCGTCGCTCCGCTGCCTCCAACTCCCCCTGATTTCTCCGCCGCCATCCCCCGCGGTCGTGCGTGCAGTAGCCGGCGCCCGTGACATTCCTATTTCTCCCCCATGCCCCGCTCTCCCTCGCGCTGCCCGCTCTCCCTCGCGCTGCCCGCTCTCCCTCGCGCAACCCGCTCTGTTCTGCTCTAAAGCGAGGGCGGCAACTGCCCGCGCGGTTGCAAAGTCCGTGTGGCTTCGTGGGGGTGGAAGAACCGCCCCAGATTCGTGCATGCGGGGGTAGTTTGGAGAGGTACAAATGCTCCCACCCCCAATCCTTGCTCTTAGTGTTCGCCAGATCTGACAAGTGCTCTCTGTTTCTTCTGTGCTCTCGCATCCGCCTCATCCCCTTTGTTCTAATGGTTGGGTTGGAGATTAGGTAGGTTTCTTGTGCTTGTGGTGGGTGGATTCCATTTCCCCGTGGTCAGATTTATCTGTGAGATGCTTGTGTGCTATTTCTTCCTTCAGACTTGTGTGTATTTCATTTTCCCCTTCAGTGATTTCACCAGTTAGACGCATGTAAGAAGGGTGTGGTGCTATGGTTGATACTAGATTTGATGCATCTAAATGCATTAGTGCTATTGATTTCGTAGTTTAGATTGTGTCTGTGACATGCTTTCATTAGTTTATGAGTACTTTTTTTGTTGTGCTTGCCTAGATGTGTTTCTGTTCATCTATCATAATTGTTGATGTGTTTTAGTTGTTTCAACCTAGGGTTTGACTTAGTTGTTTTTTTGTATTGTTGTATGATTCTGTACTTGGTAATTGTATGTAATTTCTCCTCTGTTTTCTGTAGGTTGATCTAGGGTTTGGAGTAACATTTATCAAGTGGGTTGTGTTGTCATGGCTTCAAAACCTTCTCCAGGTATTTTAATGTAGTTGCATCTTGTATTTTAAGTTAAAGTTTTGTTATATATGTCAGCCCATATCTTCACTTGGTTGTCTTGTTGGACTGCCCATTCTTAAAAGTGTGGACTTCTAGCAGAGGTGATGTGTATGCATTTTACCCTTAGTTTAAGTTAGTAGAGTGTCGATTGATTTTTATTTGTAGAATTGCTGGTGAACTATGTCACCAAGTGTTGTTGGACTTCCCAAATGTTTTCATATTTATAGTGTATATCTTTTCTTTTTTTGTGTGATCATTTTCATGGTATTGGTATTTAGTTTGCGTGTGAAAAAGTATTTCTGCTCATGCTACATATTTTTTATGTGCTACTTGGTTGGTTCACATAGTTGAACTACTTGTTTTAAATATTGCTTGTTTGTAATGAAATTTGGTTGATCTTCTGTTCTGTGCATTTGTTTTACTACTTTGTTATATATTGTTGAACTTCTGTACATTCATCTCATATGTAACCCCTCTGGTGTAGATTGTTCTACATTTAGTATGTAAATTGTTGATTGTTCATTGTGTTTACTGCTTTGTTAGGTATTGTTGAACTTATGGGTATTGTACATTGATGTATAAGTAGGACTCCCTTTGGTGTAGGATTGCGGATGAGAACTCAACTGCCTTTTACTTGCATTTTTTGTACTTGGTGATGAATTGAAAAGTTCTGAAAAAATGCCTGCGATCAAGATGGAGCTTCAGAAGTTAATACTGATGCTCCAATATCCGATGCGGCTAAATCACCCAATTTTCCTTTGACTATGATTGCTGAGGTTGCTTCGAGCCTTGAGAATATTTCAAGACTTGAGGATCTTGCTTCTGCAGCTGTTGCTTCACCTAGTATGTGCAACTCCTTTTATTTTCATTTTAAATTCTCGAGCCATGTTTTTTAACTTGTTCCCGTCGGGTGTTTTTGACTTTGTTCCTGATTTTTTTATTTTTTTCTTTGCTTTTTTGTGTTCTTGCAGATGTGTCCACAGAGGAGGAAGTTGTGAACACCATCAACGGTGTTCTATCTGAGTTGGATTTATCAGGAAACACTGCTGCTGCTGAGCAGGGTGCTCCATCAGTCGAAGGTTGTGATTCCGTTCCAGATCCTTTGTCCTCTCTTCAGATGTCAGAGACGTAGTCAAAGTCTATTGATGGCACTGAACCTATCACGCAACCTGAGGATGTGCCTCTTCAGCTTCTTCTAGAGGACCAACGCAAGAGGAAGAAGCAAGAAGATTTTGATGAGAAGAGCGCAACCCACCTTCAGCAAGGTTCTAATGTTCCTGAATCTCTTGATGTTGCTGAGCTCACGGTTGGGCATTGCTCTGTTGCTGAGGAAGACGTGCCATGTGGCACTGATGGCACGGTGATACGTCTCCAATGTATCTATACTTTTTGATTGTTCCATGCTATATTATATTCTGTTTTGGACATTATTGGGCTTTATTATACACTTTTATATTATTTTTGGGACTAACCTATTAACCGAAGGCCCAGCCCAGAATTGCTGTTTTTTTACTTATTTTAGGGTTTCACAGAAAAAGAATATCAAACGGAGTCCAAACGGAATGAAACCTTCGGGAATGTGATTTTCGGAATGAACATGATCCAGAGGACTTGGACCCTATGTCACGCAATCAACGAGGAAGGCACGAGGTAGCGGGTGCGCCTACCCCGCAGGCACGCCCTCCACCCTCGTGGGCCCCCGTTGCTCCACCGACGTACTCCTTCTTCCTATATATACCTACGTACCCCCAAACTACCAGATACGGAGCCAAAACCCTAATTCCACCAACGTAACTTTCTGTATCCACGAGATCCCATCTTGGGGACTTTTCCGGAGCTCCGCCGGACGGGGCTTCGATCACGGAGGGCTTCTACATCAACACCATAGCCCCTCCAATGAACTGTGAGTAGTTTACTTCAGACATACGGGTCCATAGTTATTAGCTAGATGGCTTCTTCTCTCTTTTTGGATCTCAATACAAAGTTCTCCCCCTCTCTTGTGGAGATCTATTCGATGTAATCTTCTTTTGCGGTGTGTTTGTTGAGACCGATAATTGTGGGTTTATGATCAAGTTTATCTATGAACAATATTTGAATCTTCTTTGAATTCTTTTACGTATGATTGGTTATCTTTGCAAGTCTCTTCGAATTATCAGTTTGGTTTGGCCTACTAGATTGATCTTTCTTGCAATGGGAGAAGTTCTTAGCTTTGGGTTCAATCTTGCGGTGTCCTTTCCTAGTGACAATAGGGGAAGCAAGGCACGTATTGTATTGTTGCCATCGAGGATAACAAGATGGGGTTTATAGCATATTGCATGAGTTTATCCCTCTACATCATGTCATCTTTCTTAAAGCCTTACTATGTTCTCTTGAACTTAATACTCTAGATGCATGCTGGATAGCGGTCGATGTGTGGAGTAATAGTAGTAGATGCAGGCAGGAGTCGGTCTACTTGTTTCGGACATGATGCCTATATACATGATCATACCTAGATCTTCTCATAACTATGCTCAATTCTGTCAATTGCTCAACAGTAATTTGTTCACCCACCATAAATACTTATGCTCTTGAGAGAAGCCACTAGTGAAACCTATGGCCCCCAGGTCTATCTTCCATCATATTAATCTTCCAATACTTAGTTATTTCCTTTGACATTTATTTTACTTGCAGCTTTTATTTCTCTTTATCATAAAAATACCAAAAATATTATCCTATCATATCTCACTCTCGTAAGTGACCGTGTAGGTATTGACAACCCCTTATCGCGTTGGTTGCAAGGATTTATTTGTTTGTGTAGGTTCGAGGGACTCGTGCGCGGCCTCCTACTGGATTGATACATTGGTTCTCAAAAACTGAGGGAAATACTTATGCTACTTTGCTGCATCACCCTTTCCTCTTCATGGGAAAACCAACACAGTGCTCAAGAGGTAGCACATGGTTGTCCCTGTTAAGAAGAAAATCAAGAAGACCGCTGCGAGGAAGCATTTAGTTGGTGAAGTTAGTCCTCGGAGGAGCCCACGTGTTTTAAGGCCTGCAGAACTTGCTGAAGATGAAGGGCTAGGCCTCGGTGGTATGCCACGCCGTAGTCCTCGTGTGCTTGCCACTGCCGCGCCTACACCTTCTCCGCTTGGTGCTGGTGCATCTGGTAAGGGGAAGAAATGCGGCGTCAAGCTTAAGGTTGCACCTGCAAAGGTCGACAAGGGTGAGAAGAGGCGTTCTCGTGTTAATCCAGAGGTTAATGATGATGTTGATTTCAACGCTGATGACGAGGACGATGACGATGATGATGCTACCGCTAATCATGTATGAATATCTCATGTTTACCGCTTTTTAGAGCATTTGACGCTATTGTTGTAGTTTTTGTGTCTTTAGCACTGCCTTGGCGTACATAGTTGACGTTCTGCTCCATATAGACGAATAAATTAGCCGATCTGCTTTGCTATTATGGTATTACTGCCTTTGTGTACATAGTTGGACTTCTGGATATATACATGAAGAAATTAGCTTAACTTGTTGGTATACATGTTTTATTACTGCCTTGGTGTACATGGTTGAACTTCTGCTTTGTAAATTTCCAACATTTTGAAAGCATGTTAGCTTGTGGTCATACATGGTTGTACTGCCTATGTAGACATAGTTGGACTTTTGAAATACATGTTTTATTACTGCCTTGGTGTACATGGTTGAACTTCTGCTTTGAAAATTTCCAACATTTTGAAAGCATGTTAACTTGTGGTCATACATGGTTGTACTGCCTATGTAGACATAGTTGGACTTCTAAAATGTATTGCGTATGTAGGCATTAGTGGAATTTTGGTGAAGCTTGTGTATCTTATTGTTCTGCCTTTTTTTCCTTGTCATTGCATTTTTTTCCGTATCAGCTTGTGGAGCGGCTTGAGAGGAGGAAGAGAGGAGGCAAAGCGCCCGAAGAAGGTGGCCAAGGAGGAGGTGAGGCGAAACATTTTAACAAGACGGTTCGCTGCTCACTAGGAGAGGTCAAGACGTGTGCGAAAATGCTACAACTTAGGCACAAGACGGGGGTTATCAAGGCTGGTTTTGGTTGTGTGTTTGACTTGAAGGTTGATTCCAACATTTCTCGTCCTTTGATGGGCAACATCTACATGAGGATTGACCCTACAACCATGATTCCGGACATGGGTGAGGCGAACAAGGTTCTGCGTATTACAAGTGATGCTATTCACCATCTGTTTGGATTCCCTCAAGGTAATCGTACCCCTCCTAGGCCCTCGAATGATGGGTTTGATGATGTTGTTATGAGGTTGAAGGGCAAGCTTGGGTACGCTAGGAGTGATGACATCAAGACAAAGGATCTGCGGAATATCCTCGCGAAACTTGTGAAGGATGAGACGAAGGATGATCTTGCTCTGCAGGTGTTTTACCTGATTGTTTTCATGAAGGTGGTTATCCCTGGAACATCTACACGAGTGTCTAGGGAGGCAGCAATGGCTGAGAATCTTGTGTTTGAGGATATGGCAGATATGGACTATTGCCAGTTGGTTGTTGATGATATTCGAAGTGCTGTTGTTAGGTATCAGCAAGGTACTAGCAGAGGAAAAGCTGTCACAGGCTGTGCCATCACACCGCTTCTTATGTATCTGGATTGCCTTATCATTGGCAAGATGCCTAATATTGACTTGAGGACCCCTCGCATCAATTTCATGGATCAGGTCAAGCTTCTTGAGCTTGCTGCGGCTGACTTGGTCAAGAAGGGTGATGATGACCCAGCCAACTGGGTGTTTGGGAGACTGCCTATGAGTGTTTATATGCTTCATTCTTTCCTGTGTAGTTTAACTTGAACTTCTGGTATTGTCTTCTATATTTTTGTTCCCATGTTCCTTCATTTGTTTTCTGACGCGTTGACTTTTGTTTTTGTATGCAGTGGAAGACACAGGCTGAGGTTGTGTTCTTTAGGCGTATCAAACGTCCTGTTCTTACTATGCCTCATGCCGCCGACCTAGGTAGTGGAACTTCTCCGAGATTTGAATTCTCTCGGGATGTTAATACTGGTGCCCCCTGTAGATCCAGGAGGTTCTTCTGCCTGTGTGAGTGCTGCAGGTGGCGTGTCTTCCGAGAGTTTGTTTGAAGCTGCCAATGTTTCCCTGGTTAGGATTGACGGTCTTCCCGAAACTGTTTGTGGGGAGTTGGCCCGTGTTCCTTCAACCGTTGAGCATCTTAGTCGCGTTGATGGGATTCTTCCTCCCGGACACGGATTTGGTGCTGAGTTTTTGAAGGAGGTCTTGTCAATTGAAGCTAAATTTCTTGAAGAGCTTCGTTAGAGCACTTCCCACCTGCAGACTAGCTTTGTGCTATTGAAATGCAGGATGCTCGTTGCAAGCCTTTTGAAAATGAGGCAAGTGTTGTTGTGAGACAGATTCAGAGGTAGGATTCTCTTCGTTTGGGTCATGAAGGAGGCCACATGGAGCATACCGAAGAGGTTTGTTTATGTTGGCTTTTGATATTTGTTTAGACTAATGTCCATTGTTAGCTTTCAGCTATTACTGTTTTTAGTCATAGGCGACCCTTATTGATTTCATGTGTTGTAAACATTTTCTTTTTAGTACTAGTGTTTCCTAGGTGACCTTCTCTGTTTATAGAACTTGAACTTCAAGTGCTACAGCACCTGAACTTCTATGATTGGCCCTTTTTGTTCCATTTTGTATCTTAGAGTAGTTTGATATCATACCTGCTATGTTTACTGTATTTGGACTTCCATTATGTGTCAGTTGTGATAGCTGACCTTCTCTGATTATGTAATGTGAACTTCTGCTGATTAGGTATTTGTTTTCTACATGATTGTTTTGTAGGCTGTTGATGATGGTGCTAGGGTTGAGGAGGATGTTTTACCTGTGCATGAAGCTGCCCCTGTGCATGAACCTGCTCCTGCTAGTGATGTATTAGTTGATGAGGTTCATGGCAGTGAAAATAAGGTACCATTTTTCTTGTCCATTTGTCTCATTTTTTTATTTTACTTGTTTGTGAAATTTTATCACTATGTGGCCCTTTGTAATGACTTTCTGTTCTTGCCACAAAATGATGATGGTAGTGTTCCTCCAGAGAAGGTTGCAGACAAGTCTGTGTCAGGCACCGGCTGCTACGACGGGGTGGACCCGACTGAACCTCAGTCATCCATTGGTGCCGAGGTTTCTGATGCTGATCATGGCAAGACAACTGAGGTTAATGATGCTGAGCAGGGCAAGATAGCTAGAGATATCAGTTTGGAGAAAGATCCCGCCGAGGCTGCTGTTGAGACCGGTGGTAGTGCTGCTGCAGGCCCGGAGAAGTCTCCTGCAGCAGAGCCATCAATTACTGTTGATGCTGGTTCTCTAGCTCTTCCTAGTGCAGGAGAACCAATGGCTTTTGTTATTTTTGATTCTCCAGCTGCTCCAGTTGCTGCTGGTGTCCTTCCCGATGAGGCTGCAATGTCTACTGGAGATGACGATGAAGAGACTGACAGTGATAGCTATGGAGAGGAGGTTGATCATTCCTGTGCTGCCACTGGTCTAGGCAAGAATCCATAAAGAGAGGAGCATGCGTCTCTCTTCTTTCCCCATCCCCTTCCCTTTTGTTGTTTTTTTATCCATGATATCCCTGTGAACTGCCTGTGTGGTGCAATTTGAACTTCTAGTTTAATGCTTTGTCGTGTGGGTTGTAAATAAAGTTAACTGAACATGTTTTTTATGTTGGGAAGGTTTGTAATGCATGTGTTGTGATGTTTTCTGGTGTAGCAGCTGAGATGTGCTTGTGTTTGAATGTTGTGCTTGAATGTTGCTATTAATTGAACTGTGGTGAATCTATGTGCTTGAATGTTGCTCTTAATTTCTATTTTTTTGTTGAGCAGATAATGACTTTGCTATCGTCCGAAAGAAGGTTGATGACTTTTATTTTAGTGTAACTAGGCTTAAGAATGATCGTTCCAAGAGGTGAGTGCAGGTGGTCAATATTTTACACCCATCTACCCCCTGTGAACTGCCTGTGGTTTCATACGTGAACTTCTTTACTCTATGTTGCTGAACTTTTAATTTTTTTTACTTCTCTGGTGCTGAACTTCTGGCCTTTTTGAACTGCTTGTTGTGACGTAGCTGAACTTCTTTTACTTTCTATTGCTTTGTTTTAGATCAATGATTATGTTTCCAAAACAAGGAGTGTGAAGCTTGTGTTGAGGATCTCACAATATCTTTTGCTCCTCGCAGAATGCTTCGATCTAATGTGGCTGAGGTTGCACTCTACTGTCTACGTGCGAAGTACCAGGGATCGGATAAACTCATCCTGCCGTACTGGGTTTGTGTAAGTCAACCATATAGTGCTTTCTTTTCTGTATTGTTCCTTATCATTTTAGTTAAAACTTTTTTGTCTCATTTTTTTATTTTCATATGTTGGTTTTGTCTACATTATTTTAGGACAAGATTTTCAGAGGTCAATTGGATTCCCGTGTGAGGAAGTACTTCTTGGCGACTGGTCCAGATAGCATGGATGCACATGATTGTGTACACAATATCTTTGTTCTTTGCCTCTGTATTAGTTTTGCACTGCGGCCCACTGTGTTAATATTGTTTTATTTTTCTTTGTACCGTTTGATAGTAATTCTCAGTTTTTAATGATTCATGTGTTTATGTTGCTTCAGGTTGTTTTCCCCACTTTTGACCCGCCTGAAATTCCTGCTTCCATGGGTGGTGTTGGTCATTGGGTTTCGATATTTCTTGACCTGAAGAATTCAAGGTTCCAGCTTCTCGACTCCTACTATGGACCAGACGATGACTGTGCGGTACGCCTGTTTTGGCGGATGACTGATAACATCATAAAGCTTTGGAACGATGCCAGCAACGACAGGGAGACACCCTTCAGTCCTCTTTCTATCGATAATTTCCCTTTGGATTGGATTGATGTCCCCCAGCAGACTAACAAGTATGAGTTCCACTTTTCTCTTTATCACTTCTGTTTAACTCTAGTTGTACTTAAGCTGCGATGTCTTTTATTCGTTGGCTTTCTTTTTTGTTCTAACACTATTTTTTTGTGTTTGATGGCAGTATTGACTACAG
Organism: Triticum urartu; assembly: GCF_056163025.1. NCBI lineage: Eukaryota > Viridiplantae > Streptophyta > Magnoliopsida > Poales > Poaceae > Triticum > Triticum urartu. Next base: position 358,178,532 of record NC_141878.1, on the reverse strand, counting down.
ATTCTTCATGCTTACCAATGTTAATTCGTATCATGATGGGGTTCTTGCAAATTATTCCCATGAAAATATCACGGATATCAGGAAGACATGACTGTACTCAATCGCTTCTTCCAACCTATTTGAGACAGACTTCCAAGCTTTGTTTGGCTACTACACATGTACGTCTTGGAACTTGGACTGCTTACCTGTATTGCATCTTTTATTCTACATGAACTTCATTCTTTCTTGAACTTGATCTTCTGCTTGAGATCTGGCTGAGCTGCTAGTTTCAGATGGAGAGGAGCATTTCTTGTACATGAACTTATTTTTTATGTTTTTTTATTTTGCTAGTGTGTTCTATTTCAGTATTTTTTCCTTTCATTGCTTAGTTGGACATGAGCATTTCTTCTACTAGAACTTTAGAGATGATGCCTTCTATGCTTTTGTTAGCTGTAGTTGAATGTTTTCTAGTTCATCAGTTTTATCTTGAACCGTGCCTTTGGTTGTGCCTGAACTTCATTTAGTTTTTAAATGCAACTAATTTTTTTAGATTAGCTTGAGTAGTAACCATGTCATCTATATTAGTTGGGATGCACATTGTGCTGTGCTTGAACTTCAGTTATATTTAATCGTCTTTTTTTCTCTTGCTTTTCTTTTGAAGTGGAGCTGTTGGACTTGACCGATTACCACTACTCGTTCCTTGGGTCACAGGAATACCAGCCTAAGGAGGAATCGATGAGTACAACTCCGAGAGAAGATGATAGACCTCGAACCCTTATTCCTTCCAAGTTGGGGAAGCAGGCTGTTGGTATTTGTGGGTGGTCCAACAACCCCTTGCTCCAGGAAGGTTGGTGCAGTCGAAGCAGCCGAAGTAGAATTGATTTTGTCTGATGATGATTTTGAGGAGATTGCTTACCCGAAGAATGGTAAATCCACTGTTGGTATTGTTGCTGGGAGAGGTGGGAAGAATGTTGTCATCACCAGGAGGAAACTGGCGGTTGAGTCTGGCAACATAACTTCCTCCAAGAGAGCATCAAGATTGCCTTTGAAGTGGCGTTCTACGGTCGCTCCCCTAAATAAATATAGTTACCCTCATCTATCCGAGGCCCGAAAGTTGAGACATTATGTGTTCAGTGAAGATGGTCTAGAGAAGTATCATGAGTGAGTTTTCTTCTTCTTAACTTTGTTGCTGCCAGAGATGCTACTTTGTTCTGAACTTCTGTTGTTGTAGTATGTGGACTTCTGTTAATTTCTCCCTTGCCTTGGAGTTATAGTGTTTGAACTTCTGTTGTTATAGTATCTGAACTTCTGTTCATCTATCCTTTCCTTTCAGTTATAGTATCTGAACTTCTGTTTGTTATTGTATCTGAATTTCTAATATTTTTTCCCATCCTTTTAAATCTGCAGCACAAGCTACTACATGTTTACCATCCCTGGTAATGTGATTGACCTCACAGGATGTGTCCTTTATACTCTTTTCGGTGAAGGGCAGCAGATGGAACGAGACATAATGGATTATCTCATAAATTTGTGGAAGGATAAGCCGGAGACCTCCGAGATATTCACTAGTGCTGACAGGGTTGTACTTAGTCCCTACTTCATATAGGTTTTAGTTCTTTGCACCCCTATCTCCCGTTTTTTGCTCTAGTTTTGTTGTAGTGGCATTTGGGAGATGTTTTAATTGTGTTTTGTGAATGCACAATACTGCCTGGAGTATGATTTCTTCGCTGCAACAGTTCCAAAGGTCGATGCAAAAAAATCTACTGGTCTCCTCCGAATGTTTGTCCGCAAGGAAGAAGACCTTCTTAACGCAAAGCTGGTTAGTTTATCATAACTCTTGCTTTTTTATTTTTTTTATTTTACATCCTTTTGCTGAGTTTGTCAAGAAGTTTGTGTTCATCCCAGCTATTCAGTAGCTATGCTTTATAGTTTGTGTTCACCGTTTCTTTCATTCTTGGAAGGTTTTTTTGATACTATTCAATGCAATTGACACAATGGCGCACTACAATGTGTATGTGCTGAATAGGTATCGTGGGAGCATTGGCATCCTTGATTCACTTCCTCACAATAAGGGAATGTCACGAACAAGTTTCCATGGAGACTGCCAAAATATCGTGAGTGTTTCTTAGCCTGAACCTCCTTTTCATATTCTCTTGTTTGACACGAAGTTTATTATGCCCTTTGTTGACAAAATATGTTTCTATCTCTGTTGTGGTAATACTGCTTGAACTGACTATCATTTGATAGTTGAACTTCTGCTATTTGTTTAGTTGGATATTATGCAAGTGTCACTTTTTATGTACTTGAACTCAACTATTTTGGTTAACATGTTTTTGAATTCATCTTATTTTGGCATTTCCTGTAGATCAAGAGATTTATTGGCTTGCTCAAGGAGGTGTATGGCAAGGCTGCGTACAAAGCGAACAAGCAGCCTAACTGGGTGACTATTGCAAAGAGGCCGACTTTTATCGATGTTCCAAAGCAAGTGAATAATGATTGTGGTTTCTTTGCCGTGAAGTTCTGCTCTACATATGATGGCGATGAGCTTGTTGATGATTTTGGTGATGTGGAGGTATGTTTTGTCCTTGTTCTTGTCTGATCATCCTTTCATTTTTGTTGTGTGTTTTTGCTGAGATGCTCCTGCTGTGGTTTTAGTTATCCTTTACTAAACCATCGTTTCATTTCCTGTTGGCAGGCTGCTGCAAATGACTGGAAGGCCGAGTTCATGCACACTCTAATCTTTAGCGAGAAGAATGAAGTCTTGCGTGCAAAGCTTCCTAAAGAGATCCAGTCCTTGGGCCTGTGAATTCAAAGCATTAGTTTCAGTGTAGATTTGATCTCGTAAAGATTTAGGTTTGATAATGATTGGAACGATTCTGGAAAGATTTGGTTGTAAGAATTGTTTAGTAATTTGTGTATCTATAGCTGCAGCACTATTACTTATTATATTTGAGGACAAATGTATTTGGTGTGAAGAAAGATTTGGCTTGTGAATTTCAATATACTGCATCATTTTCAGTATCCATGTGTTGTATGTTTTTCCCCAACAGATTCACTTGAACTTCTCCCTGGGCTATGGTTGAACTGCTCATTTTTTTGTGTTGTTTAATTTTGGGCCCCAACATATGATCTTTGATTTGAACTTCTGCTTGAGATCTGGTTGGGCTGCTGGTTTCAAATGGATAGGATTTTCTGTGTTGTGTAATGTATTATTATTTTTCGACCCAACCAATACGTATCCTTTTGCATAGAATCTATATTTGTTTTTTTTGTGATTTTTCAACTAAGAACGGATTTCAACTATAACTTTGTGCAAAAATATTCTCATACACTCCTTAACTTTTCTTTATGTTTTTTCGGCATTGTACATGAACTTCTGCACCTATCCAAACATAACTTCATATATGAGCGCGTTGTCTTAGGCTTGCTAACCTTAGTTCATACGACAAAACTTTATTTTTTAAGCATATTTTTTCCTACATCAATTTTATATACCAGAACTTCTTCTGTAAGCTGACCTGAACTTCAGACTGTATAATTATTTGCTGGTTGCTCTTTTATGGAATACAACACAATCACCTCCTGCCATAAAGTACTAGAACTTCCACTGTAATGTTTCTTGAACTTATAGTGTATATTTTTCATTTTTATTCTTGCTTGCACTTTGCATGGAATACATCACCAGCACCTGCTCTTATACTATACTAGTACTTCTGCAGTAAGCTTACTTGAACTTCTACTGTATAATTTCTTTTTTAACTTCAGCAATAAAAGTTCAAGTAAGCTTCTACTAAAATACTATTTTCAAAAGTGGAATAATATTCTGCACATTGACATGACATAAGTTTGCTTTGTTTAATTGACCTATTCTAACTGTTCATCAGCCTTGCACTCCTCCTAGGCTTTGGTTGTAGTGGTTTTTGCTTGACATGTACCTCTTCCTCTTCATCATCCTCTTCCTCTTCCTCCTCCTCTTCGTCTTCCTCTTCTTCGATGGTGTCTTCATCTTCGTCTTTCTCTTCATCTTCCTCCACTTTCTTGTTGCTAGCTCTAGGCTTTGCTTTCTGTTTCTTCCCTGGCTTTTTGCTTGTCTTTTCAGTATCTGCGTGCTTCGGGCACATTCTTGCATTATGTGTTTCATACTCCTTGCATATGCTACAAAGTCTGTTGCTTGCTTTCTGTGGGTGTGGTTCGTTCTTTTGTTCTATAACTTTGGGTTGCCGTTTTTGAATTTGGGTTGCTTGACCTCCTCGGCATCGTTTCTTTCCAAGAGTGTTGGATAGGTGAGCTTGTTGTGTCCTCCAACCTTTTTGCACACACTACATTTCCTCTGTCCAAGTGGCACTCCGTTCTCATCGAGCACGACGACTCTTCCTGCAGGTGGTACCTTTATTTGAGCTCTCTTGTCACTTCTCTTTGCTGCAGAAATTTTCTTCCTACCCTTTGTTTCATAGTACAGCGGCAGTTTCATCGTCTCTTGCTGTCACTGCTCCATTGATTGGTCAACACCCTGCTTGCATTGGTTGGCTTGAGCAGCGGCGTTTAGCATTTCAGCTGCATAATAATGAAGGTCATCTTCAATTTCAGCATCCTCTTCAGCCATCCTTTCGTCAGCATCCAATTGATTTGCTCAATGTATTGCATCAAGCTCTTCCATGAGCCTCTTGAGAACATAGTAGGCTCAGTCATATTGCTGGTCACATCTCATCGCTTTCTTGTTAACCATCAAATTTAGCTGCAAAAAGATGTCTTGCTTCGATAGTCTTGAGCTGCCATCCGATGCAGTTGTGTTGTAGTCCCTTGTATCAAAGGTTGGTTGTGATTTTGTAGTCTTTGTGTACCGTTTGAGGATATACTTGTGTGGAAAGTTGTCAGGCTTCAGGTAGTCCAGTATGTTCATGATGTGAAGGCAGAACAGGCCTGCATTTTGTGATGAATGCAGAATACATAGTTTGTGATCCAGCAATGAGTTTCATATATTTTGATATGATACTACTAGTTTAGCTATTTAATGAGTTTGTTTTTACGCTCACCTGTGTGTGTCCAAAGCTTGCATCACACTCGTATATTTCATTCTCTAGGTCAGCTACAACCTGGAATTCATGCTTTGACCAGGAAAATCTTTCTTCATCATCATGGCCACGCTTGTTGTGGTAGTACACAAGGTACTTAGTGGGCTCTGCTGTATGCTTTGCGCGAAATAGCATGGCTTTTCTCATCCTAGTCCTCATCTCGGTGTACACAGCTCTCGTGTACTTGATAGGCATGTCTTCCTCGTAGTAATAAGTTGTTTTTGTCACAGGATTGGTCTGCACATGTCAAGAGTAAGATATTAGTCGAAGCAGAGTCATGGGTTTCATTTTTTAAATTCAAAGTGCACATGTTGAAGGAAAACAGAGCATGATGGGGGTGTTTTTTTGTGTCTCCATACCATGCTAGTCATTGTTTGCTCGTTCTCCTTCTGCATTCGAGTTTGTATGCAAGCATTTACCCGCCTAGCAAAATTGTGTAGGTTCTGGGTCCCCTTGACAAACCCTTTCTTGAGCATGTGGTTCATGCTCTCGCCTCGTTGTGTGGAAGTCATTCTAGCACAGAAAATGTTCTTGTAATATGCTTAAATCCACATTTTCCTATCACTCCACACCTGCATCATCATCTGGTCGTTCTCCAGGTTGTACTTGTGCACGAGTTCAGCCCAGGCAGCTTCAAACTCCGTTGGCATCAGCGGCCAGTTTAATATAGCTGTGAACTCCTCTTTGAATGTTTTATACTTTTTTTATAACAACGCGAGGTATTCCCTATACTTCTTCATGATGTGCCAATGGCATAGCTTGTGGACGGTGTTTGGAATTGATTGTGGTATAGCTTTCGCCATCGATGGGCACTGGTCTGCATGAATTAAAAAAATGAAACTTTCTTCTTTTTTGCACTGATGGTGAAGTTATGTTGTACAAGTACTTGAACTTCACATGTAGCAGTATGGCTATCTAAAAATGTCACATGTATTTTTTCTTACAGAAGTGTTGTTGAACTTCTGTGGTACCAGTGCTTGAACTTCACAGGTAGCAGTAGGACTACCTAGTAGTGTCACACTCAAAATTTTCTTAAAGCACTGTTCTTGAACTTATGTGGTACCAGTGCTTAAACTTCACATAAGTAACTATATTTTTCTGAACATGTTACATATATTTTTCTTATAGCTTTGTCCTTGAACTTCTGTGATTCCTGTATTTGAACTTCACATTCATAACTAATCTTTTTCTAAACATGTGACAGATAATTTTGCTTTCTTGTACTGTTAGTTGGACATCTGTGCTAACAGTGGTTGAACTGCTTGCTTTACATTATTTTTTAGATAAAACTAATGTACCCAATACAGACCCATAGACTGAAAATATGATGAAAGTTGTAGAGGGTTTTTTGAACTCACCTGTTAGAATGCAAGTTGGGTGCTTGTTGTCCATGCACCGTACAAATGTATCGAATAGCCACTTGAATGAATTTGCATATTTGTCTCTGATCAGGGCAACAACAAATATTGTTGACTGCAAGTGATGGTTTGTTCCAACAAACACTCCCAGAGGCATATGAAATCTGTTGGTCTTGTAAGTTGTGTTGAACATTATGCAATCGCCAAAGTCTTGATAGGCTCCTCGGCAGCTTGCATTGGACCAGAAAATGTATTTAATTGACTTGTCCTTGTCTACTTGTATGTCATAGAAAAACTAATCATTGATTGCCTTCATGTCTTTCAAGAATGAAACAAGTTTCAGCACATCATCCAAATCATCTTTCCTTGCATTCATGGCTTTCCTGCAAATTACATGCAAACATGCATTTGCTATTTTTGCTAGAAAAGGGTTGTGTCCTAGGATGCTATGTACATTGCAGTATGTGGATGTTTGAATACTTACTGGTTTAGTAGGTCTTGTCTGGTCATGCTTAGGAAGTAGCTTCCATCTTGATTTTCAGACAGCATGGACATGATTGTTGTGTGCTTGACATCATGGTACTGCAGGAGCTTTACGTACTCCAAAATAGTGGGGTCATAATTCTTATGTGAGTGCAAGAATACCAGCATGTCATCAGTTTGCATGAGTTGGTGATTATGATTGTACTCAATGTCCACTACCACGCATGTGTTATCCTCCTGCACCTTCACCCTCATTCTTGCATTGCAGCCTGTCCTCTGCGATGTTTTGTTTCGCTTGCTGTTAGCCTATGAAATAGAAGATGTGTGTATCCCTTGGGATGCGCAAACAAAATACTTGTGGTTGTCATTCCCCCCGTCTTCTTGATTCCAAAACCAGCATGTCTGGCGTATCTGTTATAAAATTCCCTTGATTTCTCTACATCTTGGAATCACATATTTAGTCTTGGTATGAGATAATCCGGGAGATCCGGCGTCTGTAGAAAAATAAAAAATAATCCAAACGGCACGTTAAAATGCAGTTTATGAACTTGTTATCCTGGAGGGAGCAGAAAATTTGCAGATAATACAAGATGTGTATATAAATTTTTTGTTTCACTTACGTGCATGTATGATCGCAACTCCATCGGAGTCTGCTGCTGTCCCTCTGGGATGGGGCACGGTGGAGTAATCATAGCAGGATGCAGGAGTGGATCACGAGGAGGAAGGAGGGCTGAAGATGGCCTCTCTCTTGTTTGCGTCCTTTTTGTTTGAGGTGGTTGTGGAGGTATTGCGATCCTGGTCTTGGTTTGCTCTTTTGTTTTGTGAAGCAATCCATCTACCTTATGTCTCGTACAATTCTGACTTGTAGCAGCAGCAGCAGCAGGGTCCAACGGTGGTAGTGTGCAGAGCACTCTCCTCCGTGTGTGTGTTCCTGTTGGATTTGTCCTGGGATCCGGTTTAGTTGCTTCGCTTTGGCATTGATGAGGCACACCAGGATAACCTCCAGTGTTACACGTAGGAGTTGAGCTAACCCCCTCCTCTGTCGGCGTGCTTGGGAGTCTGCTGGTGGATACAAAGAATCCGCGGGGGATTTCCGGTGTCACCCAATTAGGTGGAGGCACAAAGTTGTGCGGATAGCATTGTGACCCAGCATCTTGGAAGTCTCCATGTGTTTTGGGTGTCATCCACTTTTGGTCCGGAGCAGGTTGGCAATGCTGTTGGAGCGTTTGAGGTGTGACCCATTGAGGGGGTGGTGCAACGCGTACAGGCTTGGGATTGTGTACTTGCTGCTGGGAACTTCTATGCTTCATCATGCGTCTCTCGGTCTTGCTGAAATAAAAGAAAAAAATGGTTATTATCACACAAGTTACATCTTCCTATACCTTTGTAACTGAACTTAGAATTATTCACAGCCTGAACTTCTCATATATAAAGTGGTGTTCATGTACATATTTTTTCCCCTAGGACATGCATCACACTATGCACTGAGCTGAGCATCTGCCAATACTTTTGTACCTGAACTGAGCACCCTTCACAGAATGAACCTCACATTCTGTTAATTCTACACTATTTGATTACTTATATGTACCTGAACTGAGCACTCTCCACAACCTGAATTTCTTGTTTTGCAAAGGGGAAATACTGTCTATAGTTAAAAAACCTGAACCTTCATGAGTTTGAATGGTTGAACAACTAGTGCATACCAACCTGACCTTCATGTGATCACATGCATGTTCTATTTTCCTTTTATTTTTTGCACTCAACCAGATACATACCAACCTGAACTCTAGCACACTAAATAGTTGAACTTCACATGGCTTTTCACATATGAATGCAGGCAGATTTTCTACTGTTTGTAGCATGTACTGATCCTCACAAACTACCTGAACTTCACATGGCTGTAAGAAGGCAGATTTTAAAAAATCTTTTGTAGCCTGGACTGATGCTCACACACCACCTAAACTTCACATGGTTGTAAGAAAATAACAAATAGATGGAAGAAGTTCAACCATACCCTGGCTAGAAGTTCAGCCAACCTTTTTCCAGCAGCTGATAGGCCACCTTGTGAGCAATTTGTCGGAGAGATAGGAGAGGAACCGCATGGCAATCCATGTCTTGCATAGGGCGCGAAGTTCATCTGCACGAAGCAAGAAGGTCAGGGAAGGGAAGATTGAATAAGAAGGCGACAAGTGGGAGGAAGTTCATGTACCATTGCTGGATTTGAAGGCGCTGCCGATGTCGCCTCCGCCGCGAAGTTGCTCCGTTGGCCGCGCCGTTCGCCGTAGCTTCCGTCGGGGCCGTCATCTACTCTGCCAAGGCATCGGGCGGTGAGGATGGAAGAAGGATGCGGCTTCCGGAAGTCCATGGTGGCTTCACCACGTCCAGGCGACGCGGGCTCCCTTGCGCCCGCGTTCGCCGTCGCTCGCCCGCGCCGGTGGTCGGCCAGGAGGTGGGACGGAGGGGTGGCGGCGGATCCGGTCGACCAGGCTCTGGAGACGGAGGGGAGGCGGCAGATCTGGTCGGCCAGGAGCTGGAGACAGGGGGGAGGCGGATCCGGCGAAGATTAGCGGTCACCACGGGGGGAAGTCGGGGACCGAGGGGAGGAGCGGCGAGGAGGGGGGCTGGGGCGGCTCGGGATCGGGATCAGGTGGATCCTGTCGGGGCGGCCTCGGGATCCAGTGGATCCTGTCGGGCGGGCCGACAGTTCAGGAAGTTCAGGTGGGTTTTGTCGGGCCCTTATAGGGGCCACCATGATCCAAATAACTATTCTAATCCTGGGATTAGAATAGTGCTGTCCTGGATCAGAATAGTTATTCTGATCACAGCGGCCCTATAAGGGCTCGATGCAGATGTTCCCGAACTCCCGAACCGACTGCGAGAACAAAAAAAAAGAAAAATCCCAATCTAGCACTTTCCCTGATCCTGATCCCCACCTCCTGCCCCAACTGGTGCTGCTGCTGCCGTCCCGCCCCGCCCCCACCAGAGACGCGGACGCCGCCCGGACGAGCCCTAGCCAGAGACGTGATCGCCACCCACACGAGACCCTGTCCCGCCATTCCCGTCCCATTATCCGGCCGCCGCCCCCGCCTCAGGATCCGGCCGCCGTGCTGCCTTCCTCCCCCTATGGCACCCGCCACCACCCCCACCTTCCACCTTCGTCCAGGTGCACAGCCACAACACACCCCCCAGCCAGCATGCGCTGCCGCCTCCACCTCCACCTAACTCCCCCGACAACACCTGCCGTGGCGACGCACCTCCAGCAAGCATGCGTCGCCGACCACACCTTCCTTCCCCATCAGCACGCCTCCCTCCGAACGAGTTGCCGCTGTGTGACCACGGCAAGCCACCATGGACGGCTTCCTCCTCCGGCCGTTGCCGCAGTCCATTGCCTCCCCTTTTCGAGCGCCTCCCCCACGCAGCGCCAACCGGCCCCTCCTGTTGCCATCCTGCACACCTGTGACGATCCCCATCCGGCCGCCCTCCCATCACTTCCGTTCAATGCGACCTACCCAACCCCTTTCCTGTCGATGACCGTCATGGCCCTCCACTAGAAGCATGCGGCTTCTCTTCAATGTCAGGTACCCCCCTTACTCTCTTCACCGAACTCTCTCTAGGAGGATTTGAACTCCCTCACTAAACATGCTCCTGCACATGGATATCTTGGTGAGGAAACTTCTGTTAACTTCTTCGACTGATTGAACTATAGGGGATGTGTGGAGTCTGATTGTCGGGGATGTGTAGCGACATATGCCAGGGGGTTGCTAATCATGGAGAGGGACAAGAGTACGTCGCCGGGCTCTAGAAGCGGGAGTGAGCGAGACTGTATGTGCCTACGAATCTTACCCAGGTTTGGGGCTCTTCCTGGAGATAACACCCCTAGTCCTGCTCTGCGGGGTCTCCGCATGATCACTATAGTCGATAGAGTAGCTACAAGTTTGCTCCTTGAGCTGTTTAGCTAGAGGAGGAAGAAGGGCAAGGCTAGCTCTACTCCTCTCTCCATGTGTGTGTGTGATCTCTAAGGTCTGAACCCTTTGCATGGGGAAGCCTGGGGGGTTTATGTAGGCCTACTCCCCAGGGGCACGATGGTAATCCGGCCGGGTGTAGGACCCGACCATCAGTGTCTCTAGACGCCGGCTTCTCCGCTGGCTGCTGGGGCCCGCCTCTGGGTGGGTCCCGCTGGCTGTTGTGTACTCGGCCGACAGGCCTAACCTACCGCTTGTGGGTCTTGCTGTTCGCTTTTTACTATAGCCTTGCTACTGATGATGGAGGCTTTGTCGGGGGGAGCGTGGCTACAGTCCCGCCGCCTGGCGGGCGATCACTGTAGCCACACCCCATTTCTTCTGGTTAATGGAGCACATACTTTGAGGGAAGGGCGGCCGCCTGCTAGGAGCCGGCCAAACCCTGCCGCCGCCTTCTGGTGGCCGATGGACAGGTAGGGCCCGCCGCTTGCGGGCCGTTCCGACCGCCCATCATGGGAGCGTCTCTCCCTATGTCGTAGGTGATGTCATGGGCAGCATGACTATAGTACCCCATCGGGTGAGGGTCGTCCTCTTGGTACACCCGTACTTTAGCCGCTCGCAGCCCTAGATTTGGGGGTGGCAGGCCGCATTGTAGCCACATCCCGCTCCATCATGGTTATGTGGGTGCAAACTTTGAGGGAACGAGGGGCCGCTTGCCAGGAGTCGCCCCCCTCGTGGTCGCCTTCTAATGCCTTGTCGTCTTCTAGCAGCCGGCCTACTGGACCAGCCGGCCCAAGAAGTCGGTCGCTCGTCTAGTAAGTGTGAGGGGCGCAGCTAGCCCCGATGTCTCGAAATACCTTAGGGGGCCGATGAGGCTACCTGTGGTCATTTACTCCGATAGTAGTCCCCGAAGCTGGTGGGGCGCCACGGCCGAAATCGAGGGGCCTCAGTAGCTTCCTACTCTGAGTGTCTTGGTGATCTTGTCTTGTCCGTCTTCTGGAGAAGTCAACTACTAGGAGCCGGTCGGGGAGCAGTCGACTGCCTGGTGAATTCGAATCGTCATGGTGGGGGCCGGGTGCTGAGTCAGACGGCTAGTAGGCTTGCCGCCCGTTGCACGCTCGCCACGCGGCGCTAGCAGACCAGGCTAGCCTGCCAGCCTACGCGAGCAATGAGACGTCGTCGCGGGCCTGGTCCTGCCACTACAGGGCCTCGGCTCGCGCGTGGATCCACCACGGCCGGGGCGGGCGGTTACGCTTCCAGGTGTGTTAAAGATACGCCATTACGGCGCGGGAAATGCGGGGTCATGGGGGGAGTGGGCACAGTTAATCCTGCGCCCCCACGTCTTGCCCCCTTGACTCCGCCGCCGAGGGGCTATAAGTTGGCGGAGGAGGTGGCGGCAGAACGCACACGCGCCCCCCTCGCCCTTTACCTTGTCCTTCCTTTGCTTCTTCTCGTCGCTGCCACCCCCGTGCTTGCCGCCGGAGCTCCTCCGCAGCTGCTGTCGCAAGGCCTTTCTGACCCACCGCGACTTCGCTCGCTCGCCACTGTGCCATGCTACCGTCGAGCAGTAGGATCCATGGCGCGAGGTGGGCGCTTCGGTGACTGGGACGGCTCCAATGTCCACAAGGACCACCTCATGTTCCTCCGCCAGACGCGACGGCTGCCCCGCGCGACGCACGTAAAGGTGCACGTTCCTCCCGAGGCGGAGATCTCGCCACCGCTGGCGGACGACGAACGTGTTGTCTTCCAGTCGCACTTCCTCCGTAGCTTCGGCCTGCCTTCGCTCGTTCCTCACCTTCTACAAGGTGCAACCCCACCATCTCACGCTGAATATGGTGTTGCTGCTCTCCGCCTTCGTCACCCTCTGCGAGGGCTATCTTGGTGTTCTCCCCACCCTTGAGCTCTGGGGGGGGAGCTCTTCTACCTCAAACTAGGCACCGCCGCCAAGGAAGAGGCGGCCCAGTGCGGGGCCTGCGTCGTGGTGCGGCGTTTGGGTTCCGGGTCTGCTTCCCGGCCCTCGCCTTGCTATAGTCGGCCAAGCTATTGCAGAAGTCGTACTTCTACGTCGAGAACATCCACTTGATGATGGACACCAACTGGCAGTTTCGTCCGAAGAACATGTCGGCCGCCTCCTCTATTGCTCTCACCCGGCTTCGGGAGATGACGGAGTCGGAGGGCCTTAGTGCCTCAGATCTGCTGGCTGCCTTCGTGGCATGCCGGGTGCTGCCCCTTCAAGCCCGGTACCACATCATCAACAACATGAGCGGGTGCCGGGAACCATGCCGGATGTGCACCAAGGAGCTGCCGGACGTGGAGGTGGTCCGACTGGTGAACTTCTTCTCCAACTACAAGCTGCCGAAGACGGAGTGGTGGTTCGGCAAGGAGCCGTACAACCGTGCAAACCCGCCGCTTGCGGTGAGTGTTCTAAATCTTTTGTCTTCATTAATTCAAATTTCTTCTTGCCACCTGACCACTCGGCTGCGAAGCAGCGCTTCCCGGTCTAGACGGCAGATGGCGTGCCTGTAACACCCCGGATATAACTTTCCCAATTTGTACTCCAACTCTTGCCGTTTTCGGCGTTAAGTTAATTTATTATCTCGGGTTCGGGTCTTTGTCTCCGTGTGTTGTTGTCGTTGTCATGCATCTCATATCATGTCATCATGTGCATTGCATTTGCATACGTGTTCGTCTCATGCATTCGAGCATTTTCCCCGTTGTCCGTTTTGCATTCCGGCGCTTCGTTCTCCTCCGGTGGTCATTTCTACCTTTCTTTCGTGTGTGGGGATTAAACATTTCCGGATTGGACCGAGACTTGCCAAGCGGCCTTGGTTTAATACTGGTAGACCGCCTGTCAAGTTTTGTATCATTTGGACTTCATTTGATACTCCAACAGTTAACCGAGGGACCAAAAAGGCCTCCTGTGTGTTACAGCCCAACACCCCTCCAATTTGGCCCAAAACCCACCTAAGTCTGCTCCATCATCTAGAGCGTTCGATCACGATCGCGTGGCCGAAAACCGCACCTCATTTGGACTCTCCTAGCTCCCTCTATGGCTATAAATAGACCCCTCTCGAAAAATCTGGATCCTCCCCCGTCCAAACCCTAAAAATCCACCGCGCCGCACCGGACTTTGTCCGCCCCGCGCCGGACAAATCCCGCCGCCGCCGCCAGCCACTCCTCGCTTGACACGTGGCATGCCGCCACCCGCTCCCCCGCCGGCCCGCTCGGCCCGGGGAGAGCCCCCGCGGCCTAGCCGCCCGCACCGCCTCCTCGCGCCCGGCGCCGCCGCCTCCCTCGACTCCGGCGGCCGGCGCCACCGCACGCCATCGCCGCCCGGCGCCGCGCCTCCTCTCGCCAACCCTGCCACCTTCTTCCCGCGGTCCGGCCACCGCCGCCACCGCAAGCCGCCGCCCGAGCTCGCCGGCCGGTCGCCGCTCGCGCCGCCCGCGGCCGCCCCGGCCTCCGTGCTCGCCGGCGTCGCCCCCAAGCTCCGGCCCGGCCCCTCCCTCTTCTCCGGCGACGAACTCCGGCGAGGGACCCGGCCGACCTCGTTTTGCGTGCAGATCTGAGATCCTTGAACAGTAACCCTAATTTTCGCGAGGTTGATTTTTCTCCAAGTCCCAGAATTCCAGATCCAAGTTGCCATGTTCATAGCCTCGTAACTTTGCATCCGTAGCTCCGATTCATGCATATAGCATATCAAAATGTTCATCTCGGAGAGTACATCATTTCATTCCATTGAATCATTTTCATTTGAGTTCATCTTGATGCCCGAAATGCTGTTAGAAGAGGGCTACTTGAGTTAATTGTCAGATCTGCTGCTCCATTTAGGTTTTTGTCATTTTTGCCATGATTAATGTGTGCATGATATGCCCTTATTCTCTACATATGTTTTGTTAAGGGTTTTTTCATATTTCCAGAGGTGCAACCCATGTATTTTTGTGATGTGTGTGGTGACTAGTGCAAGCTTGCAAAGTGGTGCACTTGCTAATTCTGTTTTCAGGGACTTAGTAATTTCATTAAGTCCTGGATCTGTTTATCTCATGTTGCCATATGTTCATGTTGTTTCCTAGTGATCCGTGCCTCTTTTGAGGATGATCAGTAAGGATGTTTTGTTAATCTTGTAGTGCTCTATCCATCCATGTCTTTGTTTGCAATTATGGAGCACCCTAGCTTGAGTCAATTGAGCTCTACTTTTGCTACTTTGTGAATCTGGGCAGATTGTCAACTTGTTTGCAATTTTGCCGATGATGTTGTAGTTGATCCGTGCATGCTATGCTATTGTTCTTGCCATGTCTAGCTTGCATTTTGTGCGTTCTTGACGGGTGTATGCTTTTCTTGCCATGACTTGCACCGTAGTGAGTGCATCGAGCTCGTAAACATGCCTACTTGAGTTATATTTCAGCATGTGTTAGTTTTCACTAAGTCTGAAAACTGATTATGTTTTTGCTATGTTCACGTGCTTGTTAGTATATTTTCTGATCCCTTTTGGCTCAAGATCACTAAGGGACTTTTGTTAAGCTCTTTGAGTAGCTCCATGCCATGTTTTACTTTGCCATGTTCAGATCCTGTAGCATGTAGTTTTGTTGCTCCGAAGAGGGCTACCTGATCTGAAATTCCAGACAAGTGTTAATTTCACTAAGTCTGAGATATGTTTGCCATATGCATTTTTGCCATGCTTGTTTGAACCTGTTAATGAATGATTTGGCCGTAGCTCAGTGCTAGACTCTTGTTAAGCATATTGTGTGCATCCCTGCCATGTATTTTGTTGTCATGTTTGGGTGATGTAGCATGTTCATCTCATTGCATTTAGATGACTACTTGCTGTAAATCGCAGACCGATGTCATTTTTGTATCGCTTGCTGTTTCCAAACCGTAACTCCGATTCCGGCGTTATTTATATCGTTTTCAAGCGATTTCATCTCATCTTTCCAGTGGCACACTTGGTTTTCCAAGTTGAGGCCAGGTTCATGCATTTCCTGTCATATCTTGCATTTTGCATCCCGCATCGCATATCATCATTGCATCATATTGCTTGATCCTTGCACGTGGTTGATTGTATCCTTGTTGCTTGTTTGTCTTGTTTGGGTAGCTCCGGGAGACGAGTTCTCTAACGAGGAGCTCGTTGAGTTTGCTTTCGAGGATCCAGTCAACTCTGACAACTGTGCAGGCAAGATGATCATACCCTCGAAATCACTACTATCTTTGCTATGCTAGTTTGCTCGCTCTTTTGCTATGCCAATGCAACGATGCCTACCACTTGTTTTCAAGCCTCCCAAATTGCCATGTCAAACCTCTAACCCACCATGTCCTAGCAAACCGTTGATTGGCTATGTTACCGCTTTGCTCAGCCCCTCTTATAGCGTTGCTAGTTGCAGGTGAAGATCGAAGGCCGTTCCTTGTTGGAACTTTTATTTACTTGTTGGGATATCATTATATTGCTATGTTATCTTAATGCATCTATATACTTGGTAAAGGGTGGAAGGCTCGGCCTCTCGCCTAGTGTTTTGTTCCACTCTTGCCGCCCTAGTTTCCGTCATATCGGTGTTATGTTCCCGGATTTTGCGTTCCTTACGCGGTTGGGTTATAATGGGATCCCCTTGATAGTTCGCCTTGATTAAAGCTTTTCCAGCAATGCCCAACCTTGGTTTTACCATTTGCCACCTAGCCTTTTCTTTCCCTTGGGTTCTACAGACTCAAGGGTCGTCATTATTTTGACCCCCCCCTGGGCCAGTGCTCCTCTGAGTGTTGGTCCACCTGTCAGCTACCGGTGGCCACCAGGGGAAACTTTGGGCTGGCCTACCCGTACCTAAGACAATCTGAGTGTGCCCTGAGAAAGAGATATGTGCAGCTCCTATCGGGATTTGTCAGCACATTCGGGCGGTGTTGCTGGTCTTGTTTTAACCCGTCGAAGTGTCTTGAATAACCGAGATACCGAGTCTGATCGGAACGTCTTGGGAGGAGGTCTATTCCTTCGTTGACCGTGAGAGCTTGTCATGGGCTAAGTTGGGACTCCCCTGCAGGGATTTGAACTTTCGATAGCCGTGCCCGCGGTTATGGGAAGATGGGAATTTGTTAATGTCCGGTTGTAGATAACTTGAACCTTAATTATTTAAGATGAATCAACTGAGTGTGTTACCGTGATGGCCTCTTCTCGGCGGAGTCCGGGAAGTGGACACGGTGTTGGAGTAATGTTTGCGCAGGTTGTTCTCTAGTTTCTCGCTCGCGCTTTGCCTCCTCTTCTCGCCCTCTTTTGCGAATAAGTTAGCCACCATATTTTGCTAGTCGCTTGCTGCAGCTCCACATATATTTACCTTGCCATACCTATAAGCTTAAATAGTCTTGATCGCGAGGGTGCGAGATTGCTGAGTCCCTGTGGCTCACAGATTACTATTACACCAGATGCAGGGCCTGATGATTCCGCTCCAGGAGTCGCGTATGAGCTCAAGTGGGAGTTTGACGAAGACTCTCAACGTTACTATGTTTCCTTTCCCGAGGATCAGTAGTGGTGCCTAGTTGGGGGTGAACGGGACCGTTGTCGCATGTTGGGTTCTCTTTTATTTTGGCGCTATAGTCGGGCCATGAGTGTTTGGATGATGTAATGTTATTTATGTACTTGATTGACGTGGCGAGTGTAAGCCAACTATGTAATCTCCCCTTTATTATTCATATTACATGGGATGTTGTGAAGATTGCCTAACTTGCGACATATGCCTTCAATGCGATTATGCCTCTAAGTCGTGCCTCGACACGTGGGAGATATAGTCGCATCGAGGGTGTTACAGTGCCGGCCTAAGGTCATCAATACCCGGCGGACTGGGCGGAGAGTGATGCGGATGTCCCCGAGCTGGGGGCGACCACCGTGGAGGAGGACGACACCGCGGGAGTAGGCGGCTCCGGAGGAGGTGACCTAGGGGACTGGCCAGATGACGACGAGCCGCGCCGCACCCATGGTGCCGTCAGGATGGGCGCCGGCTCCTCGGCCGTGCCAACTGCAGCAGGCGGTGCGCCGAAGTATCGAGCTGATGCCAGACTATTCGGGAGCTGGCCCAAGAAGCCCAAAGCTTCGGCCGCCGCGACCAGGCGGCAAGAGGCCGCCATGAGAGTGGCCCTCCTCCAGAAGGACCCAAGGTGGCTCCCGCTGGTGTCCGCGTAAGTGCCTTGATTCTTCTTGTGTTTGCTTCCTCTTTTCTTGCAAACCTCTTATTCTCTTATTCTTCGTTTTTCTTGTCTTGTTGAGCAGGGCCCCGCTTTCTCTCTCGCGGGCCCCGTCTGGCTTGGTGGTTGGAGCCACAGACGGCTCCACGGACGCCCGCCGCGTGGACCCACTCGCCGCTGCTACCTCTTGAGCACCGCGTTGGATTTCCCCGAAGAGGAGAGGATGATGCAGCAAAGTAGCATAAGTATTTCCCTCAGTTTTTGAGAACCAAGGTATCAATCCAGTAGGAAGCTATGCGTGAGTCCCTCGTACCTACACAAAAACAATAGCTCAACGCAACCAACGTGCTTAGGGGTTGTCAATCCCTTCACGGTCACTTACGAAAGTGAGATCTGATAGAGATGATAAATAATATTTTTGGTATTTTTGGTATAGAGATGCAAAGTAAAAAGTAAAAGCAAAGCAATAATAAAGTGATGGAGTTTGATATGATGAGAAAGAGACCCCGGGGCCATAGGTTTCACTAGTGGCTTCTCTCAAGAGCATAAGTATTCTACTGTGGATGAACAAATTACTGTTGAGCAATTGACAAAATTGAGCATAGTTATGAGAATATCTAGGTATGATCATGCATATAGGCATCATGTACGAGACAAGTAGATCAACTCCCGCCTGCATCTACTACTATTACTCCACTCATCGACCGCTATCCAGCATGCATCTAGAGTATTAAGTTAAAACAGACTAACGCCTTAAGCAAGATGACATGATGTAGAGGGATCGTTTCATGCAGTATGATAAAAACCCCATCTTGTTATCCTCGATGGCAACAATACCATACGTGCCTTGCCGCTCCTTCTGTCACTGGGAAAGGACACCGCAAGATTGAACCCAAAGCTAAGCACTTCTCCCATGGCAAGAACAACCAATCTAGTAGCCAAACCAAACTGATAATTTGAAGAGACTTGCAAAGATAACCAATCATACATAAAAGAATTCAGAGAAGATTCAAATATTATTCATACATAGACTTGATCATAAACCCACAATTCATCGATCTCAACAAATACACCACAAAAAGAAGATTACATCGAATAGATCTCCACGAGAGAGGGGGAGAACATTGTATTGAGATCCAAAAAGAGAGAAGAAGCCAACTAGCTACTAACTATGGACCCGTAGGTCTGAAATAAACTACTCACACTTCATCGGAGGGGCTTGGATGATGATGTAGAAGCCCTCCGTGATCGATGCCCCTTTCGGCGGAGCTCCGGAATAGGCGCCAAGATGGGATCTTGTGGATACAGAAAGTTGCGGCGGTGGAATTAGGTTTTTGGCTCCATCCCGATTGTTTGGGGGTACGTAGGTATATATAGGAGGAAGAAGTATGTCGGTGGAGCTTCGAGGGGCCCACGAGGTAGGGGGCACGCCCTAGGGGGGCGCCCTCCACCCTCGTGACCGCCTCATGGCTTTCTTGACGGAGGGTCCAAGTCTCCTGGATCTTATCTGATGAGAAAATCACGTTTCCGAAGGTTTCATTCCGTTTGGACTCCATTTGATATTCTGTTTCTCCGAAACACTGAAATAGGCAAAAAACAACAATTCTGGGTTGGGCCTCTGGTTAATAGGTTAGTCCCAAAAATAATATAAAATTGGAAAATAAAGCCCAATATAGTCCAAAATAGTAGATAATATAGCATGGAGCAATCAAAAATTATAGATACGTTGGAGACGTATCAAGCATCCCCAAGCTTAATTCCTGCTCGTCCTCGAGTAGGTAAATGATAAAAAGAGAAACTTTGATGCGGAGTGCTACTTGGCATAATTTTAATGTAATTCTTCTTAATTGTGGTGTGAATATTCAGATCCGAAAGATTCAAGGCAAAAGTTCATATTGACATAAAAATGATAATACTTCAAGCATACTAACTAAGCAATTATGTTTTCTCAAAATAACATGGCCAAAGAAAGTTCATCCCTACAAAATCATATAGTTTATTCATGTTTCATTTTTGTCACACAAGAATTCTCTCATCATGCACAACCCCGATGACAAGCCAAGCAATTGTTTCATACTTTAGTAATCTCAAACCTATAAACTTTCATGCAATATATGAGCGCGAGCCATGGACATAGCACTATGGGTGGAATAGAATATAATGAGGGGGGTTATGTGGAGAAGACAAAAAGGAGAAAGTCTCACATCAACGAGGCTAATCAATGGGCAATGGAGATGCCCACCGATTGATGTTAATGCAAGGAGTAGGGATTGCCATGCAACGGATGCACTAGAGCTATAAATGTATGAAAGCTCAACAAAAGAAACTAGTGGGTGTGTGTGGGAGTCCTGGATTAGGGGGTCTCCGGACAGCCGGACTATCTCCATTGGCCGGACTGTTAGATTATGAAGATACAAGATTGAAGACTTCGTCTCGTGTCCGGATGGGACTCTACTTGGCGTGGAAGGCAAGCTAGGCAATACGGATATGTGTATCTCCTCCTTTGTAACCGACCTTGTGTAACCCTAACCCTCTCCGGTGTCTATATAAACCGGAGGGTTTTAGTCCGTAGGACACAACAACCACAACATACAATCATACCATAGGCTAGCTTCTAGGGTTTAGCCTCTCCGATCTTGTGGTAGATCTACTCCTGTACTACCCATATCATCAATATTAATCAAGCAGGACATAGGGTATTACGTCCATCAAGAGGGCCCGAACCTGGGTAAAACATTGTGTCCCCTGCCTCCTGTTACCATCTGCCTTAGACGCACAGTTCGGGACCCCCTACCCGAGATCCACCGGTTTTGACACCGACAGTGTGCATCCAACTTGCTTGCTCACGAAGACCTAGGGCACTTGAGGAGGCCCACTGTTGGAATATACAAGCCAAGTTCTATAATGAAAAATTCCCACTAGTATATGAAAGTGATAACATGAGAGACTCTCTACTATGAAGATCATGGTGCTACTTTGAAGCACAAGTGTGGTAAAAGGATAGTAACATTGTCCCTTCTCTCTTTTTCTCTTATTTTTTGGGCCTTTTCTTTTTTTATGGCCTTTCTCTTTTTTCGGGCCTTCCCTTTTTTATGGCCTTTTTTTAGATTCCTCACTTGGGACAATGCTCTAATAATGATTACAACTCGATACTAGAACAAAGATGACTCTATATGAATGGCTCCGACGGTGTACCGGGATATGCAATGAACCAAGAGTGACATGTATGAAAGAATTATGAACGGTGGCTTTGCCACAAATACTATGTCAACTACCTGATCATGCTAAGCAATATGACAATGATGAATGTGTCATGATGAACGGAATGATGCAAAGTTGCATGGCAATATATCTCGGAATGGCCATGGAAATGCCATAATAGGTAGGTATGGTGGCTGTTTTGAGGAAGATATAAGGAGGTTTGTGTGTGAAAGAGCGTATCATATCACGGGGTTTGGATGCATCGGAGAAGTTTGCGCCAACTCTCAATGTGAGAAAGGCAATGCATGGTACCGAAGAGGCTAGCAAGGATGGAAGGGTGAGAGTGCGTATAAGCCATTGACTCAACATTAGTCATAAAGAACTCACATACTTATTGCAAAAATCTACAAGTCATCAACAACCTCGACACTACGCGCATGCTCCTAGGGGGATAGATTGGTAGGAAAAGACCATCGCTCGTCCCCGACCGCCACTCATAAGGAAGACAATCAAATAACACCTTATGTTTCAAATTTGTTGCATAACGTTTACCATACGTGCATGCTACGGGACTTACAACCTCAACACAAGTATTTCTCAATTTCACAACTACTCAACTAGCACGACTTTGATATTATTACCTCCATGTCTCAAAACAATCATCAAGCATCAAACTTCTCTTAGTATTCAACACACTCATAAGAAAGTTTTATTATTAATCTTGCATACCAAGCATATTAGGATTTTAAGCAAATTACCATGCTATTAAGACTCTCAAAATAATATAAGTGAAGCATTAGAGATCAATAGTTTCTATAAAACAAATCCACCATCGTGCTCTAAAAGATATAAGTGAAGCACTAGAGCAAAATTATATAACTCAAAAGATATAAGCGAAGCACATAGAGTATTCTAACAAATTCCAAATTATGTATGGCTCTCTCAAAAGGTGTGTACATCAAGGATTATTGTGGTAAACTAACAAGCAAAGTCTCAAATCATAAAAGACGCTCCAAGCAAAACACATATCATGCGGTGAATAAAAATATAGCTCCAAGTAAAGTTACCGATAGAAGTAGACGAAAGAGGGGATGCCTTCCGGGGCATCCCCAAGCTTTGGCTTTTAGGTGTCCTTAGATTATCTTGGGGGTGCCATGGGAATCACCAAGCTTAGGCTCTTTCCACTCCTTGTTCCATAATCCATCAAATCTTTACCCAAAACTTGAAAACTTCACAACACAAAACTTAAAGTAGAAAATCTCGTGAGCTCCGTTAGCGAAAGAAAACAAAAGACCACTTCAAGGTACTGTAATGAAATCATTCTTTATTTATATTGGTGTTAAACCTACTGTATTCCAACTTTTCTATGGATTATAAACTATTTTACTAGCCATAGATTCATCAAAATAAGCAAACAACACACGAAAAACAGAATCTGTCAAAAACAGAACAGTCTGTAGTAATCTGTAGCTAGCGCAAGATCTGGAACCCCAAAAATTCTAAAATAAATTGCTGGACGTGAGGAATTTATCTATTAATCATCTTAAAAAATAATTAACTAAATAGAACTTTCAAAATAAAAATGAAAGCAGTTCTCGTGAGCGCTAAAGTTTCTGTTTTTTACAGCAAGTTCAACAAGACTTTCCCCAAGTCTTCCCAATGGTTCCACTTGGCACAAACACTAATTAAACACAAAAAACACAACCAAAACAGAGGCTAGATAAATTATTTATTACTAAACAGGAGAAGAAAGCAAGGAATAAAAATAAAATTGGGTTGCCTCCCAAGAAGCGCTATCGTTTAACTCCCCTAGCTAGGCATAACAAGCAAGAATAGATCTAGGTATTGCCATCTTTGGTAGGCAATCCATAAGTGGCTCTCATGATAGATTCATATGGTAATTTTATTTTCTTTCTAGGGAAGTGTTCCATGCCATTTTTTAAAGTAAATTGAAATCTAATATTCCCTTCCTTCATATCAATAATTGCACCAACTGTTCTAAGGAAAGGTCTACCAAGAATAATAGGGAAAGAAGGATTGCAATCTATATCAAGAATGATAAAATCTACGGGCACATAATTCCTATTTGAAACAATAAGAACATCATTAATTCTTCCCATAGGTTTCTTAATAGTGGAATCCGCAAGATGCAAGTTTAGAGAGCAATCATCAAAATCACGGAAATCTAGCAAATCACACAAAGTTTTGGGAATAGTAGAGACACTAGCACCCAAATCACACAAAGCATACAACTCATAATATTTAATTTTAATTTTAATAGTAGGTTCCCACTCATCATAAAGTTTTCTAGGGATAGAAACTTTCAACTCAAGTTTTTCTTCATAAGATTGCTTCATGGTATCAACGATATGTTCGGTAAAGGCTTTATTTTGACTATAAGCATGAGGAGATTTTAGCAAGGATTGCAAGAAGGAAATACAATCAATCAAAGAGCAATTTTAATAATTAAATTCTTTGAAATATAATATAGTGGGTTTAGCATCATCTAGGGTTTTATTTCTTTTAATCCCACTTTTATCAATTTCACCATCAAGATCTAAATACTCCAATTTTTTAGAACGCCTTCTAGGTAAAGGTGGATCATATTCAGTCCCATCATTATCGAGATTAATATTGCAAAACAAAGATTTAATAGGGGACACATCAATAACTTTTAGATCTTCATCATTATTTTCATAGGAACCAGAAGAACACGCTTTAATAAAGGCATCTTTCATAGCACGCGTCCTAGCGGTTCTTTCCTTGCACTCATCAATGGACATTCTCATGGATTTGAGAGACTCATTGATATCATGCTTCGGAGAAATAGATCTAAGATTTAAAGAATCAACATCAAGAGAAATTCTATCAACGTTCCTAGCCAAATCATCAATCTTAAGCAATTTTTCTTCAATCATAGCATTAAAATTCTTTTGCGAAGAAATAAATTCTTTAATATTAGATTCAAAATCAGAGGGCATCTTAATATAATTTCCATAAGAATTGTTGTAGGAATTACCATAATTATTAGAGGGATTACTAGGATAAGGCCTAGGATTGAAATTTCCTCTATACGCGTTGTTACCAAAATTGTTCCTACCAACAAAATTCACATCCATAGATTCATTGTTATTCTCAATCAAAGTAGACAAGGTCATATCATTAGGATCAGAAGAAACACTCTTATTAGGAAATAATTTCATTAGTTCATCCATCTTTCCACTCAAAATATTAATTTCTTCTATCACATGCACCTTTTTATTAGTAGATCTTTCAGTATGCCATTGAGAATAATTAACCAATAATATTACCTAGGAGTTTAGTAGCATCTCCTAAAGTGATTTCCTTAAAAGTGCCTCCCGCAGCCGAATCTAAAAGATTTCTAGAAGCAAAATTCAATCCGGCATAAAAAAATTGTATAATCATCCACAAATTGAAACCATGAGTAGGTCAATTACGTATCATTAATTTCATTCTCTCCCAAGCTTGTGCAACATGTTCATGATCAAGTTGCTTAAAATTCATAATATCGTTTCTAAGAGAGATGATCTTAGCGGGAGGAAAATACTTAGAGATAAAAGCATCTTTGCACTTGTTCCAAGAATTAATACTATTTTTAGGCAAAGATGAAAACCAAGCTTTAGCACGATCTCTAAGCGAAAAAGGAAATAGCTTCAATTTAACAATATCATTATCGACATCTTTCTTCTTTTGCATGTCACACAAATCAACGAAGCTATTAAGATGGGTAGCGACATCTTCACTAGGAAGGCCGGAAAACGGATCTTTCATGACAAGATTCAGCAAAGCAACATTAATTTCACAAGATTCAACATCGGTAAGAGGAGCAATCGGAGTGCTAAGGAAATCATTATTGTTGGTATTGGTGAAGTCACACAATTTAGTATTATCTTGAGCCATCGCGACAAACAAGCAATCCAACACAGGAGCAAACAAAAAGAAAATGGGCAAAAAGAGGCAAATAGAGAGAGAGGGAGGATAGAGAGAGAGGGCGAATAAAACGGCAAGGGTGAAGTGGGGGAGAGGAAAATGAGAAGAAAATGGCAAATAATGTAATGCGGGAGATAGGGATTGTGATGGGTACTTGGTATGTTGACTTTTGCGCAGACTCCCCGGCAACGGCGCCAGAAATTCTTCTTGCTACCTCTTGAGCACTGCGTTGGATTTCCCCGAAGAGGAGAGGATGATGCAGCAAAGTAGCATAAGTATTTCCCTTAGTTTTTGAGAACCAAGGTATCAATCCAGTAGGAGGCTACGCGCGAGTCCCTCGTACCTACACAAAAACAATAGCTCAACGCAACCAACGCGCTTAGGGGTTGTCAATCCCTTCACAGTCACTTATGAAAGTGAGATCTGATAGAGATGATAAATAATATTTTTGGTATTTTTGGTATAGAGATGCAAAGTAAAAAAGTAAAAGCAAAGCAATAATAAAGTGATGGAGATTGATATGATGAGAAAGAGACCCCGGGGCCATAGGTTTCACTAGTGGCTTCTCTCAAGAGCATAAATATTCTACGGTGGGTGAACAAATTATTGTTGAGCAATTGACAGAATTGAGCATAGTTATGAGAATATCTAGGTATGATCATGTATATAGGCATCACGTCCGAGACAAGTAGACCGACTCCTGCCTGCATCTACTACTATTACTCCACTCATCGACCGCTATCCAGCGTACATCTAGAGTATTAAGTTAAAAACATAGTAACGCCTTAAGCAAGATGACATAATGTAGAGGGATAGTTTCATGCAATATGATAAAAACCCCATCTTGTTATCCTCGATGGCAACAATACAATACGTGCCTTGCCGCCCCTTCTGTCACTAGGAAAGGACACCGCAAGGTTGAACCCAAAGCTAAGCACTTCTCCCATGGCAAGAACAACCAATCTAGTAGGCCAAACCAAATTGATAATTCGAAGAGACTTGCAAAGATAACCAATCATACATAAAAGAATTCAGAGAAGATTCAAATATTATTCATAGATAGACTTCATCATAAACCCACAATTCATCGGTCTCAACAAACACACCACAAAAAGAAGATTACATCGAATAGATCTCCACGAGAGAGGGGGAGAACATTGTATTGAGATAAAAAAGGGAGAATAAGCCATCTAGCTACTAACTATGGACCCGTAGGTCTGAAATAAACTACTCACACTTCATCGGAGGGGCTTGGATGATGATGTAGAAGCCCTCCGTGATCGATGCCCCTTCCGGCGGAGCTCCGGAATAGGACCCAAGATGGGATCTCATGGATACAGAAAGTTGCGGCGGTGGAATTAGGTTTTTGGCTCCGCCCCCTATCGTTTGGGGGTACGTAGGTATATATAGGACGAAGAAGTACGTCGGTGGAGCTTCGAGGGGCCCACAAGGCAGGGGGCGCGCCCTAGGGGGGGGCTCCCTCCACCCTCATGACCGCCTCGGGGCTTTCTTGATGGAGGGTCCAAGTCTCCAGGATCTTATCTGATGAGAAAATCACGTTTCCGAAGGTTTCATTCCGTTTGGACTCCATTTGATATTCTGTTTCTCCGAAACACTGAAATAGGCAAAAAACAGCAATTCTGGGCTGGGCCTCCAGTTAATAGGTTAGTCCCAAAAATAATATAAAAGTGGAAAATAAAGCCCAATATAGTCCAAAACAGTAGATAATATAGCATGGAGCAATCAAAAATTATAGATACGTTGGAGACGTATCAAGCATCCCCAAGCTTAATTCCTGCTCGTCCTCGAGTAGGTAAATGATAAAAAGAGAATTTTTGATGCGGAGTGCTACTTGGCATAATTTTAATGTAATTATTCTTAATTGTGGTATGAATATTCAGATCTGAAAGATTCAAGACAAAAGTTCATATTGACATAAAAATGATAATACTTCAAGCATACTAACTAAGCAATTATGTTTTCTCATAATAACATGGCCAAAGAAAGTTCATCCCTACAAA
Source organism: Triticum urartu (assembly GCF_056163025.1). Classification (NCBI taxonomy): domain Eukaryota; kingdom Viridiplantae; phylum Streptophyta; class Magnoliopsida; order Poales; family Poaceae; genus Triticum; species Triticum urartu. The sequence continues at coordinate 358,151,350 of NC_141878.1, read as the reverse complement.
ATCATATAGTTTAGTCATGTTTCATTTTCTTCACACAAGAATGCTCTCATCATGCACAACCCCGATGACAAGCCAAGCAATTGTTTCATAATTTAGTAATCTCAAACCTATAAGCTTTCACGCAATATATGAGCGCGAGCCATGGACATGGCACTATGGGTGGAATAGAAAATAATGAGGGGGGTTATGTGGAGAAGACAAAAAAGGAGAAAGTCTCACATCAAAGAGGCTAATCAATGGGCTATGGAGATGCCCACCGATTGATGTTAATGCAAGGAGTAGGGATTGCCATGCAACGGATGCACTAGAGCTATAAATGTATGAAAGCTCAACAAAAGAAACTAGTGGGTGTGCATCCAACTTGCTTGCTCACGAAGACCTAGGGCACTTGAGGAGGCCCATTGTTGGAATATACAAGCCAAGTTCTATAATGAAAAATTCCCACTAGTATACGAAAATGATAACATGAGAGACTCTCTACTATGAAGATCATGGTGCTACTTTGAAGCACAAGTGTGGTAAAAGGATAGTAACATTGTCCCTTCTCTCTTTTTCTCTCATTTTTTGGGCCTTTTCTTTTTTATGCCCTTTCTCTTTTTTTGGGCCTTCTCTTTTTATGGCCTTTTTTAGATTCCTCACTTGGGACAATGCTCTAATAATGATGATAATCACACTTCTATTTATTTACAACTCAATGATTACAACTCGATACTAGAACAAAGATGACTCTATATGAATGCCTCCGGCGGTGTACCGGGATATGCAATGAACCAAGAGTGACATGTATGAAAGAATTATGAATGGTGGCTTTGCCACAAATACTATGTCAACTACATGATCATAATAAGCAATATGACAATGATGAATGTGTCATGATGAACGGAATGATGGAAAGTTGCATGGCAATATATCTCAAAATGGCTATGGAAATGCCATAATAGGTAGGTATGGTGGCTGTTTTAAGGAAGATAGAAGGATGTTTATATGTGAAAGAGCGTATCATATCACGGGGTTTGGATGCACCGGCGAAGTTTGCGCCAACTCTCAATGTGAGAAAGGGCAATGCACGGTACCGAAGAGGCTAGCAAGGATGGAAGGGTGAGAGTGCGTATAATCCATGGACTCAACATTAGTCATAAAGAACTCACATACTTATTGCAAAAATCTACAAGTCACCAAAAACCTCGGCACTACGCGCATGCTCCTAGGGGGATAGATTGGTAGAAAAGACCATCGCTCGTCCCCGACCGCCACTCATAAGGAAGACAATCAAATAACACCTCATGTTTCAAATTTGTTGCATAACGTTTACCATACGTGCATGCTACGGGACTTGCAAACCTCAACACAAGTATTTCTCAATTTCACAAATACTCAACTAGCACGACTTTGATATTATTACCTCCATGTCTCAAAACAATCATCAAGCATCAAACTTCTCTTAGTATTCAACACACTCATAAGAAAGTTTTATTATTAATCTTGCATACCAAGCATATTAGGATTTTAAGAAAATAATCTAAGTGAAGCATAGATCAATATTTTCTATAAAAAAATCCACCACCGTTCTCTAAAAAATATAAGTGAAGCACTAGAGCAAAATTATATAACTCAAAAGATATAAGCGAAGCACATAGAGTATTCTAACAAATTCGAAATTATGTCTGGTTCTCTAAAAAGGTGTGTACAGCAAGGATGATTGTGTTAAACTAACAAGCAAAGACTCCAATCATAAAAGACGCTCCAAGCAAAACACATATCATGTGGTGAATAAAAATATAGCTCCAAGTAAAGTTACCGATAGAAGTAGACGAAAGAGGGGATGCCTTCCGGGGCATCCCCAAGCATTGGTTTTAGGTGTCCTTAGATTATGTTGGGGGTGCCATGGGCATCCCCAAGCTTAGGCTCTTTCCACTACTTGTTCCATAATCCATCAAATCTTTACCCAAAACTTGAAAACTTCACAACACAAAACTTAAAGTAGAAAATCTCGTGAACTCTGTTAGCGAAAGAAAACAAAAGACCACTTCAAGTTACTGTAATAAACTCATTATTTATTTATATTGGTGTTAAACCTACTGTATTCCAACTTTTCTATGGATTATAAACTATTTTACTAGCCATAGATTCGTCAAAATAAGCAAACAACACACGAAAAACAGAATCTGTCAAAAACAGAATAGTCTGTAGTAATCTGTAGCTAGCACAAGATCTGGAACCCCAAAAATTCTAAAATAAATTTCTGGACGTGAGGAATTTGTCTATTAATCACCTTAAAAAATAATTAACTAAATAGAACTTTCCAAATAAAAATGACAGCAGTTCTCGTGAGTGCTAAAGTTTCTGTTTTTTATAGCAAGTTCAACAAGACTTTCCCCAAGTCTTCCCAACGGTTCTACTTGGCACAAACACTAATTAAACACAAAAAACACAACCAAAACAGAGGCTAGATAAATTATTTATTACTAAACAGGATCAAAAAGCAAGGAATAAAAATAAAATTGGGTTGCCTCCTAACAAGCGCTATCGTTTAACGCCCCTAGCTAGGCATACCAAGCAAGAATAGATCTAGGTATTGCCATCTTTGGTAGGCAATCCATAAGTGGCTCTCATGATTGATTCATATGGTAATTTGATTTTCTTTCATGGGAAGTGTTCCATGCCTTTTTTTTAATGTAAATTGAAATCTAATATTCCCTTCCTTCATATCAATAATTGCACCAACCGTTCTAAGGAAAGGTCTACCAAGAATAATAGGGCAAGAAGGATTGCAATCTATATCAAGAATGATAAAATCTACGGGCACATAATTCCTAGTTGCAACAATAAGAACATCATTAATTCTTCCCATAGGTTTCTTAATAGTGGAATCCGCAAGATGCAAGTTTAGAGAGCAATCATCAAAATCACGGAAATCTAGCAAATCACACAAAGTTTTGGGAATAGTAGATACACTAGCAACCAAATCACACAAAGCATAAAACTCATAATCTTTAATTTTAATTTTAATAGTAGGTTCCCACTCATCATAAAGTTTTCTAGGGATAGAAACTTTCAACTCAAGTTTTTCTTCATAAGATTGCATCAAGGCATCAACGATATGTTTGGTAAAGGCTTTATTTTGACTATAAGCATGAGGAGATTTTAGCAAGGATTGCAACAAGGAAATACAATCAATCAAAGAGCAATTTTAATAATTAAATTCCTTGAAATATAATATAGTGGGTTTAGCATCATCTAGGGTTTTATTTCTTTTAATCCCACTTTTAGCAATTTCACCATCAAGATCTAAATACTCCGATTTTTTAGAATGCCTTCTAGGTAAAGGTGGATCATATTCAGTCCCATAATTATCAAGATTAATATTGCAAAGAAAATATTTAATAGGGGACACATCAATAACTTTTAGATCTTCATCATTATTTTCATAGGAACTAGAAGAACACGCTTTAATAAAGGCATCTTTCATAGCACGCGTCCTAGCGGTTCTTTCCTTGCACTCATCAATGGAAATTCTCATGGCTTTGAGAGACTCGTTGATATCATGCTTAGGAGGAATAGATCTAAGCTTTAAAGAATCAACATCAAGAGAAATTCTATCAACGTTCCTAGCCAAATCATCAATCTTAAGCAATTTTTCTTCAATCATAGCATTAAAATTCTTTTGCGAAGAAATAAATTCTTTAATATTAGATTCAAAATCAGAGGGCATCTTATTATAATTTCCATAAGAATTGTTGTAGGAATTACCATAATTATTAGAGGTATTACTAGGATAAGGCCTAGGATTGAAATTTCCTCTATACGCGTTGTTACCAAAATTGTTCCTACCAACAAAATTCACATCCAAAGATTCATTGTTATTCTCAATCAAAGTAGACAAGGGCATATCATTAGGATCAGAAGAAACACTCTTATTAGCAAATAATTTCATAAGTTCATCCATCTTTCCACTCAAAATATTAATTTCTTCTATCGCATGCACCTTTTTATTAGTAGATCTTTTAGTATGACATTGAGAATAATTAACCATAATATTATGTAGGAGTTTAGTAGCATCTCCTAAATTGATTTCCATAAAAGTGCCTCCCGCGGCCGAATCTAAAAGATTTCTAGAAGCAAAATTCAATCCGGCATAAAATTTTTGTATAATGATCCACAAATTGAAACCATGAGTAGGGCAATTACGTATCATTAATTTCATTCTCTCCCAAGCTTGTGCAACATGTTCATGATTAAGTTGCTTAAAATTCAAAATATCGTTTCTAAGAGAGATGATCTTAGCGGGAGGAAAATACTTAGAGATAAAAGCATCTTTGCACTTGTTCCAAGAATCAATACTATTTTTAGGCAAAGATGAAAACCAAGCTTTAGCACGATCTCTAAGCGAAAAGGGAAATACCTTCAATTTAACAATATCATTATCGACATCTTTCTTCTTTTGCATGTCACACAAATGAACGAAGCTATTAATATGGGTAGCGGCATCTTCACTAGGAAGGCCGGAAAACGGATCTTTCATGAAAAGATTCAGCAAAGCATCATTAATTTCACAAGATTCAGCATTGGTAAGAGGAGCAATCGGAGTGTTAAGGAAATCATCATTGTTGGTATTGGTGAAGTCACACAATTTAGTATTATCTTGAGCCATCGCGACAAACAAGCAATCCAACACACGAGCAAACAAAAAGCAAATGGGCAAAAAGAGGCAAATAGAGAGAGAGAGGGAGGATAGAGAGAGAGGGCAAATAAAACGGCAAGGGTGAAGTGGGGGAGAGGAAAACGAGAGGCAAATGGCAAATAATGTAATGCGGGAGATAGGGATTGTGATGGGTACTTGGTATGTTGACTTTTGTGTAGACTCCCCGGCAACGGCGCTAGAAATTCTTCTTGCTACCTCTTGAGCACTGCGTTGGATTTCCACGAAGAGGAGAGGATGATGTAGAAAAGTAGCGTAAGTATTTCCCTCAGCTTTTGAGAACCAAGGTATCAGTCCAGTAGGAGGCTATGTGGGAGTCCCTCGTACCTACACAAAAACAATAGCTCAACGCAACCAACGCGCTTAGGGGTTGTCAATCCCTTCACAGTCACTTACGAAAGTGAGATTTGATAGAGATGATAAATAATATTTTTGGTATTTTTGGTATAGAGATGCCAAGTAAAAAGTAAAAGCAAAGTAAAAGCAAAGCAATAATAAAGTGAGGGAGATTGATATGATGAGAAAGAGACCTGGGGCCATAGATTTCACTAGTGGCTTCTCTCAAGAGCATAAGTATTCTATGGTGGGTGAACAAATTACTGTTGAGCAATTGACGGAATTGAGCATAGTTATGAGAATATCTAGGTATGATCATGTATATAGGCATCACGTCCAACACAAGTAGAACGACTCCTGCCTGCATCTACTACTATTACTCCACTCATCGACCGCAGTATTAAGTTAAAAACAGAGTAACGCCTTAAGCAAGATGACATGATGTAGAGGGATAGTTTCATGCAATATGATAAAAATCCCATCTTGTTATCCTCGATGGCAACAATACAATACGTGCCTTGCCGCCCCTTCTGTCACTAGGAAAGGACACCGCAAGGTTGAACCCAAAGCTAAGCACTTCTCCCATGGCAAGAACAACCAATCTAGTAGGCCAAACCAAACTGATAATTCGAAGAGACTTGCAAAGATAACCAATCATACATAAAAGAATTCAGGGAAGATTCAAATATTATTCATAGATAGACTTGATCATAAACCCACAATTCATCGATCTCAACAAACACAGCGCAAAAAGAAGGTTACATTGAATAGATCTCCACGAGAGAGGGGGAGAACATTGTATTGAGATCCAAAAAGAGAGAAGAAGCCATCTAGCTACTAACTATGGACCCGTAGGTCTGAAATAAACTACTCACACTTCATCGGAGGGGCTTGGATGCTGATGTAGAAGGCCTTCGTGATCGATGCCCCTTCCGGCGGAGCTTCGGAATAGGCCCCAAGATGGGATCTCGTGGATACAGAAAGTTGTAGCGGTGGAATTAGGTTTTTGGCTCCGTCCCCGATCGTTTGGGGGTACGTAGGTATATATAGGAGGAAGAAGTACATCGGTGGAGCTTCGAGGGGCCCACGAGGCACGGGGGCACGCCCTAGGGGGGCGCCCTCCACCCTCGTGACCGCCTCGTGGCTTTCTTGACGGAGGGTCCAAGTCTCCTGGATCTTATCTGATGACAAAATCAAGTTTCCGAAGGTTTCATTCCGTTTGGACTCCGTTTGATATTCTGTTTCTCCGAAACACTGAAATAGGCAAAAAATAGCAATTCTGGGCTGGGCCTCCAGTTAATAGGTTAGTCCCAAAATAATATAGAAGTGGAAAATAAAGCCCAATATAGTCCAAAACAATAGATAATATAGCATGGAGCAATTAAAAATTATAGATACGTTGGAGATGTATTAGCCGCCCTTAAGGAGGCGATGGAGAGGAACGCGCAGGAGGTGCACGAGGATCGGGAGGAAATGGCTCGGGAGATGGAGCAGGCGGACGCGGAGGCGCGAGCAGAGGCCGACGCAGCGGCCAAGGCACAAGCCGAAGCGGCGGCCAAGGAGTAGGCAGACACGGCCGCCAAGGCGTAGGAGGAGGAGACGTCCCACAGCCGAGCTCCAGAGTTCACCGGCCTGCAGCACGCGGAGCCACCGTTGCCGGAGGGCCACGCGCCGACTGGAGGGATCGACGACGACCAACCGGCCCTGGAGAGGGAAGGAGGAGGCCCCGTCATCTTGGAGGCGGAGGCACCTTCGCACGCGCCGACTGCCGACGCGTCAGGCAGTCGGCCTGATGCGCCGCTGGTGGTGGGGCTGGCTCCTGCAACCCATTATCTGGTGCGCCGGTGTCTGGAGAAGGCGTCCTCAACGCCGCGGCCAGCTCATCAGCCCCTGACACCGAGGCCACCAGCGCCGCCCCACCGGATTGGACGTCCAGGGGCGGCATGGGAGTCTTGAATGTGGCCGCGCAAGACCCCCTGGCCTGGTTCAACGCCCAAGGCGCCACTCTCCAGCTATATACGCAGGAGTTCTTGGCGATCCGGACGGCCGTCCGGGTACGTTCCTTGCTTCTTGTTGTTGTTTCTTGCAATCTTCCGTGGGGGCACGCCAGCACACCCACTGGTTGTAGCCCCCGAGTTCCAGGCCGGCGGCTCGGAACTTCTAGGTAAGTTCCGAGTGCTGACTTGCTTTTTTTCTTTTGTTGCCTTTCTTGCAGGACTATCACAACATCCGCGTGGCCGCCTACAACTTCCAAGTCCAGGAGGTGGCCAAGCGGACCGCCGACTTGAACCAGAGCTGGAGTAAGTATTCCATCTTCCTTCTTGCGGGGCCACGCCAGCACACCCACTGGGTGTAGCCCCCGAGATTCGAGCCAACTGCTGAGCAGTAGGGGCGGATCTCCCGACAATTACTTATCTTTTGGTTGGTGTTGACCTTTTTCTTTTTATCTTGGCAGAGGCCGCCGCAGATCTGCGGAAGTGCCTGGCCGAGGTTGAATCCATGCTCCACACCAAGGAGCAGGAGCGCATCCAGGAGGCCAAGGAGTGCGATCGTCTAACCAAGGAGCTGGCGGACTAGGCGGAGCGACACAAGGCGGAGCTCCAAAAGCTGAAGGACAACGAGGCTCACATCCAGGCCGAGTTCGAGACTCATCGTTCAAACTGGGCTGAGAAGGAGAAGTTCCTATCCGACGACTATGGCAAGATCGAGGACATGATCGATGGTAAGTTACTTCTTCTTTAGGTCAGCCACTGACTGTTTCTCTAGCCGGCTTCTGGCTTCTAACCTTTTGGTCTCTTCTTGTGCAAAATAGTTTCCCGGTCGTGCCGTCGCCGTCAGCCAAGCCATCGAGCTATGGCGCGAGGTGCGGAGGAGGGCTGGCACGGATATCGCACCCAACACGCCCCGGACTCTCGGCGAGCAGCTTCTTGCCATCCGGACGCACCTGCAGCCGGCTCATCGGATGCTCCGCCGCCTGCAGCGTGTCGGGTCTCAGGTGCTGGCCACCCTCTGGCCAGATGCGTAGATTCCGCGCACCCCCAGTCGGACGCTTCGAAGCCTGGAAGGGCGCCCCAGATCGGACTGGCGCCTGGACGGCCTTAGAGTTTGTCAAGGCGTGGTACCCGGGCCTGGACCTGGCCCAGCTGGCCACCTTCCTACAGGAGGCCGCACCGGAGCTGGCGGCAGTTGGTAGGGCGCTTACTCAATGCGCGGCGACGATCGCCGAGTACGCCAACACCACCATCTTCATCCCCGAACTGGACGAGGAAGGCGCTGAGGTGCCGCCCAATTGGTTCGGGCTGAACCCGGAGGATGAGGAGGACTCGGCGGAAGAGATCGCTTCCAGTGACGAGGGCGACGATGAAGACGATGCACCGGATGACGGAGCGGATAGCCGGCCTCAGCCCGACCAAGCCTCGACCAGTGGGCCGTCTGCTACCGCGCTGAGTGCTGCCGGGGCCGACTAGGCCGAGACCCCTCAGTCGGCCGCTCCACCATCCGGCACCGCTGCCTCCACCGACCTGTCGGATCCGCCTGCTGCTCCTCTGGCCTAGGCAGCCACTTTATCTTATGTTTCCTGTTTTTGTAATCTTTTGAACAAGTACGTAAAATTCACGCAATTCCACCCGTCGGGGGTGTATTCAAACTCTATTGAATTCTGGCTATGAGCCTTGCTATGTAAATTAATTTAATCGCACAAGTCTATGCTCTACCGGGTTCCACTTTTGCCTTGCTTTTCTGTTCTGTTTTGGCTTTTTCCTTTGTTGTCTACCTTTGCCTCCCGCCCTGCCAGCCGGACAGCCGCTCTGCGGTCTGTGGCTGGGTCAGGGACTTGGCCGTTTTTAGGATAGACAAGTACTTTGGCCGCTTAGAATGTAGCAATTCAAGTGAGGAGCCGGCTTGCCAGCTGCTTAGCAGCCGGACGGTGAGGCAAGGAGCCGGCTTGTCCTATGCTGATGCTTTTTTCCTTAGTCATTTTTCATGTGGACACCATTTCCTGCCTTTGGCTCTTGCCACCCGGACAGTCGTTCCGTGAGCTGCGGCTTATGGTAAGAGAGGGCTTAGATGTCGGCACACTACTTGTCCGACAGCGAGTAATATCAATATAGGACAAGGCGGCAAGCCCCTGGGCTGACAATTGTGTATTCTGCTTGGAGGTTGATAGTACTTCACTCAGGTAGTAGATGGTCCTCTGGACCGGCTGTGCTCTGCCGTCTTCTAGGCGTTCGACGACGATGACTGTGCTAACCACTCGGTTGGTGGCGGCGATGTAGAGAAGCATGGGCTCCTTAGCAGCCGGAGCCGCCAGGACAGGCGGCGTGCTCAACATCTTCTTGAGTTGGAGGAAAGCTTCGTCCGCCTTGTCATTCCACTTGAAGCAAGTTGTTTTCTTCATTAGCTGGTACAAGGGCAAGGACTTCTCGCCCAACCGACTGAAGAAGCAGTTGAGAGATGCCAAGCACTCGGTGAACTTCTGGACGTCTCGCAGCCGGGTAGGTCTCTGCATCCCCTCAATGGCCTTGATCTTTATGGGGTTGCACTCAATGCCACGTTCTGAAACAAGGAAACCAAGGAGCTGGCCGGCTAGGACTCCAAAGACACACTTTTCTGGGTTGATCTTGATTTGAAAACGGCACAGATTATCAAAGATCTACTTGAGATCTTCCAGGAGGGTGCCATACTTCTCCGTCTTCACCACAATATCGTCTACATAGATGTGGACATTTCTGTCGAGTTGCTTGAGGAGGTACTTCTGCATGCAACGCTAAAACATGGCACCGACATTTCTCAAGCCGAATGTCATGGTCAGGTAGAAGAAAGCTCCAAATGGTGTGATGAAGGCGGTCTTCAGCCGATAGGCCGGGTTTAGCTTGATCTAGTGGTAACCAAAGTAGGCATCCAAAAAACTCAACAAGCTCGCATCCGGCTGTGGAGTCAATTACTTAGTCTATCCGAGGCAGAGCAAACAGATCTTTGGGGAAGGCTTTGTTCAGACTGGTGTAATCAATGCACATGCGCCACTTGTTGTTCTTCTTCAATACAAGGACCGGGTTGGCAAGCCACTCCAGGTAGAACACTTCCATGATGAAACCGGCTGCTAGCAGTCGGGCTATCTCTTGACCAACAATTCTTCTTTTCTCTTCTGACACGCGGCAGAGGGGTTGCTTGACCGGCTTCACATCTGACCTGACATGTAGCTTGTCCTCGGCGAAATCCGTCGGAACACCCAACATGTCCTTGGGGGACCATGCAAAGATGTCCCGATTCTCACGGAGGAAATCGACGAGCTCGCTTTCCTATTTGCTGTCAAGGTGGGCCCCTATGACAGCGTGCCTCTCCGGGTGCTCCGGGTCCAAGGGAATCTTCTTTGTTTCTTTGGCCAGCTGGAAGGAGCCCTGAGCTTCCGACTCCTTGGGGTCTGGTGACAGGTCTGGCTGCTTGCTGGCCATGGCCACAACCCGGTCAAGGAGACGCTTCTCGGTAGCAATCACAAGGCACTCGGCCAGCCGGCTGCTGGCATTAGCGCACGCGGCCAATTTTGATAGTTGCCCGCGATGACAATTATGCCTTGGGACCCGACATCTTCATCTTGAGGTAGGTGTAGTGAGGCACCGCCATGAACTTGGCAAGCGCTGGCCTGCCCAGGAGGGCGTGGCAGGGGCTCTCCAGGTCAACCACCTCGAACAAGATTGGCTCGTGGCGGAAGTGATCTTTGTCTCCGAAGAGGACGCCTATCTTGATCTTGCCGATTGGTGAGCAGGAAAGGACGGGTACAATGCCGTGGAAGACGGTCCGACTGGGTTGTAGCTCCTTCTCCTTAATGCACAACTTCTCCATGGTGTCGCGGTAGAGGAGTTGGTGCTGCTACCGCCGTCTATTGGAATTCGAGAGAAGCGAGAGGCTCGCCTCTCCGTTGTAAAGGTGGCATCCAGCACCATAGCATAGGAACCCGGAGAAGGCATCACTTCCGGGTGGTCGGCACGGCTCCAGCTGATGGGCTTCTCGGACCAGTGCATGAGCTCTAGGACTTCAAAGGCGACAACATTTACTTCATGGTGCTGCTGGCACCGGCTGTGCCTGTTGTCAGCCACGCTGGTGAATACAACATAAGCTCCATGTTCTTCGGGGAATTCATCTTGGACAGCGCCGACTGGGTGGACCATCGGCTGCTGAGGAGGCGGAGCTGGCGGGCCAGCAGGCGGAGGCGGCAGCCCTTCGCCCTTGGCAATGCGGGTGAGTCAGTGGCACTTCCGGGTTGTGTGGTTGGACGGCTTTGCGCCGCTGTGGAACTTGCAAGGAGCATCAAGGGTCTACTCGAAGGAGAAGGTGGGAAACCAGGCAGGCTTGCCACCCTTCTAACGATTGGGGCCAGGCTGACCCTCTGACTGCTGATCTTCAACTGTTGCTACTTGCCGGCTGGTGGAAGCCAGCTGCTAGGCCTTGCGCTTGTTATCGTTCGACTACTGGCGCCGACTGGACTCACCAGCCGGCGTCTGAGGAGCCGGAGGGAGCAACTTTCCAGACGCATCCACCCGGAACTCCGACTTCATGGAGGAGTCGGCAGTGGCGTATTTGTCTGCTATGATCAGCAGCTCGTCGAGTCTGGTCGGCTCATCGCAAAGGAGGCGGTGCTTCAGCAAGTTGCCTTCTCTGCACCAGACAGTGAAATACTCTATGGCTTGCACCTTGTGCACCCCTTTGCAGGTGTTGCGCAGTTCGGCCCACCGCGTTAAGTAGTCGCGGGTGGACTCGGTCGGGCCTTGGACGCACAAAGAGAGCTGGCAAGGCTTGGGCGGCTGCTTGTGGGTGCTGGTGAAGTTGCGGATGAAGACATCTGTGAAGTCCAACCAACTATTGATGCTATAGGGCTTGAGGCTGTTCAGCCATGTCCGGGCCGTGCCCTGGAGCATGAGCGGAACGTACTTCATGGCAACACATTTGTTGCCGTTTGCTATGCTGACGGCGATGGAGTAGTCCACCAGCCAATCCTCCGGCTTCATAGAGCCATCGTACTTGGGCGTGTCTCGAGGGAGTGAGAATCCTTTGGGGAAGGGATTGTCGCGAATGCGTGGGACGAAATAGGCCGGACCGAGTGCATCTTCTTCCTCCATCGCCAGGGATCGAGCCAGTCGATCAATCCAATGGCGGGTGTCGTTTTCTTCGACTCCTTCATGGGGGCCTAGCCGGTCTCTGAGATTCGGGTGGTCAATAGCCGGCGGGGAGACGCGCCTCTCCCTGCGTGGAGGAGGCCGATGATCGCCCCGCTGTTCGACTGCTCGAGGGCAGCAGTCTTGGTCGCGCTCGATGGTGATGTGGGTGCGCTGCGTGTGACTGCAACTAGCAGCCGACTCTTGATCTCGCCGGACGCGGGCACCGTCTGTCGGGGACCGGGAGGTCGTCCCGTGTTCACGGCAGGGGGGGGGGGGAGGTTCTCGGCGTGCAGACCGGGTTCCACCATGCGGCAGCCGGCTTCTTGCTGTGCAGCGGCCGCGTCGAGGAGCTACTGGACGTGCTCCGTCATCTAGTGTTGCTCGTCACCCTCTAAGTGATCCAGTTCATCTGCCGCCGCCCGGGCGACACGCAGGTTCTCCAAGGGCGTGGCGTAGACGGGGCGGTTGGCTCCCTGCATGCTGGCGATGGCCGCACCACACTGCCGAATGGTGCCCATCCGGCTCGGCGCGCCAGCAGCCGGCATGCCGCAGACGGCGCGGTCGATCTCGCGCTGGTAGGCTTCGTTGAGGCGCCTCATGGCCGCCAACTTTTAGGCGTTGTCGAGGAGCGAGACGGGAAGGCTTCCAGCATCGCTTCGTCTGCCTTTTCCGCCACGGGCATGGACAAGTCCCGCACTGCCGCCCACAGCGGGTCGAGGGCGGCCCTGTCGGAGGCTCCATCGTGGCTAATGACCAACACTTCCGTGACGGTGCTAGTGTTGGCGTCACTTGTTGCAGGAGGGAGCGGGTCGTCGATGACCACCATGTTGGTGGGGAAGGCATCGGGAGATGGCACATCGAAATTGATGAGCATCGGGTCGGTGGAGTTGACGGACTCCAGGTTGGAGGCAGGCTCGTTGGTGATGTGGAGCTTGCCAGGGAGGTCGACGAGGCATCTCTCGGAGCTGGCTGCTCCGACGTTGGGCGTGGGCTCGTTAGAGAGGCAGATCCTGCTAATGAGATCAGCGAGACAGCTTGTGGCGCAGGCGGCTTCTGCGCCGCGTAGCGCGTCGACGCAAACGCTATCGGGCGTGCCGGGCTGGCTGCTCTCGCCAGGAAGGAAGAGGGTTCCCGTCCAGAACGTGTCTCCGGACGACGGTGCACCTTGCCCCAGTGTGGGCGCCAAATATCAGGGATGTGCAGCGACATATGCCAGGGGGTCTCTAATCATGGAGAGGGACAAGAGTACGTCGCCGGGCTCTAGAAGCGGGAGTGAGCGAGACCGCATGCGCCTGCGAATCTAACCCAAGTTCAGGGCTCTGCATGGAGATAACACTCCTAGTCGTGCTCTGTGGGGTCTCTGCATGATGACTATAGTCGATAGAGTAGCTACAAGTTTGCTCCTTGAGCTGTTCAGCTAGAGGAGGAAGAAGGGCAAGGCTAGCTCTACTCCTCTCTCGCTATGTGTGTATGTGTTCTCTAAGGTCTGAACCCTTTGCATGGGGAAGCCTGGGGGTTTATATAGGCCTACTCCCCAGGGGCACAATGGTAATCCGGCCGGGTGTAGGACCCGGCCGTCAGTGTCTCTAGACGCCGGCTTCTTTGCCGGCTGCTGGGGCCCACCTCTGGGTGGGTCCCGCCGGCTGTTGTGTACTCAACCGACTGGCCAAACCGTCCGCTTGCGGGTCTTGCTGGTCGCTTTTTACTGTAGCCCTCCTACTGATGATGGAGGCCTTGTCGGGGGGAGCATGGCTATAGTCCCACTGCTTGGCGATCACTGTAGCCACACCCCGTTTCTTCTGGTTAATGGAGCACATACTTTGAGGGGAGGGTCGGCCGCCTGCTAGGAGCCGTCCAAACCCTACCCCCGCCTTCTGGTGGCTCACGGACACGTAGGGCCTGCCGCCTGCGGGCCATACCGACCGCCCATCGTGGGAGCGTCGCTCCCAATGTCGTAGGTGATGTCACAGGCAACATGGCTACAGTACCTCACCGGGTGAGGATTGTCCGCTTGGTACGCCCGTACTATAGCTGCGCTCAGCCCTGGATTTGGGGGTGGCAGGACGCAGTGTAGCCACGCCGCATCCCATCGTGGTTATGTGGGTGCAAACTTTGAGGGCATGAGGGGCCGCCTACCAGGAGTCGGCGCCCTCGTGGCCGTCTTCTAATGTCTTGCCGTCTTCTAGCAGCCGCCCTACTAGACTAGCCGGCCCAAGAAGCTGACCACTCGTCCAGGAGGTGTGAGGGGCGCAGCTAGCCCCGATGTCTCGAAATACCTTAGGGGGCCGATGAGGCTACCCACTCCGACACTGATGTGGTGCTAGTGTTTGATTAATGCAATTTGGAAGAACTTACAATCTAAAATCCAACTCTGCATTTTTCGGGTATTCTTCTTCAGAAGTTCAGGTCATCATAAGTTGCTTAGGTTGAGGTAGTTACTATTGTGAAAATGTTCATCTCATCATATTTGAACATCTGAAGAAGAATAGTACAAACTCAACCAAATAGTGGACAAGTTGCTACCAGAGTTGCAAAAAATATAATGACACAAAAATGCAACTCTGCACACTCCACAAAATGGTCATCATATTCCGAAGAAAGAGCGGGAATGTACTATTTGGTCGAGCCAGTACTACCAGATTAAAAAAATTGCAGGGAATTTTGAGCCTGAACATTTTCAGAAGTGAACAAGTGAACGTGAACCAAATACATTGACCCGCAATTCGTTTGAGCTAGTTACTACCAGAATCAAAATTTTGTAAAAGGTGGATAACTGCTATTGTACTATTTTCTATTGTTTGGTAATGCTCTTACTCCCATGGCCATGGAAGGTTCAGATGTTGTGCTCTTCTTTTCTGGCTGATTCATGTTCTATTTTGTAGCCTTAATGATATTCTGAACAATGATGGCGAGAAGTTCAACCATGGCTATATGCCAAGTTCTACTATAGCTATATGTCGGCCGTCGTGAAGTCCTACTATGGCTATATGCCAAGTTCAATTACACCTGTACGTGTGTGCTTCCAGGCCACTGTTGAATGCTTGTTAGCTTTCGTTTTTACGGGTTATAGTCTCCTGCTATTTGCTTGCTTTCACCATGTAGATGCAAGTGCCTCTTACATATATGGAATCAAAACTTCTACTTAAAATTGAACTTCTACCTCTTTGCTACAGGTACGGTCGTCTGAGTGCTTAATCGCTTGCACTAGTGCTTCTAACTTGTCGATGAAGGCACTGTGTGGTGTGCCACCTCGTTTTTGGATGGCCCACCATCATGACCCAGCGTCTCCCTTGAGGTTCACATCTCGTCTGCCGTCGTGGCTGTCCTGCGTCCTCGCAACCTCTGCGGCCAGTCACCAATGCCCTATTAGTGCGCCATAAGCGAGGCATGTGGTATGTGCTAATGCGTGTCGACGTGCATGCTGGCGTGTGTGTGTGCACTGGGTGTGTTGCTTGCTGTGATATATGCTGTATAGCTTTTTTGAAGTTCATGTTGTGAACCCAACTAAGTTAGATCACAAAATCTTAGATCGCGACTGCTTTGAATTTGCTCCGGTAGCAGAAATCTTGCTTCCCTGCTGCTATACTATGTCCACTTATGTAGTGTTTCTAAAGAACTTCTTGTCTGAAGTTCAGTACTATCTGTGGGTGCAAAGAAGCAGGTGCTGTGATATGCTTATTCAGTTTCAAGGGTCCTTCAAGAATGGAAAAAGGAGTTTTCTTCTCCAAAATGCATCAACGTTGTGGAGTGCATTCTTCTTATGTGCTTCTATGAAGGCTTGTGTTTCATGAAGAGAGACAGAGACACTAAGGAAACCATTCATATTTCCATTCCGTCTATGTACTTCAAAGAAATTTTGTAAAAGAGGTTAATGGCGTAATATGTTCAAGCAATTTAGTTTTTATTTCTCTTTTCCAAAAATAGGAATGGAAGTAATAGGTTGACGCTATTTGTGTTTATGTCTCAAATTAAAATAATTGGAAGAATTGCCTCCATCCGCGCTATGTGTTACACACCTTTCAAAAAATATTAGTTTCATACATGAGTAAGGAAAGTTACAATTATTTTTAAAAATAAAAAAGAATATTGTGTCTTTATTATAAGAAAAGAAAAGAGAAGTTCAGTTTCTAACGATGACGTGGTTCAACGTGCAAACCAATTGAAAAACTGTATAGGGTTGTCTAACAAAATGTCCAACATTTCTTGTGGGAAAAAATCACTCTATTTTTTGAACTCAGTGTGAGAACTTTATGCTGTTTTAGATGTGTCATTCGTATTTGTGTAAATGCATGTAGCACACGAAGTGTATGTGTATTGTTGTGTGTAACTTGAATTTGAATAGCGTGCGAAGTTCATGTTTCAGAAATTCATCAGTTCATGTGTACCACATACTGAAGAAATTCATCAATGAAAAAAAGACCGTCTAGGCCATTTCACCGAGAGCAAAAAATGCCTAAAAATTTCGCGAGACATAAAAACAAAACTTCACAATATATAACATAGTAAGTACGTTGAAAGGTGGAAAAAACATAATTTTGTTTTGTAAGTTTAACCATTTCTAAAAATACCTTGAACTTCCAATGTAAAAATAGGGTGGTTCAATGTTTATTACAAACCAGTAATTTTCCTCATTACCATAGAATAAACTAAGAAGTTCAAAAATAAAAAATGGAGCAGTTCGAAAAGTTTATAAAAAATGGTGTCTCTACGTTTTACTAAAAAAATAAAGAAGTTCAAATTTAAATAACATAGAATTTAAAATTTAAAAAATGAGCATTTTAAACAGTTTGTAAACATGGATTTGGCGTTGTTTTTTTAATATCTGTAAGTTCAAATTTAAAGAAGTGAGCGGTTAGATGTTTATTACATAACTAGGACTTTTCCCTATATTAATGAATAACACGAAAAAGGCCTAATTAAAAAAATGAAGTTGTCTGATGTTTATAAAAATCTGAGATTTTCCCCGATACTAAAGATTAAAACCACGAAGTTCAATTTAAAAAAATGGAGTAGTTCAATGCATATTAAAAAACTCAGTTTTTCTCGTTACTAAATAATAAAACCAAGAAGTTCTATTTTTAAAAGAAGAATAGTTTTATATTATTTGAAAACTCAATTTTTTCTGGTTACTAAAGAATAATACCAACAAGTTCTATTCGAAATAATGAAGAAGTTCGATGTTTCTAACCAAACTCCAATTTTCACATTTCTAAAAAATACACAAAGAAGTTAAAAAAAGTTGAGTGGTTCGATGTCCATGGAAAACTCAGAATTTTTCCGTTACTAAAGTGAGACAGAGAGAAGTTCAAACTGATAACAAACGGAAGTTCACGTATTACATGATGTGTGTTTCGTATGAGAATATAGGAATAAAAAGGAGAAGTCTAAAATTTTTGTTGCTAGAAGTTCAAGTGCACAGCCCGGGAAAGTTCAAAAAGTTCCTATTCTTCAACAAGTTTCCACAATGGAAGCTCAAATTAAAATAACAAAAATAGTTTAGAAAATTTAATTAGAAAATGGATTTCCCCATTTCTAAGAGAAACCTAGAAGTTCAAATTAAAGTAATGGAGCGGTTCAATGTATAGTAAAAACTTGGATTGTAGCCGTTAATAGAAAACGAAACCAACACAAGGTTCGAATTAAAATAACATGGAAGTTTGGACTTTATTAAAACCGGAGATTTACATGTTCGAAAACAAAAACAAAAACCAATGCAATTTGGCATTTTTAAAACCAACTCATAAAATAAAAAAACGTTTCTTGATAGAAGTTCAAGTGCTCGATGAGGGAAAGTTGGAAATTGTTACCCACTTTACGCACACATAATTCTCTCTCCCATTTGTGTCTATGTTTTTACAAATAAATCAAAATTTAAAAAAATGTGGAGGGGGTCCAATATTTACAACAAAACTAGGATATTTTGATGCTAAAAGAAGTAAACCAAGAATTCCAAATTACAAAATAGTGAAGTTCGATATTTATAAACAAACTCAGATTGTCCTTGGTAGTAAAGAATAAAAATGATGAAGTTCAAATGAAAAGAGAGGAGTAGTTCTACGTATACGGGAAACTCAAATTATTACCGTCTCTAAAGAAAATAAAACTATGAAGTGCAATTTACAAAAAAGTTTGATGCTTATTTAAAATCATATTTCCTTTTTAAGAATATGACTAGGAAGTGAAATTAAAATAACCGAGGAGTTCGAAGTATATAAAAACTCAGATTTGTTGCAAGAAGTTCATTTGCACCTCCGGTCACAGTTCATAATTTATATTGTGGGACGTTCGATCTCCAATTACATGTTTTAAAATGGCAAAAAATGACATCCGAGCTTCAATTGTGTGTAATTCGACGTATTAACGAAAATGCGATGGAAGTTCATAGTGAAAACATAGAGAAGTTCAAGTACTGCAAGGAATACATTTCAGGTGAGAATAAAAAGTACAGAAAAATAAAAGCTTAAAAGTTTTGTTGAAAGAATTTCAAGTGCTCTTTCCGGGGAAGTTCAAAAATTCTTGCGGGAGAGGTTCACCTTGTATTTCCATGTTCAAAAACACAAAAAAGAAATTGTTTTTTTGCGTTTTAAAATAATTCTCTCAATCCACAAAGAAGTTCTGTTATTATTTGGGAGAAATTTGATTTCAAAAAGAAAATAAAAAATTCAAATTATAAAAATGGAAAAAGTTCATGTACTACATGGTGTGTGTTTAATATGAGAAAAATAAAATAAAAGGCAAGGTCCAATTTTGTTGTTGTTATAAGTTCAACTCCTCGGCCGGAGAAAGTTAAAAAAATTGTTGTGAGAGAGGTTTGTACAAAAGGAATATCATTTGTGCAACACTAATGAATGGATGAGAAAATTATAAACGAAAATACGTCACAGAAGTTCAACATGAAAATAGCAGGAAGTTCTACTACTACACTGAATGAATTTCAGATGAAAAACTTTTAAAACCGCCGCGAGTACGAAAAAATGATCAACACAAGAAAGTTGCATGTTTACAATAGCTTTCCGTCTGTATATCACTTGCTCAATTCTGGTGAGTTGATGTAGAGCTACAAGCCAAAAAAGCACGTGAAAAATAGAGTGAAGTTCAAGTAAACAGGCCAAGAAGTTCAAGTTCTTCACGTGGTGCATTTTCGAAGAATCTGTTTTGCGATAAAGGCAGAACACATGATCTCGCCATTTTCAAAATTACTTTAAAACGGCTAGGAATTAGAGAAAACCGTCAACATGAAACATTTTGCATTTTCTGTAGCTTTTGAATGGTATATTATTTGCCCCATTCCGATATTAGTTGGTAGAGATTACAATGAAAATATATTTTTAGCCATTTTCAAAATTGACTTAAAACAGCAAGGAATTGGGAGAAACAATATATTCCAAAAAGTTTCACATTTCCTCAAGCTTTCCAATGCCATATCATTTGCTACATTTGGGCGTATGGTTAAAAAATTAGCTCGAAAATACGAACTCGATGGAACTTGTACCATTTTCTAAATTACTTTTAAACTATTAAAAATTAGAAAAACATTTAATATGAAAAAGTAGCACATTTTGATAAGCTTTCCAATGCAATATTATTTTCCTCAATTGGGTTAGCCGTTTATAAATGATATCGAAAATACGAACTCGGCCGTTCGGTTTGCGAAATTTTACGATTTTTGAAATTATTCTTTAACCATAGGGAATTAAAGAAAACTATCAACATGTGGAAGGCGCGGGTTTACAACAGCTTTCCAACGCCATATTATTTGCCTCATTCCGATAAATGGTTTAGAAATGCCTCATGTGGAAGGCGCGGTATGAAGAAAAAACAGTTTTCAAAACTGCTCTTAAACCGCTTACATTTTTCCAAAAATTCAACTTGGGTCATGATACTCATGTCCATAGCTTTCCAACAGTATATCGCAAGCCTCATTTGGACAATGTTGGCGGAAGTTCAACATAGCAATGGGGGAAGTTCACGTCGAACAACTCAGGTAGTAAAATTGCAAAAAACGCATGTTCATCACGACCCAAGAGCAAAATCCGCCAATGAGCAAGATTCCTATTTAAAACAGGCATTTAGTTGCTAAAAACTGTTTGGAGATTACACTTACATCACATACAACACGACTGACCAAAATAATTCGCGCGGGGAGACACGGTTACGAAGATAGCCCGAAGGTCGGGTTCCTACAAAGGGAAGTTCAGGCGTGTAACTCAGGAAGTTCTTGTTGTGATCAGAATAATATTCTAATCCCGTGATGAGAATAGTATGTATATATATTATATAGCAGAATAACTATTCTGCTAATATATACAGTTGGTCTATTATGCTAATATTACTAGAATAACTATTCCGATAACACTTTTGCACTGCATTCTCAAAGCAAGTGCACTGCACTTTCAGTAGCAAAGGTACTGCAATACAGAGACCGGTGAACTTCGTGTCAAAAAAAATTACACGTGTTGTTTTTTCGGTACCTTTTTTGCTGTAGTTTTTAACCGTTTATCAGAACGACGCGTGTAATATACCATTGAGAAGCTATGGATTACGCACAACTTCGCCATTTTGAACACTTTCCGAGATTCATCATAGTTTAAGAGCAGTTTCAAAAATGGTGCTGCTCATGATGAATGGCAGTGAGCATTTTTTTGCGTTTGTTTCTAAACCGTTAGTCGGAATGAAGTAAACAATACACCATTGGAAAGATATCATCAAGGCGCATCTTTTTCATTTGTATTATTTTCTCTAAATCGTTATGGTTAAAAAGCAGTTTTAAATTTACTAAATCACGGAATTCAATTTTTGAAATTTTCGCAATTTTTGGTACTGTTTTTGCTTCAGTTTTTGAACCGTTTGTCGAAACGAGGCGTATGATACGTCGTTGGAAAGCTACGGACAAGGCGCAACTTTCATGTGTTGAAATGTTTTTAGCTTCCTTACGGTTTTTAGTTAATTTTGAAAATCGTGCGACTAATGACGAGAGGCAGCGGCCGTTTTTCGCGAAATTTTTACAAACCGCTTGTCGAAAATGATTCAAATTATACGCCATTGGAAAGGTATCGACGAGGCGCAACTTTTTCATGTAGAACACTCTCTTTGATTCCTTACGATTTAAAGAGAAATTTTGATTCTAACGAAATGCAGACACTCTGTTTTTTCGCGACACCAAAATTGTCTTATGTACTGCATCACGCAGAAAATCGCACTACTTTAGACCGAAACCGCACTGCATCAGATGGTCTAGTGAACTTCATGATTTCTTTTGTCGAACGTAAATTTTTCTCAGACGATTTATTGTTGTCTTTAAAAAAATATGAACAAGAGTGGACCGCAGGACAGGGCGAGTGAACCGCGACATATATCGAAGTGAACTGCATTACTATCTTGTTTCGTTAAATTTTTCGCACTTTTCATGTTGGGCGCAAGTGAACAGCATTAGTCTTAAAAGTGAACCACATCCGAGGACCAAATGCACTGCAAGCATTGATGTAGTCGACTGAATTTTGAATTTGAGGCACACCAAACAAATTGCACTTCATACAGAGGGGTAATGAGCTGTTACACAAATTGGAATGAACTACTTCTTTTGTATTCTTCAAAGAAATTTATTGAAGACATGGGTACTGAAGATTGGAGACTAGTAAATTGCACCAGAAGACACAAAGTTTTAGACAACACCCCCACAGCACTACACTGCAATACTGACATGAAATTAAACTCTTTAACCACAATGGTATCCTAGCCGAACTGCAGCAGGGTACTCCAATGCGCCGTACTGTACCAAAACGCCCGATTTATGTTTTCACCTTTTCGTTGTTCTCCCCTGTGCTAGAAAATAAATAATCCCCAACGGAACCCCTTCGACATAAACAATAAGGGTAAACTGACAACATTTGCTGCAGCGAACCTCTTCAAAATAACTAAACCCCTGTCCTACAAAAGAGTGTATACTGAAATGAACCGCAAAACATATAAAATCAAGAACTATATATACATTTAAATTTTTCTTCAACAAGTGAACTACAGTGCCTGGGCCAAACTGCACCAATGTGGACAGATGCAACCCATGTCTCTGTCGGCAGCCAAAACTTGGAGACAGCGGTGTTGGTAGCCAAAAAGCTAGAGCATCACCTCTAAAGTGCACTGGACGCGCACTCGCCAGAGGACAGTGGCACATACCGAACCTAAATGTAGTGTGATGGCCACAGCGTCGACCGTTGACCTCGACGACGGCAACGGGTGCATGGCCTGGGAGGGAGGGAAGGGAAGGGAAGAGGAGTAGGAGGGGCAGCGGAGGGATCTTGGCAAGATGGGGGTCACCAGTTCCTGCGAACCACAAGGCACACATCATCGTCCTCCTCATCGTTTTTGTCAACATCACCGCACTGTACGTCTATGCACTGCCGAACTGCACACAAAAACGAGATGGCGTCAGGAAGATGTGGCATTCTGCTGGTTAGCACTAGGGAGGAGGATCCATAGTCGGGGTGGTGGTTGCCATCAGAGGAGTGGCTACTGCGGGGTTGGGGTAGGGTGGCCGGTGCCCCGACGAGTTCAGGAAGGTAGGGGCGCGGTGCCAGCGAGTCACGGAGTAGGGGAAGGTCACCGCGATCCATGGCGACAGGAGGGGTTAGCGGCGTCTGCTGCTTAGGGAAAGGCGACGCGTAGATGGAGAAGGCTGGGGAGAGACAGAGGGAGGTCAGGCAGGCGAACGGTGGTGCGGCGGCCGTGGATCTTAGCCGGGATCAGAGAATATTACCCCTGGAGAAAGCGTGACCCGTGGTGCGCGGCGCGGGTGGCTGGGATTTCAGGTGGTGGCGGGGCGATGGAGGAACCTTGCCAGGATGGGGGGCGATGGAGAACTTCACTCATGAGAAACTGAACCACGTTGAAGAGAGAAGGGAGCTGTGCCGGTGATGAATTTTTTGGCCGGGGCAAGTTGCGGTGGTCGAGCTCACCGTTGCACCGCCACCTGCGCGTCCATCCCTATCGCTGGACCTTTGCCGGTGAGGAGACCAGCTCCCGCATTGGGTCAGTAGTGAGCTCTAGGGAAATGAAGCCGAACACAGCGAGGGGTCGTCAGGGGGCAAGCTGCTCGCCGGAGAGGAGAGAGGAGGAGGAAGCCCATGGGTAGTCGCCGGCCATCTTGCGGCAGCCGTCGCATGGATGGGAGGGAGCGGCCGCTGGTAGGTGGAGGGGCAGCGTGGGGTCCTGGATCCGACGGCGGGGCATCACGTGGGGGCCGCCGCATCTTGGACCCGGCAGTAGGGTGTTGTGAGGGGCCGCCGTGGCCTGGATCCAGTGACGGGGCGTGCCGTCTAGCGATGAAGCCAGATGCAGGCAGGGGCGTGGTGGCGCGTGAGGGGGGGCAGGGGGCGCCGTGGTGGTTGCCTATGCGGGAGCAGTGGTGGCCGGGGGAGGAAGAAGGGCGGCGTTGTTGGCTTAGCCACCGGCTAGGATTTGGGCGCGGGGAGGGGGAAGAAGGTGGGTAGAAGTGGGATGGGTGTGGGGTGGGGTGCGGTTTTGTTTTTTATTCCTATTTTTTAGTTATTCACTGGAGCAATTATATATTGAAGTCAATCCGAGGAAAGTGTTCGGGTCTATTATGACATAAAGATTAGGTGCCTAACGAACATTGTTTATCTTGAAAAACGAATATTTCTCGACGTAAGAAAAAAAATCTTTTTTATTTGGGAAATGATCTTAATCAACCGGCTGATCCAGCAATTGCATCCGCTGCCTCCTTCATCGGCCATGTGTCCCTGGCAAACGATTATAGCATCGCACGGACATGCATATCCTCTCTTTGGTTCTCATCCACTCATTACTTCCCCACCGAATGCCGCTCCATCGTCTCCCTCAATCTATCTCACATTTTCTCTTTCACAGCGTTGCTCCACGTACCATGCCAAGCTGGTCGCTGCTCCCACTTTGCCGCGTGCCGCCGCCACTGCAAGGACCGCTCCAAGCCACAACTCCTTTTGTTTCTGAGACCTCCATCCATGGCGCTCTAAACGTCGCCGTCCCTACCTCGCTGGAGCTGCAAGTCGCCCGTTAATTGAGCTGCAAGTCCTTCTCTCCTCTCCAACTGCTCCTCTCCCCGCCTCCCTATGCCCGCTTGCATCCATGGCCGCCTCTTGAGCAGGCATGCCCGAGCTCCGCTCTGGCCACCCCTCTCGCCTTCATCGTTGTTCCAGCCGGCGATGCTTTTTATACATTTACGCTACAAGGGTTTTGTTGCAGAAATTTTTTGATTCACACCGCAGACAACATCATCTTTTTCAGTGGAGCAACATTATTCATGTTCCAAAAGTCCTCCCGCAACATCGCCTTTGTTGCAAAAAATAAAAAAAAATCGGCAACACAATTTTTGTCGTAAATGTTTCCGCAACAAGATCTTTGTTGCAAACATTCCTGCAACAAGACCTCCGTTTCAAATGTTTCTGCAACACAAAGTTTGTTGCAATGATAAAGACGGTGTTGAGCCGCCGGATGACACCTGATCTAATGGCAGCGGAAGCGGCGGATCTTTTTAAAAGATCCGCTGACCGATGCGTAGCAAGCGCCTCTTTATTTTTAATTTAAGAAACTAGTGTATTTTTTAGGGCATAAGCTCATATCTATATCTACTTTCCTTGAGCATAATATAGGGTTTTCAATTTGATTCTAAATTCACCTTATTCTGCTAACACCCCACCCTGCATCTGAGACAAGCGCGTCCCAAAGACATGGTTCCCCCTACCACTCTCCCCCATTTCCCCATTCATACTTCATGGATGCGAAAACACCCTCTCCACCCCAGCCTCCTCTGTCCGCCACCCCATCCACCATCGTCCTCCTCCGTCCGCCTCCCCATCCAGTGTTGTTCCCCTCCACCATGCTAGAGCTGATACTCACATGCCATCGTCCAGTACAAGAGATCGACGTCTCACATCCACGACTCTGGGCCAACATCCTTGTATTGTGTCCTCTCGCCTCATCCGCGTCGTCGTCCACCTTGTCGGGGTCGCTCCTATGACGGTTGCGTCCACTGCGCCGGGACATATCCCTCGCCGCCACCGTCTGCCCTCCTAGATATGCTTCCACACCACCGACAATCATCACTACTGCAGCGCCCTCAATGTCTCAGCAGATGCTTACATGGTGCCTCACTAGAGGCAATACTCTTTCGTATCTGCTCAAGTTATTTATCTCAGCAAGAACATACTTCACCACTGCTTTACTATGATTTCTTGTCCATCACTTAGAATCTTACTTGTTAGTTGAAAGCAAACATTAGTTGCGAAGGAGCCTTTGTCCGGTTTGCACCTTTAGATCCGACATGGAACACTCAACACTATACTCGCAATGCATATGGTTTTCCCCTTTTATATGCCATACAAGCTAAATGACAGTCGAGTAAATTTCAAATTGGGGCCAGTCGATTTTTGAGAGTTCGCCGGAGTTCGTAAAAGGGAAGGAAGGAGAAGGATGGGGATCACCGGAGGCAAACCCTATTATATATATTAGGGTTTCCTGTGGGGCGGTGGTGGGGCCTCACCGGAGGAAAAGCTCGATCGGGGGGGGGGGGCTAGAGGCACTGGTACAACGAGCTGCTGTACAAACGGGTTTTAACCCCTTTCCGCGGTGCCATTTTAAACCATTGTCTAGTGAGTTTGGGCGATAGGGGGGGCGGTCCTTTCCACACAACCCAGAAACCGTCGGGGATAGGCCCTCCGGCCACACACGATGAAAAAAATGAGCCCGTGTGCGATCGGGCTAGCCATCGCATACAATTATACAGGCCCAATCGTTTCCATTCGTAAGTACACCCCACATAGTGAATCCCATACAAATGTTTATGTTTGTATGTATATTCCACACAGTGAATCCCAGACAAACACTTTCGTTCGTCTGCACATCCCACAAAGAAATGAGCCCGTGTGCGATCGGGCTAGCCATCGCATACAATTATACAGGCCCAATCGTTTCCATTCGTAAGTACACCCCACATAGTGAATCCCATAGAAATGTTTATGTTTGTATGTATATCCCACACAGTGAATCCCAGACAAACACTTTCGTTCGTCTGCACATCCCACAAAGTGAATCCTAGAGAAACGTTTCCTTCATATGCACATCCCACACAGTGAATCCCAGAAAAACGTTTCCATTTGTATGTACATCCCACACAGTTTTATGTATAGCCTCGTGTGTGATAGGTGTAACGATCACACACACTCCGCCTTCGTTAACCATTTGCTTTATTCAACTATATCACACACGATTCGATGAAGAAAATTGTATGGCATTGGGCTATCCATCACACACGCTTTTATTGCTAGAACCGTTTGTAAAGTTCCATGACAATTTTGTAGGTTTATTAGTTTACAACTAATAATTCCAGTATTACAAAAAAATCACATTTCATATCGAACAACTATTTGCCAATTTCATATCAGGCACATAAATATAATTTAACATCACAGTAAGATAGCTACATGATAACAACACAGTACAACATATAGCTAGTTCACCTTCATAAGCACAATATTAGAACAATATATTCATTTCCCTAATCGAGTGATGGATGATCAGCCAAGTTCGTCTTCTCCACCTTTGTTTTCAGTTTAGTAAGAACTTGTTTTGCACTGACCAACTAGGAAAGTGCCTCCTCCTTCGCCAACACCATCTTAGCAAAGTCTAATTAAAAAACATCTGAGCTCATTCTCCATCTTCCTATTTTTTCCCGCATCTTGAAATATTCTTCAGCATTAACAACACTTTCTCTAAGCCTATCTCCGCTCTCTTCCTCATACATGCTCCAGAGCTTTGCTAGGCATATCTTTATAGACTATGGCCACTCTTGATCAACCCACTCCAGGTAAGAACACTTGTGCTCATCCTATAATATTTAAACTAAATCAGTAACAATTGTAGGGAAAATGGGTTTCTAGCAACATAGAAAACCACCACACACATATTTTGAAAAACTGAAGAAACACGTTAATTATGACATAAGTTCTCAAAAAGATCAATGTGCAAATCAATTAAGTGCTACTGAGACAACAACCAAATTCAGAAACATCACAAGCTATAATTAACTACAACAATGCTACAAGTTCTTAGTCATGTACTATAATTAACCCGACGTCCCCCGTGCGGAGGAGCGGCACGACCCCAGCCGCCCGTCCCCCGACTCGCTCCACCATGAGACCGATCTCCGCTGGCACCTACCCTCCTGCGGCGACCGCCGATCTCCTGCCCACGACAACCACCGCTCCCTCCCCGTCGATCTCCCCCCCCCCCCCCGAGCTAACCGACGTGGTCATTCCCACTCCCGCTCGCCACCCCCGGCTGCGGACCGGCGCGAGCCGCATCGCAAGTCGCCTGCCCCGACGCGCCGGTGGGAGACCAGCTGCTCCCCGGCCCGCGGCTGCAGGCCCCGCTCCCCCGCCCGCTCCCAAAGCCAAAAAGCCTCGCCTCCCGCAGCCGCCTCGATGCACCAGTAGCAGCCACCTCGGGGGAGACGAACTTTCCCCCGGCCGGCAATGGTGCGGGCCGAGGCTGCCCCGGTGGCAAACGCAAGAAGGAAGCACGGCCTTGGGGGCACCAATGGCACCGCCCCTGCCAATGGCTCCACCTGTGACCCCGCTGCCTTGACTACGACCGCTCTCCTCCCCGACAACCGCTCCTCCGACCTCGTCAAGTCCTTCAACTACGCCCTCTCCGGCCACTCCCAGGTGGCATGTACGCACCCTTAGTCTTGCTACCTCTGCTCGGACCCGGACCACCCCGCCTTCCTTTGCCTTGACCATCCGGTGGCGGAGGAGTTGATGATGTACGGGCACGGGATTAAGGGCCTCGGCTACTTCCACATCGAGGTGCCCGACATTCCCGTCCCCTCACCATCGCTCCTGGCCATTGTCACCGTGAAGGATGAGGTGGCCTCGCCAGAGATGATTGAGGCCGAGCTCAACTATCTCTACCACTGTGCCTGGGATTGGCAGGTCACCATGCTGGCTGGCAGCCAGTTCTCGGTCGTCTTCCCGGACGTCGTCAGCCACGGTTATGGCACCCGCAGCGGAGACATCACCCTGGCCCTCAATAAGCTAGTGGTGGACATCTCCGTGCCGGTGCGGGACCCCCTGGCGGCCGCGGTCCAGGACACGGCTTGGATCCTCATCGATGGCCTCCCGGACATCGCCCTCTCCGAGCGGGTCATCCGGAACATGTCTCGCATCCTCGACAAGGTGGTGTGATACGTCTCCAATGTATCTATAATTTTTGATTGTTCCATGCTATTATATTATCTGTTTTGGATGTTTAATGAGCTTTATTATGCACTTTTATATTATTTTTGGGGCTAACCTATTAACCGAAGGCCCAGTGCAAATTGCTGCTTTTTTTGCCTATTTCAGTGTTTCGCAGAAAAGGAATATCAAACAAAATCCAAACGGAATGAAACCTTCGCGAGGAACATTTTTGGAACAAACGCAATCCAGGAGACTTGGAGTGGATGTCAAGGAAGCAGCGAGGAAGCCACGAGGCAGGAGAGCGCACCCCAAGGGGGTAGGCGCGCCCCCCACCCTCGTGGGCCCCTCGTGGATCCACCTACCTACTTATTTCACCTATATATACTCATATACCCTGAGAACATCCAGGATCACCACAAAACCCTATTTCCACCGCCGCAGCCTTCTGTACCCGTGAGATCCCATCTTGGGGCCTTTTTCGGCGCTCCGCCGGACGGGGAATTGATCACAGAGGGCTACTACATCAACACCATAGCCTCTCCGATGATGTGTGAGTAGTTTAGCACAGACCTTCGGGTCCATAGTTATTAGCTAGATGGCTTCTTATCTCTCTTTGGATCTCAATACAAAGTTCTCCTCGATTCTCTCGGAGATCTATTTGATGTAATTCTTTTTGCGGTGTGTTTGCCGAGATCCGATGAATTGTGGGTTTATGATCAAGATTATCTGTGAACAATATTTGATTCTTCTTTGAATTCATATATGCATGATTTAAATATCTTTGCAAGTCTCTTCGAATTATCAGTTTGGTTTGGCCTACTAGATTGATCTTTCTTGCAATGGGAGAAGTGCTTAGCTTTGGGTTCAATCTTGCGGTGTTGTCGGCGTTTTGGGAATGGGGTCCCCAGACTTGCCTGCCTGCGGCCCACGGCGTGGCTCTGCGAGCAGGCCCGTATGGCCCATCTTCACCAACAAGCTTTCAAGACCCTCGCGAAGGGCCAAGCCTCGCGAGGCGGACGACACAAGACCTCCTCAGGAGCGGCCTCACCAGGCTGGCTCGCGAGGGACGGAGAGTTCAAAGCAAGGCAAACCTCGCGAGGTTCGAGTGACGTAAGCCATGATGACCAAGGCCAGGCGGGCGCCAACGCGCAAACTGTCCTTGTTTCCTCTTTGGTGCCAAGGGAGCAAGCGCAGGCGCGGAGTACCGAGGCATGAAGCAAAGATTTCCATATCAGTGCAACGAGACCAAGACCAGTAGGATGGCAAGACGGAGGTCACCATGGAGCCTAAGACGGCGTCACCACCAGAGCCTTTTGCAGGCGAAGACCGCTTTTGTCAGGATAAGCTGTACCAGCTGTCCCCTTTCAAATTGGCTGTTGTTGGCTCCATTCCCGCTCAATATTTGGGGAGAGGACCAGGGCGTCTATAAATAGGACTAGCCACCACCATAGCTAGGGGGATCTATCCGACGGATCGAGAGAGACTAGAGCTAGCACAAGTTCACCGAGCACAAGAACACCTCTCCTCAGGAGGTTGTTCTTCCCCTTCTACTGTTCATCCTCAGCCCAAGAGGCAATCCACCACCACCACACTGGAGTAGGGTATTACACCACAACGGTGGCCCGAACCAGTATTAATCTTGTGTCCTTGTGTTGCGAGTTCATCGAGTTAGCCCGTGAGATCTTAGCGAAGTTAGGATGTGGATTGGTAGGGGGATCTTCGTGCGCACCCCAGTGTTCGAACCTTGAGGGTTTTGTCGGAACCCGTGATCCGACATTTGGCGCGGTAGGTAAGGGTGCGTCGAAGCTTCCCTTCCATCGCCCAGCGTCTCGTTGTTTCATCATCCCGATGGCGGACGCTCGCCGCGCTCGCGTTGAGCGCCGGGATGCCCTCGCCGCGCTCGCGTTGAGCGCCGGGATGCCCTTGCCGCCCGCATCGCTCAGACGTCTCCCGTCGGCGGGCCACCCCATCGTTCCCCGTCGCCTGCTGCCCACGCCGTCACCGGCCCAGCGGGGAACAAGCAGCAAGCATCCTCGTTGCACCCCTCGGTGCGGCGGGACGGCCGCACCGCCACTCCATCGCTGACCCCGGCCGGTTCGTCATCCCACGCTCGTCGCGCCCCCATGGACGCACAAGCTGCTCTGTGCATGGCGCGCGAGCTCCTGCGCTACCGCCCAATCGACGACCTCTACGAGGACTGGCTCGACCGCATCACCGAGCTTGTCAGCGCCGCAAGGGGCTCCCCTGCGCCGTCCCTCTCGCCGCCTCGCCATCCGCCAGCCGCGGGCGGTGTGGCCCATGGAGCGCCTCCACCACCTCTGCCCCAAGACAGAGTCTTGGCTCCCAGGCGCACGGCCCCACGGCGCGACCTGCCGCGTTCGGCGCCTGCGCAAGAAGAAAGAAGCTACCAAGAAGTCCCTTGGCCACGAGAAAACGCCCCCGCGCTCCCTGTGCCACCATGGCAAGACCGTGTGCTGCCTGCGGCGGCGGTGCACAAACCGCATCAAGGACAAGTTCTCCACCAGCGCAGAGTCCCGGTGACCATGGCAGGCTGCTGCGCCTTCACTCCTGAGCTGCGTAGCGTCGCTTGGCCGGGCAAGTTCAAGACGGATCTGCCACCTCGCTACGAGCTGAGCATCGAGGCGGCCAACAGCGACGAGAAAGTCATGGCGAATTGGTTCCCCATGGCTCTCAAGGATGGTGCCCGCTCCTAGCTCTTGAATCTGCCTCCAGGCTCGATCTCCTCCTGGAACGAGATGCGCGACCGCTTCGTCGCCAACTTCCAGGGCACTCACGACCGCCCACCGGCTGCGGGTGACCTACGCCGCGTCAAGCAACAACTAGGAGAGACCCTCCAGAAGTACATCCAGCGCTTCAACAACGTTCGCCTCAAGATCCCCAAGGTGACGGACGAGGCCATCATCTCCACGTTCTTCTATGGCGTCCGCGACGTCAAGATGAAGGAGGAGCTCGCCATCCACGAGGAGCTGTGCACGTCCCTGGAGCTGTTCAACCTGACGACCAAGCACGCAAGAGCTGAGGAGGGGCGCCTCTCCCTCCTCGAGCTCCCGGCTGCGAACCCGGAGGAGAAGAAAGCCAAGGCCAAAGACGTGAAGTGCAAGGGAGCAGCCGTGCTCGCGGCGGAGCCAGACACAAAGCGTGCCAGGGACCTGCCCGAGTCATCCAGGAGCAGTCGACCGTTCTGTGCCTTCCATAACCTGCACAACCACAACACTAGCGACTGTCAAGAGCTCACATCCATTCAAGAAGGACGCTTCGGTCGACGCCCGGAGCGCAACAACCGGAGCTACAGCCGAGGAGGAGGACATGGTGGCGGACGCTGGGATGACCGTGGCCCGCGCCAGGAGTGGCGCGACCGGCCTTGTGAGGACAACTGGCAGTACCAGCCTCGCGAAGGTGCCTGGAGGGATCAGCCTCATGTGGATCGTCCTCAGGGCAATGTTGGGCTTCCTCCACTGCCACCACCAAGAAGGAACAATGACCACCACCAAGACGAGGGGGCTGGGGGCTTCCAGGAGCCGCGTGCTATCGCCTGTATCTTGGGCGGAGCTCAAGCCCCAGCCTCACAGCGTATCTTCAAGCAGTTTGCTCGTGAAGTGAATGCAGTCCTTCCCAAGCTCGAGGCCATGCGCCCGCTCAGGTGGTCCCAGTGCGCCATCACATTCAGCTCGGCAGATCAGCACAAGTGCGCGGCTACCACCGGCATCCTCCCGATGCTCTATTCACCAGTCATTAGCAACGTGCAAGTTACCAAGACTCTCATCGACGGCGACGCAGGGCTCAACGTCCTGTCCGTCGACACGTTCGACAACCTTCAAGTGCCATATGATCAACTTTAGCGCACCAAGCCTCTCTCAGGAGTGACCGATGGCTCCACCACCCCGATCGGGCAGGTCTGCCTCCCAGTCACCTTCGAACAGCGCAACAACAACCGCACTGAGCTCATCGATTTCGATGTCGCCCACATCCGTCTGCCATACAATGCCATCCTCGGGTATCCGGCCCTGGCCAAGTCCATGGCCGTGATGCACCACGGTTACAACGTCCTCAAGATGCTAGGAAGTGGCGGGATCATCACAGTCCCCTACGAAGAAAGAGATGCGGTGTGCTCCCTCGAGCGCGCCTTCCAAGCACCGCCAATCGAAGACCCCGGCAACAATGCATCTCGGTATCCTCCTGAGGTCGTCCCCAAGAAGAAGAAGCAGCAACTTCGTGCCGGACCTCAGGAGGGCAGCTCCGCAAGTGGGGCCTTGTCAGGATCAGTGCCCCCGCCTAGGGCGTCTCCCTCTGTCGCATAGGAAGGCATGCCCGGCGCCCTCCTCGGGCATGGCTCAGGGGCTCTCTTTTGGAGGGCCTCAGACCTTGCCAATGTCACGAGGGAGGTGCTCGGGCACCACTTGGAGGCATGTTTCGCGGCACGTCTCCCTCAGGAGGACACCAGGCAAGGAGCGCTCGACGCTCAGGAGTTCATCACTGTAAGTGCATCTAGTGCCCCTTAGTGATTTTGGTGTATTGAAGACTTATAGGTTAAGGGACTAATGCGTTTGTGAGTGTACACAGGTCTATAAGTCTATGATGAGTTTGATATTTACATAGAAAGTCGACCCCTAAAAATGAAGTTCTTCGACTGAAGACTTTGGATTTCTGAAGACTTTCTGAAGACTTTGAAAGTGAAGAAATTGGTGTGACCTTGAAGACTTGGTATTCATTCGAGGAACATGAAGCGTGAAGACTTTTGTTTTCGTAGTTTCATTTTCTCTTTCTTGAGTCATAGGAAACACCGTACTGTTAAAGGGGGTTGAGGAAATACTAAGGAAAATTTCCATGTGATGCTCAACTCAAAATCCTACACCTACCAATCCCTTCGAGTGAAGCCATTGGAAATCTCATACAGTCCAGTCATATTCTTCAGTGACAGAGACGAAGTTCTTCTGGTCTCTGAGGAATTTGTTCTGACTGAGGAGTTAGGAATTTGCCAGTGCGGATTGCCTACACAGTGAGGAACATGATAGCCCTGAGGATTTTGCTACTCAAAATTCCGACCATTGCTGTGCTATGCGCCAGCTGTCCCAAAATATCTACCCACCTAACAGTCATATCATTAAAGGGCATTTATGTCTTATCATGTCGGGCTGCTCCCTAGGCTATAAATAGCCGCCCCCTACAACCACTAGCTGGTTGGCTGCTCCGAGAGAAACTGACACTTGTCATTTGAGAGCAACCCATCCTCCGAGGACTTTGAGAGAAAATCATCAACTAAGGAAAAACCCAAACCTAAACACCTACACACCCCAAGTGATTGAGCATCACTTGGGAGATTCATCCTGTGTGGATCCGATGCTTTTTACCTTTGAAGTCTGTGCTTCTTCCAGATGGTTAGGCGTCATAGTCTAGAGCATCCAAGAGGAATTGTGGATCGCCGAGTGACCAAGTTTGTGAACGTTCGGAAGTCACCTGAAGACTTACCACGAGTGATTGGGCGAGGTCTGTGTGACCTTAGATCAAGGAGAATATGGTGAGGACTTGGTGTCCTGAGCTGCGTGTTCAGGACTGGGTGTCCGGGACTGTGTGTCCTTGAGTTTAAATACTCAGCCGCTCCAACCAGATGTACAATCGAGACAGCAGTTGGAACTGGTCTACCAAATCATTGTCTTCACCAAGCCAACTGGTTCTATTTCTTCAACTCTTTCATTTCCTCATAACTGTGTTGTGTGATTGTTCATATATGTGTTTGAAGACTTTGACTGAAGACTTTCTCAATTTCCTCAGTTCAATTTCTTCAGTCAATTTGTCTTCATCCTGTGTTATCCTATGCTTACGCTTCCTGTACTCTGTGCCTGTCTTCATTTCAGCATGATGACTATGCTTGTGTTCTGTTATGTTTACTTTTGAGTACTTATTCCGCTACTAGCAGTTCTTCTCTAAGGAACTTCCTCACCTGGAAATTCCTCAGTGAAGAATTCATAAAAATCGCCTATTCACCCCCCCTCTAGTCGATATAACGCACTTTCAATTGGTATCAGAGCAAGGTACTCCCTTGTTCTGTGTGATTTTGGTCTAACCGCATGGAGTTTAGTTATGCCAACCGTAGGTATGAAGAAAGTGACATGCCCCATCTTTGACGGTCATGAGTATCCCAAGTGGAAGGACATGATGAAGAAGGCCTCATGGCGATGAACAGCGAGCTGTGGACCGTCACTGAGATTGGTCTGACCGATTTAGGCAAGATGGCGGAAGCAGATGACATTTGCAAGTACACCCTTCTCAACCTCATGGAGAAGGATGTCATCTGTTCCTGTCTGTCTCAAAATTAGTTCAGGAATATCATGCATCTCGATCATTCGAAGCTTATCTGGGACCGTCTCTCTGAGGTCTATGAAGGTCATCGAACCCGTCATGATCCTTGGTTTGAGGACTTCAAGAAATCTCTCAAAGCGATGACATACGAACTAGCATCATCATCTTCTTCATCATGCCTTATGGCAAAAGATGCTGATGTAATTGAATACTACCTATCCGAGTCTAGTGATGATGAATCTGGTGATGAATTTGGACCCAGCTATGTCAAACTTGCTTCCCTTACCACTAAACAACAAATAGCTTTGGAAAAAGTTCAATATATGCTAAATAAGAGTGATGATATGTTGGGTGAAGAAATGGATCAGTCAAAAGCTTTAGCTGAGAGTCTTCAAAGACTTCAGTCTAAGTTTGACACCCTTCAAGGTCATCATAACAGTCTCTTATCTGATCATGTGAAGCTTTCTTATGAATTTCTTCAAAGAAAGCAAGACCTTGAAAAGCCAAGAGTGAGTTATGAAGATCTTCAGAAGGAGCGCAATTCATTACTTGCTCAACAAATCAGCGCTTCTTAGGAAGAATTTGTTCCTCCATGCTTGGAGTGCATTGAACGTGAATCTGCTAATTCTTCACCTGAATGTTCAAATGCTACTAATGTTTCAAATTCTTCACATGCCTCTGCTATCACTAATTCCTCATCTGAGGACATTGCTAGTATCACTAATGATGCAGGGCTGAAGGAATTGTACATGTGTAAGTGCATCTAGTGCCACCCCTAGTTGGTTTTGGAGTATTGACGACAAACCTAGTTGAGGGACTAATGTGTTTGTGAGAATTGCAGGATAACACAGGTAGAAGTCCCTCATTGATTCGGTTTTACTACCAGAGATGACCCCTAAAAATGTATGAAGACATTGAAGTCAAAGGTGGTATATGAAGATATTCACATTGAAGACTATGACAAGAGAAGACACGATATGAAGCCTATGGAGCTCGAAACTTAGATCTTTCGTAGTTCTTTTTCTTTTGTGTTGAGTCATAGGAACCACCGTACTGTTAAGTGGGGTCCAGGAGAACCAGTCAGAATGACTGAAGTGATGCCTAAATCAAAAACCTATGTCTTCGAGTGAAGACTATGAAAGCGAATCTTGTCCAGAGTCGGACAAGTCAGCTTTGCTTGTTGCCCAAGTAAAGTTGCCGCGTGAGTTTGAAATCTGACCGTTGGAACACGTGTCAGTTCCTTAGTGACCCAGGGTCATTTCGGACAAATCAGGTCGGGTTGCCAAGTGGTTATAAATAGCCCACCCCCTACAACCATAAACGGCTGGCTGCTCAGATAGAAAGTACGGCTTTTGTCGTTTGAGAGCAACCCACCTTGAAGCCTTTGAGAGAGAATTCCTTGTGAGGATAAAAGCCCTAACCACCAAAGGCAGAGAGAATTGGGCATCACTTAAGTCTTCTTGTCTGTGTGATCTGAAGACTTTTTACACTTGAGGACTGTGCATCCTCCAGCCAGTTAGGCGTCGCGTTCTGAGCTTCCAAGAGACATTGTGGATTGCCAGTGAACGAAGTTTGTGAAGGTTTGGGAGTCTACCTTGAAGACTTACCAGAGTGATTGGGTGAGGTCTATGTGACCTTAGCTCAAGGAGAATACGGTGAGGACTGGGTGTCCTGAGCTGCGTGTTCAGGACTGGGTGTCCGGGACTGTGTGTCCTAAGGTTTAAATACCTAGCCGCTCCAACCAGACGTACAGTTGTCACAGCAACTGGAACTGGTCCAACACAACATTGTCTTCAACGAGTCACTGGTTTCATCTTCACTTCCTTTTACTTACTGATTACTCATTGTGAAGTCATTGCATGTCTGTTCTATCTTTTGTCTTCACAACGTGAGTGTATGATCTGTTTGGCTTCATAATATCTTCCTACCTGATCCTTATTACACTACAGCTATTTGTCACTGTGCTTTCACTCTGTTGATACTTGACCATGGCTTGCCGAGTGTAGTCTAACTTCCGCTGCATAGTAATAGGCATATCTCTACTGTTTGTCTTCATAACTTCCACATTTTGAAGACTTTCATAAAAATCGCCTATTCACCCCCCCTCTAGTCGATATAACACACTTTCAATTGGTATCAGAGCAAGGTGCTCCCTTGTTCTGTGTGATTCAGTTTAACCACCTGGAGTTTTAGCTATGTCGACTGCAGGGATAATTAAAGTCTCCGCTGCGTGCCCTGTCTTCGATGGAACTGAATATCCCTACTGGAAGAATAAGATGCGTATGCATCTTGAAGCCATTGACGTCGACCTATGGTATGTCGTCGAGAACGGCGTTCCCAAGGCTAGAGAAGGTGTCACTGCTGCTGATGTCAAGAAATTCGTTCAACTGGACTCTACTGCCAAGAATATCATCTGTGGTCATCTGACCAAAGGACAGTATGGCCGTGTGAGTGCTTTGAAGACATCCAAGCTGGTCTGGGACTGGCTCTCCAAGGTCAATGAAGGCATCTCAACCCAGAGAGATCAGAGAATCAGTGTTCTTCGTAACCTCTTCAACCGCTTCAAGCGAAATGACAATGAGAATGTCCAGCACACATTTGACCGACTCACTGACATCACAAATGAGCTTCAAGCCCTCGGCGCCACTGAGATTACCAAACACGAAATCGTCAAGACGCTGCTAAGATCACTTGATAGTTCGTTTGACATCCTGGCCCTGATGATTCAAAAACGTCCTGATTTCAAGACACTCGATCCGTCTGACATACTTGAGAGGCTCAACACACATGAGTTTCAGCTTTCGGAGAAAAGAGAGATCTACGGTCCAAACTATGGGCGAACTCGTGCCTTGAAGGCAAAAGCTGTCTCCTCATCTGAAGAAGAATCTGACAGCAGTTCTGATGACCCTGAAGACATTGGAAGGGAACTTGCTATGCTTGTCAAGAAGTTCCAAAAATTCACCAAGAAGAAAGGCTTCAGAAAGTCTTCCCGATCAAGTTCAAGGAATGATGAAGCTCCTGCTCATGACTACAAGAAGAAAACATGTCACAAGTGCAAGAAACTTGGCCACTTCATCTCTGAGTGTCCACAGTGGGACAATGAGAACAAAAAGAAGAAGAAGAGCAAGGAATATGACTCTGACGACAAGAAGAAGAAGAAGAAATACTCAAAGTATTCTTCCAAGTCTTTCTCAAAGTCTTCATCACACAAGAAGAGCTCATCTGGCAAGGCACGTGCGTTTGTTGGCAAGGAAATGGATTCAAAGGAGGAGTCTGCTTCTGAGGAGGCGGAGGTGGAGTCTGAGGAGGAATCCAACTCAGGCGTCGCAAGTCTGGCTACAACATACATTGCCAAGTCCATCTTCAACACTGAAGACAATGACTTAATCACCGACACCGATGCAAATGACAAGGACTACTCCGCTTCTACCTACTGCTTCATGGCTCGCGGTGCCAAGGTAAACACACGCACTACTCACTATCAAACATCTAGTGACGATGACTCTGATTG
Organism: Triticum urartu; assembly: GCF_056163025.1. Taxonomy (NCBI): domain Eukaryota; kingdom Viridiplantae; phylum Streptophyta; class Magnoliopsida; order Poales; family Poaceae; genus Triticum; species Triticum urartu. The sequence goes on along the minus strand of NC_141878.1, from coordinate 358,113,106 downwards.
TGGTTCAAAATCTAGCTACAAAACACTTGCTAAAATTGCAACTGAACAACAGAAAGTTATGGAACATATTCAAAAACTGTTAGACAGAAGCGATGATCTGTTGTGCTGAAATGACTCGATCTGATCCTTAATTGAAGACATAAAAAATCTTCACGTTAAGTACCAGGAACTTGAAAGTCGTCATGAAACTCTCTCAACAACTCATGAAAAGCTTTCCTATGATTATCTTCAAAGGAAGCAAGATCTTGAAAAATTGAGAGCGGTTCATGAAGATCTTCAAACGGAAAACGAGTCACTTCGCGCCAAACAGATCAGTCCCGCTCAGGAAGGATTTGAATCACCATGTCTTAAATGCATCGAGCGTGATAATGCTACTTCTGTTGCTAAATGTTCTACTGCTACTGCTGTTGCAATATCTTCAACTGTTGATGCGGTAACTAACCCCTCTGCTGAGGATACCACCGCTATTGCTGATGAGAATGCTAGGTTGAAGACATTGCTTGAAACAGGGATGTACAAAAGTCTTAAAGGACATCAGACGCTATATGATGTCCTGAAAAAGCAGATTCTGAACCAAAACCCTAGGAAAGAGGGTGTAGGGTTCGTAAGGAAAATGAATGCAGATGGCTCTTATTGGAAACCTGAGCAGTACCCCAAAACCATGTGGGTTGCTGCAAAGGAACCTTCAGCAGATCCATCCAATCTATCTGGCTTCACTTGTGCTCACCCCATTATCATTGATGAATCCTTTGATGCAAACTATATACTGTTTAAGAATCAGAATGGTGAAGTGTTTGCCAGGTACATTGGTACTAACTGCAGGAATGGATCGCCTATGAAGAAGATCTGGGTTCCGAAAAGGTGTCTGGAGAGTCTTCCTATGAATGTCATCATGACACCTCACGTGAAGAAGACAAACCTCAGACCAAAGGCTTCATACGGTCCAAAGGCTTCATACAGACAGAGGACTCACCTGAGTCACACTAACGCAAATGTTTTGCAGGAAAATCATACTCAGGCATATGAATATGAGAGCGGTTCATCAAACCGCCATGTTCATAAGACCAAAAACTATTCTGCTATTCTTATGAGTACTATTGTCCGCCTGCAAGACTGTTTGCAAAGGCTTCAAAGCCAAAATTCTCAGATGCTGCACTTAGACTTATTGCTTCTAAACCACCCTTGAAGATGTGGGTGGTTAAGAAGGCTTAACTATCTTTTGCAAGGAAAGGTCTCCAGCAGAAAACCAAAATCGTCTGACGCTATTGCTGGGGACCTTAAACATCTTGTAGGGCGCAAGATCAAATGCCCAAATGGTCTTACTATGTACTTCGTACCTGAATCGCTTGGTACTCTCCCTATTAGTCCTAACCTGGATCTAAGCTTTCATAACCCACTGGTTCGTCAAATGTTTTTGCTTCACAATGCTCTTGGTGAAGCCTATCCCCCTAACTGCACTGTAGGGTACGACACCATCGTCTTCAGAATGGATTATTGACAGTGGGTGTACAAATCACATGACTGGCAAAAGAAGTCTTCTTATGGACTCAACTTTACGTCCATCCGACAAGAGCCACATCACATTTGCTGGCACTGGTAAAAGTAAGGTATTGGGTCTAGGTAGAGTTGCAATCTCAAGGGATCAACACATGGATAAAGTCATGCTTGTTGAATCCCTTGGCTTCAACTTAATGTCTATCTCAATGCTTTGCGATTTGAACATGATCGTAATGTTTGGAAAATATTGTTGCCTTGTACTAATGGAATCTGACAAGTCTCTAGTGTTTGAAGGGTATTGAAAAGATGATTTGTATGTGGTAGATTTCTTAGCAGGGCCACAGCTTGCAGTATGTCTTCTAGCAAAGGCTTCAGAATGCTGGCTATGGCATCGGAGGCTTGGACATGCTGGCATGAGGAACCTCCACACCCTTGCGAAGAAGAAGCATGTCATAGGCATCGAGGGCGTCAAGTTCAAGAAAGACCATTTATGCGGTGCCTGTGAAGCAGGGAAGATGACGAGGGCCAAACATCCCTCGAAGACAATCATGACTAGTACTCAACCCTTCGAACTGATTCACATGGATCTTTTCGGTCCCACTCATTACTCAACTCTAACTACTACTGCTTGCCTCTATGGCTTCGTTATTGTTGATGATTATTCTAGATATACTTGGGTGCACATAATCCTTTACAAGACTGAAGTGCAGGATGTCTTCAGACGCTTCGCCAATCGAGATATGAACAATTTTGGCGGCAAGATAAAGCACATCAGAAGTGACAATGGCACTGAATTCAAGAACACTGGCCTTGATACATATCTTGATACCTTGGGCATCACACATGAATTCTCAGCCCCGTACACCCCATAGCAGAATGGCGTCGTCGAACTCAAGAACAGAACACTAATTGAGATGGCCAGAACGATGCTAGATGAATACAAGACCCCAAGAAAATTCTGGCCCGAAGCCATTGATACTGCATGCCATACAATCAATCGTGTTTATCTTCACAAGCTACTGAACAAGACATCTTATGAGCTCCTTACTGGCAAAAAGCCAAATGTCAGTTACTTCAGAGTATTTGGCGCAAGGTGCTGGATCAAGGACCCACATCACACCTCAAAATTTGCACCAAAAGCACATGAGGGTTTTATGCTTGGATATGGAAAGGATTCGCACTCCTACAGAGTCTTCAATCTCTTTCATTACAAAGTAGTTGAAACAGTGGATGTGCGGTTCGATGAGACCAACGGATCACAAAGAGAGTAGCTGCCAAGTGTGCTAGATGAAGTTCCATCCAGTGAATCAATCAAGCTAATGGGAACTGGAGAAATTATACCTTCTGAAGCTAATCCTGAAGAAGAACTTATCATTTCAGCACCTGATCAACATGAAGACAATGCTCAGCCTGAAGACATTCCTTCCAACAATGACAATGGACAGCCAGAGCAAAGTCTTCGCCCTGTACATCCTCACGTTGCCAATGAAGTGCAGATTGAAAGAATAATTGATAGAATCAATGCACCTGATCCACTCACTCGTTCAAGGGCAACTCAGCTAGCAAATTTCTGTGGGCACTTCGCATTCGTCTCAATATCAGAACCCAAGAAAGTTGAAGAAGCCTTCATGGAACCTGAATGGATTCAAGCTATGCAAGAAGAGCTTCAACAGTTTGAGCTGAATAATGTATGGGAACTGGTTAAGCGTCCTGATCCACGGAAGCACAATATAATAGGCACCAAATGGATATACCGCAACAAGCAAGATGAGCATGGTCAAGTTGTCAGAAACAAAGCTCGTCTCGTTGCTCAAGGATATACTCAAGTGGAAGGCATTGACTTCGATGAAACATTTGCTCCTGTGGCTAGGCTTGAAGCCATACGCATACTGCTGGCCTATGCAAATCATCATAACATACTTCTATATCAAATGGATGTGAAGAGTACCTTTCTCAATGGCAAGATTGAAGAAGAAGTGTATGTTGCACAACCGCCTGGCTTTGAAAATCCAAAACATCCTGACATGGTATACAAGCTCAATAAGGCACTGTATGGCCTCAAACAAGCCCCTAGGGCCTGGTATGACACACTCAAATACTTCCTGAAGAGCAAAGGCTTCATACCTGGTTCCCTAGATCCCACTCTTTTCACGAAGACATATGATGGTGAACTGTTTGTGTGCCAAATATATGTGGATGACATTATCTTCGGCAGCACCAATCAGAAGTACAGTGAAGAGTTTGGATATATGATGCACGAGCAATATCAGATGTCCATGATGGGGGAGCTGAAGTTCTTCCTTGGTCTTCAAATACGACAACAACGCAATGGCATCTTCATATCTCAAGAGAAGTATCTCAAAGATTGCCTGAAGAAGTTCGGTATGCAAGACTGCAAAGGCTTCACAACACCAATGCCAGCCAAACATCATGTGGGTCCTGACGACAATGGTAAAGAGTTCGATCAAAAGGTATACCGCTCCATGATTGGTTCTTTACTTTATCTATGTGCATCTAGGCCAGATATTATGCTTAGTGTTTGCATGTGTGCTCGATTTCAAGCGGCACCAAAGGAGTCGCATCACTTAGCTGTGAAGCGAATTCTTCGATATTTGGCTCACACCCCAACTCTAGGATTATGGTATCCAAAGGGCTCAGAGTTTGATTTGGTTGGATTCTCGGATGCTGATTATGCTGGTGACAAAGTTGATCGCAAGTCTACATCAGGCACATGTCACTTTCTGGGACGATCACTTGTATGTTGGTCTTCAAAGAAGCAGAACTGTGTATCTCTCTCCACTACTGAATCTGAATACATTGCTGCTGGATCTTGCTGCGCTCAGCTTCTGTGGATGAAGCAAACACTCAAGGACTATGGCATTCATTTGAAGCAAGTGCCACTTTATTGCGACAACGAAAGCGCCATCAAGATTGCCAACAACCTAGTTCGGCACTCGAAGACAAAGCACATTGAAATTCGTCATCACTTTCTCAGAGATCATGTTGTGAAGGAAGACATTGATATCATACACGTCAACACTGAAGAGCAATTGGCAGATATCTTCACCAAGCCCTTGGATGAGAAAAGGTTTTGCAAGTTACGGTGTGAGCTAAATATCCTGGAATCCTCAAATGTCCTGTGATCAGGCACACATCCTAACCCTTATGCATATCGATGACTTAGATGTGCAACACACGTAGTGAAGTATATCTTCAATCAATGAAGACATACATTCTAAGTGTGAATACATTAATGTGGAATTTTACTTCGGAGCGCCACGATAATTGTGCGCCATGTCTGGGTCTAATACTTCCTATACGGTGGGTAACGCCACCACCAAACGTTCTTTTTTAAAGTGTTTCACTCATGGTGTTACCTTGCAATGTCTTCACATTTGGTTTGGCTTCGAACTAAACATATTTTCATGATTATCTTCACTATGTTGATTATAGATATATACATATATATATGTTATTGTTCTGTCCTCTACAGCATTCACTTATAGCTATGTCTTCGTGTTGAATCTTTTGAACTAAGTGAATGTGATTGGACCCCAACTTCTCTATGCTTTCTATCTCAAACTCTATCTCTCCAAGTCATATGCATTCTATTGAAACTGTCGAATGTCCTCTCTGTGTCCTTGTCAGCAGAAGATACAGAGACAACCATTAAGTCCGTTTTCAATGCTCATTCCTCCACATGAAATCCGAAGAAGTAGGAACGACCACCCGACAATCCAGGCGTGCGTGGGACGTGGAACAAACCCCAAAATTCCGCATACTGGCCACGTGTTCCTCAGATGTGAATCGCCAGGGGCACCTGTGTAATAGCACAGTGCCGCCCCTGTGCCTATAAATACACACTCACAGCGGTAATTATCTCTTCTTCCACCCTCGCACGAACCCTAGCGCCACCGCTAGCTTTCGACGACGCCAACGACGAAGCGCTTCGCTGCCGCAACCTCTCCGACGCCATCTTCACGCCGATCGCGGACATCGTCCTCTCCACCGTCGCCGTAGGTCTCCTCCGTCGCCAAGTTAGGGCACGGAAGAGTGAACTACTCGGCCTCATCTCCCAATCCGTCTAGCAGTTCTTAGTGTGGTAAATAAAACTCCCTTTTTACAGCACCGTTGATCCTATTGATCTGTCACTTTCTACCACAAGCAGTTTCTGTTCACACAAGCTAGATCTCTCTCATACTGCATCTCATAACATGCCTAGTATATTCACTTATGCATCACAAAGTAGTTAGATTCCTCACTTGTACTGATCTGTGGGTTCGTGCAAATCTGGAACCAACTTCTTATCTATGAGTGAATGTCTTCGCACGATGAGGTCAATGTCTTCTAAACTGATTTATCTTCAAAATCTTCTGAGAATGCATATGACCTCTTCCCCTTCCCTCACACCTTAATGCTGTCACAGGTACATGTCCGTGGGAGAATCCTTTGGTTCTCATAGTCTGCATTCATTTGCAGAATTCTTATAGCAACACATAAATTCTCCTGAAGCCAGTTCCTGTTGGTCCAGCAAGAGAAAGCCTTTGAAGCCTTTGAACGTCTTGAAGCCTTTCAAGTTAAAGTTTATGGCTTCAGAGAAAGCAGCAAGAAAGGGGGGCAGACAACATCATGGCGGAACATCCAGAGATCTGCCTGATGAACTCGCAGAAATGTATAAGACAGATCCTGAAGAGGATTATGGTCAGCGCAAGACCCGAATCCAATGGATTCGACGCTATTGGGCAGAACAATGGTTCAAATACCGCTTCACAACCCAAGAGTATGCTGAGAAAAGTGCCACAAAAGACCGTGGGGAGACATCTTATACAAGAATCTTCAACCCAGGTCCAGAGATGAAGCTATTGCCCAAAGCTTCTATCCATGCATGGTTCGTGGGCCATAGCCTGATGATGCACATCCGTCGTCACTACTCTGGTGTCGTGACGACAATCTGTTCAAGCGCAACTTCCAGTTTGCCCAAAACTCAGCGAAGCAGAACAAGAAGAAATTTGGGTTAGACTTCAACCCTGGTCCCTCAGCACCAAGGGCAGATGGCACACGAGAAGCAGAACCCAATGTCATCGGGCCTTATGCAAACCTTGAAGGCCTCATCACCCGCATCTTAGTTCAAGGGACCGCAGTGAATGAGCCTCCAGCTGACTCTGAATCAGAAGAAGCTCCTGCAGTGCTGAAGCCAAAGAAGATGAAGAAGGCTAAAACTTCAAAGCCTGCCTCTTCACCGAAAATCTCAAGGGCGAAGCCATTGGCAACTGCACCTCCTGAAGACAGTGTGTAGTCTGAAGATTTATCACGTGTCTCCAAGCCCCAGAAGGCCAAGATGCCTCTGTCTCACACTGGCAAAGAGCTAGCAGCTGCTGCCATCCTGCGCAATGAAGACATTGATCTGTCAAGTGATGAAGATCTTGCAGATGACGCTCTTGAGCAGCTCATCAAGAGCAAAGAAGAAGCAGAAATCTTCAATGATCTGCCTCTCTTTGATGTCACCATCATCCACAGTTTCATTGACGAGTGGTTTGACATGCCAAACATCAGCTTTGAAGATCTGTAGCTACCTATTGGCCTCAGTGTTGCCTTCCAAGGCGCCATTACTTCAGAACTTCCTATTGCCCAGCGCATAGTTGAACTGAAGCAGAAAATTGACTATGAAAAGGCTCAGTTCAAGAAGCATATGGCCAAGCTCAGCGTGCAAGAAGTGAAGAACTTCAAGACAATGATGCACGAGCTCAAGGAAGCCTTTGTGAAGAAGCATGCAGAAGCTCAGGGCTCGCGTGAGCGCATGAAGACTCTGGCTGACAGATGTGTGCAAGCCTATAATGAGGCTGAGAAGCGCAAGGCACTTGGGCGTCCTGGCATCGACCCCAGGATGGACGCAAAGAAGAAGAAGAAGCCTGCTACGGCTGAATCTGATGCACCAAGGCAAGAAGCAGTTCCGATTGTCTTCCCAACAAGAATGACTGGCTCAAAGCCAAAGAGCCGGTCAACAGCTTCAGAGTTCAAGAAGACAAGAACTGCTGAGGCTGAAGCCAGGAAGAGGAAAAGCTCTGAAGCCTCTCCTACTGCCCCCAGCAAGAAAAAGAGAAAGACCAAGAAAGCTCGGGCTGCTCCCACAGAGCCCTTGATAGTTGAACACATTTCTATGGTTCACCCTGACGCAGAACGTCAACTGACGGTTCATGAGCCTGCTTCCACAGAGGCTCGTGAAGCTGAAGACATTCCAGCAGCTGATCCCATCGCTGCTGAAGACATTGGTCATCGTGACAATGTAGAAGATGATGCAGCCCTTCCTCAGTTAGAACACATCAAACTCATCAGCGTTGGTCGTCCACTGACGCCAATTACACAGGATACTTCATGGGCGGAGGAAGAAGACTGTGAGGCTCAGCCCACTCCAACCCCACAGGTGTCGTCTGCGTTCCGCAGGCTTCGCAAAGGTCCAAGGCCTCAAGTCTATGCTGAAGACGTTCCGGCTGCATCAGCCGCAGAAGAAGAAGTACCACACGAGCCCACTCCTCTGCTCCACCAAGAAGCAGTTCTCCAGGAGAACGTGCCTGTGACTGACCCTCCAGCTCGTTAAGTGGAGGATGAAAATCTTGAGGCTACCACAACCAATAACGAAGCTAATGTGGAGCCCTCCCCAGCAAAAGCTTCAGAAGACAGCGAAGCCACTGAACCCGCCACTTCTGTTCCTGAGTCTGCTGCCGGTCCCCAATTCAACTATCATGTTGAGCACAGGCCTCAGGTCCAGAAGCCAATCCCAAGACTACCAAGGTTTCCAGGTCCTGCATCAGCACCTGGCTCCTTCAACATCAATGGCTTCAGGGCAGACAACACGTTCTTCGATAGCTCCAGGAACCCCTACTCAAGGGAACGGATATCATCTGATCGGTTCTAGAGCTATGCTCAGTGAAGCTATTACTCTTGCATTCTTTACAACCAAGGTCGTATCTTCCCACACAAGCGCCTTGACGTTGAAGCTGTAGCTGGTCTGCCCTGTCTAGAAGAAGCGCTGGATTGCTTCAAGCAAGTGGGTCTGCTACAGTTTGTCACTGATGAAGAGCATTGGAATGAAGAGCTGCTGCTACAATTCTATGCCACACTTCACATCAAAGGGTATAGCAGAGATCTGAAGACTTGGGTCCTGGAGTGGATGACTGGCAACGTTCATCACGAAGCCAATGCATTTGACATCATTGAGCTCACTGGCTTGCCCACTCCTGGCAATCTCTTCGAGCAAGGCTGTCTGCTACATACTGAAGCTATTGAGAGCATCTTTCAGCGGCCAGAACCCAATATGAGTCAAATGCTCAGCATGATGAAGCCAATGCCCCCAGATGCTGCGTATCCCACAGAGTTCTTCGTTGAAGACCTTGAGTACCTGCCCAGAACCATCTATCACATCATCAGGCGAACTCTCTGGCCTATCAAAGGGCACTCTCCAAATGCCAAGCTTCAGGGTGCAATGAAGACTTTGGTCTTCTATATACTTCATGGCAAATGCTTCAATGCACAGGACTTCTTCATACGCCAACTTGCTGCATCAGGCATGGATCTGTTTGGTTTGAAGTTCTACACCCCTTGGGTCATGCGGCTGATCAAGCTACACTCCGCCATCAAGTATCAGCCCTCAGCCCGCAACCATCGGATCTTCTTGCCTAACGTGGACATGTCAACTGAAGCCATATATTCTGAGCCTGCCAAACAACCTCTAAGTCTTCAGAATGCAGAACATCAGAGTTTTACACAAAACGTTGAAGGCGTTGAAGCAGTTTCTCGGGTGTATCCTTTGGCTGGCACTACACGTGCACCACACCCTGCTTCAACTGAAGCCACTGACAGTGCCACTGCTTCAAAACCCAAGAAGCGCACTCGTGTTCTCAACGACCGAGAGCTTCTTGTGGCCCTACATCAGAAACAAGATAGGCATCATGACTGGCTGAAGCGTCAGATGAAAAGCCTCTTGGTGGATGTTAATCGCACTCGAAATCTTGCCACCAAGAATGCTTTCGTTGCCCATGAAACCTGTCGCCACACATGGAAAGGGCTAACGATGATGCTTTCTGAAGCTGATCTTCAAGAGGATGGCTTCACTGAGAGATTCAAGTTTGACTCCACACCTCCTCGAAGGGCTGTGCTGCTAGGAACTCCATCCCTTGAAGACTCTGAGTTCTCTTCCTCTACTGCCACAGTCACTGCCAGAATTATTGAGGAAGAAGACGATGCTACTTCACCGCCATATCCTTCAGCACCTCCAAGCTCTTCTGCACCGCCAAACAACACCAACAACCCTGATACTTCACCTACTCCTCATGGGAACGAGTAGAGGCTCTATGTCTTCAAACCTTTTTGGTCATTACTGACAAAAGGGGGAGAAGCATATGAGATTTATAGTCTTCAAGCGGGTCCATATGGGCGGGTGCTTTATATTTTGCTTCGTGCTTACAACTCTCATTTTTGTTACATTTGGTTCTTATGAGTTGTAACACTTAAACTAGATGGTCGTCTGCTACTTATTTGCCACCTTGTTTTGCGAAGATAAATTCCGCATGTGCAACGATAAATTCCGCTCTTAGCTCATTCTGCAGACGTCCATTTTCCATTATGCATGTCATTATCTTCATATACTTTCACATGCATAGTGGATTGTCATCATAAGTTGAGGTGGATCTCCACAAGTACAACCTTCCATGTGCATTTGCATTCCAAAAGCAAATTAACTCATATGCACATCTTCAGGGGGAGCCCTTGCAACCTATGAAGACAATTCCTTATTCTTTAACAATTTCACAGATTATATTCCCCGTTGAAAACTTCAACTAGTTTTTCATCAATCACCAAAAAGGGGGAGATTGTAAGTGCATCTAGTGCCACCCCTAGTTGGTTTTGGAGTATTGACGACAAACCTAGTTGAGGGACTAATGTGTTTGTGAGAATTGCAGGATAACACAGGTAGAAGTCCCTCATTGATTCGGTTTTACTACCAGAGATGACCCCTAAAAATGTATGAAGACATTGAAGTCAAAGGTGGTATATGAAGATATTCACATTGAAGACTATGACAAGAGAAGACACGATATGAAGCCTATGGAGCTCGAAACTTAGATCTTTCGTAGTTCTTTTTCTTTTGTGTTGAGTCATAGGAACCACCGTACTGTTAAGTGGGGTCCAGGAGAACCAGTCAGAATGACTGAAGTGATGCCTAAATCAAAAACCTATGTCTTCGAGTGAAGACTATGAAAGCGAATCTTGTCCAGAGTCGGACAAGTCAGCTTTGCTTGTTGCCCAAGTAAAGTTGCCGCGTGAGTTTGAAATCTGACCGTTGGAACACGTGTCAGTTCCTTAGTGACCCAGGGTCATTTCGGACAAATCAGGTCGGGTTGCCAAGTGGTTATAAATAGCCCACCCCCTACAACCATAAACGGCTGGCTGCTCAGATAGAAAGTACGGCTTTTGTCGTTTGAGAGCAACCCACCTTGAAGCCTTTGAGAGAGAATTCCTTGTGAGGATAAAAGCCCTAACCACCAAAGGCAGAGAGAATTGGGCATCACTTAAGTCTTCTTGTCTGTGTGATCTGAAGACTTTTTACACTTGAGGACTGTGCATCCTCCAGCCAGTTAGGCGTCGCGTTCTGAGCTTCCAAGAGACATTGTGGATTGCCAGTGAACGAAGTTTGTGAAGGTTTGGGAGTCTACCTTGAAGACTTACCAGAGTGATTGGGTGAGGTCTATGTGACCTTAGCTCAAGGAGAATACGGTGAGGACTTGGTGTCCTGAGCTGCGTGTTCAGGACTGGGTGTCCGGGACTGTGTGTCCTAAGGTTTAAATACCTAGCCGCTCCAACCAGACGTACAGTTGTCACAGCAACTGGAACTGGTCCAACACAACATTGTCTTCAACGAGTCACTGGTTTCATCTTCACTTCCTTTTACTTACTGATTACTCATTGTGAAGTCATTGCATGTCTGTTCTATTTTTTGTCTTCACAACGTGAGTGTATGATCTGTTTGGCTTCATAATATCTTCCTACCTGATCCTTATTACACTACAGCTATTTGTCACTGTGCTTTCACTCTGTTGATACTTGACCATGGCTTGCCTAGTGTAGTCTAACTTCCGCTGCATAGTAATAGGCATATCTCTACTGTTTGTCTTCATAACTTCCACGTTTTGAAGACTTTCATAAAAATCGCCTATTCACCCCCCCTCTAGTCGATATAACACACTTTCGTAGTTCTTTTTCTTTTGTGTTGAGTCATAGGAACCACCGTACTGTTAAGTGGGGTCCAGGAGAACGAGTCAGAATGACTGAAGTGATGCCTAAATCAAAAACCTATGTCTTCGAGTGAAGACTATGAAAGCGAATTTTGTCCAGAGTCGGACAAGTCAGCTTTTCTTGTAGCCCAAGTAAACTTGCCGCGTGAGTTTGAAATATGACCGTTGGGAGACGTGTCAGTTCCTTAGTGACCCAGGGTCATTTCGGACAAATCAGGTCGGGTTGCCAAGTGGCTATAAATAGCCCACCCCCTACAACCATAAGCGGTTGGCTGCTCAGATAGAAAGTACGGCTTTTGTCGTTTGAGAGCAACCCACCTCGAAGCCTTTGAGAGAGAATTCCTTGTGAGGATAAAAGCCCTAACCACCAGAGCCAGAGAGAATTGGGAATCACTTAAGTCTTCTTGTCTGTGTGATCTGAATACTTTTTACACTTGAGGACTGTGCATCCTCCAGCCGGTTAGGCGTCGCGTTCTGAGCTTCCAAGAGACATTGTGGATTGCCAGTGAACTAAGTCTGTGAAGGTTTGGGAGTCTACCTTGAAGACTTACCAGAGTGATTGGGCGAGGTCTATGTGACCTTAGTTCAAGGAGAATACGGTGAGGACTGGGTGTCCTGAGCTGCGTGTTCAGGACTGGGTGTCCGGGACTGTGTGTCCTAAGGTTTAAATACCTAGCCGCTCCAACCAGACGTACAGTTGTCACAGCAACTGGAACTGGTCCAACACATCATTGTCTTCAACGAGTCACTGGTTTCATCTTCACTTCCTTTTACTTACTAATTACTCATTGTGAAGTCATTGCATGTCTGTTCTATCTTTTGTCTTCACAACGTGAGTGTATGATCTGTTTGGCTTCATAATATCTTCCTACCTGATCCTTATTACACTACAACTATTTGTCACTGTGCTTTCACTCTGTTGATACTTGACCATGGCTTGCCTAGTGTAGTCTAACTTCCACTGCATAGTAATAGGCATATCTCTACTGTTTGTCTTCATAACTTCCACGTTATGAAGACTTTCATAAAAATCACCTATTCACCCCCCCTCTAGTCAATATAACGCACTTTCAACATGACATGCATGTACAAAAGCCTCAAAGGCATCAGACTCTTTGTGATGTGCTTAAAAAGCAGATCCTCAATAGGAACCCTAGGAAAGAGGGTAGTGCCTTTGAGAGGAAACTCCATGCTGATGGTACATATTGGAAGCCTGGGCAGTACCCCAAAACTACATGGGTTGCTGCAAAGGGACCTCTAGTTGATCCATCTAATTTATCTGGATTTGCATGTGAATCTCCTTGTTCTGATGATGAGTCATTTGACTCCAACTATAAACTGTTCAAAAATCAGAATGGTGAAGTATTTTCTAGATATGTTGGCACTAACTGCAGGAATGGTCCCCCTATGAAGAAAATCTGGGTTCCCAAAAGATGCCTTGAAAATCTTCAGGTGAATGTCATCATGACGCCACCTGTGAAGAATAGGAACCCCAGATCAAATTCTTCATATGGATCCAAGTCCTCATACGGACCAAACTCCTCACATGGATCATATTCCTCAACAGGATCAAAGTCCTCATATGAACATCATCGTGCTAACCCGTCTGTTTCGCAGGGAAGATCTAAGGATTATGGACATGTGCATTATTCTTCAAATCATTATGTTCATAAGTCCTCGAAGAATTTCTCTCCTTATTCATATCCTTATCCTAACTCCTCTTATGTGAAACGAAATGGACTGGCTTCTATGCAACCTTTCTCGTATGGAGCTCGCAGAGTGATGAACTCTTTGCCACCCCTTCAGATGTGGGTGGTGAAGAAAAGGAACTAATCTCTTCTGCAGGGTCAGGTCTCCAGACGTATGTAATCGTCTGAAGAATTTGCTGGAGACCTGAGTATGCCTGAAAGGACGCAGGCTAATCATGAAGAAATGAACTTTCATTTCTCATGTCCTCATACTGCTTTATCTGTTCTTTTGCTTGATGAAATTGATCTGATGAATTGATGTCATATTCTTCACTGATGAAGTATATGAGTTCATAAGTTGCACTAATTCATCTGCAGGATGATCAACCCAAAGCCACTGAGTGGGTCCTTGATAGTGGATGTACAAATCACATGACCAGTGACAAGAATCTATTGATGGATGCTCCATTATCTCCGTCGCATCTGAAGCATATCATCTTTGCCGACAAAGGCAAAAGTCAGGTATTGGGTCTAGGTAAGGTTGCGATCACAAAGGATCGACACATGGACAAAGTCATGCTTGTCGAGTGCTTAGGATACAACCTCATGTCTGTCTCAATACTTTGCGATCTTGATATGGTTGTTGTCTTTGGCAAGTACTGTTGTGTTGTGCTTATGGAAGCTGACAATTCCAAAGTCTTCGAAGGCTTTAGGAGAGGAGACTTGTATATTTTTTATTTCTCTACAGGACCACAACCAGCCGGGTGCCTACTTGCAAAAGCTTCAGAAGGCTGGCTCTGGCATCGACGACTTGGTCATGCTGGCATGAGGAATTTGGACACGCTTGCAAAGAAGAAGCATGTCATTGGCATTGAGAATGTCAAATTCCTCAAGGATCACTTATGCGGAGCTTGTGAAGCTGGGAAAATGACAAAGGCTAAGCATCCAGCGAAGACTATCATGACCACTACTCGTCCATTTGAATTGCTTCACATGGATCTCTTCGGTCCTAATCATTATTCTACTGTTTCAAATGATGCATCTCAATATGTCTTTGTTATTGTTGATGATTACTCTCGATACACATGGGTACATATTGTTACTTACAAACATGAAGTGCAGGAAGTCTTCAAACGATTTTCCTCGAGGGCTTCAACTAACTTTGGTGTGAAGATCAAGCACATCAAAACTGACAATGGAACTGAGTTCAATAATTCTGGTCTAGATGGCTATCTTGATGAACTTGGTATTACTCATGAGTTATCTGCTCCTTATACTCCTCAGCAGAACGACGTCGTGGAGCGCAAGAACAGGACTCTTCCTGAGATGGCTCGCACTATGCTTGATGAATACAAAATGTCTCGTCGCTTATGGATTGAGGCAATTGATACTGCGTGCCACATCATCAACAGAGTATATCTTCATAAATTCTTCAAGAAGACTGCCTATGAACTCCTCACTGATAAGAAACCCAATGTAAGTTATTTCAAAGTCTTCGGTGCTAAATGTTGGATTAGAAATCCTGATCACAACTCAAAATTTGCACCGAAAGCACATGAAGGTTTTATGCTTGGTTACGGAAAGGACTCGCACACCTACAGAGTCTTCAACAACGTTCTTCACAAGGTTGTTGAAACTGTAGATGTGCGGTTCGATGAAACTAATGGCTCGCAAAGAGAGCACCTACCTACTGTGATAGATGAATCAACACCTGAGGAAACTATCAAGTTCAAGGATACTGAGGATGTCATTCCTATTAAAGAATCTGCTGAAGAATTCATTCCAGAACATGAAGAACATCAAGCTAATGCACGTGAAGAAAATACTGAAGAAAATGGTGCTTAAGAGAATGCTGATCAAATTCCTCAACGACAACCAGCTCATCCTCGCATCGCAAAAGAAGTGCAAGTTGAAAAGATCAGACATCAAAGCGCCAGGTCCTCTCACACACTCAAAAGCTTCACATTTATCTAACTTTTGTGGGCACTATGCTTTTGTCTCTATCACAGAGCCCACTAAGGTAGATGAAGCATTTGTGGAGCCTGAGTGGATTCAGGCCATGCAAGAAGAATTACATCAGTTCGAGCTCAACAATGTATGGGAACTGGTCAAACGTCCAGATCCTCGCAAGCACAATATCATTGGCACAAAGTGGATCTACAACAACAAGCAAGATGAAAATGGCCTTGTGGTGAGGAATAAGGCACGGCTTGTAGCTCAAGGCTACACACAGGTTGAAGGAATTGATTTCGATGAAACTTTTGCACCTATTGCTAGAATTGAGGCTATTAGCATATTACTTGCTTATGCTAACCATCATGATATCACTTTATATCAAATGTATGTGAAAAGTGCATTCCTCAACGGTAAGCTTGAGGAAGAAGTATATGTTGCTCAACCCCCAGGTTTTGAAGATCCAAAGAATCCTGACAAAGTCTTCAGCTCAACAAGGCCCTCGATGGCCTCAAGCAGGCCCCACGGGCGTGGTATGATACCTTGATGGAATTCTTCATGAAGAAAGGCTTCAAACCCGGTTCACTCGACCCGACTCTTTTCACTAAATCTTATGATGGTGAATTGTTTGTGTGCCAAGTATATGTTGATGATATTATCTTTGGCTGTACTGACCAACGTTATAGTGATGAATTTTCCTACATGATGAGTGAAGAATATCAAATGTCTATGATGGGAGAATTAAAATTCTTCTTAGGTCTTCAAATTCGTCAACAACGCAATGGCATATTCATATCTCAGGAGAAATACCTCAAGGATGTACTGAGGAAATTCGGCATGCAAGATTGCAAAGGCGTCAAAATTCCTATGCCCGAAAATGGTATTGACTTCGATCATAAGGTATACCGCTCCATGATTGGTTCTTTATTGTACTTATGTGCATCTAGGCCAGATATAATGCTTAGTGTTTGCATGTGTGCCCGATTTCAAGCTACACCGAAGGAATGACACCATAAGGCTGTGAAGCATATTCTTCGATATCTATCTCACACACCAACACTTGGATTATGGTACCCCAAGGGCTCGGCTTTTGATCTCATTGGATATTCTGACTCCGACTATGCTGGTGATCGTGTGGACCGCAAGTCAACATCTGGTACATGTCATTTCCTCGGACGATCTTTGGTCTGTTGGTCCTCGAAGAAACAGAACTGCGTATCACTATCTACTGCTGAAGCTGAGTACATTGCCGCTGGTTCTTGCTGTGCTCAATTGCTATGGATGAAGCAAACTCTCAAGGACTACGGCGTCAACATGAAGAATGTGCCTCTCTTCTATGACAATGAGAGTGCCATCAAGATTGCTCACAACCCAGTTCAGCACTCGAAGACTAAGCACATTCAGATTCGTCATCATTTTCTTCATGATCATGTATTGAAGGGCGACATTTCTATTGAGCATGTGAAGACTGAAGAACAGCTAGCCGATATCTTCACAAAGCCCTTGGATGAGAAGAGATTTAGCAAGTTGCGGTGTGAGCTAAATATCCTAGAATCTTCAAATGTTCTTTGAAAAGGACACTCATCCTAACACTTATGCAAAATTGATGACTTAGATGTGCAACACATGAAGAAACGTTTTTCTTCAATCAATGAAGAATAAAACTCTAAGTGTGAAGAAATTAACGAATAATTGATTCTCAGAACCCTATGATAATTGTATGCGGTGTCTGAAATCATCATTCTTATATGGTGGGTCACGCCACCACCAAAAGTTGAATTTCCTCAGTTGTTCATATTCTTCAACTTTGCATTGTCTTCACTGTTTCTGTTGTTTTTCTTCATGGGCTATATATATATGAGTTTATGTCCTCTACAACATTCACTTATTGCTAATTCTTCAAGTTGGTTTTTCTGCTAAGTGAATGTGATCGGACCCTTTCCCCCTCTATGCAATACTCGACCCAATCTGTTCACAAATTCTTCATGTGCGTTCTATTTGAAATTCGTTCGAAATCTTCACTATGTCCTTGTCAGCTGAAGAAATTGCGAATGGAACTTTAAAACCTATCTTATCTAAATTTTCGGCTTTGCTGCTCAAACTGTTCCGCATCCCACGATACACTTATCCTTTCACCCATGATCGCACACGATCTCCACCTCTTAGTACGTGGGTGACACATGTCAAGCGAATGAGAAGGGTCAGGGGCACGTTCATAAAATTTCTTTGGGCGAACAGTTTTTCACCGTGGCTATAAATACCCCTCTTCCCTTTCCTCACTTCTTTTACTCCGCTCGACCTCTCTCCAGCTCGAGCTTCTCAAACCCTAGCGCCGCCTCTACTTCATCGTCGCCGGTGAGGAAGAGCTTCACTGCCTTGACCTCGTCGCTGTCGTACTCGCGCCGGCCGTGGAAATATTCACTCCGTCGCCGCCGTAGCTGTCTTCCTCCGCCAAGTTAGGGCATGGAAGATCCGCACTGACGATCTTCACCTCTCGACCTCACTATTCGTCGTGTTCTTCATCCAGGGTAATTAAAAGTTACTTTTACTGCCCTCGTTGATTCGAATGTTTTCTACAAAATCTTCAAAGGTGTTTTTCTTCAAATCCTCACACACTTGAACACCTCACATATCATCTATTCTTGATTCATTTCTCGAAGCTGCGAATTTCTCTTCAAGATTCCTCAATTGTGCGGATCTCTGATCTGTACAACTCTGGAACCTACGACTAAGAACGCTTAGTGAAATTCTTCAAGACTCATCTGGTCAAATTCCTCAAACTTGTTCTTTTTACAAAACCTTCTAAGAACGCATATGACCTCTCCAAATTCCTCGCAACTATACACTATTCACAGGTACTCATGCCAGCTGCTGAATCTCTAGGTTCTCGTCAACTTAACTCATTTGCAGCATTCCTCGAAGAAAAGTTGCATACTTCTTCAGAAAATTCAATTGTTCAAATTCCTCAACTGAAGAAAATGGCTGATGGTAAGAAGCCACAGAAAGGAGAAAGAGGGCTGAGGTCAACACAATGTTTGAAATCCCTGACGACATATACAAAGATTACTACACTCCTGATGAGGCCAAGTTTGGAAAAGAGGACAAAAATCAGCGCAAGGTGCGCATTCAGAAGATAGAGAGGAGATGGGCAAGAGAGTGGAGGGAGTACATGTATGTTACTCCCAAGTACATGAAGAAATTCGCACTCAATCCTCCATGCCCAAGACCTCCATTGGCACCTGGCCAAGAAGTAGATCCCACCAGCCTCAAGCGCGGTGAGGACTATCCTGATGAATGGGCCAATCGCCAAGCCAAGTTGGCTAAGCAAGCCAAAGAAGCAGCGAGGAAATTCAATGAAGACTCTGCTGCTGCTGCTGCCTCTGCTGAGGCCTCTGCTATCAAGCCGAAGAAGGCTATGTCAAAGAAGCCTGCGTGCAAGCCACGTGCTTCACCAACAGTGCCCTCAAGGCCAAGTTCCTCAGCAATGCCCTCACGGCCAGAATCCTCAAAGCCCTCACGGCCAATTCCTCATGCTGCTCCTACTCCTCAAAACTCCTCAGCTCCTCCTTCAAAGTCCTCGGCTGTTCCAACAAAGTCCTCAACACTTGTGCATCTTGCTTCGTGCCAAAGGACTGTAGATATCTCCATTGCCTCAGGTGTCTCAGCTAGTTCCTCAGCTGCACCAAATTCTTCAAAGGGACCCTCTCTACTGAAGATAAAGGCCACTGCTGGACGAGGTCCTCGCCCTAGTCATCAGAAGAAGCAGGTCGCCTTCCAAGAGCCGTCTGAAGAAGTCGAAGCTGATGATGATGAACTTGCTGAAATCATCAGAGATATGCAAGTCAGGGCTGCTAGAGCCAAGGGAACAGATGTGCCACTGCTTTTGGATCCCAAGTTGATCCTCGAATACATTGATGTTTGGCACAAGGACCCCAACACTCCCATGCCTAATTTCAAGCTGACTCCTGGCCAAAGTCACATGCTGACACACTTCATTCAAGGAGAAAAGTGGAAATTTGAGAAGGCCAGGCATATCAAGAAAGCGCGGTACAAGAAAGAGCGCTATCTGAAGAAAAACGTTATCTCTATGACAACTGAAGAACTTGTCACTATTCAAACTGAAATCAAGAAACTCAGTGATGAATTTGACGCATACCGCGCTGATTGGCTTGGAGCCAAGGTTTGTTTTGTAAGACTTGCTGATAACTTCACTTCCAATGTTGCTGCCCAAACGCAACAGGAAATTCCTCAGGCGGAAGCATCTGCTCAGCCGACTGAAGAACATGCCAGCACCACTGATGAAAATCAGGCTGTTGAAGAAAACATGAGTTCCAAGGCTGATTACTGCATTCCAGCCGCTGAAGAAATTGCCAGGGCATCCACTAGTGGTGCGCCTGAAGAAACTGAAGAAATCATGGCAACTGCATCAGTTGTGCCTGAAGAAAATCAACCAGATTCCTCTGCTCCTCCTGTGCCAACACCAACTCCGATCCTTCCATCTGCATCAGATGTGAAGAAGACCAAGGCTGCAGAGCGTGCAACAGTAAAGAAAAGGAAAGCATCAGCTGCTTCAGATTCTTTAGCTCCGAAGAAGATGAAGCCTATGACAAGTTCATTGGCAAATCCAATCGATGCTGTCCCAATCTGAACCATGCCATCAAAGAACCTTGTTCCTTTTGGTGAAGATTATGAGATCCCTAGCGGATCTAATGAATAAAATCATTCTGCTGCTTCGTCAGAGCAGATTGATGAAGAAATTGAAGTGGATGAGATCCCTTCAACACCTATCATTTCCTCGCCTCTGCCTCAGTTCACTGCTGAAGAGGCTGGCGTTGAAGAAATGGAAGATGAAGATGTGGACGTTGGCTGCTCCACACCAGTAATGAGTGATGAATTCTGCGAAAGTCAGCATCCAAACTCTCCAATGTTCACACTGTTGCAGCAAATACCTCAGTCCCCTGCACAAGCTGTTCAAATGGGCTTTGAAGAAACTCACCCGACTTCATCTGTACATGAAGAAATTCCAGCCACTAGTGCTAAAGAAACTGCTGCTAATGAACATCTGAAGACGCAGACTGCCACTGAAGAGAAACCCAAAATTCCTCAGCCTGAAGAACCTGAGATTGCAATTCCTGAGGTCGTGATGCAACTCACTGACACTCCTCTGCTCAAGCCAAAGGATCCATTCTGACGCAAGCAAAAGTTCAAGGTTGATGATTTCTTTGGTGAGCACGTATTCTTCGGAGACTACAACCCATATGATTCTGCTTGCATAAGGAAGAGGCATTTCTGGACTGCTAGTCAAGCAAATTTCTATTCCTTAGTGCTGTTCAACAAAGAGAAAATCTTCTACCATGAGCACATTCCTCACGTGGATATGGAATCTCTGCCGTGCTTCGTGCCAGTCCTCAGTGTTCTTCACGACGCTGGACTGTTAAATTTTTGCTCTGACAACTGCGATTGGAATGAAGAACTGATTCTTCAATTTGATGCAACGTTGCACATCACAGGAAACTCTGAATATGTGAAATCATGGGTTCTGGACTGGATGTCTGAGAACACTCACTACACAGCACCAGCTACTGAATTGCTTCGTGCCTTACCACTCAGTCCTCCCCTTAAAGAAGCTTGTTGCATCTACAGTGAACCTGATCTTACAAATCACTACATGCAGGTTCTGATGAAACCTTTGAAGCCAGGTCAGGCCCCACGAACCAAATTCCTCATGAAGGAATTACTTTATGTGCCCAAAACTGTCTATCATATTCTTACGAGGACAATGAGTCCTATCAAAGGCCACGACTCATATGGTGAGCAAATTGTTGGCATCATGAAGAATCTGGTATTCAACATCGTTCATGGCATTCCTATCAATTATCACGATTTCTTCACGAGGACTCTGGCAAATGTTGCACTGTCTCCGTCTGAGCTGAAGCCTTCTGCACCTTGGATTATGAGATTCCTCAGGACAAGGTCTTCACTCAACTACAAGGCTGATTTTCAGAATCACCTTAGCCATCTTCCCCTGAATGAAGTCCTCAAGAAGGCTTTTGCTTCCACCGATGAAAAGGGCAAGGCACCAGCTGCCATTGATGAAGGCATTCGTCCATTGGATGGACAATTTCGCAAAGCTGCATCTTATTCCACCAATGATGACTCTGCCACACATGACTCTGCCAATGCACCCAAGTCTACTCCTCAAGCCACAGCTCCACGTGTGATGACTGACCATGAGCTTCTGCTTAGTCTTCACCAGAAGGTGGATCGAAACCATAAATGGGTTAAGCGTCAGTTTGGTTCATTTCTTCACAACATGACTGCTACACACAATGCAGTGAAGAAAAACCATTACTACCTCCATGAAGTGTTCGGTCGCACCTGGGCCATTCTGTCACATCTGTATGGTGAAGAAGATTTGAAGAAAATGGGTCTCAAGGAAGATTTTGACTGGTCTGCACCTCCACCGAAGAAATTCAAGAAGGTCAAGGTTCCTTCCTTGGTGGCCAGCTCATATTCTTCATCACGCGACACTGATTAGAATGAAGACTTGGATGACACTGCGGCAGGCCCTACTATGACAAACGACCCGAACAACGCTGGCGCTCCATCATCAACTTGATATTCTTCAGGGGAGTTAGTCCTCATATTCGATCCTTTTGGTCATTTGATGACAAAGGGGGAGAATTTTGAGTTAGTCTTCAAGCGGGTCTCTCTATATGGGCATTTTTATTTGTTAAGTTACAACTCCCGTTCTTTTGAGACCTTTATTGGATCGAGTTGTAAACTTAAACCCGATGGTGCTCTGATACTTTTGATGTGTTTTTCTGCATGCTTATTCCTCATATATGCTAATGCACACATGCTGAATTACATCAGTCACCATATTTCATCAAGCATTTCAAATTCTTCATTGTGATATGTCAAATGTGTGTATGAATTACAAGATATAGGGGGAGATCTCCATGATTCTACTCTTCAAGTGTGCAATGCTTCAAAAGCAAATATCTCACCATGCACATATTCAGGGGGAGTTCTTCTATATCTTGCAATCAAATTCCTCAATATCAGTATTTACACTTCATATGTTTATCCCCGTTGAAAACTTAATCTATATTGTCATCAATCACCAAAAAGGGGGAGATTGTAAGTGCAACTAGTGCCCCTTAGTGATTTTGGTGTATTGAAGACTTATAGGTTAAGGGACTAATGCGTTTGTGAGTGTACACAGGTCTATAAGTCTATGAGGAGTTTGATATTTATAGAGAAAGTCGACCCCTCAAAATGAAGTTCTTCGACTGAAGACTTTGGATTTCTGAAGACTTTTTGAAGACTTTGAAAGTGAAGAAATTGGTGTGACCTTGAAGACTTGGTATTCATTGGAGGAACATGAAGCGTGAAGACTTTTGTTTTCGTAGTTTCATTTTCTCTTTCTTGAGTCATAGGAAACACCGACTGTTAAAGGGGGTCGAGGAAATACTACGGAAAAATTTCCATGTGATGCTCAACTCAAAATCCTACACCTACCAATCCCTTCGAGTGAAGCCATTAGAAATCTCATACAGTCCAGTCATATTCTTCAGTGACAGAGACAAAGTTCTTATGGTCTCTGAGGAATTTGTTCTGACTGAGGAGCTAGGAATTTGCCAGTGCAGATTGCCTATACAGTGAGGAACATGATAGCCCTAAGGATTTTGCTACTCAAAATTCCGACCGTTGCTGTGCTATGCGCCAGCTGTCCCAAAATATCTACCCACCTAACGGTCATATCATTGAAGGGCATTTATGTCTTATCATGTCGGGCTGCTCCCTAGGCTATAAATAGCCGCCCCCTACAACCACTAGCTGGTTGGATGCTCCGAGAGAAACTGATACTTGTCATTTGAGAGCAATCCATCCTCCGAGGACTTTGAGCGAAAATCATCAAGTGAGGAAAAACCCAAACCCAAACACCTACAAACCCCAAGTGATTGAGCATCACTGAAGAGATTGAACCTGCGTGGATCCGACGCTTGTTACCTTTGAAGACTGTGCTTCTTCCAGACGGTTAAGCGTCATGGTCTAGAGCATCCAAGAGGAATTGTGGATCGCCGAGTGACCAAGTTTGTGAAGGTTCGGAAGTCACCTGAAGACTTACCACGAGTGATTGGGCGAGGTCTGTGTGACCTTAGCTCAAGGAGAATACGGTGAGGACTTGGTGTCCCGAGCTGCGTGTTCAGGACTGGGTGTTCGGGACTGTGTGTCCTCGAGTTTAAATACTAAGCCGCTCCAACCAGATGTACAACTGAGACAGTAGTTGGAACTGGTGTACCAAATCATTGTCTTCACCAAGCCAACTGGTTCTATTTCTTCAACTCTTTCATTCCTCATAATTGTGTTGTGTGATTGTTCATATATGTGTTTGATGACTTTGACTGAAGACTTTCTCAATTTCCTCAGTTCAATTTCTTCAGTCAGTTTGTCTTCATCCTGTGTTATCCTGTGCTTACGCTTCCTGTACTCTATGCCTGTCTTCATTTCATCATGATGACTATGCTTGTGTTCTGTTATGTTTACTTTTGAGTACTTATTCCGCTGCTAGCAGTTCTTCTCTAAGGAATTTCCTCACCTGCAAATTCCTCAGTGAAGAATTCATAAAAATCGCCTATTCACCCCCCTCTAGTCGATATAACGCACTTTCAATCACCAAGGTATCTCAGGAGCTTCAGGAAGCAAGAGCAATACGCGGCGACCGCCGCCCACCTGGCATTGCTCCCTAGCCAGGCGAGGGTGGTGAGTTGCGCGTCTGCATCGACATCCCAGGGCTCAATCGAGCCGTGTCTCAGGAGCGCTTCTGGCCTTCGCGTGATGGGCACTGTGAAGGTCCACCTCACAGCTACGTTCGTATGCCGCTCGGCTTGTCGAGCGTGGCTGCTACCTTCATGCGCAACCTGCGGAGCTTCATGGCAGGCCAGGAGGCCAGGCACCACGCAGTCCTGGCGGAGATGGCGACGGTCCTCAAGGAACCGCCTGGACCCCAGAGCCTCCCGAGGCTCAGGGCCCCGGCGGCTCGTGAGGAGCAACCCCTTCACCGCCATCAACACCCCTCCATCAACGGAACCAGGTGACATTTTACAAGTTCATTTAGCTGAGAGTGCCCAGGGGGCTGCATTATTCCCAGGCCGCGTGGGTCCGTCCCTGTGGCATGTACCCCTTCCTTTTTATGTCTTTAGTTTACCTTGCTGGGGGCGCCCTTCGGGCTGCATCATCCCCAAGTCGCTCGGGCCTGACCCAGTGGCAGGTATCATTCATGCATTTACCTGAGCTAGGTTGCCTTTCGTGCTTAATCTATCTATGACTATCACCTGGTTGATTGTCGCCCATCGCGGGAGCCGCACGCCGGTCGTCTTTATTCAGGCCTGTCCCTGCAGCGTCGATAAATCCAACGGCCGAGCTCTGTCTGGCGGGCCAGCCTCGTTCACGTCACCTCCTGGGGCCGTTGGTGCTTGGCTTTCTCAAGCGATAACCTCAGGAGATTCGTTCGGCACAGGTTGTCTAACCGCCTCGCAGGACCAAGACAGCGAACAAGAACCAAGACGAGGCGCAACCCACCTTGAGGTAGGGCCTCGTGAGTCCCGCGCTGGCTCACGAGTGGCCTGACACACCTCGTCTAGCCCTGCTGTGCAAGACACGTGCCAGGGCGGGGCTGTACACGCCCTGGGGGCTCTCCGCAGTAGGGAGTCCCCTCCCATGTACCAGTGGAAGCACCATGCTCCATGCTGGCAGTCGACACTGCCGAGGAGCGGCTATGCCCGTGGAAGTGTGGAAGCGCCATGGTCCGTCCTGGTGATAAACAACTGAGGGCGGCCTCACGGTCGTATCAACCTCAGGGAGCCTCCGGGCTTGGTGTCTGGCCTCAACCCAACGCCTGCCCTCGGGAGAGCCGTGCGAGGGGGCTGGGCATGGGGGCTACAATCGGGTCACGCCCAAGCGTACACCACCCCGCCAGGTCCCTCAGACTTGGTCGTCACGCGCCCTCCCAAGCAGAGCTAAGGTATGAAGGTCGTTTGAACGTCAAGGGGGACTCCTGAGCATCGCGACTCAGGAGCCTAACTGACCACGTAGCCCCTCACTCCTTGGTCCGTCCTGGTCTCCGGTCGGGCCAACGGCGGTTGAGGTATGCACGGGGTCGGGCCCTGTCGACGTACAACATAAGATCAACCATTGCATCTCCTTTCCACAAGTTGTTTGCGCGTCAAGGGGGACTCCTGAGCATCGCTACTCAGGAGCCTAACTGTTCATGTAGCCCCTCACTCCTTGGGTTTGTCCTGGTCTCCGGTCGGTCCAACGGCGGTTGAGGTATGCGCGGGGCCGGTTCTGCAGACGTAGAACATAAAGCAAATAGGAAGAAAATCGCAAAATCTTGAAGCAAATATTACAATACATATTGTTCTTTGAATACGAAACACAAGTTTAAACGCCTCCACGAGGCACGCTACACCCTGCAGGAGTTTCAGCAGGGAAGAAGCCTCAAGCGAGTCATCCCTCGACACCACGGGCACCTGCAAGAGGTACCCCCTCCTGGGTGGCGTCTTCTTCACCCGCACCACCGGTCGAAGGCGCAGGGGCGAAGGCGTCGAACTTCTCCAGCAGGGCTTCCACCTGAGCCTTCACGGCTGCGGCAGCAGCCGCACAATGCTCCTCGTCCACAGGCTCCAGCAGCTCATCAAGGCGGGCGGCAGGATCGCAAAGATGGAGTTGGCTCAAGATGCGCGTCAGCGCAGCTGAAGAAAGGACGCGAGCCTCTGCCTCTGCCATGGGGCTGATGCCACGCACGACTTCCTCAAGCGCATCGACCAAGTAGGGAAGCAACTAGGCGGGGCAGTCCTCATCAGTGGCCAATGGCTTCTCCAAGCCCTTCTCATAGAGTGACTTCAGGGCCTCGTGAGACCTCTTCTCCAGAAGCACGAAGGCCGCACGGTCCTCGGCCAGAACCTTCGCCTTGGTGTCAAGATCGACCCCCTCCGCCTCCACCTTCCGCTCCAGCTCCTCCAGCCGGCTGCATTCAATGGCCTGCACCTTCGCCAACTCCCCCAGCTCGGCGTCACGGTTCTGGACGGCGTCCTCCCGGGCCTTCATCTCCTCCTTCGCCTGACAATAGCGAGCTTCTTCTGCATGCTCATCTCGCAGACTCTTCAGCTCGTCCTCCAGTGCCCAGCAGCGGTCATGGGCGGCTTCGGCGTCCTTCAGTGCCGCCTCGTGATCGGCCACAGCTTGAGCGACAGCACGCTTCTCCTTCTCGACGGTCATCGCGGCTTGGCTTAGCGCCGCTCAGACTGCGGCGTTAGACTAAAGCCAGCCAGAGGCCAGCTCTAGGCGCCCGGCTACCAGGTGTGGATCCACGCTCAGGAGATCTTCCCGTAGCTGAGTCATCTCTGAAAGGGCACGCTCCAAGACAGTGGGGGAGGCAGAAGAACCTGGGAGTAACGACACATGAGGAGGAAGAGGCGTCGTCATCACCATGCCCTGGGACGCAGGAAGCTCCTGAGCCCCTTGGACCTCAGCACCCGAGACGGACGCTGGCACCTCCCAAGTCAGCGGCGCTTCGGGGGCTGACTCCTCCTGAGGATACTCCACCCAGCCTCGCAAGGATGATCGGACTGGAGAAGCGCGAGCACCGTCCCCACCTTTTCTCATGGAGAGGGGCGCGGTCGCAGGAGGCGACCCGGACTCAGGCAGCACCACCTCGCTCTCCCTTCTCCTCTTCACCGCAGGCGTCAGCCTGGTTGCACAACAAGGGAAAAGAGTCGGAAACAAGCACCAATAGCAAAGACAAGAATGAATGACAAGAGGCCGTAGTATAAGCAAGAACAAGATGAAGCTCAAGAACTTACTTGTCCACAGCAGCGTAGTCCACCCTCTGCTTGGTGAGCTTAAAGCCGGAGAGCTTCACAACCTGAGGCGCGGGTGCGCCAGCTCCGGAAGCAGAAGTAGGAGCGGCAGCCGGGTGGAAAGCGGCTCCAGGAGGCATTGGAGCAGAAGAAGCGTCCCGGGAGATCAACGTACATCGGTCCCTCGTTGGGACGACGGGCGGCTCTCCCCTCTTCGGGCGGTCGCCGGCATCGGCGTCGTCAGGAAAGGCGCGGAGGATGTCGGCTCCCCCATCCTTCGGGGGTCACCTCCGAGTCTTCCTCCTCCTCCTCTTCCTCCCCGCGGGACTCACCAGAAGATAGCTCCACCGGCATCGGCGCCGCAGGGGCCCCGGTTAGCACCGAAGGCACCAGTCCACGCCCGTCAAAGGTCGGCCTGGAGGCCACGACCAACACCCCATCCTTGTGGCCGAACAGGGTAGTGAACACATTCGGCGGATACTCCTGATCATCCCCAACCAGAAGGCAGAGAGTTGCGGCTAGCTCCTCGCCGGACAAGGCCTTTGGGCTCAAGCGAAGCTTGTCCTCTTCGTCCCCAAGCTCCCACAAGGGGCACATGCGGGCTTGAAGCGGGGCCACGCGCAGCATCAGGAATTCCCTCAGGAGCATGGCCCCTGTAATCTTCGCTGCCTTCGCGTTGCCCGGCTTCAGGTCGGACTTCATCTGCTCCAGCACCAACTTCGCCCGCTCGTCGGTGAGCTTCCCGCAGGACCACCCCTTGTCGGACTGGGGCATCTCCGTCGGCAGCGTCAAGCGTGGGTGGATGCATTAAGCATCCACCATGGCCCACTTGCTCCGGAAGCCGTCGGCTTTCTTCCCCGTCTTTGAGATCGAGTTGGCCTTGCCGGCCGTGATGAAATTGACACACCCGGAGGCGTGACCCTCCTTGGCGCGGAGGAAGAAGATGTGGCGCAGAAGGGCTACACACGGCATCACACCGAGGTATGCCTCGCAGTAGTAGGCGAAGATTGACAAGAGAAGGATAGAGTTGGGATGAAGATGCAGCGCCTGCAGCCCGTAGAGATCAAGGACCTCGTAAAAGAAGTCAGAAAAGGGGGGAACCAGCCTAGCGGCGATGCAGCGCCTGCAGCCCGTAGAGATAAGGTTCTTCCCTCGGGCTCAGGCACGTTGGAGCCGGCCTGAAGTCCAGTCTTCCCCTTCTTGTTGCTTTCCCCCACTGTCAGCAAGCGCGTGGCGGCGAGGTTCTTCTCCGAGACGTTGGGCGTGTCGAGAGCTGGCTCGTACCAAGCTGGCGACGAGGCGGGCTTGACCCTCCGGGGCGCCATTGGTCGCCGATACGGGAAGGATGGGAGTAGATCTGGAGATTCCGGAGGAAGGGTGCAAGAAAGGGGATCTGAGCAAGACGAAAGGAAGTAGTGAAAGCAAGTGCTGTCTACGCCAACCTTTTGACAGTCGGGTAGTTGCCGAGGCAGCGTGGGGAAGCGCAGAAGCCCACGTCCAATCAACCGCCATGCATCGACCAAGGCTGTAGGCTATTGGGGCCCACGGCGCTCCACACTTGCCCCTTGGCTTCGCCTCGAAGCCAAGCCCGAGCGCGCCTTGGGCCCGGGGGCTGCTGTCGGTGTTCTGGGAATGAGGGTCCCCAGACTTGCCTGCCGCGGCCCATGGCGTGGCTCTGCGGGCGGGCCCGTACGGCCCATCTTCACGAACAAGCTTTCAAGACCCTCGCGAGGGGCCAAGCCTGGCGAGGCGGACGACACAAGAGCTCCTCAGGAGCGGCCTCACAAGGCTAGCTCGTGGGGGGAGGAGAGTTCAAAGGAAGGCAAACCTCGCGAGGTTCCACTGACATAAGCCATGACGACCAAGGCCAGGCGGGCGCTAGCGCGCACAGTGTCCTTGTGTTCCTCTTTGGTGCCAAGGGAGCAAGCACAGGCGCAGAGTACCGAGGCGTCAAGAAAAGATTTCCATATCAGTGCAACGAGACCAAGACCAGCAGGATGGCAAGACGGAGGTCACCATGGAGCCCAAGACGGTGTCACCAACAGAGCCTTTTGCAGGCGAAGACCGCTTTGTCTTGATAAGTTGTACTAGCTGTCCCCTTTCAAATTGGCCATTGTTGGTTCCCTCCTCCTCAATATTTGGGGAGAGGACCAGGGCCTCTATAAATAGGACTAGCCACCACCATAGCTAGGGGGATCGATCGGATGGATCGAGAGAGACCAGAGCTACCACAAGTTCACTGAGCACAAGAACACCTCTCCTCAGGAGGCTGTTCTTCCCCTTGTACTGTTCATCCTCAGCCCAAGAGGCAATCCAACACCACCACACTGGAGTAGGGTATTACACCACAACGATGGCCCGAACCAGTATAAATCTAGTGTCCTTGTGTTGCGAGTTCATTGATTTAGCCCGTGAGAGATTAGCGAAGTTAGGGTGTGGATCGGTAGGGGGAGATCTTCGCTCGCACCCCAGTGTTCGAACCTTGAGGGTTTTCTCGGAACCCGTGATCCGACAGGTGTCCTTTCCCAGTGACAGCAGGGGCAGCAAGGCACGTATTGTACTGTTTCCATCGAGGATAAAAAGATGGGGTTTATATCATATTACTTGAGTTTATCCCTCTACATCACGTCATCTTGCCTAATGCGTTACTCTGTTCTTATGAACTTAATACTCTAGATGCATGCTGGATAGCGGTCGATGTGTGGAGTAATAGTAGTAGATGCAAAATTGTTTCGGTCTACTTGTCAGGGAGGTGATGCCTATATACATGATGATGTCTAGATATTCTCATAACTATGTGTGTCGGATTTCGGGTTCCGGCAGACCCTTGAGGTTCGAACACTGGGGTGCGCGTGGAGATCTCTCCCCTACCGATCTACGTCCGATCCTCTCGTGCAAACTAAGATGAAAATGATGAACAACACAAGAGACACAAGGTTTATACTGGTCCGGGCCACCGTTGTGGTGTAATACCCTACTCCAGTGTGTGGTGTGGTGGATTGCCTCAGGGGCCAATGATGAATAGTACAAGGGAAGAACAGCCTCGCAAGGGGTGTTCTTGAGCTGGTGCGGACTGCTAGGGTGAGTTCCGTCGCCTCTCTCTCTCTCTTTTCTAGGTTTCTACCAGATCTCTAGATGTCCCTCTACTCTGTGTGGCTAGCTCTACTTATAGAAGCCCTGGGCCTCTCCCCAAATAATGAGCGGGAAGGGTGCCAACAATTGGCCATTTTGAAGGGGAACATATAGTACAAGTTATCCTAACCAAAGGTGGTCTTCGGCTGCCAAAAGCACTGGTGATGACGCCGTCTTGGGCTCCATGGTGACCTCCGTCCGGCCGTCCGGCTGGTCTTGGTCTCATTGCACCGGAATGGTAACCTTTGCCTGATGCCTTGGCCTGTGCTTGCCCCCTTTGCACCAAAGGGGAAACAAGGACCCTGCGCAGGCCGGCGCCCGCCTAGCCTTGATCGTCATGGCTTGCGTCATGGGTTCCTCGCGAGGTACCCCTGCATTGATCTCTCCGCCTCCTCGCGAGCCTGCCTGATGAGGCCGCTCTTGAGGAAGCTTCCTGTCGTCCGCCCCGCGAGGCTCGGCCCCTCGCGAGGGTCTTGAGCTTGGGCTGATGAAGATGGGCCGCACTGGGCCCCTGCCGGAGCCACGCCGCAGGCCGCAAGTAGGCAAGTCTGGTGACCCCCGTTCCCAGAACGCCGACAGTAGCCCCCGGGCCCAAGGCACGCACGGGCTTGGCTTAGCAGAGAAGCGAAGGGACAAGTACGAAGCGCCACGGGCCCTAATAGCCTACGGCCTTGGCCGCCGCGTGGCGGTTGACTAGACATGGGCGTATGCGCTTCCCATGATGCCTCGGCGACCGCACGACTTGACAAGTCCCTGCATGCAGAGAAACCGGTCATGATTACCTGCGATCGTGGCGCTTGGCGGCTGGCCTCCTCCAGCTATAAGTACGGGGCTGGGCGAGCCCCTTTAGTCCATCCCTTCTTGTTGCTCCTCTCCTTCTTCTTGGCTAATCGCCGTCCCCATGGCCCCAAAGAGATTCTTGGCCGCGGAGAAAGGAAAGGCCCCCCGGGCAGGGCCTGACCCTCCCCCGACCAAGCGCGGCCGAGGCCGCCCTCGCAAGTACACCACGGTCCCTGTGGTAGCCTCCCGCGGTCATGGAGGCGGTTCCCTGCGCGGTGGTGAGTGCCTGGTTGCCGACGGGGGGCACGCCGTGGGTGTGCGCCCCCCTAGTCCACGATTCCGCTCTGCGGAGGTGCTGCCGGAGTTCGTCGTGTGGTCGGCGGACCCATCCAGCTCCCGGCTCCAGCTCCGACGTTTCTTCGTAGATGAACTGCCGGCCAGCGCTCGGTGCGGCTTCTGGCTCCAGGCAGACGGCTGCTGCAGCAGGGCCTCCTGGGTTTCGCTGGAGGTCTCCATCTCTGGGAACGAGGCCCTGATGCGCGGCTGGCAAACGTTTGCCTGCACGCGAGGCCTGGGCCAGTGGTGTACCCTGTACTTCAAGTTCGATGGCGACGCCACCCTCTACGTGACGATGTTTGGGGAAGATGGTCGCCGTGCCGGGTGCTGCCCTGAAGACGACGACCGCGGCCGCCTGCCCAGCCCCGACACTGACCAGGATGAAGATGGCGACTGGCGTACAGGCGGCGGTGCTCGGGGTTCGCCAACTTTCGGCGACTCCTCCTCAGGCAGCAGCTCCTCCAGCGGTGGTCGCAACCAGCCCCCGCACCGTCACACCCGCCTGGGTGAAGGCAGCGGGTCCACCCGCCGCCGTGCCCTAGTGAAGCGAGAGGAGGCGTCCGCCTGAACCCCAGGAGCAGATCGAGCTTTTGTTGTAGGCTGTTGTTGGACAAGTCGTGTCCATTTTGTTTCCTTCCTTTCCTGCGTAAGAAGAAGGTAGTAAAGGGCCCCGTGGGGGCGTGTTAGAACTGTTGCTGTCAAGTGTCGTGTTGCTTTTGCCATTTCTGCGCTATGTTTTTGTGCTGTGTGTCCATGTGCGGGAGTCATTTGAGCTTGGTGGAGCTTGACGCGGCCCTCGCCTCCGGAGGCTGAGGCCTCGCTGTGCGCTTCATGCCCTGCAAGGATTAGTTAGAGGGGTAGCTTACGGTCTTGGTTATGGGGGCAATCAGCCTAGGTCCTGCGCTCGTGTCGCGATGCCCGTGGGGCATGAACTGGGAGGGGTGCTCCCGCAGAGGACTCGGATAGGGAAGCTCCGAACAATCGGGGCAGAAAACACTCGCGAGGGCGCCCGCGACTCCCTCGCGAGACTTGTGCGAGAGAAAACGAGGCAAGCGAGCGAGAAAGACAAAGAGTCACAAGGCAGGAACGTCAGCAACTCCAATAAAACTTCAAACGGGGATAAAAAAGCCAACTGCAGAAAGCAAATGGGAAAGCCGCGTCCGACACCTATTCTAGTCTTCGATGTCTTCTCACCAGCGCTAAGCTAAGTGCTGCCACTGGGCGTGGGCGGGAGCCCCCGAGGCCCAAGGGCGGCACTCCGGAGACTCCGGGGCGTGTACAGCCCCACTCATTATTACGTGAGAGTGTCACGGGAGGCAAGCTTCACATGCATTTTCCTTCTTCACAGGCACCGGGCCTTTCCCAAAACGCAGCAGCTTCACAGGCATTCGCCTTCTTCACAGGCACTAGGCCTTTCCCAAAACGCAGCAGCTTCACAGGCATTCCCCTTCTTCACAGGCACCGGGCCTTTCCCAAAACGTGATAGCTTCACAGGCATTGGCCTTCTTCACAGGCACTGGGCCTTTCCCAAAACGCGATAGCTTCACAGGCATTGGCCTTCTTCATAGGCACTGGGCCTTTCCTAGGCGCTAGGCCTCGCTCAGGGGTAGAACCTCCGGAGATGTTGAATGTTCCATGCGTTCTGGACCGGTA
The DNA here is from genome assembly GCF_056163025.1 of Triticum urartu. Lineage (NCBI taxonomy): Eukaryota > Viridiplantae > Streptophyta > Magnoliopsida > Poales > Poaceae > Triticum > Triticum urartu. The sequence goes on along the minus strand of NC_141878.1, from coordinate 358,079,911 downwards.
CTCCCTCTGGAGTCTCCAAGCGTGCGGAGCCAGGCCTTGAAACATGAACAACCTTGAACAGGCCCTCCCACATGGGAGAGAGCTTGTGCAGCCCCTCCCTAGAGAGAACCCATCTGAGCACAAGATGCCCTACCTCAAGGGTCCTGGGGTGGATGTTGCGGCAGTGGTATCTCCGTAGTGCCTGTTGATACCTTGCCGCTCGCAGTGCGGCTTCCCGACGGTGTTCCTCCCCGAGCACGAGATCCGTCCCCCGCATGGCGTCCTGCTGAGCCTCGTCGAATGCCAGGACCCGTGCGGAGCGACACCTGACCTCGTGAGGGAGAACAACCTTTGCTCCGTAGACGAGGAAGAACGGGGTCTCGCTAGTCGGCTTGGTCGCTGTCGTGCGGATTGACCACAGCACGGACTGGAGCTCGTCGTACCAGCCCCTGCCGCAGGCTTCCAGCTTCTTCTTGAAGGTCCTAGCTTTGAGGCCCCTCAGAACCTCCGCGTTGGCCCGCTTGGCCTGGCCGTTGCTCCGGGGGTGTGCTACTGAAGCATAGCATATCTGCGTTCCAAGGTTAGCACAATACGTTTTGAAGAGATTACTGGTGAATTGTGAACCGTTGTCGGTGATGATGCGGTTGGGCACCCCAAATCGACTCACGAGGCCCTTGATGAATTTGACCGCTACGCCTGCCGGGATTGTGTGGACGGCTTCCACCTCAGCCCACTTGGTGAATTTGTCCACGGTGACGTAGAGGTAGCGGTAGCCCCCTGGCGCCCGAGGAAACGGGCCCAGAATGTCGAGCCCCCAAACTGCGAACGGCCATGAGAGGGTATAGTCTGTAGACCCCCCGCAGGCTGATGGATCTTCTTAGCGTGAAACTGGCAGGCCTCGCAAGCCTTCACAAGCTCAACGGCGTCGTTGAGTGCTGTGGGCCAATAGAATCCACTATGGAACACCTTGCCGATGAGGGTCCGTGACGATGAGTGGTACCCGCAGTCTCCACCGTGTATGTCCGCCAGTAGCTCCTTCCCTTGCTCTCAGGAGATGCAACGTAGGGACATGTCATTCGGTCGCTTCCTGTAGAGCTCTCCATCCCTGATGCAATAAGACGTGGCCTGCCGCGCCACACGCTCCACTTCCTCCTCATTCTCTGGCAGAGTCCCTTGCATCAGGTAGTTCTTGAGCTCCGGGATCCAACACCCTTCCTGAGGCTCTAATGCTAGGAGCAGGCGTGCCCCTGAGGCTGGGCCATAGACCGGGGCTCGTGAGGCAGGCGGCTGAGGGAGCTCCTCCCTTGGTTGGACCGTGCTCGACAGCGACGGCACCGCCGAGGGTTTGAAGAGCCGCTCCTCAAAGACGCCAGGCTCCTGAGGCAGCCGCCTAGATGCCCTCTTGGCAATGTCATCAGCCTCCTGATTGGTGCCGCGAGGCACATGCTGCAACTCCAGTCCCCAGAACTGTTTCTCCATCTTGCGAACCTCAGCGAGGTAGGCTTCCATGTGCTCGTCCGTTGGCTCGTATATCTTGTTGGAGAAGTTGACGAGGAGCTGCGAATCGCCCTTGATGATGAGGCGCTTCACCCCTAAGGCAGTTGCGGCCTTCAAGCCCGCTATTAGGCGTTCGTACGCCGCTATGTTGTTGGAGACCTTTTCTTCGTGCTGGAAGCAAAGTTGCACGGCGTAGTAGAGTTTGTCCTGGGTAGGGGATACGAGCACTGCGCCAGCTCCCGCACCGTGTCGGGAGAATGCCCCATCAAAGTACATGACCCAGCCATCCGGTGCTTCACTTCCCGGGGAAAGTGATCGGTCTTCGCCTTCCTCGAGACCCGGCGCTTCTGCCCATTCTGCCACAAAATCCGCTAGCGCGGCTCCCTTGATGACTCTGGTCTTACTGAATTCTAGCTGAAATGCCTGTAGCTCGATGTTCCATTCAGCAACACTTCCAGCTGAGTTGGGGATCCTGAGCACTCTTTCCAAGGGGTATGCTGAGACGACTTTGATGGGATGTCCTTGGAAGTAGTGGCGCAGCTTGCGTGAGGCCACTAGTAGCGTGAGGAGGAGTTTTTGAGGCATGGGATACCGTGCCCTTGCGTCCCGTAGCACCATGCTGACGAAGTACACGGGATGCTCGACGAGGTTGAGGGTGCTGGCGCTGCTTGCGTCCTCCAGAGGTCAAGGCGTCTCTTGAGACGACAGAGCTCCCAGTGCTTGGTCGCCTAAAGGGGCCTCTCCTGCTCCGGGTGCGTTCTCCTGCTGCGGCTGTTCCTTTCCAGCCGCGGTTGCGGCCTTCGGGAGGCCCTCCTGGCTCTGCTTTGCTTCAGTTCAGACGGTCGATGCGGCCTTGGCACAACGCTCCTCCCTGACCGCTACCAGGGTTGCGCTAGCGGAGTAGGGGGTGGCCGCAAGGTAGAGCACCAGGGGCTCCCAAGGACGCGGAGCTACCATCACTGGTGGACTGGTAAGGTACCTCTTGAGGTCTTGGAATGCCTTGTCGGCCTCTTAAGTCCATTCGAAGGGGCCCTTTTTCTTCATCAGCTTGAAGAAGGGCAGCGCTCGTTCCCCCAGCTTGGAGATGAAACGCCCCAGCGCAGTTACACGCCCGGTGAGCTTCTGCATTTGTCTGAGGGTCCTTGGTGGGCTCATGTCTTCGACTACCTTGACCTTCTCCGGGTTGGCCTCGATGCCCCTGTGGGATACTAGGAAGCCCAGGAGCTTGCCCAAGGGGACTCCAAACACGCATTTCTCCGGGTTGAGCCGTAGATCCACTTCGTTGAGGCTCGGAAAGGTTTCCTCCAGGTCCTGTATCAGGGTTTTTGCCTCCCGAGACTTCACCATGCTGTCGTCGACGTAAGCCTCAGCGTTCCTCTCGAGCTGCCGGCCTAAAGCGATGTGCATCATCCGCTGAAAGGTTGTGCCTGCGTTGCGCAACCCAAATGGCATGCACGTATAGCAGTACACCCCACATGGGGTTAGGAAAGAAGTCTTCTCCACGTCTTCCACTGCCATCTTGATCTGGTGATAGCCCGAGAAGGCATCCAGGAAGCACAATAGGTCACATTCTGCGGTAGAGTCGACTATCTGGTCAATGCGGGGGAGCGGAAATGGGTCCTGCAGGCAGGCTTTGTTGAGGTTGGTGAAGTCGAGCACATGCGCTCCTTTCCTCCCTTTTTCGGCACAACGATCGGATTAGCCAGCCAATCAGGATAGCGTACCTCGTGGATAACTCCTGCCGCCTCTAGCTTCCGGGTCTCTTGAACGATGAAAGCATGTTTCTCAGTAGACTGCCGCCTTGCCTTCTGCTTCACGGGGCGCACATTGGGGCACACGTTGAGGTGATGCTCAATCACTTCCCTTGGGACCCCTGCTAACTGATCAGGTTCCCACGCAAACACCTTCTTGTTCACACGCAGGAACCCGATCAGGGCTTTCTCCTGCTCGGGCTCGAGGTTGGCCCCTATGGTGAAGGTGGCGCTAGCGGACCCGTCCTCGTCGACTTGTACCTGCTTGGTTTCTGCCTTGTCTTGGGTGAACAACTGCTTCTTTTTAGCCGGCGCAGCCCCCTTGGGCTCAAGGGCGTCGGTGCCAGTGGGCTGCACCACCGCGGCCGCCCTGAAAACAAGCTAGAGTACCTGCAACGCATCCCTTCTGTCTCCTGACACGGTGAGGACGCCGCTGCTCCCAGGCATCTTCATGAGGTTGTACGCCGGGTGAGTTGCTGCCATGAACCAAGCCAGGGCCGGATAGCCGAGGATGGCGTTGTAGGGGAGGCTGATGGGGGCGATGTCGAAGTCGATCAGCTCCGTGCGGAAGTTGTCGCAGGTGACGAAGGTCACTGGGAGGCGGATCTGTCCCAACGAGGCGGTGGAACTGGTTCCGACGCCCGAGAAAGGCCTGCTGGGTCGGAGCCGCTCCAGCGGCACGTGGAGGAGGCTGAAGGCCTCCACCGAGAGCATGTTGAGGCCGGCACCACCGTCGATGAGGGTCCTGGTGACGGCCACTTGGCAGATGGTGGGGGTGCACAGCATCGGGAGCGTGCCCGAACCAATGGGGTTGAAGGGGTGGTCCTCCGAGTCGAAGGTTAGATCGGCCTTGGGCACCACCCAGCCCGGGGGGGGGGGCTTCTCAGTGCTTGGAGGCAGTGCTGATCCGGCGGGTGAACGGCTTGACGTGATGGCTTGAGGGTGGTGCCTGGGAGCCAGCCAGGAGAGCTGCGACGATGGGAGGCGCTGGTGCGGCGAAACGGGCGAGGAAGAGGTCACGCAGCTCCTCCCAGGAGGTGACAGAGGCCGTCGGTAGGTGGAGGAGCCACGCACGTGGGATGCTGGTGAGGGCCATGGGTAACCAGTTGGCCATCACCCGGTCGTCGCCCCCGGCTCTGAGGACGGCCTCCTCGCACGCCAGGAGGAAAATCGTCGGGTCAGTCGCGCCGTCGTAGCACAGCGGCGTCTCAGGCCTGAACTTGCGCGGCACTACACGTGTCACAAGGCGCGGGCCAAGGCCCGGAGCCCCCTTGCCCCGGTGTCGACATCTGTTGCTGGAGTGGGCGGCGCGTTGTCTGCCATGAGGGCGGGATGCGATGTTGGGGGAGAGCGGGTCGTCAGGAGGGAGGACTCCGGCGCACCCCTACCTGGCGCGCCAAATGTCGGATTTCGGGTTCCGCAGCCCTTAAGGTTCGAACACTAGGGTGCGCGTGGAGATCTCTCCCCTACCGATCTTCGTCCGATCCTCTCGTGCGAACTAAGATGAAAATGATGAACAACACAAGAGACACGAGGCTTATACTGGTTCGGGCCACCGTTGTGGTGTAATACCCTACTCCAGTGTGTGGTGTGGTGGATTGCCTCAGGGGTCGAGTATGAATAGTACAAGGGAAGAACAGCCTCGCGAGGGGTGTTCTTGAGCTGGTGTGGTGAACTGCTAGGGTGAGTTCCGTCACCTCTCTCTCTCTCTCTGCTAGGGTTCTACCAGATCTCTAGATGTCCCTCTACTCTGTGTAGCTAGCTCTACTTACAGAGGCCCTGTGCCTCTCCCCAAATAATGAGCAGGAAGGGCGCCAACAATTGGCCATTTTGAAGGGGAACATATAGTACAAGTTATCCTAACCAAAGGTGGTCTTTGGCTGCCAAAAGCACTGGTGATGACGCCGTCTTGGGCTCCACAGTGACCTCCGTCCAGCCGTCCGACTGGTCTTGGTCTCGTTGCACCGGAATGGTAACCTTTGCCTAATGCCTTGGCCTGTGCTTGCCCCCTTTGCACCAAAGGGGAAACAAGGACCCTGCGCAGGCCGGCGCCCGCCTGGCGCCCGCCTGGCCTTGATCATCATGGCTTGCGTCATGGGTTCCTCGCAAGGTACCCCTGCATTGATCTCTCCGCCTCCTCGCGAGCCTGCCTGATGAGGCCGCTCTTGAGGAAGCTTCCCGTCGTCCGCCCCGTGAGGCTCGGCCCCTCGCGAGGGTCTTGATCTTGGGCTGATGAAGTTGGGACGTGCTGGGCCCCTGCCTGAGCCACACCGCAGGCCGCAGGCATGCAAGTCTGGGGACCCCCGTTCCCAGAACACCGACAATGTGCTTTTCTATCAATTGCTTGACAGTAATTTGTTCATCCACCGTAGATTGTGCTATCTTGAGAGAAGCCACTAGTGAAACCTATGGCCCCCGGGTCTATTCTCCATCATATCATTTTCCTGTCAACTTGCTAATTTCTGTCGTAGTTTATTTTGCAATCTTTACTTTTCAATCTATACAACAAAAATACCAAAAATATTTATCTTATTATCTTTATCGGATCTCACTTTTGCAAGTGGCCGTGAAGGGACGGACAACCCCTTTATCGCGTTGGTTGCAAGGTTCTTGATTGTTTGTGCAGGTACGAGGGATTTGCGTGTAGTCTCCTACTGGATTGATACCTTGGTTCTCAAAAACTGAGGGAAATACTTACGCTATTTTGCTGCATCACCCTTTCCTCTTCCAGGGAAAACCAACACATGCTCAAGAGGTAGCAAGAAGGATTTCTACCGCCGTTGCCTGGGAGATCGACGCACAAGTCAAGACATACCAAGTACCCATCACAAACTCTTCTCCCTCCATTACATTATTTTCCATTTGCCTCTCGTTTTCCTCACCCCCACTTCACCTTTGCTGTTTTATTCACCCTCTTTTTCCGCCCGTCTCTTTCCGCTTGCTTCTGGTGTGTTTGTGTGTTAGATTGTTTGTTTCGTCGTCATGGCTAGTCCTTTATCTGCTCCTTTGTCTCCTGAGTTTGAATTTCTTCACTTCAAACAAAGACAAGGAAAAAACTTAAAAGATGCTTGGTATACGATGATGGAATCTTATCATAATTGCACCTTAGAGGTGAGTTTTAGAATTTTACTTCGCAATTTTTTTGGACTAAATATGTCCCATAGACAACTCTTGGATTATGTTGCCAAAGGAAATTTTATCGAAATTGATCCTGGTATTGCACATGAAATCATAGAGGGAATAGTGGGAACACTACCTCAACAAAAGGGTCCACATAATAACCAGGAAGAGACACAAGTTTTTGAGAAGATTTGCGAAGTAACGAAAATTTTACAAAAGTCTCTTGAACCTCTTAAGAGTGTTAGCAGAAACCTTCACCGCATGAATATGTTGATCACCCTTTGCAATAAGCAGTTGGATTCTCTAGATCTAAAAATTTCTGAATATGAAGGGAAACGTAGAGAACTTCCTGGATTCGAGTATGACTCCGCTAAAAAAATGAAAACCAAAGATGATAATACCTAGATCTATTCTTGTTTTTATGCCTAGCTAGGGGCATTAAACGATAGCGCTTGTTGGGAGGCAACCCAATTTTATTTTTGTTTCTTTTTAGAAATAAATAATTCATCTAGCTTCTATTTAGATGTGGTTCTATTTTTAATTAGTGTTTGTGCCAAGTAGAACCTTTGGGAAGACTTGGGGAAAGTCTTTGCGATCTTGCTGTAAAAAACAGAAACTTTAGCGCTCACGAGATTAGCTGCCATTTTTTTACTGGAGAGTGCTATTAGGTTGATTATTTTTGCAGATGATTAATAGACAAATTCCTCACGTCCACCAATTTATTTCAGAATTTTTGGGGTTACGGAAGTATATACGTTTGATACCTATTTCTACAGACTGTTCTGTTTTTGACAGATTCTGTTTTTTGTGTGTTGTTTGCTTATTTTAATGAATCTATGGCTAGTATCGGGGGGTATGAACCATAGAGAAGTTTGAATACAGTAGGTTTAACACCAATATAAATAAACAATGAGTTCATTATAGTACCTTGAAGTGGTGGTTTGTTTTCTTATACTAACGGAGCTCATGAGATTTTCTGTTGAGTTTTGTGTTGTGAAGTTTTCAAGTTTTGGGTAAAGATTTGATGGATTTTGGAATAAGGAGTGGCAAGAGCCTAAGCTTGGGGTTGCCCATGGAACCCCAAGGTAAAATTCAAGGACAACCAAAAGCCTAAACTTGGGGATGCCCCGGAAGGCATCCCCTATTTCGTCTTCATCCATTAGTAACTTTACTTGAGGCTATATTTTTATTCACCACATGATATGTGTTTTGCTTGGAGCGTCTTGTATGATCTGAGTCTTTGCTTATTAGTTTACCACAATCATCCTTGATGTACACACCTTTTGGAGAGACACACATAAATCGGAATTTATTAGAATACTCGATGTGCTTCACTTATATCTTTTGAGCTAGATAATTTTGCTCTAGTGCTTCACTTATATCTTTTTTGAGCACGGTGGTGGTTCTATTTTATAGAAATTATTGATCTCTCATGCTTCACTTATATCATTTTGAGAGTCTTTTAGAACAGCATGGTAATTTCTTTGGCTATAAAATTAGTCTTAATATGATAGGCATCCGAGATGGGTATAATAAAATGTTTCATAAAAAGTGCATTGAATACTATGAGAAGTTTGATACTTGATGATTGTTTTCAGATATGAAGATGGTAATATTAGAGTCATGCTAGTTGAGTAGTTGAGAATTTGAGAAATACTTGTGTTGAAGTTTGCAAGTCCCATAGCATGCAAATTTGGTGACCGTTGTGTGACAAATTTGAAACATGAGGTGTTCTTTGATTATCATCCTTATGAGTGGCGGTCGGGGACGAGCGATGGTCTTTTCCTACCAATCTACCCCCCTAGGAGCATGCGCATAATGCTTGGTTTTTGATGACTTGTATATTTTTGCAATTAGTATGTGAGTTCTTTATGACTAATGTTGAGTCTTTGGATTATACGCACTCTCACCTTTCCATCATTGCTAGCCTCTTCGGTACCGTGCATTGCCCTTTCTCACCATGAGAGTTGGTGCAAATTTCGCCGGTGCATCCAACCCTCGTGATATTATATGCTCTATCACACATAAACCTCCTTATATCTTCCTCAAAACAGCCACCATACCTACCTGTTATGGCATTTGCATAGCCATTCCGAGATATATTGCCATGCAACTTTCCACCGTTTCATTTATTATGACATGCTTCATCATTTTCATATTGCCTTGCATGATCATGTAGTTGACATCGTATTTGTGGCAAAGCCACCATGCATAATTTATCATACATGTCACTCTTGATTCATTGCCCATCCCGATACACTGCCGGAGGCACTCATATAGAGTCATATTTTGTTCTAGTATCGAGTTGTAATCATTGAGTTGTAAATAAATAGAAGTGTGATGATCATCATTAATAGAGCATTGTCCCAAACAAAGGAAAAAGAAAGAAAGAGAAAAGAAATAAAAGGGACAGCGCTACTATCCTTTTTTCCGCACTTGTGCTTCAAAGTATCACCATGATCTTTATGATAGAGAGTCTCTTATTTTGTAAGTTGCATATACTAGTGGGCATTTTTCATTATAGAACTTGGCTTGTATATTCCAGCAATGGGCTTCCTCAAATGCCCTAGGTCTTCGTGAGCAAGCAAGTTGGATGCACACCCACTTAGTTTCTTTTGTTGAGCTTGCATACATTTATAGCTCTAGTGCATCCGTTGCATGGCAATCCCTACTCCTTGCATTGACATCAATTGATGGGCATCTCCATAGCCCGTTGATTAGCCGCGCGAATGTGAGACTTTCTCCTTTTTTGTCTTCTCCACACAACCCCCATCATTATCATATTCTATTCCACCCATAGTGCTATGGCCATGGCTCACACTCATGTATTGCATGAAAGTTGAAAAAAGTTTGAGATTACTAAAGTATGAAACAATTGCTTGGCTTGTCATCGGGGTTGTGCATGGTGAGAGCATTTTGTGTGAAGAAAATGAAGCATAGCCAAACTATATGATTTTGTAGGGATACGCTTTCTTTGGCCATGTTATTTTGAGAAGACGTAATTGCTTAGTTAGTATGCTTGAAGTATTATTATTTTTATGTCAATATTAAATTTTTGTCTTGAATCTTTCGGATCTAAACATTCATGCCACGATAAAGAGAATTCCTTCAAAAATTATGCTAGGTAGCATTCCACATCAAAAATTCTGTTTTTATCATTTACCTACTCGAGGACGAGCAGGAATTAAGCTTGGGGATGCTTGATACGTCTCCAACGTATCTATAATTTTTGATTGCTCCATGCTATTATATTATCTGTTTTGGATGTTTAATGGGCTTTATTATGCACTTCTATATTATTTTTGGGACTAACCTATTAACAGAAGGCCCAGCGCAAATTGTTGTTTTTTTTGCCTATTTCAGTGTTTCGCAAAAAGGAATATCAAACGGAATACAAAAGGAATGAAACTTTTGCAAGGATCGTTTTTGGAACAAATGCAATCCAGGAGACTTGGAGTGGACGTCAAGGAAGCAGCGAGGAAGCCACGGGGCAGGAGGGCGCGCCCCAGGGGGTTGGGCACGCCCCCACCCTCATGGGCCCCTCATGGCTCCACCGACCTACTATTTTCCCCATATATACTCATATACCCTGAAAACATCCAGGAGCACCACAAAACCCTATTTCCATCGCCGCAACCTTTTGTACCCGTGAGATCCCATCTTGGGGCCTTTTCCGGCGCTCCGCCGGAAAGAATCGATCACGGAGGGCTTCTACATCAACACCATAGCCTCTCCGATGATGTGTGATTAGTTTACCACAGACCTTCGGGTACATAGTTATTAGCTAGATGGCCTTTTCTCTCTATTTAGATCTCAATAGAAAGTTTTCCTCGATTCTCTTGGAGATCTATTCGATGTAATTCTTTTTGCGGGGTGTTTGTCGAGATCTAATGAATTGTGGGTTTATGATCAAGATTATCTATGAACAATATTTGATTCTTCTCTGAATCCTTATATGCATGATTTAAATATCTTTGCAAGTCTCTTCGATTATCAGTTTGGATTGGCCTACTAGATTGATCTTTCTCGCAATGGGAAAAGTGCTTAGCTTTGGGTTCAATCTTGCGGTGTCCTTTCCCAGTGACAGCAGGGGCAGAAAGGAACGTATTGTATTGTTGCCATCGAGGACAAAAAGATGGGGTTTATATCATATTGCTTGATTTTATCCCTCTACATCATGTCATCTTTCCTAATGCGTTACTCTGTTTTTATGAACTTAATAATCTAGATGCATGCTGGATAGTGGTCAATGTGTGGAGTAATAGTAGTAGATGCAGAATCATTTTGGTCTACTTGTCAAGGACGTGATGCCTATATACATGATCATGCCTAGATATTCTCATAACTATGCGCTTTTCTATCAATTGCTCGACAGTAATTTGTTCACCCACCGTAGATTAAGCTATCTTGAGAGAAGCCACTAGTGAAATCTATGCCCCCAGGGTCTATTCTCCATCATATTATTTTCCCGTCAACTTGCCAATTTCTGTCGCCGTTTATTTTGCAATATTTACTTTTCAATCTATACAACAAAAATACCAAAAGTATTTATCTTATTATCTTTATCAGATCTCACTTTCGCAAGTGGCCGTGAAGGGACTGACAATCCCTTTATCGCGTTGGTTGCAAGGTTCTTGATTGTTTGTGCTGGTACGAGGGATTTGCGTGTAGTCTCCTACTGGATTGATACCTTGGTTCTCAAAAACTGAGGGGAATACTTACGCTACTTTGCTGCATAACCCTTTCCTCTTTAAGGGAAAACCAACGCATGCTCAAGAGGTAGCATGGTGGTGGTCGACGAGATTTCCCTCCGCAAGGAGGAGGAGGTCCTGGTCAAGGTCAAATCCCTTGACTCATCCAGACTCCGTGCCACGATCCGAGTGTTCTTCAACGACTAGGGCTTCGACCTCCGCATCTTCCCCAAGCCAACCAACCACATTGGTCTCCCCCGCATCGACGAAAGCTTCTTGGGGGGCGGCACAGATGGGGGATGAGTCCGAGGCCACCGCAGCGACCGGGACCCCCGCCATGGTCACCCCCTAGATCTGACGAGGACGAGGACGACTTCGAGGACACCCTCCCCACGACCAGCCTCCTGCGCCGGCTGCCAGGGGTGGGGCTGGGGAGGGTCGTACCCACGCTGCGGCTCCCCCGTCCCCCGATGACAGCGTCGACGCCTCGGACGCTAGGCTTCAGGTCTTCCCGGCATCTTCGCCCCGCTCCCCCGACGGTTCCTCCCTTGGCATCTTCGCCTCCTCCCCCGCCCAGGCCGACCCGGCTCTGCTCGCTCCGCCCTCCCCCGCGGCTTCCGCTCTCCAGGTGGAGACTCTAGGGGTGACAGACCCGGCCCCGGTCTCGTCCCTTCCGCTGCTTCCGGTGGTGGAGGCCTGTCCGGTCACGGGGTCGGTCATACCGCCTCCGATGGATGACGTGACTACGGCCCTGTCGCCTTCCTCTGGTGCTCCCTGTGCGGTGATTCCTGCTCCTCCCCTGGTGCCTCCGTGCTCCGCTGCCGAGGGCCTGTTGGTGGTGGCGACCACCCCAGTGGCCGGTCCTCCGCCTCCCCCTTGGACTGCGGCCTACTCCAGGAGGGGCAGATCGACCTCGACCCCGGTGACCTCCTCGCACCGCAGTGCTCGGATTGAGGCGGCCAGACCGGTGGGTAGCCCGACTCTGCCTATCCCCGTGCAGGCCGCTCTCCGAGCTGCTGCCTGGAACCTCGAGTCAGGTACCACGACCATCCCGACCACCTCCGCTACTTGCTCCTTTTCTGATTTGGAGTCGGCTCCGCTTGGCCACCTCGCTAAGGTGGCAGCGGACTCGGCCATAGTGTTCAGGGGGGAGGTTGCCCCCCCGCTAGTTCAAATCGAAGCCATCCGTGCATGGGAAATCCTTGATGGTTGGCTTGCCGAGGCCCGTGCGTGTCTCCCTCCCTCCTCGGGAGCTCCATCCGGGGCTGCCTGAGCGCCCCTCCTTGCACGGCGGCCGCCCCGGCGAAGATCCGGGGCCGCACCCGCTCCCGTACCGGAGCCCTCCGCGCCCAGAGCGGCTCACATGTCTTGGGGTCAAGCAGCCCCCCGATGGATGCGTGATGCGAGCCCTATTCTGGAACATCCACGGTTTCAGCCAAGATGGTCGACGCCGCCAACTCATAGAATACATGCGAACTGAGCGAATCGACATTGTGGACATTCAAGAAACGATGAATACAGAATTCTCCATGATAGAGCTTGAGAATCCGAGCTCCTTGTTCGCCTGGCACTGGCTCCCTTCTAGTGGGAGTATGGGCCACTCGGGCAGCATCCTCTTAGGAGTGAAGGATGCCACTCTTGAGGTGGGGAGCATGGACCGGGCGAGTTCTTTGTTAGCATGGAGGTCTTCGAGCGGGCCATAAACTTCAAATGGGAGATCAATGCGGTTTATGGACCGGCCGATCACCGTTGTTCTGAGTCCTTCCTCACTAAGCTCCGTAGGAAGGTGGCGTCGGCCCAGCTACCGGTGGTAGTGGGCGGCGATTTAAACCTCATCCGGATGGAAGAAGACAAGGGCAATAATTTAGTGAACTTTCATCGAATGCAAATGTTCAATGATTGCATCGCTGATATGGGGCTACGTGAGCGCGATCGAGTCAGGGCCAGGTTCACTTGGACTAACCGCCAAGTTGATCCGACTCGCTCGGTCCTCGATCGGGTCTTCGCCTCTCTTGAGTGGGACATTCGATGCCCCCTAGCTTCGCTTCAGGCGACTACATGGATTGCTTTAGACCATGTCCCCCTAATCCTCTCGTTGGAGAATGAGCGCCCACCCCTACCGCCTATCTTCCGCTTCGAAACCTTCTGGTTGCGTCAGCCAGGATTTACCGCCGCGGTGCCCGCCAGGTGGCGCGAGGCGCAGGATGCCCCCTACCATGCCCTGTCAGCCGTTGATTCCTGGCATTTATGCGCCAAGCGGTCATGGCAATTCACGAAAGGGTGGGGTGCAAACAGGGGCCGTGACATCCGTGAGCGGAAGAAAGCCCTCCTTGAGGGCATCCAGGCCCTCGATTTGCGGGCTGACGCCGTTGGCCTCTTGGCAGACAAATGGATGCTTAGATACGACTTGGAAGAAACTCACGATCATCTACACTGACAAGGAGGCATACTGGCGCTTGCGGGGTACGCAGAATTGGGTCCTCAAGGGGGACACTAATGCTTCCTACTTTCAGGCTATTGCTAATGGCCGTAGACGCCGTAACTCCATCCCCCTCCCGTGGGACGGAGCGACCCTCTTACAGCGGCCAGAGGACATCCGGGCACATGTAGACGGCTTCTACAGAGACCTATTCTCTGCCTCCCCTCGGGGAGGTCTTGCACTAGCGCAAGACATTTGGCCATCTCACTGTTGCGTCTCGCCTACGGATAACGTGGCCCTCATGGCCCCGTTCTCTAGGGCTGAAGTTTGGGAGGCAGTTAAGGGCATGAACCCTTCCTCGGCTCCCGGCCCGGATGGCCTCCTAGTGAAGTTCTTCCAGACCTTCTGGGAGGTGATCAAACCTGAGGTGATGGCCCTATTTGACGAGTTCCTTGTTGGGTCCATTGACCTCGCCCGACTGAACTATGGGGTAGTCACTCTCATCCCTAAAGTGACTGGAGCCTTGGACATTCGACGATTTTGACCGATTACGGTGATTAATGTCATCTTCCGCATCCTCGTGAAGGGGTACGCCATTAGGGTGGCCCCTATTGCCGACCGGATCACTCACCCTGAGCAGTCGGCCTTCATCAAGGGCCGATATATCCTTGATGGAATCTTGGTGTTCCACGAAGCTCTCCATGAGGTGCACGCCAAACACCTCAAGGAAGTCTTCCTAAAACTGGATTTCCACAAGGCCTATGACACGGTCAGCTTGCCTTCCTTCGGGAATGTCTGCTCCGTAAGGGCTTCGATGATAGGTGGGTGACCAGGGTGATGCAGATCGTATCCTCGGGTTGCACCGCGGTGAACATTAACGGGGAGATCGGTTCATTCTTCCCCACTTTATGTGGGGTGCGCCAGGGCGACCCCTTCTCCCTGTTCTTGTTTAACATGGTTGTCGATGCGCTGGCGGCCATCCTGGATAAGGCCAAGGCGGCAGGTCACATTAAGGGGATAGTGCTGCATCTAGTTGGAGGTAACGGGATTTCCCTTCTCCATTATGCGGACGACACCATTATCATGGTGGAGGGGTCGGAGAGTGATATTTCAAACCTCAAGTTCCTCTTATTGTGCTTCCAGCAGATGTCCGGCCTTCGGATCAACTTCGACAAGAGTGAGGTGATTGTCTTGGGTTACGCCCAAGACGAGCGACAGAGCATAGCTGAGCGGCTTAACAGCCAGCTCGGGTGTTTCCCCATGACATATCTGGGGATACCCATTTGTGACTCCAGGCTTACGATGGCCGAGCTACGTCCCACGGTGGGGAAGCTCCAGCACCGTATCGAGCCCTGGCAGGGTCGGTGGTTCTTGAAAGCGGCCTGTACGGTGCTCATTAACTCGTCACTCTCCAGCCTCCTATTATTCATCATGAGCTTCTACAGCCTTCTAGAGACCCTACATCATGAGATTGCTACCGTTCAGGGGCGTTTCTTCTGGACCGGCGAGGGTGATAAGCAGAAGTACCACATGGTCAGGCGGTCTGAGATATGCAAACCTCGCGACCAGGGCGGACTCGTGATCATGTCCTCCAAATGCATGAACATTGCCCTTCTGACTCGTTGGACTGGTGACATGCCCCATGCGGCCCGCTTTCCAGACCTATTCTCCATCGTGGTTGCCCTGCAGATCTCCGTGGCGACTGCCCTTATTGACTTAGGGCAGCTTGCGTTCCGGAGACCTTTTGGCCCGGCTGAGAAAGCGGACTGGCAGGAGTTGCTTGACTATATTGCACTCCACGAGCTTGAAGTCACGATAGACGATGACCGCGCCAGAGCCTTCTAGTCAATTCTCCACCAAATCACTCTACCTGGCCAGCGCCCCCTTGCTTGGCTATGAGGCTATCTCCTCCATTTGGGAGATTCACCTTCCCCTGAAAATTAGTATCTTCTTGTGGCAGTGGATCCGCAGCCGCCTCCCATCTGGCATAGAGGTTCTGAAGCGCAATGGCCCTGGTGTCAAGACAACTGTTGCTACATTTGGCACCGATGCCCTGCACTTCCAAGCCGATACCAGAGGAAAAATTCATGGAACCGGACTTCGGAGCACCTAGTTGTTCCGATGACCAATTCCTTCGTGCTATAAACTTTTAGTATTTTACTGCTTGGCTGCTCAAATGTGTGGAGCAAAGTTGGCTGCACAAATCTGAAGCGGTGCCAAATAATTTTCTATTGGCATCGCTGATGAGATGGCAATATTTTTAGATGCTAGGTAGAAACCGTGACACTGTCTTAATCACATCCAACATAACGTAGCATAGTGAGAGTGTCTGAATCACATCTAACAAATGATTTGTAACAATGAAAGTGGGGCTAACCTTCAATGCACATGAAAGAAACTTCCTCCCGCTGTCCATATATTCAAATGCAACTAGCTTCACACGTGGAGATTGATGGTGACAACGAGCAGGCAGATCTTTAGCCATCCCGCTCCATTCGTTGCAAGTGATGGCCCTAGGGAGCTACAAGAGGAAGAAATGACTCAAATTGGCCGTTAGGTTAAAATCCTTAATTCCAAATCATAACCTGGAAGAGAGGAGAGAGTCATACCCGGGTGGTGAAAGAGTCATCGCCGGAGGAGGAACCGTTGGAGAGGTCATTGAAGAAGACCATGGTGACCGTGGCGGTCGGACGCGAGACGACGAGAGCGAGTAAGCGGCTATAGCTTGGGAAGGAAGGAAGGAGGAAACAAGGGAAATGTGACTTGTGGTCGGGGAGAAAAGGGGGTGCTGAGAGGGGGGGAGTTAGATATTTCGGTGATGGGCCAAAAATTTCGAAGAGTGGAGGGAAACTTTGTGTGCGGTGCCGCCGGACACCATTCAATTTGAATGAATGTGTGCATCGCAAACGATTCTTCTACTTTACACGCATATGAGTTAGATCATTCAATTTTTGGTTGAAATTTTTGTGGGTACTATGCTCATCCACGTCATTGCATAATTTAACATCGCTTGCTAATTTAGGTACACAAAAGAGCCTACAGCACACGGACCACACTTACTGAATCGAGCAATTTTAGTAATTAAATAGAGCCAGTTGACCTAAACATCGTTCTAACAAAAGACCAGCGTTATAAAGAAAGGCTAAGTACACATAATTTTAACAAAGCTACTGACGTGCTACCCTATGCCTCAGCGGTGTAGGATGACACGTCGATGACTTGTCCTGGCGACAAGCTACCGTGGTGGACTCTGCGTCCCCAGGATGAAGTGGACCGCATCATCATCATCATCTTCCTCGTCCTCAGTGCCACCCTCAAGGTTGTATTACTCGTAGTAGTGGCTATACCAGACCTCACATTGGTACTCCACCAACAATTCCTCGACTGACAGGCTCTTCTCTACCTCCTCCTCAGCCACGCGCAACTCCTCCTCCTGGCTATCCTCGATCTCCGCCACCTCATGCATCTCTAGCTCCCGCTCGATGATCTCATGAGGAAGCAGGTGCTCCATGGCCTTCGCCGCTTTTTAGACCTGGGTTGCATGCTGGATTCCAAGGAGGCATGGAATATCTTGGCGTGGGCATCCTCGATCTTGGCGTGGATGGCCTCGACTCGGACCAGGGCGACGTCGGCGGCACGGACGGCTACTCGAGCACTCTCGGCGTTTGTAGCCACCGTCTTAGCTGCCATAGATGCCCTCTTGATGGATGTAGCCGCGCTCAATGCGGATGCGGCTGGGCTCTCGGGGCAGCGGCGCTCGAGGAGGACGCAGACACCATACATGCCCTCACGAAGCGTCTTCACAGCGTCATTCTTTGCATGAAGGGGTTGGGGAATGGGGATCGGGGATTCATGGATTTTGGGGTGACCGGCACTAGAGCAGACGAATCCGGCAAAGCTTATGGAGTAAGACTTAAAATAGACCCATGAATTTTTCATCGCAAACGGTTCATACAACAAACTGTGTGTGATGTTGTTGATTTTCTATAATGGCTGAGAAAGATAAATGAGGAGTATAGTGGCAACAGATGGTGTTTTAAATGTACAAGAAAATTTTGTATTGTTAAAATATACTAATAGGACTGTCATATTAAAATTTGGAAATTATAAGGGTCCTTTTGACATTTTAAAGACATTTAAATGATTTTATAGCCATTTAATGACCGTAACTCAAATTTGAACTACATGTACATGCAACAACTAACCATAACGGTTTGATAAATCATATTTGTGTACTTGTGTGCGAGTTCATTCCATGTGTAGTAAATTGGAAGGAATTTTCAAACATATTGGTGTCACAGCTTGGACACACTACTACAAGATGCTGCTAACGCGACGCTACGATCACAGACCCTTTGACAAAACTGTGTGCGATGCATTAATCACAAACGGTGATGTAAAAAACCGTCAAAAAGATGAAAAATGTTTGCGATGAAGGATACATCAAACACGGTTCCGATTTTAGTTGCGTGTGCGATGCGGGGCATACAATTGATCCATACGAACTATTTGTGATGAGACCGAACAACAGAAACGGGCTGTCGGATCATGGTGTGTGCGATATATGGCATACAGTTCGCTCATCTAAACTGTTTTCCATGATCGAGTTGAACACAAATGATTCGGTGTAACAAGATGTGTGTGATACCCGACAAACATGTCGGTAATCGGAATTGTGTGTGTGTAACACCCCGGATGTAATTTACCTAATATGTACTCCAACTCTTGCCATTTCCGGTGCTAAGTTATTTTCTTTCCACGGGTTCGGGTTTTTGTCTCCGTGTGTTGTTGTCGTTGTCATGCATCTCTTATCATGTCATCATGTGCATTGCATTTGCATACGTGTTCGTCTCATGCATCCGAGCATTTTCCCCGTTGTCCATTTTGCATTCCGGCGCTTCTATCTCCTCCGGTGGTCCTTTCTACCTTCTTTTCGTGTGTGGGATTAAAAATTTCCGGATTGCACTGAGACTTGCCAAGCGGCCTTGGTTTACTACCGGTAGCCCGCCTGTCAAGTTTCGTACCATTTGGACTTCGTTTGATACTCCAACGGTTAACCAAGGGAACGAGAAGGCCTCGTGTGTGTTGCAGCCCAACACCCCTCCAATTTGGCCCAAAACCCACCAAAACCCTCTCCATCATCTAGAGCGTTCGATCACGATCGCGTGGCTGAAAACCGCACCTCATTTGGACTCTCCTAGCTCCCCCTATGCCTATATATAGGTCTCTCCCCGAAATTTCGGATCTCTCCCCCTGAAACCCTAGCCTCCGTCTTCCTCCGCGCGCCGGACAACGTCCGCTGGCGCCGGACGTGTCCGGTTCCAGCCCCGCCGCCACTTGTCGCGCCCCCATTCACCGCCGCCTCGCGCCCACATCGCCGCCGCGCCGGCCCGTCCGGGCCCAGGAGGGGCCCCACGGCCCAGATCCGTGCGCCGCCCCGCGCCGCCTTCTTCGCCGAGCCGTGCCCCCGCGCCGGAGTGCCACGCCGCCCCGTCTCTCATGTCCGGCCGGCGAGCCTCAAGTCCGGCCAGCCGCGCCCCCGAACGTCTGGCGTCCTCCGCCGCCGAGGCCACCGCCCCTACCGGCGCCCGCGGCCACCTCCACCTCTCCGGCCACCTCACCGGCGACCGAACCCCTTCTCCGCGGCAAGTCCTCCGGCGAGCTCCTGTTCCAGCGATCCTCGTAAAGCGTGCACAATCCGGATCGAAATCTGGATCCGAGGTTGACCTAATCTTGCCCGAAACCCTAATAATTTGCATTTTTCATCATGCTATATCTCTGCACCCGTAGCTCCGTTTTGCGCGTGTAGCATATCAAAATGTTCGCCTCATAGAGTACATCATTTCATCTCATTGCATCATTTTCATTTGAGCTCATCTTGATGCCCGAAATTCTGTTGGAAGAGAGCTATTTGAGTTAATTGTTAGATCTGCTGCACCAAATAGCTATTTGTCATTTTTTTCCATGATTAATGTGTGCATGATATGCTCCTAAGCTCTACATGTGTTTTGTTATATGCTTTGCCATCTTTACAGAGGTGCTATCTATGTATTTTTGTGCTATGTGTGGTGACTAGCACAAGCTTGCAAAGTAGTGCATTCGTTAATGCTGATTTCAGGGACTTTGAAATTTCACTAAGTCCTTGTTCTGTTTTTATCAATATGCCATATGTTCATGTTGTTTCCTAGTGATCCGTGCCTCTTTTGAGGATGATCAGTAAGGATGATTTGTTAACCATGTGGTGCTCTATGCATCCGTGTCTTTGTTTGCATTTATGGACCAATCTAGCTTGAGTCAATCGAGCTCTACTTTTGCTATTTCATGAATCTGGGCAGATTGTCTACTTGTTAGCGATTTTGCCGAGGATGTTGTTGTTGATCCGTGCATGCTATGTTATTGTTCTTGCCATATCTAGCTTATATAATGTGTATTATTGATGGGTGTATAATTAGATTGTCATGACTTGCTCTGTAGTGAGTGCATCGAGCTCGTAAACATGCCTACTCGTTAACATATTTGCATGCTCCAGTTTTTCTCTAAGTCTGTAACCTGATTATGTTTTTGCCATGTTCACATGCTTGCAATTGTATTTTCTGATTCCTTTTGGCTCAAGGTCACTAAGGGACTTTTGTTCAGCTCTTTGAGTAGATCCATGCCATGCCTTTATTTGCCATGTTAAGTTCCTGTAGCATGTAGTTTTCATGCTCCAAAGTGTGCTACCTGATCTGAAATTCCAGACTAGTGTTAATTTCACTAAGTCTGAAACCTGTTTATCATTTGCATTTTTGCCATGCTTGTTTGAACCTGTTAATGGATGAATTGGCCGTAGCTCAATGTTCATATTTTGTCAAGCATTATGAGTGGATCCCTGCCACGTATTTTGTTGCCATGTTTGAGTGCTGTAGCATAATTAACTTGTTGCATTTAGATGGCTACTTGCTGTTTATCTCAGACCGGTGCCATATTTGTTTTTCTTGCCATTTCCAACCCGTGCATCTGATTCCGGTGATCTTTATATCGATTTCAACCGAAATCACCTCACCTCTCCAGTGGCACTCTTGGATTCCCAAGACGTTGCCAGGTTCAATCATTCCTTGTCAAATCTTGCATATGCATCACATATCGCATCCCGCATAGCATACCATATTTGCATCATGTTGTTTGAGCTTTGCACGTGGTTGATTGTGTTCCTTTTGCTTGTTTGTCTTGTTTGGGTAGAGCCGGGAGACGAGTTCGCTAACGAGGAGCCCGTTGAGTTTGCTTTCGAGGATCCAGTAAACTCTGACAACTTTGTAGGCAAGATGATCATACCCTCGAAATCACTTCTATCTTTTCTTTGCTAGATGCTCGCTCTTTTGCTATGCCTATGCTACGATGCCTAACACTTTCTTATCATGCCTCCCAAATTGCCTTGCCAAACTCTAACCCACCATGTCCTAGCAAACCGTTGATTGGCTATGTTACCGCTTTGCTCAGCCCCTCTTATAGCGTTGCTAGTTGCAGGTGAAGATTGGAGCCGTTCCTTATTGGAACATCTTTTATTTACTTGTTGGGATATCACTATATTGCTATGTTATCTTAATGCATCTATATACTTGGTAAAGGGTGGAAGGCTCAGCCTCTCACCTAGTGTTTTGTTCCACTCTTGCCGCCCTAGTTTCCGTCATATCGGTGTTATGTTCCCGGATTTTGCGTTCCTTACGCGGTCGGGTAATAATGGGAACCCCTTGACAGTTCGCTTTGAATAAAACTCCTCTAGCCATGCCCAACCTTGGTTTTACCATTTGCCACCTAGCCTCTTTTTCCCTTGGGTTTCCGGAGCCCGAGGGTCATCTTATTTAAACCCCCCTGGGCCAGTGCTCCTCTGAGTGTTGGTCCGACTGAGCTGCCTGCGGGGCCACCTCGGGGCAACTTGAGGTTTGGTTTTACTCGTAGCTAGTCTCATCTGAGTGTGCCCTGAGAACGAGATATGTGCAGGTCCTATTGGGATTTGTCGGCACATTCGGGCGGTGTTGCTGGATTTGTTTTAACTTGTCGAAGTTGTCTTGTAGAACCAGGATACCGAGTCTGATCGTAATGTCTTGGGAGAAGGTATATCCTTCGTTGAACGTGAGAGCTTGTCATGGGCTATGTTGGGACTCCCCTGCAGGGATTTGAACTTTCGAAAGCCATGCCCGCGGTTATGATTAGATGGTAATTTGTTAATGTCCGGTTGTAGATAACTTGAACCTTAACTTAATTGAAATGAATCAACTGTGTGTGTTACCGTGATGGTCTCTTCTCGGCGGAGTCCGGGAAGTGAACACGGTGTTGGAGTAATGTTTGCCGTAGGTTGTTCTCTAGTTCTTCGTTCGAGCTTTGCCTTCTCTTCTCGCTCTCTTTTGCGAACAGTTTAGCCACCATATATGCTAGTCGCTTGCTGCAGCTCCACATATTACCTTGTCTTACCTATAAGCTTAAATAGTCTTGATTGCGAGGGTGCGAGATTGCTGAGTCCCCGTGGCTCACAGATTACTTCCAAACCAAATGCAGGGCCTGATGATTCCGTTCCCGATGACGCGCTTGAGCTCAATTGGGAGTTCGACGAAGACTCATGCCGGTACTATGTGTCTTTCCCTAATGATCAGTAGTGGTGCCCAGTTGGGGCAATCGGGACCGTGTCGCATGTTGGGTTGATCTTTTATTTTGGTAACGTAGTCGGACCATGATTGTATTGGTTGATGTAATGCTATCTATGTACTTTGTGTGACGTGGCAAGTGTAAGCCAACTATGTACATTTCCCCTTATTATTATCTATTTACATGGGATATTGTGAAGATTACCTTACTTGCGACATTGCTTTCAATGCGGTTATGCCTCTAAGTCGTGCTTCGACACGTAGGAGATATAGCCGCATCGAGGGCGTTACAAGTTGGTAATCAGAGCCTTCCCCGACCTTAGGATCCCCACTGCTTGATCCAATTAGCGGATGAGTTGAGTCTAGAAAAATGTTTTGAGTCATTTATGAATTATATATCAGAGAGTTTAGAAATTCTTTTTACTCCCCAGTCTCCTCATCGCTCTGGTAAGGCATCCTGACGTAGAGTTTTGACTCTTCTCTTCTCAAATTTCACTAAAAAATTTAGGATCACGCGTGTATCTTGGAATCGTTCCGATGGTTTTGTGACGAGAACATTGTTCTTGGTGCCTCCTGTCATTTAGGGGTTGTGGCAGTGTCCCGGGGAGTTGAGCTCCAAGGTGTTGTTGTCACAAATTTTATCGTTGCAGTTCTGGAATACCTGAGTTTAGTTCGCTAACATCGAAAATCTCTTTTATGAAGTTGTTGGTGAGATAACCTCGACGCTACCCAGTACTGGGGCAGGAGTTCGGGAGTATTGCCATAACTTGTATAACGGATGCTTTTCGAAGGTTGAGGTAGATGATTTCCGAAGTTTTCTTGGTTATGTGTTGAAGGATGGATACAGCTGGATGTAGGATTTTCTAGAGTTGGGTGAGATATTATGCTTCCCCTGTATGCCCAACACCTGATTGCATAACCGGAAAGGTTCGGGAGTTTCATAGGTGCGAATTCTTGTAGCTCTAGTTCTTCTTCCACGGATATTTGGTCTGAGATTGGGCGATCCTTACCGAGTATTCGTTCTTACTCCGTACCTTGTTGATTTTATTCCTCTACCTAAATTCTAAGTGGCTTCTCAATTTATGGATATGTGACCATTTCTATTGGAATGCATTCGTTCATTTCATTCGGATGTGAAGACTATATGTTGCAATTTCTACCCGTTGGAATCAGCTTCAATTTTTGTCTATCAATGTGCTAATGGATGTCAACCTCTTCAGGATGGCTCCTCCAACGTGCACGACTCCGAATCCTGATCTGCCACCACCACCTCCACCTCCGGAGGCATGGCAAGCTGTGATGGCCGCTACCAATGCAAACACGCAGTTGATCATGCAAATTCTACAAGAGCGCAACCAAGTGAACCAAGGCAACCAAGGCAACCAGGGCAACAATCAGAATCACTTTGATACACTCAACCAGTTCCTTGCTAACCAGCCAAAGACCTTCAGCAATTGTGTTGAGGCAACTGATTCTGACGATTGGCTCGTGTACTTGTGCAAGCATTTCGAGTGCAGTAACGTCAGGCCTGAGGACTTTGTCAAGTTTGCTTCCTTCCAACTCAAAGACCAAGCTGCAGAATGGTTTCAGCAGTACAAAGATTCCAGAGGAGGTCGTGAGATTACCTGGGACGAATTCCATCAAGACTTCAAAGCTCATCATATTCCTCAAAGCATGGTTGAAAGCAAGCGTGAGGAATTCCGCAACCTGAAGCAAGGCTCTATGTCTGTCTATGACTACAAAAGTTGTTTCAGAAGCTCGCCCGCTTTGCTAAGCAGGACGTCCCTGACGAGAAGAGCATGATATACCAGTTCAGGGGTGGTCTCAGAGAAGAAATCCAGCTAGCTCTTGTTCTCTTTGAGCCCTTGAGGTACGATGAGTTTTACAACGTGGCATTGAAGCAAGAGGCTGCTGAACTGAAGTGTGATGCTTCCAAGAAGCGAGTCAGATATGATACTCCTTCTTCCTCTACTCAAGTGGCCAAGCAGCAGAAGTATTGGCTTCCTCCTCCTCCGTTCCGGCAGCCGTATCAGAAGAGCAAAGGTGGCAGTGGATCTTCCCACCCACCCAACCCTGGCTTTCAAAACAAGACTTCGTCTCAAGCTCCAAGATCGAGTGCTCCGTATCACCGTCCGCTTTCAGAGGTCACGTGCAACAAGTGCCAACAGAAGGGTCACTATGCCAGCAAATGCTTCAATCAGAGGCGTCTCCCTCCTCCTCCTCCTGTGAGATCGGCAAGTACAACTGTGGTCAAGCATAACCCCAAGTCCGCCAAGGTCAACTTGATGAATGCAGCTCAAGCAAAGGACTCGTCAGATGTCATCATGGGTAACCTTCCCGTTAACAATATTCCTGCAAAAGTTCTTTTTGACACTGGTGCATCGCATTGTTTCATCTCGAGACCATTTGTTTCTAAGCACGAGTTGCCTTTACAAGATTTGCCTAGTTAGTTATCCGTTGTTTCTCTGGGTAAATTCATGAATGCAAGCGCTATGGCCCCAGATGTTACTATCACGTTGGGCGACTACAAGTTTCTATCCTCTCCAGTGGTCCTTGGTAACTCGGATATTGATCTTATTCTTGGAATGGATTGGCTTTCTAAGCACAAGGCTCAGCTTGATTATGCTGCCAGGCAGATTCAATTGACTCATTCATCTGAGGGAATCAAGGCAACAATCAGAATCACTTTGCTACACTCAACCAGTTCCTTGCTAACGGGCCAAAGACTTTCAGCAATTGTGTTGAGGCAACCGATGCTGACGATTGGCTTGTGGATCTGTGCAAGCATTTCGAGTGCAGTAACGTCAGGCCTGAGGACTTTGTCAAGTTTGCTTCCTTCCAACTCAAAGATCAAGCTGCAGAATGGGCCAGCAGTACAAGGACTCTAGAGGTGGACGTGTTATCACTTGGGATGATTTCCGTCGAGATTTCTGAGCTCATCATATTCCTCAGAGTGTGGTTGAAAGAAAGCGTGAGGAATTCCGCAACCTGAAGCAAGGCTCTTTGTCTGTCTATGACTACAACAAGTTGTTTCAGAAGCTCGCCCGCTTTGCCAAGCAGGACGTCCCTGATGAGAAGAGCATGATATACCAGTTCAGGGGTGGTCTCAGAGAAGAAATCCAGCTAGCTCTTGTTCTCTTTGAGCCCTTGAGATACGATGAGTTCTACAACATGGCACTAAAGCAAGAGGCTGCTCAGTTGAGGTGTGATGCTTCCAAGAAGCGAGTCAGAGATGTTACTCCTTCTTCCTCTACTCAACTAGCCAAGCAGCAGAAGTATTGGCTTCCTCCTCCTCTGTTCCGTCAGCCGTATCAGCAGAAGAGCAAAGGTGGCAGTGGTTCTTCCCACCCACCCAACCCTGGCTTTCAGAACAAGACTTCGTCTCAAGCTTCAAGATCGAGTGCTCCGTATCACCGTCCTCTTTCAAAGGTCACGTGCAACAAGTGCCAACAAAAGGGTCACTATGCCAACAAATGCTTCAATCAGAGGCGTCTCCCTCCTCCTCCTCCTGTGAGATCGGCAAGTACAATTGTGGTCAAGCATAACCCAAGTATGCCAAGGTCAACATGGTGAATGCAGCTCAGGCAGAGGACTCGTCATATGTCATCATGGGTAACCTTCCTGTTAATGATATTCCAGCTAAAGTACTTTTTGACTCTGGTGCATCGCATTCCTTCATGTCATTCCCATTTGCATCAGAGAACAATTTTAGTACTAAGGCTTTACCTAGAGCTTTGCAAGTCACCTCGCCGGCTAAGTGTCTGAGTTCTAGTATGATGGTTCCGGATATTTCTATCATGATGGGTGATTTCAAGTTTCTGGCTTCTCCAATGGTTCTTGGTAACTCGGATATTGATCTTATTCTCGGGATGGATTGGCTTTCTAAGCACAAGGCTCAGATTGATTGTGCAGCCAGGCAGATTCAATTGACTCATTCGTCTGAGGATGTTATTGTCTTTGCCGCTCGGGATAATACCATCTGTCTGTTTTCTCTCAATGAGAAGGGTGAACTGGATGCCATCTCTCAAATTCCAGTTGTTTGAGAATATCAAGACGTCTTTCCAGAAGAGCTTCCAGGAATGCCTCCACACCGGCCAGTTGAATTCGTCATTGATCTTGAGCCTGGCACGGAACCGGTTTGCAAGCGTCCTTACAAGCTCGGACCTGAAGAGTTGAAGGAGCTGAAGAAGCAACTCGATATTCAAGAACGAATGGGTCTCATCCGACATAGTTCCTCTCCGTGGGGATGTGGAGTACTTTTTGCGAAGAAGTAGGATGGAACGGACCGACTTTGTGTTGACTACCGTCCATTGAACAAGAAGACTATGAAGAACAAGTACCCACTTCCCAACATCAATGAGCTTTTCGAACAACTCAAAGGTGCCCAAGTATTCTCCAAGCTTGATCTCCGTATGGGCTATCACCAGATTCGAATCCGTGAGCAAGATATTCCCAAGACGGCTTTCAGGACAAGCTATGGTTCATATGAATACACAGTCATGTCTTTTGGCCTCGTCAACGCTCCTCCGACTTTCTCTTGCATGATGAACTTCATCTTCAATGCCTACACAAATGACTTTGTTTTGGTCTATCTCGACGACATTCTGGTCTTTTCGAAGAACAAGGAAGATCATGCCAAGGACTTCATCTTCAATGCCTACACAAATGACTTCGTTTTGGTCTATCTCGACGACATTCTGGTCTTTTCGAAGAACAAGGAAGATCATGCCAAGCACTTGCGTTTGGTGCTCGATAAGCTCCGGGAACATCAGTTCTACGCCAAGTTCTCAAAGTGTGAGTTTTGGCTCGATGAGGTTCTATATCTTGGGCATATCATCTTTGCCAAGGGCATTGCGGTGAATCCTGAGAAGGTGTCTGCAATCGTGAATTTGGAACCACCTCAGAACGTGAAGCAACTCCGCAGCTTCCTCGGTCTCGCAAGCTACTGTCGAAGGTTCATGGAGAACTTTTCTAAGATTGCGAACCCTCTTTCAAACCTTCTCCAGAAACACGTCAAGTACGTTTGGTCTCCGAAATGTGACATCGCTTTCAACACTTCGAAAAAGAAATTGGTCACTGCTCCAGTTCTGACTCCACCTGATGAATCCAAACCGTTCGAGGTCTTCTGCGATGCCTCTCTTCAAGGTCTTGGTGCAGTGTTGATGCAAGAGAAGAAAGTTGTGGCTTATACCTCTCGCCAGTTGAAGCCCAACAAGAAGAACTACCCCACTCATGACCTCGAGTTGGCGGCAGTTGTGCATGCTCTTTTGACTTGGAGACATCTCGTATTGGGAAGAAAAGTGGACATCTTCACTGACCACAAGAGTCTCAAGTACATCTTCACTCAGCCTAATCTCAACCTCAGGCATACTCGTTGGGTCGAAATGATTCAAGAGTATAATCTGAGTATCGAGTATACTCCAGGCAAGGCCAATGTGATTGCTGACGCTTTGAGCAGGAAGGCGTACTGCAACAGCCTCATTCTCAAGCCTTACCACCCCGAGCTTTGTGAAGCTTTCCGCAAACTCAATCTGCAAGTTATTCCTCAAGGTTTCCTCGCCAACCTTCAAGTCTCTCCTACCTTGGAAGACCAGATTCGCGAGGCTCAACTTCTTGATCCTATGGTGAAGAAGGTGAAGATTGGGATTGCCAAGAGTCAACCCAAGTACAAGTGCTACCGCCTTGATGACAAGGATACTCTCTTCTTCGAGGATCGTATTGTTGTGCCCAAAGGTGACCTTCGTAAAGTGATCATGAACGAGGCTCACAATTCATTCCTCTCCATCCACCCTGGGAGTACGAAGATGTATCAGGACCTCAAGCAGGCTTATTGGTGGACTCGAATGAAGCGAGAGATTGCTCAGTTCGTGAATGAATGTGATGTCTGCAGAAGAGTGAAGGCAGAACACCAAAGGCCAGCTGGTCTCCTACAACCTCTTGCCATTCTAGAATGGAAGTTTGACCACATTGAGATGGACTTCGTGACTGGGTTTCCAAAGTCCAAGCGTGCCAATGATGCTATATTCGTTGTCATCGACAAACTCACTAAAGTGGCTCACTTTCTGCCTGTCAAAGAGTCAATCACTGCAGCTCAATTGGCGGAGCTGCATACCTCTCGGATTGTCTCTCTGCACGGTATTCCATAGGTGATCTCTTCAGACCGTGGTAGCATCTTTACCTCCAAGTTTTGGGAGTCTTTTCAGAAGGCCATGGGCACCAACATCCGCTTCAGCACAGCTTTCCATCCTCAAACTAGTGGTCAAGTCGAGCCTGTCAATCAGATTCTTGAAGATATGCTCAGGGCTTGTGTGATCTCCTTCGGTATGAAGTGGGAAGATTGTCTTCCATACGCCGAATTCTCCTACAACAATAGTTTTCAAGCCAGTTCGGGCAAGGCCCCATTTGAAATTCTGTATGGCAGGAAGTGCCATACTCCACTCAACTGGTCAGAAACCGGTGAACATCATCTTCTTGGAAATGACTTAATCACAGAGGCAGAGGAAATGTGCAAAGTCATTCGAGATAACCTCAAAGCAGCGCAATCGCGCCAGAAGAGCTACTATGATAGTAAGCACCGTGATTTGGCTTTCGAGATCGGAGATCATGTTTACCTCGGTGTCTCTCCAATGAAAGGTACTCGTCGCTTCGGTATCAAAGGGAAGCTTGCCCCTAGATACGTGGGTCCTTTCAAGATCGTCAGCAAGAGAGGCGATCTTGCCTATCAACTCGATCTTCCTTCAAACTTTGCAAATGTACACGACGTGTTCCATGTCTCTCAGCTCCGCGAGTGCTTCAAGACTCCTGACCGCACCGTCAACTTCAAAGACATTGATCTCCAAGAAGATCTCTCTTATCGTGAGCACCCCGTTGCTATTCTAGAAGAGACTGAACGCAAGACTCGCAATAAGTCAATCAAATTCCTCAAAGTAAAGTGGTCACACCATTCCGACCGTGAAGCCACCTGGGAACACGAGGATCACCTCCGTTTTGAGTACCCGATGTTCTTCCAGTCCTAGATCTCGGGACGAGATCCTTTCGTAGTGGTGGAGTGCTGTAACACCCCGGACGTAATTTACCTAATATGTACTCCAACTCTTGTCATTTCCGGCGCTAAGTTATTTTATTTCCTCGGGTTCGGGTTTTTGTCTCCGTGTGTTGTTGTCGTTTTCATGCATCTCTTATCATGTCATCATGTGCATTGCATTTGCATACGTGTTCGTCTCATGCATCCGAGCATTTTCCCCGTTGTCCGTTTTGCATTCCGGTGCTTCTATCTCCTCCGGTGGTCCTTTCTACCTTCTTTTCATGTGTGGGGATTAAACATTTCTGGATTGGACTGAGACTTGCCAAGCGGCCTTGGTTTACTACCGGTAGCCCGTCCTGTCAAGTTTCGTACCATTTGGACTTCGTTTGATACTCCAACGGTTAACCGAGGGACCGAGAAGGCCTCGTGTGTGTTGCAGCCAAACACCCCTCCAATTTGGCCCAAAACCCACCAAAACCCTCTACATCATCTAGAGCGTTCGATCACGATCGCGTGGGCGAAAACCGCACCTCATTTGGACTCTCCTAGCTCCCCCTATGCCTATATATAGGTCTCTCCCCGAAATTTCGGATCTCTCACCCCGAAACCCTAGCCTCCGTCTTCCTCCGCGCGTCGGACAACGTCCGCCGGCGCCGGACGTGTCTGGTTCCAACCCCGCCACCACGTGTCGTGCCCCCATTCGCCGGACACCTCGCGCGCACATCGCCGCCGCACCGGCCCGCCCGGGCCCAGGAGGGCCCCCCGCGGCCTAGATCCGCGCGCCGCCCCGCGCCGCCTTCTTCCCCGAGCCGCGCCCCCGCGCAGGACACCCGCGCGGCCCCGTCTCTCAAGTCCGGCTGGCGAGCCTCAAGTCCGGCCAGCCGCGCCCCCGAACGTCCGGCGTCCTCCGCCGCCGAGGCCGCCACCCCTACGGGCGCCCGCGGCCACCTCCACCTCTCCGGCCACCTCGCCGGCGACCGGACCCCTTCTCCGTGGCAAGTCCTCCGGCGAGCTCCTGTTCCGGCGATCCTCGTAAAGCTTGCACGATCTGGATCCAGATCTGGATCTGAGGTTGACCTAATCTTGGTCGAAACCCTAATAATTTGCATTTTTCATCCGTAGCTCCATTTTGCGCGTGTAGCATACCAAAATGTTCGTCTCAGAGAGTACATCATTTCATCTCATTGCGTCATTTTCATTTAAGCTCATCTTAATGCCCGAAATGCTGTTGGAAGAGAGCTATTTGAGTTAATTGTCAGATCTGCTGCACCAAATAGCTATTTGTCATTTTTGCCATGATTAATGTGTGCATGATATGCTCCTAAGCTCTACATGTGTTTTGTTATATGCTTTGCCATTTTACAGAGGTGCTACCCATGTATTTTTGTGATATGTGTGGTGACTTGCACAAGCTTGCAAAGTAGTGCATTCGTTAATGCTGATTTCAGGGACTTTGAAATTTCACTAAGTCCTTGTTCTGTTTTTATCAATATGCCATATGTTCATGTTGTTTCCTAGTGATACGTGCCTCTTTTGAGGATGATCAGTAAGGATGATTTGTTAATCATGTGGTGCTCTATGCATCCGTGTCTTTGTTTGCATTTATGGACCAATCTAGCTTGAGTCAATCGAGCTCTACTTTTGCTATTTCATGAATCTGGGCAGATTGTCTACTTGTTAGCGATTTTGCCGAGGATGTTGTTGTTGATCCGTGCATGCTATGTTATTGTTCTTGCCATATCTAGCTTATATAATGTGTATTATTGATGGGTGTATAATTAGATTGTCATGACTTGCTCTGTAGTGAGTGCATCGAGCTCGTAAACATGCCTACTCGTTAACATATTTGCATGCTCCAGTTTTTCTCCAAGTCTGTAACCTGATTATGTTTTTGCCATGTTCACATGCTTGCAATTGTATTTTCTGATCCCTTTTGGCTCAAGGCCACTAAGGGACTTTTGTTAAGCTCTTTGAGTAGCTCCATGCCATGCCTTGCTTTGCCATGTTAAGTTCCTATAGAATGTAGTTTTCATGCTCCAAAGTGTGCTACCTGATCTGAAATTCCAGACTAGTGTTAATTTCACCAAGTCTGAAACCTGTTTATCATTTGCATTTTTGCCATGCTTGTTTGAACCTGTTAATGGATGAATTGGCCGTAGCTCAGTGCTCATATTTTGTCAAGCATTATGAGTGGACCCCTGCCATGTATTTTGTTGCCATGTTTGAGTGCTGTAGCATAACTAACTTGTTGCATTTAGATGGCTACTTGCTATTTATCGCAGACCGGTGCCATATTTGTTTTGCTTGCCATTTCCAAACCGTGCATCCGATTCCGGTGATCTTTATATCGATTTCAACAGAAATCACCTCACCTTTCCAGTGGCACTCTTGGATTTCCATGTTGAGGCCAGGTTCAATCATTCCTTGTCAAATCTTGCATATGCATCACATATCGCATCCCGCATAGCATACCATGTTTGCATCATGTTGTTTGAGCTTTCCACGTGGTTGATTGTGTTCCTTTTGCTTGTTTGTCTTGTTTGGGTAGAGCCGGGAGACGAGTTCGCTAACGAGGAACCCGTTGAGTTTCCTTTCAAGGATCCAGTCAACTCTAACAACTTTGCAGGCAAGATGATCATACCCTCGAAATCACTTCTATCTTTGGTTTGATAGATGCTCGCTCTTTTGCTCTGCCTATGCTATGATGCCTACCACTTGCTTATCATGCCTCCCAAATTGCCTTATCAAACCTCTAACCCACCATGTCCTAGCAAACCGTTGATTGGCTATGTTACCGCTTTGCTCAGCCCCTCTTATAGCATTGCTAGTTGCAGGTGAAGATTGCAGACCGTTCCTTGTTGGAACATTGTTTATTGTTGGGATATCATTATATTATCTTGTTATCTTAATGCATCTATATACTTGGTAAAGGGTGGAAGGCTCGGCCTTTTGCCTAGTGTTTTGTTCCACTCTTGCCGCCCTAGTTTCCATCATGTCGGTGTTATGTTCCCGGATTTTGCGTTCCTTACGCGGTTGGGTAATAATGTGAACCCCTTGACAGTTCGCTTTGAATAAAACACCTCCAGCAATGCCCAACCTTGGTTTTACCATTTGCCACCTAGCCTCTTTTTCCCTTGGGTTTCGGGAGCCCGAGGGTCATCTTATTTAAACCCCCCTGGGCCGGTGCTCCTCTGAGTGTTGGTCCGACTGAGCTGCCTGCGGGGCCACCTCGGGGCAACTTGAGGTTTGGTTTTACTCGTAGCTAGTCTCATCTGAGTGTGCCCTGAGAACGAGATATGTGTAGGTCCTATCGGGATTTGTCGGCACATTCAGGCGGTATTTCTGGATTTGTTTTAACTTGTCGAAGTTGTCTTGTAGAACCGGGATACCGAGTCTGATCGGAATGTCTCGGGAGAAGGTATATCCTTCGTTGACCATGAGTGCTTGTCATGGGCTAAGTTGGGACTCCCCTGCAGGGATTTGAACTTTCGAAAGCCGTGCCCGCGGTTATGGGCAGATGGGAATTTGTTAATGTCCGGTTGTAGATAACTTGGACCTTAACTTAATTAAAATGAATCAACTATGTGTGTTACCATGATGGTCTCTTCTCGGCGGAGTCCGGGAAGTGAACACGGTGTTGGAGTAATGTTTGCCGTAGGTTGTTCTCTAGTTCTTCGTTCGAGCTTTGCCTTCTCTTCTCGCTCTCTTTTGCGAACAGTTTAGCCACCATATATGCTAGTCGCTTGCTGCAGCTCCACATATTACCTTGTCTTACCTATAAGCTTAAATAGTCTTGATCGCGAGGGTGCGAGATTGCTGAGTCCCCGTGGCTCACAGATTACTTCCAAACTAGATGTAGGGCCTGATGATTCCGTTCCCGATGACGCGCTTGAGCTCAAGTGGGAGTTCGACGAAGACTCACGCCGATACTATGTGTCTTTCCCTGATGATCAGTAGTGGTGCCCAGTTGGGGCGATCGGGACCGTGTCGCATGTTGGGTTGATCTTTTATTTTGGTACCATAGTCGGACCATGATTGTATTGGTTGATGTAATGCTATTTATGTACTTTGTGTGACGTGGCGAGTGTAAGCCAACTATGTACCTTTCCCCTTATTATTATCTATTTACATGGGATGTTGTGAAGATTACCTTACTTGCGACATTGCTTTCAATGCGGTTATGCCTCTAAGTCATGCTTCGACACGTAGGAGATATAGCCGCATCGAGGGCGTTACAGTGTGATCATGATAGACAGCCCATACGGTCTTTTTTGTGAATTGTGTGCTCGTCAGGGCACACAGTTCAACAAACCAACCTATGGGCGATAAAGTAGAAGATCTCTGTCGAATACTTATTCTTGTTGTTGTTGGATGGCTCCGTGACATCATCTTGGTGAGGACTCTTCTTGCCGCTGACCGTTGGCTTTTCATTGATGCCGTCGTCATCGTCGTTGTTGTCATCATCGTCCTCCTCCTCGTTTGACCATTCCTCCTCCTCCTCATCGTCGTCCTCTTCTTCGTCCTTCGACGGCTCCTTGTTCGTCTGGTTGTCGTCTGACAACTCCGGAGGCGGCGTCCCTTCCATGATCCGAATATTATCGAGGTCTGGGCTCGACGCCGGACTCATGGAAGATGAGCAGGACAATTCCGATGTTGACCTATCATCGGGTGCCAGACTGCTGGTAGAACTGTCGTCCTTGCTGTCGCTCGACATGGCTGGGGTCGTATAAAAACTGCGAGAAAGTGAGATTGCAAAGTGTGTGCAAGTGTGTAGCGCAGCCTGCCAGGGATGATGAAGATGGTGGACACTTAAGCGGGGTATGCAGAGAAGAGGAATGCCAATTGAAGTGGGGGTTGACGTATTATATAACAGCTAATATAATCAACCGCAATTATTTGTACCCAGTCGCTCCGAATTCCTGGGGTTGCGTAGTTCTCAATGTGATAATTAATTACATACACGCGTTGGAGCGTCCAAATATGAAACCAGCATTTTTCTTAGTACCTCTACTCCTTCCGTACCGGCGACCTAGGTGGGGAAAAAACGAGAGAACTTGACGATTAGTATTGACCATTGCATGCATGTTATGCTAAGTAGTCTGAAGTCATTGAATGCATACTAGCTGTAGGACTCCTATTGGCTGATTTCCTTTTTTGGACAAAAGCAAGGAACGAGTTTTGGGATTATGCACCGGTACTGGTACAAACGGAGTAGGACAGTTGGCGAGCAATACATTGAGCTCTTGTTATTGATGAAGCCAGTAATAGTCAAACTACAAAGGAAAAGAAAAAAAGACAAAGGAAAATGTCTGCACGAATCTTCGCATAACATCAATGGCATAGGACCTAGATGCGCATTACTTAGAGCACAGCTAGATGTGCTTTAGCAATAGTGTCAAAAAAAACCTCTAATCATCATTGCAAACAATGCATAGAACATGGCTAATGCGGCAACCATAGCTACACATGCTAGTTCCTTCTTGTCTCTTGCTTTCATCCGTTGCCTATGATTGGTTCTTTCTTGCTTCATCGTACTGATTGTACATTCCAGATCAGCCAGTTTATTCTCTAGCTTTATGTTATCGTCTGCCAGCTTGGTGATAACACTCCGAGCCCTGCCATGCCATTCTTCATCCAGCTAGTTAACAAAGGCACAAGCCTCATATCCCTGCCAATGTTAATAGTATTCAGGATGAGCAGTGGCATTAACTAAAGTAAAATGATGAACTTAGCACTAACCTCTAAGGGGCAACTGAGAAACCGCCTGCCAATGTCGAATCTGTCTGCGCATACACATTGAGCGAGAGTGTGCCCATGCACACAACTCAGCTTTGGGTAGGTGGCGCAAAACTCGGAGTCGAACTCGTGTTGCGGGAGTCTGGAGTCATGCTCCAGATCCGACGGCAGATTGCTTTCCTGGGGGGTGGTCATTCAAGATGGATTCAGCAAGGAGCTACTTTGGAGATGCTACAAAAGACAGGGATAGATTGAAACCTGATAGGACAATTCGGATCCATAGTACACCTTCCTTCTAATGGCGTGTGACGCCCCGAGTCCGATGCGCCAGGTGTCCTCCAGTTATTCGCCGTCATTGCCATGTCATTCACTTGTGTGTTGCACTTTGCCATGTCATCTTATGAATTTCATCTGCATTATTTTCAAAACATGCATTTGTCCATAGCTGTTAGGTCCTCTGCTCTCTGCGCTGTCTGTTCTGAGTCCAACCACACTCGCACGCGCCCACGGCACCTCCAAAATATTATTTTATAAATGGCATAAAAATGTTCTCGGAATCGGGTGAAAGTTGGCGTGCGGTGTTATTATGGAGTAGCTAGACCGCCTGGAAAATTTCATCGCATTCAGAGTCCGTTTGATCCAACCATTAAACATATAGCGGCACCGTTAGCGGTCTAACGTCGGACATTTTTGGTCTCCGAAAACCGTTGCTGGGCTGCATTTCCCTTCACTCCTCTTAGCACAACCCCCTCCTACATAGCCCACAACCACCCACTAGGCCCAATCTACCCCTACTCGCGTCCAGAACCGTCCAATCGTGATCGGAGGGTCCGAAAACACCCCCTAGACCCAAACCCTAGCAAAATCTGCTATATATGGACAACCCCTTGTCCATTTAGGGAAGCCTAGCCCCTCCACCTACCTATAGCCTCACTCCTCCTCAAATTCCACGCTGGACAGCTCCCCCGCCGCCAAGTGTCGCCGCCCCACTCGCTCGCCGCCACCTGTGCCGCTGCAGCCTCCTACCTCCACCAACCAGAGCCGGCCACGCGTCCCCCTAACTCCCCACTTCACCACCAGCCCGCGAAGCCTAGATCAGGGCCCACCGAGCCCATCTGGGCCCAGGCGAGCCCGCCCCACGCCGCACGATCTCCTGCTCGCCCGCGCTTCCATCATCGGCCGACCCCCTGCCGCTGGACCATTGCTCCCCCGCCCTCCTGCGTGCAGCCCCACTCGTTGTCGCCCATCACGCAGGTCGGCTCCGCCACCGTCCCGCGGACCCGGGACCTCGCCCGCCCCGAGTTCGGCGCCTAGCAGCTCGCTAGTCGCCCGCCTCCCTCGCCTCTGGTCGGATCCGTGGCTCCTGGCCCCTGCACGTTGCCCCGCATCCCTGCGGGCCTCCTCCTACTCTGCCGCGGCATGGCCCGACCCGGTCCGCTGCCGTCAAGCTCGCCGGCGCCGCCGGTCAATGCCACCCCGCCGGGATCTCGTCGTCTCGATCCGGACTCGTCCGCCCCGATCCATCCAACCAAACGGCCGGCTCATCCCGCGCCGCCCCAAACTGCTCCATCCCAGTTTTCTGTGGGGTGAAACGACTAAGTCCCTTATTTATAACATCATGTGTGCATGTTGGTGTGACCATAACTTCGTGCATGTGGCACCGTTTTGCGTGTATGATATGTCAAAATGTTCATCTCTGAATGCTCTACACAATGGTGTAGTTTTCTTGCATGTTACTGTTCATCTTGATGCCTTAATCATCGTTGCAAAAGTGCTAAATGTTATAATCTGCTAAAGATTGATGTAAGTTGCATATTTGTCTTTTTCATAGAATTTTGTGTGATTACCTTTTGAGCATCATGCTAGCATGTTTTAGGAGCATAATCATGCCATCTTTACAGTGGTGCAACTCATGTATTTTGCTATTCCCTATGGTGACTAGCACAAGCATGCAAAGTAGTGTACTTGCTGTTGCTGATTTCAGCGACTTACTGTTTGTGCCAAGTCTGAACCTGCTATATTATGTTACCATGTTAACTTGATGCTACTAGTGAATCCATGCATAATCTGGAGATGCTCAATAAGGATGTTTTGTAGATCTTGTTATGATCTATCCATCCATGCCCTTGTTTGCAATTATGACCTGCTGCAGCTTGTCATTACCATGCTCTCAAATTGATAAATAATGTTTCTGTCAGCCTGTCATCAGTAAGTTAATTTTTGCCATGTGAATAGCTAGTGTCCTATACATCCTATGACCATGCTCTTGACATGAGTAGTTGCACCAACATTTCTTCTTGATGTTGTGTAGATTTATGGTGAGTTTCACAAGCTCGCAAACATGCCTACTTAATTCTGTTTCTGCCATGTCCAGTAAATTCCACTAAGTTTGTGAATCTGTTATCATTTGCAATCTTGCCATGATGCTTTGAGCATGTTCTATTGGTATTTGGCAGTAGCTCACTGATCAAGTTTTGTGTTGCTTGACATATACATGCTTGCCATGCCCTTTGATGCCATGAGATGTTCCTTTAGCATATACTTTTATTGTCTCAAAGTATGCATCATGAATCTGTTTTCAGCCTTACTCTATTTTTAACCAAGTCTTGGAATCTGTTATGACTTGCTTACTTGTCTTGATGAATGCCATTGATCTAGAGGTTATATGGAGATGCTTATTAATCATGTTTTTCCATGTTTAACCTGTACTTCAATGACATGCTCTTTTTTGGCATGATCTTGCAATGTAGCATGCTTTTTTCATGCCTCCAACATGTCAACATGTTATTCCTGCTCACATGTATGCCCTGTTTTTCCCTAAGTCATAATCTATGTTGTAAAGTGGCTTGTTGCATTTATCATGTTGGTTTAATCTTGATGCTTATGAACATGAACCTTAATTATATTTGAGGCATGTAATATGTACTTTGAGTGCCTATCAAGTGTGTGTCCATATGTTTCTTGTAGCATGTTGTTTCCTTGATTGCAAAGTGCTTAGTTGCTGTTTTGGGCAGATTGAGTTTGAAACTTGATTTGAGTGTGTGTGTTGAACCGTAGCTCCGTTTGGAGCATGCTCTACATGAAACTTGCTTGGTTTTGCATGTAGTTTCGTCATGCCATGTTGCATCCATGGTTTGGAGTACTTATGATTGTGTTTTACTTGCATTTGCATCAATGCCATGTTTAACTTGTTTTGCTCATATCTTCTAGGCCGTAGCTCCGAATTAAATGAACTTTATATGTAACTTGACTAGAAAGACGCGTAGATCATCATGGTGCACTTTAACTTGCTGTTTAATAACTTAAACATAGTGTGTTATTCAGACCTGGACCAATTTCGAAATTTGCATATGGGGAGTTTCCGAAATTGTTATATGTTGTTTTCGGCCTCATCTAAACTTGCTTTGATGTGTTGTTCTTGTATGCATCATCTCTTGCCATGAGTAGAATCATGTAGCTTTGTCATGCATCATACTTCGTTGAGCATCATGTCATTTTTTTGTGTTGCGTGTTTACCATGTTGTTTGCTTCTTTCCGGTTGTGCTCCTTCTCGATAGTTCCTCTTTCATTGCGATCGTGAGGATTCGTTCGACTATGGAAGTCTGTCTTCTTCATGGACTCGCTCTTCTTCCTAGCGGGATTTCAGGCAAGATGACCGTCACCTTGGATCTCACTACTATCTTTGCTTTGCTAGTTGTCTCGATACTATCGCTATGTCTTGCTACCTACCACTTGTTTATCAAGCCTCCCAAATTGCCATGATAGCCTCTAACCTTTTCTAACATCCTAGAAAACCGTTGTTTGGCTATGTTACTGCTTGCTTAGCCCCTCTTATAGCGGTGTTAGTTGCAGGTGCAGTTGCAGGTTGTTCCATGTCGGGACATGGATAACATGGGATATCACAATATCTCTTATTTAATTAATGCACATATATACTTTGTAAAGGGTGGAAGGCTCGGCCTTTTTCCTGGTGTTTTGTTCCACTCTTGTCATCCTAGTTTCTGTCATACCGGTGTTATGTTCCTTGATTTTGCGTCCCTAACATGATGAGGATTTATGGGCCCCTCTTAACAGTTCGCTTTGAATAAAAATCTTCCAGCAAGGCCCAACATTGGTTTTACCATTTGCCTAATAACAACTAAAACTTGCAAAGGGACTTTTCGGATCCCGAGGAGTTAATCAACCCCCGGGCAGTGCTCCTCATGAGTGCTGGTCAAAACTAGAGCACCGCGCGACGCCGTGCCTCGGCAACTTGGGGTATTTGGTCGTTGTACGCTTCGCTCATCCGGTCGTGGCCTGAGACGAGATACGCGGGGCTACTATCAGGGTGTCGACACGCCGGGAGGTCTTGCTGGACTTGTTTTACCATTCTCGAAATGTCTTGTGCACCAGGATTTCGAGTCTGATCGGAGGGTCCCGAGATGGAGGATTGTCTCCGTGGATCGTGAACTTGTCATGGGCTAAGTTGGGACACCTGTCGGCGTTCTGTGAATGGGGGTCCCCAGACTTGCCTGCCTGCGGCCTGCGGCATGGCTCAAAGGGGGGCCCAGCACGGCCCATCTCCATCAACACAAGACTCAAGACCCTCGCGAGGGGCCAAGCCTCGCGGGGCGGACGACGCGAAGCTTCCTCAGGCGCGGCCTCATCAGGCTGGCTCACGAGGAGGCGGAGAAATCAAGGCGGGGTACCTCGCGAGGTGCCCATGACGCAAGCCATGACGACTCTGGGCGTCAGGCCGGTGCCAGCCCGCGCAGCGTCCTCCTTTCCTCTTTGGTGCAAAGGGAGCAAGCGCAGCCGCGGAGTACCGAGGCATCAGGCAAAGGTTGCCATTTCGGTGCAACGAGTCCAAGACCAGGAGGACTACGAGACGGATGTCACCATGGAGCCCAAGACGGCGTTATCACCAGAGCTTTGTGCAGGCGAAGACTACTTTTGTCAGGATAGCTGATACTTGCTGTCCCCCTTCAAATTAGCCCGCCATTGTTGGCTCCCTTCTCGCTCAATATTTGGGAAGAGGACCAGGGCCTCTATAAATAGGACCAGCCGCCCACAGAGAAAGGGATTGGAAAAAAGGAAGGGGAGGCTCGATAGAGAGGTTGGAAGCATAGAGAGAGAGAGAGAGAGAGAGAAAGGTGGCTGAACTCCTCCCAGCAGTTCATTGCCCCGGCCAAGAGCAGACCCTCGCGAGGCTGTTCTTCCTTGTATTGTTCATCATCATCAGCCCCAAGAGGCAATCCACCCACCACACACTGGAGTAGGGT
Source organism: Triticum urartu (assembly GCF_056163025.1). Taxonomy (NCBI): domain Eukaryota; kingdom Viridiplantae; phylum Streptophyta; class Magnoliopsida; order Poales; family Poaceae; genus Triticum; species Triticum urartu. The sequence continues at coordinate 358,039,815 of NC_141878.1, read as the reverse complement.
ATTACACCACAACGGTGGCCCGAACCAGTATAAACCTTGTGCCTCTTGTGCAGTTCTTTCAGTAGTCTAGATCCTTGCGAGACGGAGAGGTAGAAGACATAATCTTCGCGCGCACCCCTGAGATCGAACCTTAAGGGTCTGCCGGAACCCGAAATCCGAAATTTGGCGCGCCAGGTAGGGGTGCGCCGGAGTTCGTCTTCCACCGCACCGTTCTACTTCGACCGTCGCGTCCATGTCCGACGCTCATCGGGCCCGCGCCGAGCGCCGGGCCGCCATCGCTTCCCGTGTCGCCCAGACGGCGCCCGTCGGTGGACGTCCTCATCGTTCCCCGTCACCTGCCATCAACGCCGCCACCGGCCCGGCGGGGGCGAGCAGCAAGCGTCGTCTCAGCATCCATCCGTGCGGCAAGACGGCCGCACCGCTACTCCATCGCTCACACTAGCTGGTTCTTCGTCCCGCGCGCTCCGCGCACCCTTGGAGGCTCGAGCTACGCTCATCACGGCAAATGAGCTCCTGCGCTACTGTCCCATCGATGACGTCTACGAAGAGTGGCTCGACCGCGTCGCCGAGCTCGTCCGCACCGCCGGGGGCTCTCCCGCGCCGTCCGTTCTGCTGCGCCGCACCCCGCCCCGCGCGGGCAACGAAGCTCCGGGGGCGTACCAGCCGCCTCCTCTCCAAGAAGACGCCATGGCTCCAAGGCGCGTGGCCCCTGGGCGGAACCCGCTTTGTCAGGTGCCCGCGCAGCAAGAACGAAGCTGCCAAGAAGTCCCTCGCCCGCAAGGAGCTGCCCGGGCGCTCCCTGCTCTGGCACGCCGCGACCCTGCTCCGGCTCCGGCACGCCAAGACCCCGCGCTGCTCCTAGCTGCAGCGCGTGGGGACCCTCAAGACTGAGCTCTCCACCAGCCGAAGCCTTTTGTGGCCACCGCAGGCTGCCGTGCCTACACCACCGAGCTGCGCAGCGTCGCGTGGCCCGGCAAGTTCAAGCCAGACTTGCCTCCTCGTTACGACGGCACGACTGACCCTGCAGAGTTCCTCCAGCTCTATGAGCTGGGCATCGAAGCTGCCAGCGGGGACGAGAAGGTCATGGCGAACTGGTTCCCCATGGCGCTCAAGGAAGGAGCTCGCACCTGGCTCCTGAATCTGGCTCCAGGCACGATCTCTTCCTGGGACTAGATGCGCACCCGCTTCATCGCCAACTTCCAAGGTACTCACGACCGGCCACCCGCCGTGAGCGACATGCGCCGCATCAAGCAACAACCCGGAGAGACCCTGCAAAAATACATACAGCGCTTCAACAGCGCGCGCCTCAAGATCCCCAAGGTGTCCGAGGAGGCCATCATCTCGGCCTTCTCCGATGGTGTGCGCAACGTCAAGATGAAGGAGGAGTTGGCGATTCATGAAGACCTGTGCACCTCCCTGGAGCTGTTCAACTTGGCGACCAAGTGCACCAGGGCTGAGGAGGGACGCCTCTCCCTCCTCGAGCTGCCTGCCGCAGACCCAGAAGAGAAGGAGCCCAAGGCCAAGGACGTGAAGCGCAAGGGGGCTGCCGTGCTCGCGGTAGAACCAGACACCAAGCGGGGCAAAGATCTGCCCGAGTCCTCCAGGAGCGGCCGGTACTGTGTGTACCATGACCTCCACACCCACAACACCAACGAATGCCAAGAACTCCGCGCCATGCAAGAAGGAAGGATCGGCCGTCGTCCCGAACGCGCCGATCGGGGCTACGGCCGAGGAGGAGGAAGAAACGCACGACGCTGGGAAGACCGTGGCCCGCGCCAAGGGTGGCGCGATCAGCCTCGCGAGGATCGTTGGCGAGACCTGCCTCGCGAGGGGGACTGCAGGGATCAGCCTCGTGAGGATCGCCCACAGGGAAACACAGGCCTCCCTCCACTGCCGCCTTAGCCAAGGAGAAACGAGGACTGCCATCGAGACGAAGGGGCTGGGGGCTTCCAGGAGCCACGCGCAATCGCCTGCATCCTGGGCGGAGCTCAAGCCCCAGCCTCACAACGCATCTTCAAGAAGTTTGCCCGCGAAGTGAATGCAGTCCTCCCCAGGCTTGAAGCAACGCGCCCTCTCAGGTGGTCGGCCTGCTCCATCACATTCAGCTCAGCGGATCAGCTCAAGTGCGCGGCCACAGCCGGGGTCCTCCCGATGCTTTGCTCCCCAGTCATCAGCAATGTACTGGTCACCAGGCCCCTCATCGACAGTGGGGCAGGGCTCAACGTCCTGTCTGTGGAAACGTTCAACAATCTCCAAGTGCCCTACGACCAGCTTCAGCCAACCAAGCCCTTGTCCGGAGCCACCGACGGCTCCACGGTCCCGATTGGGCAGGTCCGCCTCCCTGTCACCTTCGGGGCACGCAACAACTACCGCACCGAGCTCATCGACTTCGACGTCGCCCACATCCGCCTGCCGTACAACGCCATCCTCGGGGACCCAGCACTGGCCAAGTTCATGGTCGTAACTCACCATGGCCACAACGTCCTCAAGATGCCAGGAAGTGGCGGAGTCATCACGGTGCCCTGTGAAGAGAAGGATGCAGTGTGTTCCCTGGAGCGAGCCTTTAAGGCCGCATCACTGGAAGATCCGGATCGTGGAAGCAGGAGGCTTCCCGAGACCACCCCCAAGAAGAAGAAGACATCGTCCGGACCAGCCCCTCGGGAGGCGGGCCTCTCAGGGCCCGCATCTGCCCAGGGGAACCTCCTTCCATCGCATAGGAAAGCGCGCCCGGCGCCCTCCTCAGGCAGGGCTTTGGGGCTCTCCCCTGGAGGGCCACCGACCTGGCCAAGGTCACGAGGGAGGCGCTTGGGCACCACATGGAGGCGTGTTACGAAGCACGTTTCCCTCAAGAAGGAGCAGGGCAAGGAAGGTCAGACCCGCAGGAGTTCGTTGACAAGGCCATTCAAGAAATACAGGAATCAAGAATCATGAGGGGTTTCCGCCGTCTACCGGCTGTGGCTCTCCATCCAGGCGAGGATGGTAGGCTGCGCGTCTGCATCGACGTACCAGGGCTCAACCAAGTCGCTACGATGGAGCGCCTCTGGCCCTCGCGAGTGGGGCGCAGTGGGGGTCCGCCCCACAGCTACGTTCGCATGCCTTACGGCTTGCCAAGCGCGGTTGCAACGTGCCAGCGCCTCATGAGGGGCATCATGGAGGCTCAAGAAGACAGGCGATCCGCAGCCTTGGCGGAGATGGAGATGATTCACGAAGAGCTACCAGTGCCTCCGGAGCCACCCGAGGCCCCTGGGCTTGGGGGCTCCTGAGGATCGGCTTCCGCAGCCCACCGAGTCTGCTGCACCAACACCCCTTCGCCCTCGACACCTTCAGGTGAAATCTTACAAGTTTCATTTCCAGCTGGGAGCGCCCTCCCAGGGCTGCATCGTTCCTAGGCCGCGTGGGTCCGTCCCTGCGGTATGTATCCCTTTTATTTCATGTCGTTAGCTTGCTTTGTTGGGGGCGCCCCTCAGGCTGCATCATTCCCAAGTCGCTTGGGCCCGACCCAGCGATGTCTACCTTCCCAGCGTCTATTTGAATGAATCCTCTCCTTCGCGGCTAACGTGTTTGATCTAGTTGCCTGCTCAACTGACGCCAACTGACGGAATTGCTCCCATAACGGCACGACGCTTGCGCATGGGTCCGTCCCTGCAACACCGACAAACCTGAATGGCTGAGCTCTGGCCGCGGCAGCCCCGCATGGCGCCACCTCGTCAAGCCTCCAGTGCCTCGCCTCCCCTCGGAAGCAACTAACGGCGGACTGATAATTGTCATGGCGACCTCTTCTTCCTTCTGTGATGAGTTTACAGGATCCCCTAAGGGAGTTGCGCCAGGCAAGGCCCTCGCGGCGTTCCTTTCACTCTCGTCCGCGCAAACCGCTTGCACGTTAAAGGGGGGGTGCCTGAGCATCGCGACTCAGGGATCCTACTAGCTCTCCAGCCCTCACCCTCTGGCCTTAACCACGGCATCGCGACCTGGCATACCAGCGACGGCTGAGACTAGCTCGAGGGCCGGGACCCGAGGACGTAGAGCAGAAAGGGGAGCAAAGGCGGGGGAGAAGGGGCGCACGAGGACCTCGCCGAGCGATTCCGCTCCTGCCGACGCGCGGACCCGACAACACACCAGGAGTAATCCCCGACTCTCGAGATAAGTCACCACCCGAAAGCACCGGCTATCGTAGCACTACCCCCGCACCTAATGCAATTCCGTGTCAGCGACGCCGCTCTCCTTTCTCGCCGAGCAACGGCTGCTTGGGCGCCAAAGGGGACGTCCTGAGCATCGCGACTCAGGTGCTCTTACCGGACCCCGGGTCACTCACCTCCTGGGCTTGACCACAGCATCGCGACCTGGCATACCAGCGACGGCTGACGCCGCCTTGGGACTGGGACCTATCGACGTAGAGCACCAAGCCCTCGCGAGGTTCCAAAGGGAGAACTGAGCTAAGACGGAATCAGCAACTCGCACAACTCTACAGCAAGGGTTATGTATTAACAAACAGGATTACAGGCACCTTACAAGCCCCCATGGGGCGCATTTTGATTCCTCACAGGGAACGGATCCTAAGGGATGCTAACTAAACGCGCTCCTGCAAAAGATGCCATCATCAACAGTGGGCCGTCAAGCGCCGGCGCCAACCCCATCCAGATCAGAGTCGGCGACGGCCAAACGAGCCCGCCCGACTCTAGGAGCGGTGCCGGCTCGTGGGCTCGTAACTGTCGTCACTCGTCTCCGGAGTCGCGAAGATCTCGCTGGAGTTGCTGGATCCCCCGGCGCCTCCGTCGCCTTCAGAGCCACCAAGGGAGCGGTCGACGGGCCTAGCCCTCACCATGGCGAGGTCTTGGCCACCTCTCCCGGGGCAACACTCCAGCCGGCGCCCATCCGCGTCGAAGACCTTGAAGAACATCACCAAAGCGCCATCGTACTCCAGGTGGACCGCGAAGACGCCCCTCACCCTACAAACCCGGGCGATCTCTCTCCAGCCATGAGTCATGTAGACCTCGCCCGGGGCAACGACCGCGACCTCTGCCTCGGTCGCGAGGGCGCTGCAGCCGGCGTGCTGCAGCCGGAGCTCCAAGGGCACCCCCCGTGGGATGATGGAGGCGAAGAAGGGAGGCAGGCAGATCCAAGACTGGAGAGGAATGGCGACATGGAGCACGAACTCTTGGGAGGAGCACTCGGCGTGGACCCCAGGAGGAACAACCCACACCTTCGTGGCCCGTCGGCGCCGACGACGGCGCTGACCGCAGGGATCAGCATCGACACCTTCGAGGCCCTCGACGTGGGCATACAAGCGAAGCGGGAACCCCGGCGGAGCCCGCTCGCACCGAGGCCTCGACACCACCTGACGGTCCTCCTCGTCTCGGCCGCAGAGGGCGAGCCGTTTCTTCGGCGGGAGCGGGTCTGGTCCCACTCGAGGAGCCTTCCCCTTCTCCGCTGCAGAGAACCGGCAAATCGGAGCCATCCAGGCAAGACGGAGCAAGGATCGGGAAGAAGGAGAAGCAAGGAGGGATGGACTGGAAGGGCACACGCAGTTCCGTACTTATAGCCGGCGAAGGCCAACCGCCGGCCTCCACGACCACAGGTAATCATGAAACGATTTGCATGCAGGGACTTGTCCAACCCGCATGATGACCGAGGCGTCGTGAGGAAGCGGAGACGCCCACGTTCAATCAACCGCCACGCGGCGCCCAAGGCCGCAGGCTGTTAGGGCCCGCAGCTTCGCCCTTGCCCTTTCGCCTCTCAGCACGGCCAAGTCTGGGCACGCCTTGTGCCCGGGGGCTACTGTCGGCGTTCTGGGAACGGGGGTCCCCAGACTTGCCTGCCTGCGGCCTGCGGCGTGGCTCAAAGGGGGGCCCAGCACGGCCCATCTCCATCAACACAAGACTCAAGACCCACGTGAGGGGCCAAGCCTCGCGGGGCGGATGACGCGGAGCTTCCTCAGGCGCGGCCTCATAAGGCTAGCTCACGAGGAGGCGGAGAAATCAAGGCGGGGTACCTCGCGAGGTGCCCATGACGCAAGCCATGACGACTCAGGGCGTCAGGAGGGTGCCAGCCCGCGCAGCGTCCTCCTTTCCTCTTTGGTGCAAAGGGAGCAAGCGCAGCCGCGGAGTACTGAGGCATCAGGCAAAGGTTGCCATTTCGGTGCAACGAGACCAACACCAGGAGGACTACGAGACGGAGGTCACCGTGGAGCCCAAGACGGCGTCATCACCAGAGCTTTGTGCAGGCGAAGACTACTTTTGTCAGGATAGATGATACTTGCTGTCCCCCTTCAAATTAGCCCGCCATTGTTGGCTCCCTTCCCGCTCAATATTTGGGAAGAGGACCAGGGCCTCTATAAATAGGACCAGCCGCCCACAGAGCAAGGGGTTGGAAAAAAGGAAGGGGAGGCTTGATAGAGAGGTTGGAAGCATAGAGAGAGAGAGAAAGGTGGTTGAACTCCTCCCAGCTGTTCATTGCCCCGGCCAAGAGCAGACCCTCGCGAGGCTGTTCTTCCTTGTATTGTTCATCATCATCAGCCCCAAGAGGCAATCCACCCACCACACACTGGAGTAGGGTATTACACCACAACGGTGGCCCGAACCAGTATAAACCTTGTGCCTCTTGTGCAGTTCTTTCAGTAGTCTAGATCCTTGCGAGACGGAGAGGTAGAAGACGTAATCTTCGCGTGCACCCCAGAGTTCGAACCTTAAGGGTCTGCCGGAACCCGAAATCCGACAACACCCCTGCAGGTTTTAAACTTTCGAGAGCCGTGCTCGCGGTTATGTGGCAGATGGGAATTTTTAATGTCTGGTTGTAGAGAAGTTGACACCAGACCCGAAATAAAATACACCTACCGCGTGCGTAATCGTGATGGTCTGTTTTCGAGGGAGTCGAGAAGAGAACACGATGGGGTTATGTTTGAACATAAGTAACTCAGGATCACTTCTTGATCAGTTTGCGACCGTTTGCGTAGTTTCTTATCTTACTCTGGTTTTCGTAAGTTAGCCACCATACAATGCCTAGTTACTGTTGCGACCTCACCACTTATCCCGTCCATGCCCATTAAGCTTTCCTAGTCTTGATACCCATGGTAATGGGATTGCCGAGTCCTCGTGGCTCACAATTTACTACAACAACAGTTGTAGGTATAGGTAATGCGATGATCATGACGTGAGATCGATGTTTACTTGTTATGGAGTTCTTCTTCTTCTTCTTCATTCAGGGGATAGGTTCCTGGTCGGTAGCCTAGGCTAGCAGGGTGGATGCCGTTTGAATCTCTATTTGTGTTTCATCCGTAGTCGGATGTTGTTCTCATGTATGATGTTTGATGTATTCTTGTGGCATTTGTATGCCCTTTCTATGTATCCCCAACTATTATGTAATGCTACGACGTAATAATGTCCACCTTGCAAAAGCGTTTCAATATGCGGCTCTGTCCTTGGTGGGACCTTTGAGTTCCTCTCCGATAGGATCACATATTGGGCGTGACATGACCTTAGGCAATTGTTCGGCAGCGACCGCCATTGTGGCGGCGCTTCCGATGGCGGCGATACGAGCAGGAGCAGCCGTATCGCAACCATCAGCACCGCTCGTCCGCATTCCTCCAATGTCAGTGCCAGGCGAGGGAATTTGGAGGCTATCTAGGGATTTGGGGGAAATGGGGAAACTATGGGGATAAGCTAATGGTCCGGAACTACTTATGGCACTATATGTTGTATACGACACACTGTTTACACATGTCGTTTGTGTTAGGTATTACAACTTCACATACGATTTCCACATCAAACCGTGTGAGAAGACAGCATAGGTGAGACACGGTTGCTATGACATAACCATATGTGATGAACTACCCTGTACATATAATTGAGTTACAGTGATACCGTGTAAACACCCGCTCTGTGGATATCCATCAAAAAATAAAACAGTCGCTCCGCAGATAGAGATGGCGGCGGCGGCCTAGGCAGCGGCTACAAGATAAGAGGTCAATCCTCGATCGGTGGATGGTGGTGGTGTCATAGGAGGGCAATCCTCAGTCTGCGGCAGGATATAGGAGGGCCTCAACCATCGAGGTTGGCGGCAGCGTGATTGGATCACATGCATCGCGGTTGATGGCGGGATAGTGGAGGTCGAACTTTAGGCGGCGGCCGCACTAAACTTTGCTCCTCAACCCTGCTGTCTCAGCAAGCCGCCGCATGGCGCTCCTTTGTCTGCTGGGTGGAGGTCACTGCATGGCTAATTAATTAAGGTATTCTTTTTGTAAGTGGCTTAATTAAGGTATTCAATTCCTAAGGGTAGTGCTATAGTACTCTCCGTGTAAATTGACTGGCCACTAATTTTCCTCATTGCATGTCACGATACCAATATGGAGCGCCCTTAGTAATTATGATTTATGCATGAATCTTTGGGCATTAATCTGTGTATTAATGTTGTTGTTTTGTTTTTAATTACCATTCGTGTGGTGCAGATGGAAAAATCTCAATGGATGAAGAATCGGAGAACCACATATTTTATCAGTGGCGTGACAGAGTTCATGAATTTGGCTGAAAGTACAAAGAGGAGAACTGCTGATGCAGATTACATCCTGTGTCCATTTACCCATTGTGCCAATACAGAGTCACGTGAAGTTGCAGATGTCCAGTGGAACTTACTCTCTCGGGGATTCATGGATGGATATACACGTTGGACAAGACACGGTGAAGAGCAAGTCATGGATGAATATCCCAAGGGCTGCGAGATGCCAAACCCTAGTCAGTGTCACATGGATGTTCAACCTAACATCAGGGCAGAGGTGTCAAGCTACCAATGGAACACTGGAAAGCCGAAACACCCACTGGAAAACCAAGAAGTTGACGTAGATGACGACGATCTTGACATGCCAGATTTTGCTGCTATGATTGGAGATTTCAAGGGCCCCAAAATGGATATGATTGGCTACAAGGATCTGCCAACCATTGATGTGGACTCCAAGAAAGAATTTTATCCAGGTTGCAAAAAGAAATATTCCAAGTTGAGTGTCATGATGTCTACTACACAACCTTCTTCTTGTAGACGTTGTTGGGCCTCCAAGTACAGAGGTTTGTAGGACAGTAGCAAATTTCCCTCAAGTGGATGACCTAAGGTTTATCAATCCGCGGGAGGCATAGGATGAAGATGGCCTCTCTCAAACAACCCTTCAACCAAATAGCAAAGAGTCTCTTGTGTCCCCAACACACCCAATACAATAGTAAATTGTATAGGTGCACTAGTTCGGCGAAGAGATGGTGATACAAGAGCAACATGGATGGTAGATATAGTTTTTGTAATCTGAAAATGTAAAAACAGCAAGGTAACTAATGATAAAAGTGAACACAAACGGTATTGCAATGCTTCGAACAAGGTCTAGGGTTCATAATTTCACTAGTGCAAGTTCTCTCAACAATAATAACATAATTGGATCATATAACTATCCCTCAACATGAAACAAAGAGTCACTCCAAAGTCACTAATAGCGGAGAACAAACGAAGATATTATTGTAGGGTACGAAACCACCTCAAAGTTATTCTTTCCAATAAATCTGTTGGGCTATTCCTATAAGTGTCACAAACAACCCTAGAGTTCATAGTAAAATAACACCTGAAGACACAAATCAACCAAAACCCTAATGTCACCTAGATACTCCAATGTCACCTCAAGTATCCATGGGTTTGATTAGACAATATGCATCACACAATCTCACATTCATCTATTCAACCAACACAAAGAACTTCAAAGAGTGCCCCAAAGTTTCTACCGGAGAGTTAAGATCAAAAAGTGTGCCAATCCCTATGCATAAGTTCACAAGGTCACAGAACTCGCAAGTTGATCACCAAAACATACATCAAGTGGCTCATGCGAATATCCCATTGTCACCACAGATAAGCACATGCAAGACATACATCAAGTATTCTCAAATCCTTAAAGACTCAATACGATAAGATAACTTCAAAGGGAAAACTCAATTCATCACAAGGAGATAGAGGGGGAGAAACATCATAAGATCCAACTATAATAGCAAAGCTCACAGCACATCAAGATCATGCCATATCAAGAACACGAGAGAGAGAGAGAGATCAAACACATAGGTACTGGTACATACCCTCAACCTTCGGGGTGAACTACTCCCTCCTCGTCAAGGAGAGCGACGGGATGATGAAGATGGCCACCGGTGATGGATCCCCCCTCCACCAGGGTGCCGGAACAGGGTCCCGATTGGTTTTTGGTGGCTACAGAGGCTTGCGGCGGCGGAACTCCCGATCTTGGTTTCTTTTCAGGGTTTCTGTATTTATAAGAATTTTTGGCGTCGGTCTCATGTCAGGGGGGGCTCCGAGTCATCCACGAGATAGGGGGCGAGCCCAGGGGGTAGGGCACGCCCTCAACCCTCGTGGATGGCTCGGGACTCTTCTGGCCCAACTCTTTTACTTCAGGGGCTTCTTTTGGTCCATAAAAAATCATCAAAAATTGGCACGTCAATTGGACTCCGTTTGGTATTCCTTTTCTGTAAAACTCAAAAACAAGGAAAAAAACAGAAACTGGCACTGGGCTCTAGGTTAATAGGTTAGTCCCAAAAATCATATAAAATAGCATATAAATGCATATAAAACATCCAAGATGGATAATATAATAGCATGGAACAATCAAAATATTTAGATACGTTGGAGACGTATCAAGCATGCCCAAGCTTAATTCATGCTCGTCCTCGAGTAGGTAAATGATAAAACAGAATTTTTGATGTGGAATGCTAACTAACATATTTATCCATGTAATTCTCTTTATTGTGGCAAGAATATTCAGATCCATAAGATTCAAAAGAAAAGTTTAATATTGACATAAAAATTATAATACTTCAAGCATACTAACAAGGCAATAATGTCTTCTCGAAATAACATGGCTATGCTCCATCTTCATCACAGAAAATATTCAAATCATGCACAACCCCGATGACAAGCCAAGCAATTGTTTCATACTTTTGATGTTCTCAAACTTTTTCAACTTTCACGCAATACATGAGCGTGAGCCATGACATAGCACTATAGGTGGAATAGACGGTGGTTGTGGAGAAGACAAAAGGAAGGAGATAGTCTCACATCAACTAGGCGTATCAATGGGCCATGGAGATGCCCATCAATAGATATCAATTGTAGCGATCCAACCTCAAACGGTCGAATCTCTCTACATAAGTGTCATCCTTGGATCGGTAATGCTGACACACACAGTACTTGAAGGATTTATAGCAGAGTGCAATCACACACTTACTACATCGAATATCTCAAAGAGAGTACTTATCACAATAATATGGCTGAAGGCCATCTAATGAAGATAACAGCGGAAAGCTTCGAAGGCAAAAGTGAGTCCATCAACTCCAACAGCATAGCTGAGTGCAAAACAACGACCTAGCACACCTTACTCTTCATCTGAAAAGTCTGCAACATAATATGTTGCAGCCCGAAATGGGTCAGCACATGGAATATGCTGGCAAAATAACACTGTAGAGCAATGAACAAGAATAACTCCTATCACTACTTGCATATATGGCTGGTGGAGGCTCTATGGTTATCATGTTTGCATAAAGCCAATTTTTCCCTACTGCAAAGGAATATACTTTATTTAACTATCAAGTTGGTTGATAAAACATTTAGAAGGTTCCTCCAACTCAATCCCAATTAAAAGTAATTAACAGCCCAACAAAATTAATTAAGAATGATGAGATCAATATAATAATTCAAGAAACAGATACTCAAGATTGTCCATAACCGGGGACACGGCTAACCATGATTAGTTTGTACACTCTGCAGAGGTTTGCACACTTTTCCCCACAAGACTCGATCTCCTCCGTTGTATTTCTCGCACTTCATGGTGTTTGAGAAACGGATGATCGAGACACAATCTTTCCGAAGAGGTCCCCTTAACCGATAGATAGGCCGGTACACCTACAATCCCCTACATCTGCTAGCCCATCATGTAAAGGATTCCCAAAACTTACTCCACTATGCCAGAGCCCATATTGGCTTGTGGCTGGGCATGGAAGTTTCTAGCATGAATAATCTTATGATCCCTTTGAGCCTGGGTGACGAACCATAGGATGATCAGACGGGTACTCTGGGATATCCCATGACAGCTCTGGATTGCTCCAGGGTGCCTCAACCAATCCACCCAGTTGTGTATTAAAGTAGCCACCTTAAGTTTACCATTATGTAACAACTCTCACATCTATCATGGATACACTCAACTAAACCACGTCTATGAGCATATCATAGCAGTATAAGCATAACGTAGAAGTAACTCCCAGGGTTTGAATAAAGGAGAATACGTTCTACCTTATCAACTACTTCCCAATAACCACATGTTAAATAGATCCTACTCATGCAATGTTTGAGGGTTGAAACTAATGCATAAAAACTGGGTAATAAGGGATATGATCAAAGTGTTACTTGCCTTGCTGACGATCTGAAAACCCTAGTGACTCGTAGTAGCACGCTTCGCACACCGGAAACACTATCGCAAACAAACAATAACATACATAAGCACTCAAGCAATAGATGCAAGGGTAAAACTCAAGAGAAAAGATCCAAATCAAAAGTTTAAGAGAAGAGCTTCGATTTGGAAAAAGAATCAATCGAATCGGAGTTACGAAACTCAACTACGGTCAAAAGAAGTTCAAAATCAAATCTTCTTGCAACCAAATTTTAATTTTTCAAAACCATGTTCAACTTGATTAACTGGAAAGAGCGGTTCAAGATGAAGATTTTGGTGCTAGTTTCACTAGATTTGGACTAACAGTTAAAAAGTTGCGAGTGTTTGAAGATCAGGGGCTAATCTGTGATAAAAAATAATCGCGGATAGGTCCCTGGCCGAAAATAAAATAAAAGTAAAAGACTAACGAACGAACATTCGCTAACAGAGACGAACGAACGAACGCGTTCACGAACAAAGGTGGTCGGGTGAACGTTCGCTAAATAGGTTCGACCAGAAAATCGAGAAAAAACCGAGAAAACCCTAACCCTAAAATAAAACCGATCTAGAACGTAAACCGAAAAAACCAAAACAAACCGGTGGTTTTCAAAACCGTGGTCGGCGGTGAGGCGGGACTCCGGCGAGGAAAACAGCGGCGCGGGGCGGCTCTGGTGGGGCGGCGGTGTCGGCGGCGACGACGGCGAGCGGCAGGCGGCGACGGCGCGCAGCTTGGGGTGGCAGCGTCGGTTGCGGTGGCGGGGTGGTGAAAGGTGGCAGGGGCGGCACTATTTAAAGGGGGCAGGGCGGCGGCGTTGCTTGGGGAGGGGCTCGGCCCGGGGTGGAGTCCGGCTCGGACTCCCCCTCGGCATCCGTGCCGAGCATGGCGGCGCACGGGAGGAACGCGGCGCGGTAGTTGGGCCGCGGCCTGGTCGGCTGGGCCTTCGGCCCATTAGGGCAGGGACTTTTAAAAAAAACCCGTTGAATAAAAGTCCTAATAAAATATACAAAAAAACTAAAAATGCCAAAAACAATTTTCACCGTCTAAATAAAAAATTTAGAACAAAGTGAACATTTTTCTTGCCTAAAAATGCAGTTTTCAGAAATGCATATTTTTTTCTAATTCAAATAAAATATTTATTTGATTTTAAAATTTTTCCTCCAATATTCCTCTCTTTTTGAAGAAGTCATACTATCTTCTCTCTTTAAATTTAAAATATTGGAAATAATTGGAGAGAAAAAGGTTTAAAACCAAATTGATCCTCTTTTCAAATTTGAGAAAATTCAAATATGAAAATAAGTGAAATCCCCAACTCTCTCCTTGGGTCCTTGAGCTGCTTAGGATTTTCTAGGATCACAACCAAAATGCAAATAGATATGGTATGCATTATGATGACTTATGTATAACATCCAAATTGAAAATTGGGATGCTACAAACCTACCCCCCTTAAGATGAATCTCGCCCTCGAGATTCGGGTTGGCTAGAAAATAGGTGTGGGTGGTGTTTTCCATAGATCTTCTTCTCGTTCTCAGGTGGCTTCATCCTCGGTATGGTGGCTCCACTGAACTTTGCAGAACTTGATAACCTTGCTGCAGGTAACTCGGCTAGCAAACTCGAGAATCTTGACGAGTTTCTCCTCGTAGGTCAAATCACTATCCAACTAAATTGCCTCCAGGGGCACTGTATCTCTTAGAGGAATATCGGCCATCTATGCATGGAACTTCTTCAACTGGGAAACGTGAAACACATCATGAACTCCTGACAATCCTTCAAGTAACTCCAACTTGTAGGCAACTTCTCCCATACGTTCCAAAACTTGGTATGGTCTGTCAAACCTTGGGGCTAACTTTCCCTTAACTCCAAATCGTTTAACACCTCACAGTGGTGACACTCGAAGATACGCTCGATCTCCAATTTCAAAGACTACCTCCTTGCGTTTGATATCAGCATAACTCTTCTGCCTGGACTGAGCTACCTTCAGTCTATCTCGAATCAACTTAACCTTCTCTTCGGACTCTTTGATCAAATCTGGTCCAAATAACTGATGGTCTCCAACTTCATCCCACATTAACGGTGTCCTGCATCTCCTTCCATACAAAGCTTCGAAAGGTTCCATCTTCAAACCAGCTTGATAACTGTTGTTGTATGAGAACTCTGCATAAGGTAAATTGTCATCCCAACTAGATCCATAATCTAGCGCACAAGCTCTCAACATGTCCTCTAGAATCTGATACTCTCTCTGTCTGTCCATCTGTCTGCGGATGAAAGGTTGTACTGAACTCTATGCTGGTACCCAACGTCTGGTGCAATTGATTCCAAAACTTCGAGGCAAACTGTGTCCCTCTATCTGATATGATGCTCCTTGGAACTCCATGCATACATACGATCCTGGTCATATATATCTTGGCCAATTTCGCACTTGTATAGGTGGTCTTCACTGGGATAAAGTTAGCTACCTTGGTCAAGCGATCAACTACTACCCAGATTGAATCATATCCTGATCGGGTCCTGGGTAATCCGGTGATAAAATCCATTCCAAGCTTGTTCCACTTCCATTCGGGAATCAACATAGGCTGTAATAATCCTGTTGGCTTCTGATGTTCTGCCTTCACTCTCTGACATACATCGCATACTGCTACATACTCGGCAATATGCTTCTTCATACCTGTCCACCAGAAACGCTCCTTCAAATCCAAATACATCTTGGTGTTTCCGGGGTGAATCGAGTATGGCGAGTCATGAGCTTCCTTAATTATTAACTTCCTAATCTCCGCATTATTGGGCACATAAATGCGATCCTCAAACCATAAAGTCTCGTGCCCATCCTCACGAAAACCTTTGGCTTTTCCTTTGCTCATCTTCTCCTTTATCTCAGCAATTTCCTTATCTTCCTTTCGAGCTTCTCGAATCTTTCCCAATTATGTAGACTGAACCTCCATTGTTGCCATAAAACCTCTTGGAACTATCTCCAAACGAAGTTCCTTGAGATTGTCAATTAACTCCTGCGGTAATCCTCCGCTTACGAGGGTATTGGCATAACTCTTTCGGCTCAAGGCCTCTGCTGTGACATTGGCCTTTCCTGGGTGATAGTGCAACTTCATATCATAATCCTTTATAAGCTCCAACCATCTCCTTTGCCTAAGATTCAGCTCCTTCTGCGTGAAAATTTACTTCAAACTCTTGTGATCCGTGTACACATCACATCTGTTTCCAATCAGAAAATGTCTCCAAGTCATGATCACATGCACTACGGCTGCTAACTCCAAATCATGTGTGGCATAATTCAACTCATGAGGTCGAAGCTGCATGAGCCATATGAAACAACTCTTCCGTCCTGCATCAGTACTCCTCCATGTCCTAAGCGAGAAGCATCGCAATACACTTGAAAATCCTTGCGTATATCCGGAAGAATCAACACTGGGTTGTAACCAAATGTTTCTTCAACTCCTGAAAACTGGCCTCACAATCTTCAGTCCATTTGAACTTTGTGTCCTTCTTCAACAACTCGGTCATGGGTTTCGCAATCTTGGAAAAATTCTCAATGAACCTCCTATAATATCCTGCGAGTCCCAAAAAACTACGGATCTCTCCAACTGAGGTGGGTGCCAACCACTCAGTGACAGACTGAACTTTGGTGGGGTCTACTGCTATACCTTCTCCTGATATAACATGTCCAAGAAATCCAACTTCCTTCAACCAAAACTCACACTTGCTAAACTTGGCATGCAACTGATGTTCCCCGAGCTTTTCGAGAACTAAGCGCAAGTGTTCCTTGTGTTCCTCTTCATTCTTTGAGTATACCAAAATATCATCAACGAACACCACTACAAAGTTATCCAAGAACTCCATGAACACCTTGTTATCATACTCATGAAATAGGCAGGGGCGTTAGTCAATCCAAATGACATAACCATTTACTCATATAGCCCATACCTTGTGGTGAAAACTGTCTTAGGTATATCCTGCTCTCTGATCTTCAGCTGGTGGTATCCTGATCGCAGATTGGTCTTGGAGAATACTTTAGCTCCTTGCAGCTGGTCAAACAAATCATTGATCATCGGTAGGGGGTATTTGTTCTTGATCGTCACCTCATTCAATGCCCGATAATCAACAAACATTCTCAAAGATCCATCCTTCTTCTCAACTAAGAGCACTGGGCTCCCCATGGTGACGAACTTCGTCGAATGTAACCTTTCTCCAGCAACTCCTTGATTTTCTTCTTGATTTCCTCCAGATCATTTGCGGGCATCCGATACAGTCTCTTTGATATTGATCCGGTGCATGGCAACAACTTTATCAAAAACTCAATGTCTCGATCTGGTGGCATGCCAGGTAATTCCTCTGGAAATACATCCTGGTAATCCTTCACAACAGGCACTTCTTCCTGAACAACTCCCGAGAGATAATTTACTTGGGTCCTCCTTGGCGCATGTCTAGACACATACTTGATCCTTTTTCCTTCCGGGGTGGTGAGTAAAATTGACTTACTAGCACAATCGATGTTTCCTCCACACTTCGATAACCAATCCATACCTAATATTATATCCAATCCTTGGGACTCCAAAATTATTAGGTCTGAAGGGAAAACATGTCTTCCTATGGTCAATGGCATCTGAAAACATCCACTGCATGCTATATACTCAGCTCCTAGCGAGCTTACTAACATAGGTGTCTTAAGAACTTTGGTGGGCAACTTCTACTTATCCACAAACCCCCTTGAAATGTATGAATGCAATGCACCAGTATAAAAAAATGATTGCAGTAAATGACTCAATCAAAAACTTACCTATAACTGCATTAGGCTGCTCTTCAACCTCCTCCACGTTAACATGGTTGACCTGTCCCCTGTTGAAAGGGTTGGGCTTCTTCCCAGATCTTCCATTCCTGTTTCTATTTTTTGCTTCGGGGCATTAGGTGGCGTCGTGTCCAGTCTTCCCGCACTTGAAACAAGTAATGTGACTTAAATCCTTCCTGGCTGGTGTTGCTGGGTTGGCACAGTTCTGTCCGTTCCTTCCTCCATTTCCATTCCCATTCTTGGGGCCACTGTGGTTATGTGAACTCCTTCTGTTGTGGGTATGGCCTCCATGATAATGAGTGTGTCCTCCCGAGTTCGAGGTAAAGCGAGGCTTCTGCTGAGCTCCAGAATTGTACTTCCCATGTCCGTACTTCCTTTTGTGGCTCTCTATCTGTTGCTGCTTCCCTTCAATCATAAGGGCCCTATCTATCAACTCCTGGTAGTGAGTGAATGTTGCCACCATCAACTACATACTCATCTCATCATTCTGCCCTTCCATAAACTTCTCCTGCTTCGCGGCATCTGTGGCCACATCATTTGGGGCATAGCAGGCTAACTTGCTAAACTCATCCATGTACTGCCCCAGAGTACGATTTCCCTGGCGTAAGTTGTGAAACTCACGCTTCTTCATGCTCATTGCTCTAGTTGAGACATATGCAATGCGGAAAGCTTGCTGAAACTGGTCCCAAGTGACATTTTCTATGGGAAAAGTGGCTGTGTAATTCTCCCACCATAAGGCTGCGGGTCCATCGAATTGGTGTGCGGTAAAGTGCATCTTCTCAGCATTTGTGCAACCTGCGGTGGTCAACTCCCTTCCAATCCTGCGTATCCAGTCATCAGCAACAATCGGCTCGGTGCTACTGGAAAACACCGGCGGATTCAACCTCAAGAAACGGGCTATGTTGTCAACTGGAGGTGGTGGCAGTGGGTTGTTGTTATTGTTGTTGTTGTTGCCTTGGTTCTGAACTAGTAGCTGCATCAAGGCATTCTACTGCTAGATCAACTGAGTGAGCTCCGGTAGGAAGACAAATCTGGGGTCACGTCTCGGAGGCATCTGATAGGTTTAGAGGGAACAGATTAGAATAGAGTGAGGTCTAAGGAGAAAATCACTACCTGTCGGGGATATACCCCGCGGTATGACCCGGCCGGACTTGGCGACTCACTGGTGACCCGTCCGGATCTCTCTACTCACTGATGACCCGGCTGGGTCTGGTGACTCATTGGTAACCCGGCAGGCGGGTCAGAGGAGTGACAAGACCCGGTGGCCCAATGGGCGGTTCAAGGAAGGTCGGCTCATATTATGGTGGGCCGGCTTAAGTTGAAAGGCATAAGGAATATTCCCTTACAAAGGAAGCAAGACTAGGACTCCACTTATAATAGAGTAATCCTAATTCTAATAGGACTAGTCATGTAAGTCGCCCATTCAACATATATAAGGAGGGGCAGGGCACCCCAAGGGGGACAGGTTTCACAAGTTAGATAGATTAGGGATAGACAAACAAGTCTATAGCTCTCATATTAGAGCACCCGTGTAATTGTGATCATCATCATCAATGTCAATGAAGCAGGATGTAGGCTTTTACCTCCACCGTGAGGGGCCGAACCTGGGTAAAACCTTGTGTCTCTCGATTCCGACCAACCCCTTCAAGTTACTACATAGACGCGTTGGCCTCACGAGTAAGTCCTCAAATTAGGACATCTATCGTGACAATTCCACGACACTACCCATATGCACATGAGACAAACACAATCATATCACACCACTCAATACAAACAAGGGCATACAATCGACCTATCTATCATTACACAATACTCAGACTACCCTATATACATGGGGGAATACTACTGATAATATGGTGGCCGACTAGAAATTTTGATCGGAAGAAGATTCCATGATATCTGCTCCAGCTTCGTCTTCATAGTCATCATCTGTCGGGGTCGGAGTCAGTGTCATCGATGATGATGTAGTCTCCGGGATGGTCGTCATGTCCTGGCGCAAGGTCTCCCATGAATACTCCTAGCTTCTTCTTCAGGTCTTCATTCTTCTCCAGTAGTACTACAATTTCCTCTTCGTATCCATCGCGTGTAGACTTGAGTTTCTCTTCTAGCTCCATGTTCCTTATCATCACCTTCTTCAGATCTATCATGCTGGCGCACATCTGGTTCTCTTGTCGACGAATATGTTGGTTCAACTCCTGGATGTAGGCTGCAATGGATTTGTCCCTCCTGGTGCTGATCATCTTCCATTGCTCATCTCGGCGCCCACATATCTGGTAGATGGTGTCCTTAAGATCCTTGTAGTAGACTTTGCCGATTCGTCCCATGGCGATGTGAGCTTCCATGCTCTTTCCTAGACTCCAGGTTGGTGCATCAAAGGAAAACTCTATGGGCTCAGTAACTGGGGTGAATGTCCTTCCTGGAACATGTACTTGAATGGTCCAACGCTCTTCTTCAGGTAGAGTGGCCGTGTAGGTACCGATGAAACTTGGTATTCCAATGTTCAGATATCTCGTGGCTTCCTTCAAATGTCGTCCGACAGGGGTGTATTCATTCGGTTGCACAAACTTGTTCCTTGGGTCTGCCATCTATAGAGTGGAAAGTGAAGAAGAGTCAGAAATGAGTAGAGAAGAGTGACCTAAGGTTTATCTTAGTGGTCGCGTCCTACAGTCAGCGTGTGCTATGATACCATCTTGTAGTGATCCAACCTCAAACGATCGAATCTCTATGCATAAGTGTCATCCCTGTATCGGTAATGCTGACACACACAGTACTTGGAAGGATTTATAGCAGAGTGCAATCACACACTTATTACATCGAATATCTCAAAGGGAGTACTTATTACAATAATGTGGCTGAAGGCCATCTAATGAAGATAACAACGGGAGATTTCGAAGCCAAAAGTGAGTCCATCAACTCCAATGGCATAGCTGAGTGCAAAACAACGACCTAGCGCACCTTACTCTTCGTCTAAAAAGTCTGCAACATAATATGTTGCAGCCCAAAAGGGGCCAGCACATGGAATATGCTGGCAAAATAACACTGTAGAGCAATGAACAAGAATAACTGCTATCACTACATGCATATATGGCTGGTGGAGGCTCTATGGTTATCATGTTTGCGTAAAGCCAATTTTTCCCTACTGCAAAGGAATATATTTTATTTAACTATCAAGTTGGTTGATAAAACATTGAGAAGGTTCCTCCAACTCAATCCCAATTTAAATTAATTAATAGCCCAACAAAATTAATTAAGAGTGATGAGATCAATATAATAATTCAAGAACCAGATACTCAAGATTATCCATAACCGGGGACACGGCTAACCATGATTAGTTTGTACACTCTGTAGAGGTTTGCGCACTTTTCCCCACAAGACTCAATCTCCTCCATTGTATTTCTTGCACTGCATGGTGTTTGAGAAACGGATGATCGAGACATAGTGTTTCCGAAGAGGTCCCGTTAACCGATAGATAGGCCGGTATACCTACAATCCCCTACATCTGCTAGCCCATCATGGAAAGGATTCCCACAACTTACTCAACTATGCTAGAGCCCATATTGGCTTGTGGCTGCACACGGAAGTTTCTAGCATGAATAATCTTATGATCCCTTTGAGCTTGGGTGACGAACCATAGGATGATCACACAGGCACTCCGGGATATCCCAGGACAGCTCTGGATTGCTCCAGGTGCCCAGACAACCACTGGGTGCTCCAGGGTGCCTCAACCAATCCACCCAGATGTGTATTAAAGTAGACACCTTAAGTTAACCATTATGTAGCAACTCTCACATCTGTCATGGATACACTCAACCAAACCACGTCTACGAGCATAGCATAGCAGTATAAGGATAACGTAGAAGTAACTCCTAGGGTTTGAATAAAGGACAATAGATTCTACCTTATCAACTACTTCCCAATGCCCACATGTTAAGCAGGTCCTACTCATGCAATGATTTAGGGTTGAAACTAATGCATAAAATCTGGGTAATAAGGGATATGAGCAAAGTGTTACTTGCCTTGCCGACGATCTGAAAACCCTAGTGACTCGTAGTAGCATGCTTCACACTTCGGAAACTCTATCGCAAACACACAATAACATACATAAGAACTCAAGCAATAGATGCAAGGGTAAAACTCAATAGAAAAGATCCAAATCGGAAGTTCAAGAGAAGAGCTTCGATTTGCAAAAAGAATCAATCGAATCAGAGCTACGAAACTCAAACTGCGGTCAAAAGAAGTTCAGAATCAAATCTGCTTGCAACCAAATTTTAATTTGTCAAAACCATCTTCAAGTTGATTAACTAGAAATAGGGGTTCGAGATGAAGATTTTGGCGCTGGTTTCACTAGATTTGGACAAACGGTTAAAAAGTTGCGAGCGTTTGAAGATCAGGGGCTAATCTGCGATAAAAGATAATCACGGATAGGTCCCTGGCCGAAAATAAAATAAAAAGAAAAGACTAACGAACGAGCGTTCGATAAAGAGACGAATGGACAAACACGTTCACAAACAAAGGCATTCGGGTGAATGTTTGCTAAATAGGTCCGACCAGAAAACTGAGAAAAAACCCGAGAAAACCCTAACCCTAAAATAAAACCGATCTAGAACATAAACCCAAAAAACTGAAACGAGCCGGTGGTTTTTATCAGTTCACGATGAAAACCGGGGTCGGCAGCGAGGCGGGACTCCGGCGAGGCGAACGGCGGCGCGTGGCGGCTCCGGTGGGGCGGCAGTATCGGCGGCGGCGGCGCTAGCGGGCGGTGAGCGGCAAGCGGCATCGGCAAAAGGCGGCGGCGGGGGTGGCACTATTTATAGGGGGCGGGGCGGCGGCGTTGCTTGGGAGGGGGCCGGCCCGGGGCGGAGTCTGGCTCAGACTCCCCCTCATCGTCCGTGCCGAGCACGACGGCGCGTGGGAGGAAGGCGGCGTGGGAGTTGGGCCGTGGCCTGCTCGGCTGGGCCTTTGGCCCAGTCGGGCGGGAACTTTTTTTCAAATAAATTCCGCCGAATAAAAATCCTAATAAAAAATATTTAAAAAAATCTAAAAATGCCAAAACAATTTTCACTGTCTAAATAAAATATTTAGAACAAAGTGAACATTTTTCTGGCCTAAAAATGCAGTTTTCAAAAATGCATATTTTTTCTAATTCAAATGAAATAGCAAATAAAATCCAAATAAAATATTTATTTGATTTTAAAAAAATTTCTCCAATATTCCTCTCTTTTCGAAGAAGTCATATTATCTTCTCTCTTTACATTTAAAATATTGGAAATAATTGGAGAGAAAAATGTTTAAAACCAAATTGATCCTCTTTTCAAATTTGAGAAAATTCAAATATGAAAATAAGTGAAATCCCCAACTCTCTCCTTGGGTCCTTGAGCTGCTTAGGATTTTCCAGGATCACAAACAAAATGCAAATAAATATGGTATGCATTATGATGACCTATGTATAACATCCCGATTGAAAATTGGGATGTTACATCAATGTGAGTGAGTAGGGATTGCCATGCAACGGATGCACTAGAGCTATACGTGTATGAAAGCTCAAAAAGAAACTAAGTGGGTGTGCATCCAACTTTCTTGCTCATGAAGACCTAGGGCATTTGAGGAAGCCCATCGTTGGATATACAAGCCAAGTTCTATAATGAAAAATTCCCACTAGTATATAAAAATGACAACATAGGAGACTCTCTATCATGAAGATTATGGTGCTACTTTGAAGCACAAGTGTGGTAAAAGGATAGTAGCATTGCCCCTTCTCCCTTTTTCTCTCATTTTTTTGTTTTTTTTGTTTTTTTGGGCCTTCTCTTTTTTTGGCCTTTCTCGTTTTTTATTTCCTCACATGGGACAGTGCTCTAATAATGAAGATCATCACACTTTTATTTACTTACAACTCAAGAATTACAACTCGATACTTAGAACAAAATATGACTCTATATGAATGCCTCCGACGGTGTACCGGGATGTGCAATGAATCAAGAGTGACATGCATGAAAGAATTATGATCAGTGGCTTTGCCACAAATACAATGTCAACTACATGATCATGCAAAGCAATATGACAATGATGAAGCGTGTCATAATAAACGAAATGGTGGAAAGTTGCATGGCAATATATTTAAAAATGGCTATGGAAATGACATAATAGGTAGGTATGGTGGCTGTTTTGAGGAAGGTGTATGGTGGGTTCATGGTACCGGCGAAAGTTGCGCGGTACTAGAGAGGCTAGCAATGGTGGAAGGATGAGAGTGCGTATAATCCATGGACTCAATATTAGTCATAAAGAACTCATATACTTATTGCAAAAATATATTAAGTCATCGAAATGAAGTAGTACACACATGCTCCTTGGGGGATAGATTGGTAGAAAAAGACCATCGCTCGTCCCCAACCGCCACTCATAAGGAAGACAATCAAAAAATAAATCATGCCCGAACTTCATCACATAACGGTTCACCATACGTGCATGCTACGAGAATCAAATTCTTTAACACAAGTATCTCTCAAATTCACAACTACTCACAAGCATGGCTCTAATATCACCATCCTCGTATCTCAAAACAATCATAAGGAATCAAACTTCACATAGTATTCAATGCACTTTATATGAAAGTTTTTTACTATATCCCTCTTGGATGCCCATCATATTAGGACTAAATTCATAACCTAAGGAAATTGCCATGCTGTTTAAAGACTCTCAAAATTATATAAGTGAATCATGAGAGTTCATCAATTTCTTCAAAATAAAACCACCGTCGTGCTCTAAAAAGATATAAGTGAAGCACTAGAGAAAAGGACAAACTACTCCAAATGATATAAGCGAAGCACAATGAGTAGTTGAATAATTATGTAATTATGTGAAGACTCCTTCTCATAAATAAAATTTCTGATATTAAGTACTTCATTCGAACAGCAAGTAAAACAAAATAAAATTACATTGCAACTATAGCACATATCATGTGAAGAAGCGAAAACTTAGGCTCAACCAAAACTGATCGGTAGTTGTTGAAGAAGAAAGGTGGGATGCCAACCGGGGCATCCCCAAGCTTAGATGCTTGAGACTTCTTGAAATATTGACTAGGGATGCCTTGGGCATCCCCAATCTTGATCTTTTGTGTCTCCTTAATTCCACTCATATCGCGGTTTCCCTAAATCTTAAAAACTTCATCCACACTAAACTCAACAAGAACTCGTGAGATAAGTTACTATGAAGCCATGCTAAACCTTATCATTCTCTACAGTAGCAAATCGCTAAAATTATTATTTAACATTTCCTACTAATTGCCTCTGCATATTTAACACTCCTATCCTCAAATAGAATCACTGAACAAGCAAACATATGCAAACAATGCAAACATAACAGCAATCTATCTAAACAGGATAGTCTGTAAGGAATGCAAGAGGAATCATACTTCCCTAACTCCAAAAATTCTGAAAAATTACCACAATGTAGATAATTTGTTGTTACTCATTTTGTATAAATTTCAAGATTTTATCATGTTCTGACTATTCACAAATATTCAAAACATAACAGCAAACTTTCTATTTTTAAAACAGCAACATATGGACTTGCAAAATAAGCATGGCAAAGGCTACACTTGACTTCTTATTGAACTAAAAGATGAAAAACATTACTATAAATAAAAGAAAGCAAATCCTAATAAAATAAAATGATGCTCCAAGCAAAACTCATATCATGTGGTGAATAAAAATAGCTCCAAGTAAAGTTACCGATGAACGAAGACGGAAGGGGGAATGCCATCCCGGGCATCCCCAAGCTTAGGGTCTTGGTTGTCCTCGAATATTACCTTGGGGTGCCTTGGGAATCCCCAAGCTTAGGCTCTTGCCACTCCTTATTCCATAGTACATCGAATCTTTACCCAAAACTTGAAAACTCCACAACACAAAACTCAACAGAAAACTCGCAAGCTCGGTAGTATAAGAAAGCAAATCACCACTTAGGTATTGTCAAGACAAGATTCATAATTTTTTTCACATGATGCCGAATGTACCATATCATTTCTAAAATTTATATTAAGCAATATAAGCCATAGAAACAAGAAAACAAGCAAACTATGCATCGAAAACAGAACCTGTTAAAAACATGATAGTCTGTAGTAATCTGTAGCTCTCGAATAGTTATATAACTCCAAAAATTATGAAAAATTAGGAAGTCCTAGGAAATTTGTTTAGTGATCCTCTGCAAGAAGAATTAGTATTTTATCGCGCTTCTGATAAAAATGAAAACTAATCTCCTGGGCACAAAAGTTTCTGTTTTTCAGCAAGATCAAATCAACTATCACCATAGATCATCCCAAAGGTCTTACTTGGCACTTTATTGAAACAAAATCTATAAAACATGATTACTACAGTAGCTTAATCATGTCAACACACAAAAACAGTAGGTAAAGGTGTTGGGCTGTCTCACAACAAGCACTTTTTTAATGCCTTTCTAGCTAGGCATGACGATTTCGACGCTCACATAAAAGATAAGAATTGAAACATAACGGGAGCATCATGAAGCATATGACAAGCACATTTAAGTCTAATACAGTTCTTATGCATAGGGATTTTGTGAGCAAACAACTTGTGGAAACAAGAATCAACTTGCATAGGAAGGTGAAACGAGGATAACTTCAAGATTTTCAACACATAGAGAGGAAACTTGATATTATTGCAATATGTAAAAGCATATGTTCCTCTCTCATAATAATTTTCAGTGGCATCATGAATGAATTCAACAATATAACCATCACATAAATCATTTCATGATTCACAAGCATATAATTTTTATTACACTCCACATAAGCAAATTTCTTCTCATTCGGAATAGTGAGAGTATCATAAGAAACTCGAATACTATAAATTGTTTCCACATTAAAAGAGTAATGTTCAGAAAAAGGGTAATCATAATCATGAAAAGTTTTGTAAATATAAGCATCATTACTTTTTATAACACAAGTATCATCACAATAATCATCATAAGTAGCAACTTTGTTCTCATCATAATCAATTGAAACCTCTTCCAAGATAGTGGAATCATTACTAAATAAAGTCATGACCTCTCCAAATCCACTTTTATAATTATCACAATAAGATTCTACACCCTCCAGAATAGTGGGATCATTACTTCCTAAAGTTGACACTCTTCCAAACCCACTTGCTATTATCGTAATAAATTTGCTCATCAAAACTTGGGAGACTAAAAATATCATCTTCATTAAACATAGCATCCCCAAGCTTGGGACAAACATTAATTGCAGCAACTAAATTCTCAAACATGTCATTCTCATCAAACAGAGCATCCCAAGCTTGGGCCTTTTCATATCATAAGCATAATCACTCTCATCATTAATAGTATGGATAGCACCAATACTATAGCAATTGTCATCATCACAATAAGTAATAGGAGCAACATCATTTGGGAGGGATACCTTTTTACCTTTGCTTCTCCGTCTTTTCTTTTTCTTCTTCACATTATGTGTGGGTTTAATCCTCTTTTTGGAGCTCGTTATTAATGAGATTGGTTGAATAGAATGCTCCTCCTCGTTACATGATTCATCATAAGAAATAATAGGAGGATATTAGGAAGTCTCTTCCCTTTCATTAGTATTCTCTTCATATTCTATTTGTTTTCTTGTCTTTATGTAATTGGCAATATAAGGATTTTCAATGCAATTCACCGCACAATACATATAAATTTCCTCTAGATGAAAATCAAGAACTTTATCAAGGAAAAACTCTGGAATATCCTTAGTTATACGTTTCATTTCTTCATAACTCACAAGCAAACTAATTTCATTATGACGCGCAGGGGAAATCAAGTCATCACAAGTTTTGGACATGATACGATCATGAAACAATTTTCATTGGAGATTTAAATGATCATGTTCATTGCAAAGTTCACAAGGATGGCAAAGAAATTTTAATTTTTCAGCACAAGCATCTAGCCTCTCTTGCAACCATTTAGTTTCTAAATACTTATGCCTCTTGCAAAATCTATCTTCCCTATTTGGTGTGCACTTGCAAACTCTATGTACTCCACAAAAGTTGACATGCTTATAAGAGACATTTTCATCATGACTAGTGCAATCATCATTAGTACTATGGATATTCAAAGAGTTCATACTAGCAACATTGCAATCATGCTCATCATTCAAAGATTTAGTGCCAAACATTTTAATGCATTCTTATTCTAGCACTTGGGCACAACTTTCCTTTCCATCATTTTCACGGAAGATATTAAAAAGATGAAGCATATGAGGCACCCTCAATTCCATTTTTTGTAGTTTTCTTTTATAAACTAAACTAGTGATAAAACAAAAATCTAAAAGATTTGATTGCAAGATCAAAAGATATACCTTCAAGCACTCACCTCCCCAGCAACGGCGCCAGAAAAGAGCTTGATGTCCACTACACAACCTTCTTCTTGTAGACGTTGTTGGGCCTCCAAGTGCAGAGGTTTGTTGGATAGTAGCAAATTTCCCTCAAGTGGATGAGCTAAGGTTTATCAATACGCGGGAGGCGTAGGATGAAGATGGCCTCTCTAAAACAACCTTGCATCCAAATAGCAAAGAGTCTCTTGTGTCCCCAACACACCCAATACAATGGTAAATTGTATAGGTGCACTAGTTCGGCGAAGAGATGGTGATACAAGTGCAATATGGATGGTAGATATAGGTTTTTGTAATATGAAAATGTAAAAACAGAAAGGTAACTAATGATAAAAGTGAGCACAAATGGTATTGCAATGTTTCAAAACAAGGCCTAGGGTTCATATGTTCACTAGTGCAAGTTCTCTCAACAATAATAACATAATTGGATCATATAACTCTCCCTCAACATGAAAAAAAGAGTCACTAATAGCGGAGAACAAACGAAGAGATTATTGTAGGAGATTATTGTAAGGTACGAAACCACCTCAAAGTTATTCTTTCCGATCAATCCGGTGGGCTATTCCTATAAGTGTCACAAACAGCCCTAGAGTTCGTAGTAAAATAACACCTTAAGACACAAATCCAACAAAAACCTAATGTCACCTAGATACTCCAAGGTCACCTCAAGTATCCGTGGGTTTGATTATATGATATGCATCACACAATCTTAGATTCATCTATTCAACCAACACAAAGAACTTCAAAGAGTGCCCCAAAGTTTCTACCGGGGAGTCAAGACGAAAACATGTGCCAACCCCTATGCATAAGTTCACAAGGTCACAGAACTCGCAAGTTGATCACGAAAACATACATCAAGTGGATCACATGAATATCCCATTGTCACCACAGATAAGCACATGCAAGACATACATCAAATGTTCTCAAATCCTTAAAGACTCGATACGTTAAGATAACTTCAAAGGGAAAACTCGATTCATCACAAGGAGATAGAGGGGGAGAAACATCATAAGATCCAACTATAATAGCAAAGCTCGCGGTACATCAAGATCGTGCCATATCAAGAACACAAGAGAGAAAGAGAGAGAGAGAGAGAGATCAAACACATAGCTACTGGTACATACCCTCAGCCCCGAGGGTGAACTACTCCCTCCTCATCATAGAGAGCGCCGGGATGATGAAGATGGCACCGATGATGGAGGCCCCCTTCCGGCAGGGTGCCATAATAGGGCCCCGATTTGTTTTGGGTGGCTACAGAGGCTTGCGGCGGCGGAACTCCCAATCTAGGTTTATTTTCGGGGGTTTCTGTATTTATAGGAATTTTTGGCGTCGGTCTCACGTCAGGGGGGGTCTCCGAGTCATCCACGAGATAGGGGGCGAGCCCAGGGGGTAGGGCGCGCCCTCCACCCTCGTGGATGGGTCGGTACTCTTATGGCCCAACTCTCTTACTTTGGGGGCTTATTTTGGTCCATAAAAATCATCAAAAATTGGCACGTCAATTGGACTCCGTTTGGTATTCCTTTTCTGTAAAACTCAAAAACAAGGAAAAAACAGAAACTGGCACTGGGCTCTAGGTTAATAGGTTAGTCCCATAAATCATATAAAATAGCATATAAATGCATATAAAACATCCAAGATGGATAATATAATAGCATGGAACAATCAAAAATTATAGATACGTTGGAGACGTACCATGTCGCCCTGGCGCTTCTTTGATTTAAAGCAGCAAACGGTCTATCAAACAAGGGCTGCACAGAGATGTTAGGTCTTTTCAAAGAAATTCTTTTGGGGGATAATGTGCTCCCCAAAAGCACAAACAAAGCGAAGAAAATTGTTTTCCCATTGGAATTTGAAGTACAGAAGATACACGCTTGTGTGAATGACTGTATATTGCACTGTGGTGAGTACAAAGATTTGCATGCATGTCCCACATGCATGCATGCACGATACAAGCGCAGGAGAGCAAAGGACAAGTACAAATTGGACGACGAGATCAAGACAGGAATCCCGTTCAAGGTTGTTTGATACTTGCCTTTAATCCCAGGGTTGAGGCATTTGTTTGCAAACCCTAGAGAGGCAAAGAGGTTGCGGTGGCATCATGATGAGCGATCTGCAGATAAATATATGAGGCACCCGAAAGATGGGGCCCAGTGGGAATTAATTGACAACAAGTTTGAAGACTTTGCCAAGGATCCTAGAAGTATAAGGCTCGGGGAGTGTACTGACGGGATGAATCCTTTTGGCAATATGAGCACCAATCGCACCACATGGTCGATGCTTATGTGCATATATAACCTAGCTCCTTGGTTCTGCATGAATAAAAATACATTATGATGTCAATGATTATCCAAGGCCCGAAGCAACCTGGAAATGACATCAACATTTACTTTCAGCTACTGGTAGAAGAACTGCTGACAGTGTGGATAGATGTGCCTGCTGTAAAATGTTATGATGCTTACAAAAAAGGAGATTTTCGATCTACATGTGATGCTGGTGCACACCATTCAAGATATGCCGGTATTAGGTAACACATCGGGGCAGAAAACAAAGGGAGATGTAGGGTGTCTCACATGCATGGATAGGATAGCTAGCAGATTTCTTCCCAACTCGCACAAAACCGTGTATTTGCGTCATCGTAGGTTGTTACAGAGAAATCACCCATACTGAAAGATGAACGCTAAATTTGATGGTACAACAAAGGTAGATGTGGGCCCAAGACCCTATGCTGGGGAGGTGGTACACAACATGGCTAAACAAATTAATGTTGTGCCTGGCAAGAAGCACGCTTTGATGGTGAAACAAACACCCATGGGTCAAGTGTTTAAGAAGACATTATACGTGTACGTCACTGCATCAATGTCATGCATGTAGAGAAGAACGTATGTGAAAGCATCCTTGGTACTCTGCTCAAGATTAAAGGTAAAACAAAGGATGGTGACGGTGCACGACTCGATATGCTTGCTGATCAATCAAATTGCAAGAGTGAAGCATGAGATGATAACAAATTCATCCACGCTTGCCAGAGTTACAATTTCAGTACAAATGAAGCAACATAGTTCTTCACCTATTTGTTGTCAGTTAAGACACCCCTTCCTACACCGCAAACATCAGAAGTCTCATGGATGTGATCTCAGGTAAAATGAAGTTGGGACACATGAAGTCACATGATTGCCACGTGATATTGACACAAATCCTCCTAGTGGCCATCAGGAATCTGATGCACAAAGATATAAGAAACACACTCATTGAGCTATGTGATTTTGTAACACCCCGGATACAACTTTCCATATTCTTAACTCCAACTCTTGCCTTTTCCGGAGATGTGATATGTTTTTCCATTTGTGGTTGGGTTTTTGTCTTTGTTTTGCATTTTGTTCGTGGCATGCATTTCATATGATGTCATCATGTGCATCGCATTTGCATACGTGTTCGTCTCATGCTTCCGCGCATTTTCCCCATTGTCTGTTTTGCAATCCGACACTCCTATGTCCTCCGGTGACCCCTTTTTCCTCTTTTCGTGTGCGGGTGTTAAACATTTTCAGAATGGACCGAGATTTGCCAAGCGGACTTGGTACACCACCGGTAGACCGCCTGTCAAGTTTCGTGCCATTTGGAGTCCGTTTGATACTCCAACGGTTAACCGGGAAACCATAAAGGCCTCGTGTGTGTTGCAGCCCAACACCCCTCCAAAACTGCCCAATAACCCATCCAAACCCCTTCCATGTCCTCCGCCGTCAGATCACGATCGCGTGGTCGAAAACTACACCTCATTTGGACACTCCTACCTCCTCCTAGCTATAAATATGTGCTCCCCTTCAAATTTCACAGATGAACCCTAGTCTTCTTCCACCTCCCGCCGCCGGACATGTCCATCCCGAGCCGGACATGTCCGCCCGCGCAGCCCGGCGAATCCTGCGCCGCCACGTGTCGCCACCGCGCCGTCCCCACCACCGGCCCGCGAGCCCGCGTTGGGCCCACCGAGCCCATCCGGTCGCCGCTGCCACCCCCGCGTCTCCTCGCCCGTAGCACCGCTGCCGGCCCATGCGTTCGCCGCCCCAGCGCTGTTGCCCGCCACCTCCCCTCATTGGCGCCGTCCGCACCGCCGCGTGCCGCGAGCTCCGGCCGCCGCCCGGGCCACCGAGACGCCGCGCCCACTCCGGCGTCGCCTCGCTGCCTCCTCGTCGCAGTCGACTCTGGTGACCCGGATCCGGCCTCTCCCTCGCCGGATCTGCTCCGCCTCGTCCCTCCATTGAGCTTCGGTGACCCCGCCATCTACGGCTATCCTCCAGCGAGATCCGCCCGGGTGGATCAGATCCACCACGTCGCCGAACCAAACACGTCGTCCCCGCGCCCGGATTCCTCCATCCCGGGTTGAGCCCATCCCGCGTTGACTTTTCACGGAGGTGATTTTCTTCTAAGTCCTCGGATCTGCAACATTTTCATGGCATGTTCATTGCATCATATCTCCATGATCGTAGCTCTGTTTTGCATGTATGATATATCAAAATGTTCATCATGATATGCTCTTCATTTTGTTCAATTGTGACATGCTTGTTTGAGTCCATCTTGATGCCCAAATTGTGGATGCAAGAGTGCTATAAATTGTTAGGTGTTGATTCTTAGCAGAGTATGAGCATTTGTCATTTTTGCTACAATTGTTGTGCTGCATATGGGCTTGAGCTCTACATGTGTTTTGGGCTATGCCATGCCATCTTTACAGAGGTGTATGCCATGTATTTCTGTGATCAATGTGGTGATTAGCACATGCATGCAAAGTAGCTCTCATGATATTGCTGATTTCAGTGACTTAGAATTTCACTGTCATTTCCCAGCTGTTATTTTTATGCCATGTATTCATGTTGCTACAGTGAGATCCATGCTTCATTTGAGTATGTTCAGTAAGGATATTTTTGACATATGGTTATGCTCAATCCATCCATGCCCCTATTTGCATTTATGGAGTGCCCTAGCATGACGTAATCTTGCTCTACTTTTGCTATAAAATGTTCCTGGCAGATTGTTTACATGTTAATCAATTTTGCCATTGATGTTGTAGTTGATCCAAGAATCATGTCATGGTTAGCCTTATGATCATGTATTCTTGCTGGTAGTATGCTTATCTTGTCATGCAATGCCTTGTGTGGAGTGAATCGAGCTCGCAAACATGCCTTCATAATTCTGTTTATGCCATGCTCAGTTTTCTGCTAAGTCTGAATTGTTAACGAAACTTGCTATGTTTACATGGGTTCCATCAAATTTTCTGTGCCTTTTTGGCTTATGGTCACTAAGGGACTTTTGTTCTATGCTTTGAATAGATTCATTCCATGCCCTTGTTTGCTATTATCAGATCCTGTAGCATGTTGTTTGCTTGCTCTAAACATTGCTTTCTGATGTTAATTCCTGACATGTTAGTATTTTCACTAAGTCTGTGATGTTGTTATGTTTTGCACTTTTGCCATGCTTGTTTGTACCTGCTCTTGTGTGATTTAGCCGTAGCTTAGTGTTCATGTTTTGTCAAGCATCATGGGTAGATCACTGCCATGTGCTTTGTTGCGATGTTGGAGTGAAGTAGCTTAGTTTCCTATTGCATTCTAGATGTCATCGTGCTGTTAATCGCAGAATTGTGCCATTCTTGTTTTGCTTGCCATTTGCAAAACATGCATCCGATTCCAGTGATCTTTATATCGATTTCGACCGAAATCAACTCATCTTTTCAGGGGCACACTTGGTTTGCCAAGTTAAGGCCTGGTTCAATCTTTCCCTTCCAAAGCATGCATATGCATTGCATATCACATCCCACATGTCATGTCATGTTTTGCATCATGTTGCTTGCGCATTGGACCGTGGTTGATTGTGGTTTCCTTTGCTTGTGTTCTTGCCTTGATTAGAGCCGGGAGACGAGTACGTGATCGAGGAACCCGTTGAGTACGCTTACGAGGATCAAGCTTTTGTCAACTCGGAGAACTTTGCAGGCAAGATGACCATACCCTCGAAATCACTTCTATCTTTGCTTGCTAGTTGTTCGCTCTATTGCTATGCCGCGATTCCTACCACTTGCTATATCATGCCTCCCATATTGCCATGACAAGCCTCTAACCCACATTTCCTAGCAAACCATTGTTTGGCTATGTTACCGCTTTTGCTCAGCCCCTCTTATAGCGTTGCTAGTTGCAGGTGAAGATGGAGTTTGTTCCTTGTTGGAACATGGTTATTATTGGGATATCATTATTATATCTTGTTTACCTTAATGCATCTATATACTTGGTAAAGGGTGGAAGGCTCGGCCTTATGACTGGTGTTTTGTTCCACTCTTGCCGCCCTAGTTTCCGTAATACCAGTGTTATGTTCCTTGATTTTGCGTTCCTTACGCGGTTGGGTGTTATGGGAACCCCTTGAAAGTTCGCTTTGAATAAAACTCCTCCAGCAAGGCCCAACCTTGGTTTTACATTTGCCTAACAACCTGTTACCTTCCCTTGGGTTCTGCAGACTCAAGGGTCATCTTTATTTTAACCCCCCCGGGCCAGTGCTCCTCTGAGTGTTGGTTCGAACCGGGCAGCCTGCGGGGCCACCTCAGGGCAACTCGAGGGTTGGTTTTACTCGTAGCTTGACCTATCTGGTGTGCCCTGAGAATGAGATACATGCGACTCCTATCGGGATTTGTCGGCACATCGGGCGGCTTTGCTGGTCTTGTTTTACCATTGTCGAAATGTCTTGTAACGGGGATTCCGAGACTGATCGGGTCTTCCCACTAGAAGGAATATCCTTCATTGACCCTGAGAGCTTGTGATGGGCTAAGTTTGGACACCCCTGCATGGTTTTGAAATTTCGAAAGCCGTGCCCGCGGTTATGGGCGGATGGGAACTTGTTAATATCCGGTTGTATAAAGCTTGACACTTAACTTAATTAAAATGAATCGACCGCGTGTGTAGCCGTGATGGTCTCTTCTCGGCGGAGTCGGGGAAGAGAACACGGTCTCGTGTTATGCTTGAACGTATGTAGCTTTAGGATCACTTCTTGATCTCTATTAGTTTCTCGACCGAGCTTTTCTTCTCTTCTCGCTCTCATTTGCATAAGTTATCCACCATATACGCTAGTGCTTGGTGCAGCTCCACCTCACTACCTTTTCCTACGCATAAGCTTAAATAGTCTTGATCGTGAGGGTGTGAGATTGCTGAGTCCCCGTGACTCACAGATACTTCCAAACAATTGCAGGTGCCGATGATACCATTGCAGGTGACGTAACCCAGCTCAAGTGGGAGCTCGATGAAGATCGTGTTCGTTGTGTTGTTCCGTTTCCAGTTGATCAGTAGAGGAGCCCAGTTGGGTCGATCGGGGATCTAGCATTTGGGGTTGTCTTTCTTTATTTGGTTCCGTAGTCAGACCTTGATTGTATTCTGGTTGGTGTAATGCTATATTTATGTATTGTGTGAAGTGGCAATTGTAAGCCAACTCTTTATCCCTTTCATATTCAGTACATGGGATGTTTAAAGATTACCCCTCTTGCGACATGCCAACTATGCGGTTATGCCTCTAAGTCATGCTTCGATACGTGGGAGATATAGCCGCATTGTGGGTGTTACAAGTTGGTAATCAGAGCCTTCCCCGACTTAGGAGCCCCCCCTGCTTGATCGAATCGCTGACGTTGTTGAGTCTAGAAAAATGTTTTGAGTCTTATAGGATTATATATATCGGAGAGTAGGATTATTTTTACTCCTTAGTCCCTTCGTCGCTCTGGTGAGGCCTCCTGACGTAGAGTTTTGACTCTTCTCTCCTCAAAATTTCACTAATTTTTTTAGGATCACGCGGGTATCTTGGAATCGTTCCGATGGTTTGTTGACGAGAACATTGTTCTTGGTGCCTCCTGACATTTAGGGGTTGTGGCAGTGTCCCGGGGAGTTGAGCTCCGAGGTGTTGTCATCACAATTTTATCATTGCAGTTCCGGAATACCTGAGTTCGCTGACATCGAAAATCTCTTTTATGCAGTTGTTGGTGAGATAACCTCGAAGCCACCCAGTACTGGGGTGGGAGTTCGGGAGTGTTGCCATAACTCGTATAACGGATGCTTTTCGAAGGTTGAGGTAAATGATTTCCGAAGGTTTTTTGGTTATGTGTTGAAGGATGGATACAGCTGGATGTAGGAATTGTTAGTTTGGGTTAGATATTATGCTTCCCATGTATCCGCAACACCTGATTGCATAACCAGAAAGTTTCGAGAGTTTATAAGTGGGAATTCAAGTAGCTCCTAGAATATCTTTTCAACGGACACATGATACGATATGGGATCTATCATATGTTTGTTCCGGCTTATTTTGCAAGCCAATCCTTTGTTTTGTTTTGGTTTGTGGTATTCGAGTTGCTTCAAAGTCAAATGTGGATTCCATACCTTTTCTAAGCGGTGTTCTCATATTCCTATATGAATACAAATCCTTCTCGATCATCGAGTTTTTCATCTCAATTTCTTCTCAACCGACGTGCTTCTCCTCGAGTGGATCCGATCACTTCAACATTCACAAGATTACCTATCAGTTTTCCCAACGGTGTTTGTTTCATCCGTCCCAAAATGTCTTTGTTTTTCCCGCCCTCCCACCCTTTTTCTTCAAGGACTCAGATTTCTTAATCTAGTATCCATCTTATGGATGTGAAGACTCTTCATTCTTGTCTTTCAATGTTTTACCCAGCGGTTCTCATGAAGATGCTCTACAAGTTCATCATTCATCATTATTTTTCTTCTTCAGTGGATTTAATTCAAGCTTTGTCGATCATATCTTTTCGTCGTTTCAAATGTTTTCCCATACCGGTGCACCTCGTAATAGTTCACTTCTTGTTATTCATTTGTTCCGAAGTGCCGAAGATATCTCAGGAGATTCGCATTTCCATTGCTAATTCACTTAAGCTATCTTGAGGTTGTTATCTTATTCAAGACATTTAATTCAACCGGTGCAATCTCTCTTTTAAATCGTCCAACGGTGATTATTTTGAGTGGGCCCTAACCCACAGGTGTTTTCCCAGGATCTTACCTGACTCTTCTTATTTTCTCGGAGTTACTCCCAAATTCTTCTCCAAGTTTGACGCAAGTATGAATTATCATCAGTAATATGTCTTTCTCCAAGATATTTCAAATTCTTTTCATTGTTGGCTCAACTTATTCATTATTCATTCTCCCGGAGTATCTCAACAATTCATGGTGGTGTTTCTCATCGTCATTCTCAACATTTGAAGACCGAAGAAGAGTTTTTCCTCCATAACTGATCCATTCTCTCAGAAATGCGTAGTTCAAGTTGATGCCATCCTCTCATAATTATTTCTGATTGTGAGAACTCTTTTCACCCATCCGGAGCAATCCAGGTGTCTTCTCAGTTTGATTCTTCGAAGGCCATCATTTCGGGTTTATTCATTCTCAGCTTTCAGCTCTCGTTCTCCAATCTTACCGGTGCATCATCCAAATATTCTCTAATCAAGCATCTTCGTTCAGGTGCTAATTCTTCCCGGTGTTTTGCTATCTTTTTCTTGATCGTTTTTAATTCTTACGGTGGTCCTTCCAAGATTCTTCTTCCTTCGTTTATCATATCAATTTATTCGTTGTTTCAATCCTACCGGTGGTTCATTGAAGACCTTCCCATGTTTGTGCAATATCTCTCTTAATCCTTTCTACGAGAATAAGTAGTATGCCAAATCCGTTGCTTGTCATCAATTTAATTGATGAAGGATAAGCATAATGTAATTATTACTCTTGTTTCATCCAAGTGATTAATTCCTTATTCCAGAGGTTCATTAAAATTCTTGATTTCAGTTGTTCTTCTTTCTTTCCTGAGTTCCAAGCTCTCTCAATTGTATCGTCGCGAAGCTCCATCTAAATCATTGCAAGGCTTCACCTTGTGTTTTCAACTTCTCTTTCCTTTCGTTTGATCATCCTTTTATTACCGGAGCTCTTCATGGAGGCTCTACATGATGGTTCATCAAGGATTTAATTCCTTCTCGAAGTGTTCATTGAGATTCTTTTCAGAGGAGTTCAAGCATTCTTCATCTTGCATTCCGAAGTGCAGTTCTTTCTACCTTATCTTTTGAGGTGGTGTTATGCCATTCTTGTCAATTTCCTTTCATGTTTCATGATTCACAAGTTGTTTGAGAATGGGATATTTTAAAACCATCATTTTCAATTTGGTCATGAGATCCTTTGCAACCCATCAATCTCTTCATTGGAGTTATCTTGGGTTATATTTCACTAAAGCCTTCCCTAAGGAATGTTGCTTATTGTGGTGTCTATCAATGATCCAAGTTTATCTCTTATCCTCTCGGCAAAAGGAGTTGTCATCTCCTTGTTCATATCAATCCAATATTTTGTTTCTGTAGTGGCAGAATTTCGCCTCAATTTTGAGAAGTTTTCCATAAGCCCACTACAAGTTTATTCGTTTTCGTTGTTGGTTTTCCAACAACTCCGTCATAAACTTCTCGGAAGGGTCTCCCCAAGCTCATTTGTGGCAGAAGTTGGCATTTTCTTCACCATTCTTTCATTCCAATGATCTATATTCTATTCTCTCTTTCGGAGGCATTGTGATGTTTCTCTCTTCACTCATCGTCTCGAAATATGAGGTTCGTGTTCTTTTCTTGCTTATCCTTTTATCCGGAGTGTTGTGTCCTCTGCTCAAGTTATTTTCGCCTTATCAAGTTTTGCATCTCTTTTCAACCGGAGTGCTGTCCGAATTTGTTCTTAGTTGTTCCTCTTTCCTAACGGAGCGTTTTCAACTTCGATCATCTTCGTGGTATTCTTTCTTCCAAGCTTTTCAACCTTTCAAGGTTCTTTCGTTTCACTCGTTTGTCAAAGAAGAAACTTTGTTTTACCTCTTCTCTTCCTCTTCCTTTTCCTCTGGTGCCATCCTAGATCTCGGGACGAGATCCTCTCGTAGTGGTGGAGTGTTGTAACACCCCGGATACAACTTTCCATATTCATAACTCCAACTCTTGCCTTTTCCGGAGATGCGATATGTTTTTCCCTTCGGGGTTGAGTTTTTGTCTTCGTTTTGCATTTGGTTCATCTCATGCATTTCATATCATGTCATCATGTGCATCGCATTTGCATACGTGTTCGTCTCATGCTTCCGAGCATTTTTCCCGTTGTCCGTTTTGCAATCCGACACTCCTATGTCCTCCGGCGCCCCCTTTTGTCTCTTTTCATGTGCGGGTGTTAAACATTCTCGGAATGGACCGAGATTTGCCAAGCGTCCTTGGTACACCACCGGTAGACCGCTTGTAAAGTTTTGTGCCATTTGGAGTCTGTTTGATACTCCAACGGTTAATAGGGGAACCGTAAAGGCCTCGTGTGTGTTGCAGCCCAACACCTTTCCAAAACGGCCCAATAACCCAACCAAACCCCTTCCACGTCCTCTACCGTCGGATCACGATCGCGTGGTCGAAAACTACACCTCATTTGGACACTCCTACCTCCTCCTAGCTGTAAATAGGTGCTCCCCTTCAAATTTCGCAGATGAACCCTAGTCTTCTTCCACCTCCCGCCGCCGGACATGTCCATCCCGAGCCGGACACGTCCGCCCAGGCCACCCGGCGAATCCTGCGCCGCCACGTGTCGCCATCGCGCCATTCCGCCGCCAGCTCGCGAGCCCGTGTCGGGCCTGCCGAGCCCATCCGATCGCCGCCGCCACCCCCGCGCCTCCTCGCCCGTAGCACCGCCGCCGGCCCGCGCCTTCGCCACCCCAGCGCCGCTCCCCGCCGCCTCCCCTCGTTGGCGCCGTCCGCGAGCTCCAGCCGCCGCCCGGGCCATCAAGACGCCGCGCCCACGCCCACGCCTGCGTCGCCTCACCGCCTCCTCGTTGCTGTCGACTTCGGCGACCCGGATCCAGACTCTCCCTCGCCGGATCCGCTCCGCCTCATCCCTCCGTTGAACTCCGGCGACCCCGCCATCTCTGGCCATCCTCCGGTGAGATCCGCTCGGGTCGATAAGATCCACCATGTCGCCGAACCAAACACGTCATCCTCGCACCCGGATCCCTCCGTCCCGAAGAAGAGTTTTTCCTCCATATCTTATCTGTTCTCTCGGAGATGCGTAGTTCAAGTTGATGCCATCCTCTCATAATTATTTCTGATTGTGAGAATTCTTTTCACCCATCCGGAGCGATTCAGGTGTCTTCTCAGTTTGATTCTTTGAAGCCATCATTTCGGGTTTATTCATTCTCAGCTTTCAGCTCTCGTTCTCCAATCTTACCGATGCATCATCCAAATATTCTCTAATCAAGCATCTTCGTTCAGGTGCTAATTCTTCCTGGTGTTTTGCTATCTTTTCCTTGATCGTTTTTAATTCTTACGGTGGTCCTTCCAAGATTCTTCCTCCTTCGTTTATCATATCAATTTATTCGTTGTTTCAATCCTACCGGTGGTTCATTGAAGACCTTCCCAAGTTTGCGCAATATCTCTCTTAATCCTTTCTACGAGAATAAGTAGTATGCCAAATCCGTTGCTTGTCATCAATTTAATTGATGAAGGATAAGCATAATGTAATTCTTATTCTTGTTTCATCCAAGTGATTAATTCCTTATTCCGATTGTTCATCAAAATTCTTGATTTCAGTTGTTCTTCTTTCTTTCTTGAGTTCCAAGCTCTCTCAGTTATATCATCGCGAAGCTCTATCTAAATCATTGCAAGGCTTCACCTTGTGTTTTCAACTTCTCTTTCCTTTGGTTTGATCATCCTTTTATTACTGGAGTTCTTCATGGAGGCTCTACATGATGGTTCATCAAGGATTTAATTCCTTCTCGAAGTGTTCATTGAGATTCTTTTCAGAGGAGTTCAAGCATTCTTCATCTTGCATTCCGAAGTGTAGTTCTTTCTACCTTATCTTTTGAGGTGGTGTTATGCCATTCTTGTCAATTTTCTTTCATGTTTCATGATTCACAAGTTGTTTGAGAATGGGATATTTTAAACCCATCATTTTCAATTTGGTCATGAGATCCTTTGCAAACCATCAATCTCTTCATTGGAGTTATCTTGGGTTATATTTCACTAAAGCCTTCCCTATGGAATGTTGCTTATTGTGGTGTCTATCAATGATCCAAGTTTTTCTCCTGTCCTCTCGGCGAAAGGAGTTGTCATCTCCTTGTTCATATCAATCCAATCTTTTGTTTCTGTAGTGGCAGAATTTCGCCTCAATTTTGAGAAGTTTTCCATAAGCCCACTACAAGTTTATTCGTTTTCGTTGTTGGCTTTCCAACAAATCTGTCATAAACTTCTCGAAAGGGTGTTCCCAAGCTCATTTGTGGCATAAGTTGGCATTTTCTTCTCCATTCTTTCATTCCAATACTCTATCTTATATTCTCTCTTCTGGAGGCATTGTGCTGTTGCTCTCTTCACTCATTGTCTCGAAATATGAGGTTCGTGTTCTTATCGTGCTTATCCTTTTATCTAGAGTGTTGTGTCCTCTGCTCAAGTTATTTTCGCCTTATCAAGTCTTGCATCTCTTTTCAACCGGAGTGCTGTCCGAATTTGTTCTTCCTTGTTCCTCTTTCCTAACGGAGTGTTTGCAACTTCGATCATCTCCGTGGTATTCTTTCTTTCAAGTTGTTCAACCTTTCAAGGTTCTTTGGTTTCACTTGTTTGTCAAAGAAGCAACTTTGTTTTAACTCTTCTCTTCCTCTTCCTTTTCCTCAGGTGCCATCGTAGATCTCGGGACGAGATCCTCTTGTAGTGGTGGAGTGTTGTAAGACCCGGATACAACTTTCCATATTCATAACTCCAATTCTTGCTTTTTCCGGAGATGCAATATGTTTTTCCCTTCGTGGTTGGGTTTTTGTCTTCGTTTTGCATTTTGTTCGTGTCATGCATTTCTTATCATGTCATCATGTGCATCGCATTTTCATACGTGTTTGTCTCATGCTTCCGAGCATTTCCCCGTTGGCCGTTTGGCAATCCGACACTCCTATGTCCTCCGACGCGCCCTTTTGCCTCTTTTCGTGTGCGGGTGTTAAACATTCTCGGAATGGACCGAGATTTGCCATGCGGCCTTGGTACACCATCGGTAGACCGCCTGTCAAGTTTTGTGCCATTTGGAGTCTGTTTGATACTCCAACGGTTAACCGGGGAACCGTAAAGGCCTCGTGTGTGTTGCAGCCCAACACCCCTCCAAAACGGCCCAATAACCCATACAAACCCCTTCCATGTCCTCCGCCGTCAGATCACGATGTCGTGATTGAAAAACACCTCATTTGGACACTCCAACCTCCTCCTAGCTATAAATATGTGCCCCCCCTTCAAATTTCGTGGATGAACCCTAGTCTTCTTCCACCTCCCGCCGCCGGATATGTCCATCCCGAGCCGGACACGTCCGCTCGCGCCGCCCGGCGAATCCCGCGTCGCCACGTGTCGCCACTGCGCCGTCCACACCGCCGGCACACGAGCCCGTGTCAGGCCCGCGGAGCCCATCCAGTCGCTGCCGCCACCCCCGCGCCTCCTCGCCCGTAGCACCGCCGCCGGCCCGCACGTTCACCGCCCCAAC
This sequence comes from Triticum urartu, assembly GCF_056163025.1. Taxonomy (NCBI): domain Eukaryota; kingdom Viridiplantae; phylum Streptophyta; class Magnoliopsida; order Poales; family Poaceae; genus Triticum; species Triticum urartu. The sequence goes on along the minus strand of NC_141878.1, from coordinate 357,997,686 downwards.
GCCGCTCCCCGCCGCCTCCCCTCGTAGGTGCCTTCCGCGCCGCCGCACACCGCGAGCTCCGGCCACTGCTCGGGCCACCGAGACGCCGCGCCCACGCCGGCGTCGTCTCACCGCCTCCTCGTTGCTGTCGACTCCGGCGACCCGAATCCGGCCTCTCCCTCGCCGGATCCGCTCCGCCTCGTCCCTCCATTGAACTCCAGCGACCCTGCCATCTCCGGCCATCCTCCGGCGAGATCCGCCCGGGTGGACCAGATCCACCACGTCGCCGAACCAAACACGTCGTCCTCGCGCCCGGATCCCTCCGTCCCGGGTCAAGCCCGTCCCACATTGACTTTTCGTGGAGGTGATTTTCTTCTAAGTCCCTGGATCTGCAACATTTTCATGGCATGTTCATTGCATCATATCTCCATGACCGTAGCTCCGTTTTGCATGTATGATATATCAAAATGTTCATCATGATGTGCTTTTCATTTTGTTCCATTGTGACTTGCTTGTTTGAGTCCATCTTGATGCCCAAATCGTGGACACAAGAGTGCTATAAACTGTTAGGTGTTGATTCTTAGCAGAGTATGAGCATTTCTCATTTTTGCTAAAATTGTTGTGTGCTGCATATGGGCATGAGCTCTACATGTGTTTTGGGATATGCCATTCCATCTTTACAGGGGTGTATGCCATGTATTTTTGTGATCAATGTGGTAGCTAGCACATGGATGCAAAGTAGCTCTCATGATATTATTGATTTCAGTGACTTAGAATTTCACTAAGTCATTTCCCTGCTGTTATTTTTATGCCATGTATTCATGTTGCTACAGTGAGATCCATGCTTCTTTTGATTATGTTCAGTAAGGATATTTTTTACATGTGGTTATGCTCTATCCATCCATGCCCCTATTTGCATTTATGGAGTGCCCTAACATGACATAATCTTGCTCTACGTTTGCTATAAAATGTTCCTGGCAGATTGTTTACATGTTAATCAATTTTGCCATTGATGTTGTAGTTGATCCAAGCGTGCTATAAACTTGTTCTTGCCATGGTTAGCCTTATGATCATGTATTCTTGCTGTTAGTATGCTTATCTTGTCATGCAATGCCTTGTGTTGAGTGAATCAAGCTCGCAAACATGCCATCATAATTACGTTTATGCCATGCTTAGTTTTCTGCTAAGTCTGAATATGTTAACGAAACTCGCTATGTTTACATGGGTTCCATCATATTTTCTGTACCTTGTTGGCTTATGGTCAGTAAGGGACTTTTGTTCTATGCTTTGATAGATTCATGCCATGCCTTTGTTTTCCATGATCTGATCCTGTAGCATGTTGTTTTCTTGCTCTAAACATTATTTCCTGATGTTAATTCCTGACATGTTAGTATTTTCACTAAGTCTGTGATGCCATTATCTTTTGCACTTTTGCCATGCTTGTTTGAACCTGCTCTTGTGTGATTTAGCCGTAGCTCAGTGTTCATGTTTTGTCAAGCATCTTGAGTAGATCACTGCCATGTGCCTTGTTGCTATTTGGAGTGCAGTATCTTAATTTCTTGTTCCATTCTAGATGGCATCGTGCTGTTAATCGCAGAATTGTGCCATTCTTGTTTTGCTTGCCATTAGCAAACCGTGCATCCGGTGATCTTTATATCAATTTCAACCGAAATCAACTCATCTTTCCAGTGGCACACTTGGTTTGCCAAGTTAAGGCCTGGTTCAATCTTTCCCTTCCGAAGCATGCATATGCATTGCATATCACATCCCGCATGTCATGTCATGTTTTGCATCATGTTGCTTGCGCATTGCACCATGGTTGATTGTGGTTTCCTTTTGCTTGTGTTCTTGCCTTGGGTAGAGCCGAGAGACGAGTACGTGATTGAGGAACCCATTGAGTACCCTTACGAGGATCAAGCTTTCGTCCACTCGGAGAACTTTGCAGGCAAGATGACCATACCCTCGAAATCACTTCTATCTTTGCTTGCTAGTTGTTCGCTCTATTGCTATGCCACGATGCTTACCACTTGCTATATCATGCCGCCCATATTGCCATGACAAGCCTCTAACCCACATTTCCTAGCAAACCATTGTTTGGCTATGTTACCACTTTTGCTCAGCTCCTCTTATAGTGTTGCTAGTTGCAGGTGAAGATGGAGTTTGTTCCTTGTTGGAACATGGTTATTATTGTGATATCTTTATTATATATTGTTTACTTTAATGCATCTATATACTTGGTAAAGGGTGGAAGGCTCGGCCTTATGCCTGGTGATTTGTTCCACTCTTGCCGCCCTAGTTTCCGTCATACCGGTGTTATGTTCCTTGATTTTGCGTTCCTTACACGGTTGGGTGTTATGGGAACCCCTTGACAGTTCGCTTTGAATAAAACTCCTCCAGCAAGGCCCAACCTTGGTTTTACATTTGCCTAACAACCTATTACCTTCCATTGGGTTCTGTAGACTCAAGGGTCATCTTTATTTTAACCCCCCGGGCCAGTGCTCCTCTGAGTGTTGGTCCGAACCGGGCAGCCTGCGGGGCCACCTCGGGGCAACTTGAGGGTTTGTTTTACTCGTAGCTTGACCTATCCGGTGTGCCCTGAGAACGAGATACGTGCGAATCCTATTGGGATTTGTCGGCACATCGGGCGGCTTTGCTGGTCTTGTTTTACCATTGTCGAAATGTCTTGTAACCGTGATTCCGAGACTGATCGGGTCTTCCCGCTAGAAGGAATATCCTTCGTTGACCGTGAGAGCTTGTGATGGGCTAAGTTGGGACACCTCTTCAGGGTTTTGAACTTTTGAAAGCCGTGCCCGCGGTTTTGGGCAGACGGGAATTTGTTAATATCCAGTTGTAGAAAACTTGACACTTGACTTAATTAAAATGAATTGACCGCGTGTTTAGACGTGATGGTCTCTTCTCGGCGGAGTCCGAGAAGAGAACACGGTCTCATGTTATGCTTGAACGTAAGTAGCTTTAGGATCACTTCTTGATCTCTATTAGTTTCTCGACCGAGCTTTGCTTCTCTTCTCGCTCTCATTTGCGTAAGTTAGCCACCATATATGCTAGTGCTTGCTGCAGCTCCACCTCACTACCTTTTCCTACCCATAAGCTTAAATAGTATCGATCGCGAGGGTGTGAGATTGCTGAGTCCCCGTGACTCACAGATACTTCCAAACAGTTGCAGGTGACGTAACCCAGCTCAAGTGGGAGCTCGATGAAGATCGTGTTCGTTGTGTTGTTTCGTTTCCAGTTGATCAGTAGAGGAGCCCAGTTGGGTCAATCGGGGATCTAGCATTTGGGGTTGTCTTTCTTTATTTGGTTCCATAGTCGGACCTTAATTCTATTCTAGTTGGTGTAATGCTATACTTATGTATTGTGTGAAGTGGCGATTGTAAGCCAACTCTTTATCCCTTTCATATTCAGTACATGGGATGTGTAAAGATTACCCCTCTTGCGACATGCCTACTATGCGGTTATGCCTCTAAGTCGTGCTCCGACATGTGGGAGATATAGCCGCATCGTGGGTGTTACAGATTTCTTCAACCAACTATGTAAGAAAGTTGTAGATCCTAAAGAGTTGGATCATATGCAAGAGGATATTGCAAGAATATTGTCCAACCTAGAGATGTTTTCCCACCGTCATTCTTTAATGTCATGGTCCATCTCATTGTGCACCTTGTCGACGAGATAAAGTATTGTGGTCATGTGTTTCTTCGCAACATGTATCCCTTCGAGCGGTTCATGGGAATACTGAAGAGCTATTGTTGGAACTGAAACCATCCACAGGCAAGCATCCTACAAGGTTATACCGCGGAGGAGGTGGTTGAGTTTTGCACCGAATACATGAAACAAAGACCTATAGGTTTGCCCCTCTGTCGCTAGGAGGGAAGGCTGAAAGGTAAGCTAGTCCTTGCTGGCATGCAAATGGCTGCACCAGGAGAATTGGCAGAGAAAGCCCATTTGATAGCACTGCTTAACAGCCCAGTTCTCAGCGCTTATGCCGAAGAATACTTGGCGGAGATATGTGATATGTCTCCATCGTATCTACTTTTACAAACTCTTTGCCCTTGTTTTGGACTCTAATTTGCATGATTTGAATGGAACTAACCCGGACTGACGCTGTTTTCAGCAGAATTGCCATGGTGTTATTTTTGTGCAGAAATAAAAGTTCTCGGAATGACCTAAAATTTCACATAGATCAATTTTGGAATAAATAAAAATATTGGCGAAAGAATCAACCGAAGGGGGCCCACACCCTAGCCACAAAGGGCGGGGCACTCCCTCTGTCCTTGTGGCCCCCCTGGACCTCCACCGGCCTCAACTCCAACTCCATATATTCACGTTCGGGGAGAAAAAAATCAGAGAGAAGGATTCATTGAGTTTTACGATATGGAGCCACCGCCAAGCCCTGTTCTTCCTTGGGAGGCCAGATCTGGAGTCCGTTCAGGGCTCCAGAGAGGGGAAATCATCGCCATCGTCATCATCAACCATCCTCCATCACCAATTTCATGATGCTCACCGCTGCGCGTGAGTAATCCCATCATAGGCTTGCTGGACGGTGATGGGTTGGATGACATTTACCATGTATTCGAGTTAGTTTTGTTAGGGTTTGATCCCTAGTATCCAATAGTCCTAAGATTGATGTTGCTATGACTTTGCTATGCCGAATGCTGGACAGTGATGGGTTGGATGAGATTTACCATGATTTCATGAATATATTTGGGTTCTTGATCCTATCTTGCAATATAGTCACCTACTACGTGTTATGATCTGGCAACCCCGGAGTGACAATAGTCGGGATACTTCTCGGTGATGACCGTAGTTTGAGGAGTTCATGTATCCACTAAGTGCTAATCCTTTGGGTCTGGTTCTCTATTAAAAGGAGGCCTTAATATCCCTTAGTTTCCAGTAGGACCCTGCTGCCACAGGAGGGTAGGACAAAACAAGTCATGCAAGTTCTTTTCCATAAGCACGTATGACTATATTTGGAACACATGCCTACATTATATTGATGAATTGGAGCTAGTTCTTTGTCACCCTATGTTATAACTGTTGCATGATGAATGCCATCTGACATCACTGATCCATTTCCTAGGAGCTCGTTTCATATTGATCTTTGCTAAGTTAATTTTCCATTGCCACTGTTACGATTGCTACAAAACTTCCACTGTTACTTTTGCCATAGTTACCATTACTTCCATACTACTTTGCTACTAAATATTTTGCTACAGATATTGAGTCTTTCAGGTGTGGTTGAATTGACAACTCAGCTGCTAATACTTCAGAATATTCTTTGGCTCCCCTTATGTCGAATCAATAAATTTGGGTTGAATACTCTACCCTCGAAAACTGTTGCGATCCCCTATACTTGTGGGTTATTAAGACCCTTTTTTGGTGCCGTTGCGAGGGAGCATAGCTCTATTCTATGAGGCCCTTAGGATTTATATCTTTTGATCACTATGAGGAATTTGAAAGATCAAAGAACTAAGATTTTTCCCTCAACTACGAGGGGAGGTAAGGAACTGCCATCTAGCTCTGCACTTGATTCTCCTTCTGTTTTGAGTTAGCTTGCGACACCTACACCTGCTATTGATTCTAATATATGACATGTTATTGATGATGCCACTTCTACTATGCATGATGCTTATGATGATACTACTTTCGTGCTTGATAATACTGTGCCACTAGGTGAATTTCTTGATGAACAACTTGCTAGGTTAGAGAGAATGAAATTACTGAAACTGATGATATTATTGAAACTGAAGATTATGATTCTCCCCCTAGATATGAATTTCCTATTGTACCCGAGGGTTATGTTATGGATGAAGAAACTGCTAGAGACTTCTTTGCTTGCAATGATAGAGAGGATCTTAAGAAACTATTAGCTAAACAGAAAGAAAAATCTTTGAACGCTAGAATGAAATATGATCCCAATTTTTCTACTTCACCTATATTTGTTAGTGATAAGGATTATGAATTCTCTGTTGATCCTGAGTTAATTACTTTAGTCGAATATGATCCTTTCTATGGTTATGAATCTGAAATTGTTGTGGCACATCTTACTAAATTAAACGATATAGCCACCCTATTTGCTCATGAGGAAAGAATTCGCTAATACTATATTCTCAAGTTGTTTCCTTTCTCATTAAAGGGTGATGCTAAGTTATGGTTTAATTCTCTTGCTCCTAGTTGTGTGTGTAGTCCCCAGGATATGATTTACTACTTCTCTCAAAAATATTTCCCTACTAATAAGAAACAAGCTGCTTTAAAGGAAATATTTAACTTTGTGCAAATTGAAGAGAGTCTCCCACAAGCTTGGGGGAGTCTTCTCCAATTACTTAATGCTTTGCCTGATCATCCTCTCAAGAAAAATGAAATACTTGATATCTTTTATAATGGACTAACCGATGCTTCAAGAGACCACCCGGATAGTTGTGCTGGTTGTGTTTTCAGGGAAAGATTTCTTGAGCAAGATGAATTGCTATTGAATAATATATTGAGTAATGATCATGATTGGACACTTCCTGAACCAACTCCTAAGCCAACTCCGAAGAGAAGGGGTATTCTATTTCTCAGTCCTGAAGATATGCAAGACGCAAAGAAATCTATGAAAGAAAAAGGTATTAAAGCTGAAGATGTTAAGAATTTACCACCTATTGAAGAAATACATGGTCTTGATAACCCGACACAGGTAGTAGAGGTAAACTCTCTCCATAGATTTTATGAAGGTGATATACCTCATAATAAGTATGCTAGTCAACATTTGGATGAGTTTGATAATTTTATTGTTAAACAAGAAAATTTCAATGCTTATCTTAGTAGACAATTGAAACATAATGCTTACATGCTTGACCACTTGGGTGATTATATGAGTAGAATTGTTAACGATCTTAAGCTTATTAGTAAACATGCTTCCATGGTTACAACTCAAGTAGAAAAAGTACTTAAGGCACATGATGATATGCTTAATGAGTTGAATAGTGAAAACAACGATAATGCTGTTAGGGTTATGACTAGAGGTGGTAAAATGACCCAGGAACCTTTGTATCCCGAGGGCCATCCTAATAGAGTTGAGCAAGATTCTTAGAGGATTAATACTGCTGCACCTACTCCTTCTAATAAAAAGAAAAATAAAACTGACAGGACTTCACATGCTAGTGAACCTGCTATAGACACACATGATAATCCCAATGATATTTCTTTTTCTGATGCTGAGGCACAATCTGGTGATGAACATGAACCTAATGATAATGTTAATAATGATGTTCATGTCGATGCTCAACCTAGTAATGATAATGATGTGGAGATTGAACCTGCTATTGATCTTGATAATCCACAATCAAAGAATCAACGTTACGATGAGAGAGACTTCGTTGCTAGGAAACATGGGAAAGAAAGAGAACCATGGGTTCAGAAGCCCATCATATGCGTTTGACTGATATGCTTAAAATGCCTCCTTAAGCTAAGTATATGGAAGATATTTTTACTAATAAAAGAAAGATACCTGAAGCTGAAATTTCCACTTTTAAGGGTGGTATACCAAAGAAACTTGGAGATCTAGGAGTACCAACTATAGCATGCTCCATTAAAAGAAACTATGTTAAAACTGCTTTATGTGATCTTGGAGCCGGTGTTAGTGTTATTCCTTTCTCTTTATATCGTAGACTTGAATTGAATAAGTTGACACCTACTGAAATTTCTTTGCAAATGGCTGATAAATCAACTGCTATACCCATTAGATTTGTGAGGATGTGCTTGTTGTGGCTGCAAATGTTACTATCTTAACGGACTTTGATATTCTTGATATTCCCAAGGATGACAGTATGTCGATCATCCTTGGTGGACCCTTTTTGAATACTGCAGGGGCTGTTATTGATTGCAACAAAGGCAATGTCACTTTTCATGTTAATGGTAATGAACATACGGTAAACTTTCCGAAGAAACACCCTCATGTTCATAGTATCAATTCTATTGGAAAAATTTCAACTATTACTATTGGTGGTTTTTAATTCCCTCTTCCTACTGTCAAAAAAATGATATTCTTATTGTTGGGGAGAATCATATCCCCGTTGAGGTATCCTAGTGTTATTCGAAAATTCCTCGGTTTCATGTCATTTGGAAGAAGTTTGTTAATAAGACTTGATCAACCTTTTTAATGGATTCCTTTTGATGAGTATGAGATGGATAAATTTAGAAGCACAAAACTTCCGTACCCACCTTTTACTTTCTGTTATTTAGATTAAATAAAGCAAAAATAGTAATTTCTGTCTGTTTTCTGAATTATCCATGCAATAAAAAATGACCCAAAAATAAAAGTTCTCCAAATGCCTTGAAATTTTAGTATGATTTTTATAGAATATTTGAGATTTTTTGGCATTGAACACACACCAGGGGGCTTCACCAGTGTGCCACAAGGGTGGAGGGAGAGCCCTACCCCCTGGGCGCCCCCTGACCCTATGGGCCCCATGTGGCACCCCTCCACTTATTCCAGCACCCATCCACTCTGTCTTCCTCCAGAAAAAATCACTCCATAGATCAAACTCGTGTTCTTTCTCATTTTGCTGCCATTTTCGATCTCCTTACTCAAAGCTCCATTCACAAAACTGCTTTGGGGGATTGTTCTTCGGTATGTGACTCCTCCAATGGTCCAATTAGTTTTTGTTCTAGTGCTTTATTTATTGCAATTTTTTGTTGCTGTGGTGACCCTGTTCTTGAGCTTGCATGTCAAATTTATATGGTCCAAAGTAGTTTTGATGCATGATATAGCCTCTAGGCACTTGTAGGAGTAGTTGCTATCAATCTTGTTGAGTTTGGTTCACTTCTATTTTGAGTCACTAAAAATTTCAGAAATTTTCAGTGGAAGAAAATGATGAGGAGATTGTTGAGAGGTTCCTCAAGCCGGGGTTCGAAGGAAAAAGAAAATGAGGAGAAAGAGAAGCCCAAGTATAATCTTCCTCGTGCTGCAGAGATTAAACTGTGTGAATGGCCATGTGATGCATTCTTAGAGGCGGCCAGAATTTATGATGGTTTCTAGTATTTGGCCGAGAATGCGGGCATCACTGACTTCCTCCTCAACCAGTGTGATCAGTATCTCCTACTCACTAATACTTTCATGAAAAATTTACATTTTCATGCTAGGAGATCACCAGCCATGGTAGACTTTTACTTATATGATGAGTACAAGGAAATGATGATTTATGAGTTTTGTGAGGTTTGTAAATTACGTTATGAGGGTAGCACCGAGGAACCACGTCCTAGTGATGTGGAGGATTTTATTGATGAAGTCACCATAGGGCAAAGGAGAAGGGTGTCGGAGCGCCTAGCTTACATTTTTCTGTTTTACGCTACTACTCTTTATTTGTTGGGAGATGTTTAATTGGTCGTGGGGAGAGTGGAGGCCTTAGTGCTCCTGACCTTGCCATCTTGTGCCATGCTTTACTTCGTGATAAAACTTCTAGTTTAGGCGCTATGGTTGCTAAACGGTTGAGTCTCAACCGCAGAAAGGGTCCTATTTTCGGAGGTATCTTCGCCTCCGGCCTTGCTAGGCTCTTCGAGATACCCATTAAGAATTATGAGAAAGAGGAGAAACTGCTGCCCACCATATACATAGATTAAGAAAGCATGGTAGCGCATAAGTTTATTCGCCATGATGAGGAAAAGAGACTCATTTCTAACTTGATATTTAGCAAGGATACTTGTTAGATTATTACCTTTCCCGCACCTACTTTGTTCGATGTTCATTCAGGAAGGTACTTCGTTTTGCCCGCGGACATTCATGCATACTGGGAGGGGACGTGATCCCCAGCTCCTGAGCCAGAGCCATCACCTGATCCATATCAGGAGTCCATTTATTAGTGGGATCCACAGGAGCTCGCTAACCAGTGGAACCCCCAGTAACCTCCGCATTACACCAGAGAGGGCTACTTTGATCCATGGGAGTAGACCAACTTAGGCAAAATCCTAAGCTTGGGGGAGTACATATTTCTCACCGACTTCACATTCATGTTCACACACTCATTCAGTTGTCGGTGTTCATACTTTTTCATTGTATTATCCATGTTAGTTTATTTCTTTTTCTTGCTTTCTTCTTGTGTGTTTGAAAAATCTTAAAAAACCAAAAAAATAGCTGTAGTTAGTTTACTTTCCTTGCATGCTTAGTTGTAGTATTAAAAGAAAAATCAAAAAAAATTCTCGTTATTCTTTTGCTTGTTGGGAGCTTTCCCATGTAAATAGTTTTTCTTGTTCTTGTTTTACCTTCTTTAGAAAAACAAAAACTCCAAAAATATTTAAGTCTGTTTCTTTGAAATTCTTTTCTTTTCGTCGGGGCTCAAGAGGAGAAGACCACGATGAAAATGTTGAGTGGCTCTCATATGCATTATTGTTGATCTAACAAGGAGCCCATATTACCTTGTCTTCTCCTTTGAATAAATTTTTGCAGATTCCAGCTTAGTCCAATGCACGTGCACTATTATTATTATCCACACTGTTCGGTTGTGTGAGTGAAAGGCAATAATGAGGATATATGATGCAATGATTGAGATGAGGAAAAGTGCTATGAACTCGACCTATCTTGTTTTTGTAAATATGTGTCATAGCCCTAGATATCTGCTTTGTAATTAGTTGCATCAGTGATTGGCATCCATGCATCATGTTTAAATTCCTTTTAAATGTGAATTGGGGAAAGTGGAAAGCTCAGAGATCATTTCTAAAAAATGATCAACATTAAAAATTGCTTCAAACAAACCCAAGAAAATGATCCTATTAAGCTATAGAAATATTGGGAAGAAGTAAAACTCAAACCAATATTTTTGGAGTCTCAGGGTTATTTATTTTGGGCCTTTGAAATTAAATCAACAAGTATTTGACTTTTGTATTATATTCATTTTATATAGAATATATTTCAAAAGGCCCTGAAATTATTTATGTGCCTTTGGAAAAGTCCATAATGGCAACATACAGATATTCAGAAGGTTTTGCCCTGCTTTGATTTACTTTGAATTTTAATCAGTGGCAAAATAATTAAAACAAAACAGAAAAACAGAAAATAGAAAAAGACAGAGCACTTACCTGCACAGCCCACCACTATAGCAGCGCAACTGGGCAAAGCCAGGTGGCCCAGCCCACGTTGCCAGTCATCTCCTAGCTCCTGTGTAACGCCCTCAATGCGGCTATATCTCCCACGTGTCGAAGCACGACTTAGAGGCATAACCGCATTGAAAGCAATGTCGCAAGTGAGGTAATCTTCACACAACCCATGTAATACATAAAGGGAAAGAGATACATAGTTGGCTTACAATCGCCACTTCAAACAATACATGAATAAAGCATTACAACATCCAAATACAATCAAGGTCCGACTACGGAACCAAAATAAAAGAAGAACCCCAAATGCGACAAGGTCCCCGATCGACCCCAACTGGGTTCCACTACTGATCAACTAGAACGAAACAACATAAAGGACACGATCTTCATCGAGCTCCTCCTTGAGCTTGGTTGCGTCATCTGCTCGGTAACATCGGCACCTGCAAACTAGTTTTGGAAGTATCTGTGAGTCACGGGTACTCAGCAATCTCACACCCTCGCGATCAAGACTATTTAAGCTTATAGGTAGGGTAAAAGGTATGAGGTGGAGCTACAGCAAGCGACTAGCATATATGGTGGCTAAACATAAGCAAATGAGAGCGAGAAGAGAAGGCAAAGCACGATCGTGAAACTATGATCAAGAAGTGATCCTAGAACAACCTACGTCAAGCATAACTCCAACACTGTGTTCACTTCCCGGACTCCGCCGGAAAGAGACCATCGCGGTTACACACGTGGTTGATGTATTTTAATTAAGATAAACTTCAAGTTTTCTTGAACCGGACATTAACAAATTCCCATCTGCCCATAACCACGGACATGGCTTTCGAAAGTTCAAATCCCTGCAGGTGTGTCCCAACTTAGCCCATCACAAGCTCTCACGGTCAATGAAGGATATTCCTTCTAGCGGGAAGACCCGACCGACTCGGAATCCCGGTTACAAGACATTTCGACAATGGTAAAACAAGACCAGCAAAGCCACCCGAATGTGCCGACAAATCCCGATAGGAGCTGCACATATCTCTTTCTCAGGGCACACCGGATTGTCCAAGGTTCCGGTAGGCCAGCCCAGAGTTGCCCCTGGTGGCCACCGGCAGCTGACAGGTTGGACCAACACTCAGAGGAGCACTGGCCCGGGGGTTTAAATAAAGATGACCCTTGAGTCTGCAGAACCCAAGGGAAAGAAAAGGCTAGGTGGTGAATGGTAAAACCAATGTTGGGCCTTGCTAGAGGAGTTTTTTTCAAGGCGAACTGTCAAGGGTTCCCATTATAACCCAACTGCGTAAGGAACACAAAATTCGGGAACATAACACCGATATGACGGAAACTAGGGCGGCAAGAGTGGAACAAAACACCAGGCATAATGCCGAGCCTTCCACCCTTTACCAAGTATATAGATGCATTAATTAAATAAGAGATATTGTGATATCCCAACAAGTAAACATGTTCCAACAAGGCACAACATCTCCATGTTCCAACAAGGAACAAACCTCAATCTTCACCTGCAACTAACAAAGCTATAAGAGGGGCTGAGCAAAGCGGTAACATAGCCAAACAACGGTTTGCTAGGACAAGGTGGGTTAGAGGCTTGGTTTAACAATATGGCAGGCATGATAAGCAAGTGGTAGGTATCGCATCATAGGCATAGCAAAAGAGCGAGCAACTAGCAAGCAAAGATAGAAGTGATTTCGAGGGTATGGTCATCTTTCCTGAAATCCCGCAAGGAAGAAGAATGAGTCCATGAAGAAGACAAAAGGGCCTAGACGAACAAATCCTCGCAAACGCGACGTTATCCGAACCAACCCGAAGATGCAACACCGGAAAGAAAGCAAACAACATAGTAAACAACCACCACATAAGCATGGCAAGATGCACAACCGAGTATGATGCATGTCCGGTTTAAAGAAGCATGGCATGGCAAAGTGCGCAAACAACCCTACAAATTAAGTGGAGCTCAATATGCAACACCACATTCAAGTTATTTAGTTCGATCTCGTTTATGTACCCAACAATATTAAATGTTGTTAGCATGGCAAGAGGTGAAGCAAAACAAAACTACCTATCTAGGCAAGTTTAAATGAGGCCAGAACAACAAACAACAAGTCTAGAAACTCCTCATGTGCATATTTTAAGGTTTTGGTACTGTTCTGCCCTAAACACAATTTTGGAGTTGTTAAGCATGCAAAGTGAAGCCACCGTGTTAAGCTAGGCAAAATTCTACCCCATTTACATATAAAGTTTATTAAATTCGGAGTTATGGTTATTTAGTTATGAATTAAAGCATTTTAGCATGGCATAGGAGCAAATTAATCAAACAACCTTTTAAACATTTTAAACATAGATGAAAGTGGCATATTATGGACCTACACAAAATTCTAAGAATTTTCATATTTAAAGATTTTACAAATGATGCACGGCTGGAGAGTTATGATATGCAAGAACTTGAAGGGTTTTTCTGCAAAACTGGCGTCTCTGGATAAATAACTAAATTCGCGGATCTGAAAAAAAACAGAAACTAGGCCGCATCTCAGGCGGACTGGGCTTCTCACCAGAGGGCCAGGTCGGGCCAGAGGTGGAGGGAGGCCGAAGCAGGCCGGGTTCGGGAGGTTCCTGGTGGCTTGGGAGGCGAAGTAGATGGGCATGTCGCAGTCAACGCGAGCGACCGTGCGCATCTGCAGCATCTCTTCTCGAACAGAGGTAGAGGAGGCGCATGTCGAGGCGCTGCTCGATCCCGAGGTGTGGGCACCCTCGTCTGAGCGAAACAGGGAGATGGAAGTCGACGGCATTGGTGGTCTCCAGCGCAGGCGGGCGTGGCAGAACCAACCAGATAGAGCCCCACGGGGTCCGGCGCCGGTTCTTGACAGGGCGACGACCATGGCGGTCCCTGTGAGAGAGAGAGAGAAGTGAGAGGAGGGAGTAGAGGCAGGGGAGGAGCAGGGGAGGTCCAGCCTGGTCGACGGCAGCGACTGTTGGAGGCGTGGTCGGAGTTTGAGGCGGCCTGGGGGACGAGGGGGCCCAGCTCCTCAGGCATGGTCTCTCGGGCGCAGGATGCGAGAGAGGAGAAGGCAAGCTCCTGCAGGGGGAGGGATGCAGCCGCTGCTAGGTTGGTCGTCGGCTCGGGCAGAAGAGGCACGAATGAGCGGGAGGCTCGCGGGAACTCCGGCAAGGCGGCGGATGGCGCTCCAGCGGCAGATGGCGGCGGTGGCACTGAAAATGGCGGGGGCGAGAAATGCAGAGGAGCGGTGGCTATTGCAGCGGGCTCCACGGGCGCGAGGCCCTCGCTCGGGAAGAGCTGAGGCGCGGCTCACGAGCAGCACGCTGTTGGCGAGGTGGATCGGGGGGGCTGGTTGGCTTGCTGCCGAAAACAAGGAGGAGAAGGTGAGAGGCCGCGGTGGATCCGAGATGGAAGCTGGTTGGCTAGGTGGGGAAGACGAGGAGGAGACCAGGTGGGTCGGCGGCGGCGCGATGGGAAAGGATGGATGGGACAAGGCCCCTAGAATTTAGCGTTGCTGGTTTATATAGTGAGTGGGTCTATATGCAGACTAATGGAAGCCCTTCGATCTAAATCAGACGGCCGAGAAAACATACGTTAGGAAGTCCAATAAACAAAACGGAGATGTTTGGTAGACGTTTGGGGATGATCCGGATCCAACGGTGATGACTGCCCAGGTCGGGTTCGGGTACGTTTTCGGACACGCGCGAGGGGTTGGTTGGAACTTGGACTGTGCAGATGGCCTCGGGCAGAGAGGAGAGAAGAGAGAGAGAGACCCGACGACTGTTTCCGGAGACCGAAAACGTCCGACGTTAGACCGACTATAATGTCGCTATAGTTATCCGTTGGGGAGTCAAACGAACTCCGATTACGATGAAACTTGACAGGCGGTCTATCTACACTATAATAAGACCACACGCCAACTTTCATCCCATTTCGAGAACATTTCCCAGCCACTTATAAAATAATATTTCGGACGTGCCACGGGCGCGTGCAAGTGTGGTTGGGCTCAGAAGGGACAATGGAGAGGATGAGGAGACCGAGGCGGATGCAAGTTTTGAAAACATGATGATGCAATGCACATGATGACATGACAAGATGCGACACACAAGCAAAAGACAAGGCAACAACAGCGAATAACTAGAGGACAACTGGCACATCGGTCTCGGGGCGTTACAACACTCCACCACTACGAGAGGATCTCGTCCTGAGATCTAGAATGACACCGGAGGGAAAATGGAAGAGAAAGAGGAGAGGTAAAGCTAAGTTGCTTCTTCGACAAGCGAGTGAGACCAAAGAACCTTGAAAAGGTTGGACAAATTAAAAGAAAGAATACAACGAAGAAGAACAATGTTGAAAGCACTCCGGTTAAAAGAGATGAAAGACTTGATAAAATGAAAGAACTTGAGCAGCAGGCACACACTCCGGTTAAATGGATAGGCATGAAAAGAACATGATCTTTGACAAAACAAGATCATGGGTTTAAAATAGCAACATGACAAGGCCTCCGGAACATAAGAATAGAAGATAGATAATTGAAATAGGATAATGGAGAAGAAAAATGCCAACATCTGCCACAAAAGAGCTTGAGAAGGCATCCTTAGGAGACGGGTCAAGCGGAATTGTTGGAAAACCAACAATGAGAAGATAAGCTTGATATGTTCTTATGGAATACAGCTCAAAATATGAGGCAACAACCTGCCAAACAGGATTGGATTGATATGAACAAGAAGACGAGAAACTATTTCACCGGGAGGATAAATGAAGAACTTGGGTCAATTATACGCCTCACAATAGCAAAATCCTTAGGGAAGGCTTTAGGTGAAATATAACCCAAGATAACTCCAATGACGAGATTGATGGATTTAAGATACCTCACTCTTAACAACATGTGAATCATGAAACATGAACTCAAATTATCAAGGATGACATAATACCACCTCCCATGATATGGTAGAAAGAATTTGCACTCCGGACTGCAAGATGAAAAAAATGCTTGAGTTCCTCTGAAAAGAATCTCGATGAACGCTTGAAGAAGGAATTAACTCATTGGTGAGCCATCATGTAGACCTCCATGAAGAACTCCGGTAATAAAAGGATGATCAAAACGCAAAGAGAAGTTGAAAACACAAGCGAAGCCTTGCAACGATTTAGATGAATCTCCGTGGTGATATAATTGAAATAACTTGGAGCTCCAGAAAAGAAAGATGAACAAAAGAAATCAAGAATTTTGATGAACCTCCGGAATATGGAATTAAATCACTTGGATGAAACAAGAATAAGAATTACATTATGCTTATCCTTCACCAATTTAAATTGATGACAATCAACGGATTTGGCATATTACTTATTCTCGTAGAAAAGATTAAGAGAGATATAACATCAGACTTGGGAAGGTCTTCAACGAAACACCGGTAGGATTGAAACAACGAATGAATTGATATGATAACCAAGGAAGAGAACTCTTGAACGAACCACCGTAAGAATTGAAAATGAACGAAGTAAAGGGATGAATCACCGGTAAGAATTAGCAAATGAACGAAGATACATCAGAGAGTTTAGGTGCAAGTGAACAAAGAAAACACGAGCTGATTTAGATAATACTTGAACAATGCACCGGTAAGATTTGGAGAACAATAGTTAAGAGATGAGAATGAATAAATCTTCTGAAATGATGGGCACGGGATAATCAAATTGAAAGGAATCTTGAATTGCTCCGGATAGGTGAAAAGAATTCTCACAATAAAAAACAATTATGAGAGGATGGCAACAAGCTAGAATCACGAATCTTGAAGAGAACAGACCAAGATCAAGAGGAAAAATCTTCTTCGGTCTTGAAATGTTGAGCGTGACGACGAGAAAACACCACCAAGAATTGTTGGGACACTCCGAAATAAAGAAGAATAGAAAAGTTGAACCAATGATGAAAAGAATTTGGAAGATCTTGGAGAAAGACATTTGACTGATGATAAATCATACTTACGTCAAACTTCGAAAATAATTTGAGGATAACTTCGGAAAATAAGAAGAGTCAGATAAGATCCTGGAAAAAGACCTGTGGGTTAGGGCCCACTGAAAAGAAACACCGTAGAACGATTTAAAAGATAGATTGCGTCAGTTGAATTAAATGGCTTGAATAAGATAAGAACCTCGAAATAACTTGAACGAATCGGGAATGAAAACGTGAATCTTCTGAGATATCTTCAGCACTCCAGAACAAATGGATGTCGAGAAGAGAATGATTATGAGGTGCACCGGCATAAGAAAAGCATTGGACAAAAAGAGAAGACAATGCTCAATACCAAAGTTTGAATTGAATCCACCGGAGAAGGAAAATGAGTGAGGAATGACGAACTAGAAGAGCATCTTCATGTGAATCACCTGGTAGAACATTCAAAGAAAACAATGAAGAGACTTCACAAGAATAAAAGGATTCTTGATTAAGAAATCGAGTCCTTGAGGAAAAAGGGTGGGTGGGCGGGAAAAACAAAGGCAACTTGGAGACGGATGAAACAAACACTGTTGAGAAGAAGTGATAATTGATCTTGCGAATGTTGAAGTGATCGGATCCACTTGAGGAGAGACACACCGGTTGACAAGAAATTGAAATGACAAACTCGAAGATCGAGATGGCTTAGTATTCACATAGAGGTATGAGAACACCGCTTAGGAAAAATATGGAATCAACACTTGACATTGAAGCAACTCGAATACCACAACTGAAAACAAAACAAAGGATTGGCTTGCAAAATAAGCCGGAACAAACATATGATAGAGATTTCGTCCAAAGTTTTCGTGGTGGAGCCTACACGGCCTCGATCGTACATAACCATCATGTACAAGGCAGTGCACATGACATACGAAGCGTCCCTGAGTCGGCATAACCAAGGACTCTTTAAGGCACAATGAGACCACTGTAAAACTAACCGTGAATAGGCGGACCACTAGACTTCGAACCCCAATTTCATATCATACATCTGTTGGAAAGATATCCTAGGACCTACTTGAATTCCCACTTATAAACTCTCGAAACTTTCCGGTTATGCAACCAGGTGTTGGGGATACAGGGGAAGCATAATATCTCACCCAAAACTAGCAAATCCTACATCCAGCTGTATCCATCCTTAACCAAGAAACCTTCGGAAATCGTCTACCTCAACCTTCGAAAAGCATCCGTTATACAAGTTATGGCAATACTCCCGAACTCCCACCCCAGTACTGGGTGGCGTCGAGGTTATCTCACCAACAACTGCATAAAAGAGATTTTCGATGTCGGCGAAACTAAACTCAGGTATTCCAGAACTGCAACGATAAAATTGTGACGACAACACCTCAGAGCTCAACTCCCCGGGACACTGCCACAACTCCTAAATGTCAGGAGGCAGCAAGAACAATGTTCTCGTCACAAAACCATCGGAACAATTCCAAGATACCCGCGTGATCCTAATTTTTTTAGTGAAATTTGTGAAGAGAAGAGTCAAAACTCTACGTCAGGATGCCTCCCCAGAGCGACGAAGGGACCGAGGAGTAAAAAGAATTCCTAACTCTCTGATATATATAATCCTAAATGAGTCAAAACATTTTTTCTAGACTCAACAACGCTAGCTATTCGATCAAGCAGGGGGCTCCTAAGGTCGGGGAAGGCTCTGATTACCAACGTGTAACGCCCTCAATGCGGCTATATCTCCCACGTGTCGAAGCACGACTTAGAGGCATAACCGCATTGAAAGCAATGTCGCAAGTGAGGTAATCTTCACACAAACCATGTAATACATAAAGGGAAAGAGATACATAGTTGGCTTACAATCGCCACTTCACACAATACATGAATAAAGCATTACAACATCCAAATACAATCAAGGTCCGACTACGGAACCAAAATAAAAGAAGAACCCCAAATGCGACAAGGTCCTCGATCGACCCCAACTGGGCTCCACTACTGATCAACTAGAACGAAACAACATAAAGGACACGATCTTCATTGAGCTCCTCCTTGAGCTTGGTTGCGTCATCTGCTCGGTAACATCGGCACCTACAAACTGGTTTTGGAAGTATCTGTGAGTCATGGGGACTCAGCAATCTCACACCCTCGCGATCAAGACTATTTAAGCTTATAGGTAGGGTAAAAGGTATGAGGTGGAGCTGTAGCAAGCGACTAGCATATATGGTGGCTAAACATACGCAAATGAGAGCGAGAAGAGAAGGCAAAGCACGATCGTGAAACTATGATCAAGAAGTGATCCTAGAACAACCTACGTCAAGCATAACTCCAACACCGTGTTCACTTCCCGGACTCCGCCGGAAAGAGACCATCACGGTTACACACGCGGTTGATGTATTTTAATTAATATAAACTTCAGGTTTTCTACAACCGAACATTAACAAATTCCCATCTTCCCATAACCACGGACACGGCTTTTGAAAGTTCAAATCCCTGCAGGGGTGTCCCAACTTAGCCCATCACAAGCTCTCACGGTCAATGAAGGATATTCCTTCTAGCGGGAAGACCCGATCAGACTCGGAATCCCGGTTACAAGACATTTCGACAATGGTAAAACAAGACCAGCAAAGCCACCCGAATGTGCCGACAAATCCCGATAGGAGCTGCACATATCTCTTTCTCAGGGCACATCGGATTGTCCAAGGTTCCGGTAGGCCAGCCCAGAGTTGCCCCTGGTGGCCACCGGCAGCTGACAGGTTGGACCAACACTTAGAGGAGCACTGGCCCGGGGGTTTAAATAAAGATGACCCTTGAGTCTGCAGAACCCAAGGGAAAGAAAAGGCTAGGTGGCGAATGGTATAACCAATGTTGGGCCTTGCTGGAGGAGTTTTATTCAAGGCGAACTGTCAAGGGGTTCCCATTATAACCCAACCGCGTAAGGAACGCAAAACTCAGGAACATAACACCGATATGACGGAAACTAGGGCGGCAAGAGTGGAACAAAACACCAGGCATAAGGCCGAGCCTTCCACCGTTTACCAAGTATACAGATGCATTAATTAAATAAAAGATATTGTGATATCCCAACAAGTAAACATGTTCCAACAAGGCACAACATCTCCATGTTCCAACAAGGAACAAACTTCAATTTTCACCTGCAACTAACAAAGCTATAAGAGGGGCTGAGCAAAGCGGTAACATAGCCAAACAACGGTTTGCTAGGACAAGGTGGGTTAGAGGCTTGGTTTAACAATATGGGAGGCATGATAAGCAAGTGGTAGGTATCGCAGCATAGGCATAGCAAAAGAGCGAGCAACTAGCAAGCAAAGATAGAAATGATTTCAAGGGTATGGTCATCTTGCCTGAAATCCCGCAAGGAAGAAGAACGAGTCCATGAAGAAGACAAAAGGGCGTAGACGAACGAATCCTCACAAACGCGACGTTATCGGAACCAACCCGAAGAAGCAACGCCGGAAAGAAAGCAAACAACATAGTAAACAACCACCACATAAGCATGGCAAGATGCACAACCGAGTATGATGCATGTCTGGTTTAAAGAAGCATGGCATGGCAAAGTGCGCAAACAACCCTACAAATTAAGTGGAGCTCAATATGTAACTCCGTTGCATATTGACGAAACACCACATTCAAGTTATTTAGTTCGATCTCGTTTATGTACCCAACAATATTAAATGTTGTTAGCATGGCAAGAGGTGAAGCAAAACAAAACTACCTAGCTAGGCAAGTTTAAATGAGGCCGGAACAACAAACAACAAGTCTAGAAACTCCTCATGTGCATATTTTAAGGTTTTGGTACCGTTCCGCCCTAAACACAATTTCAGAGTTGTTAAGCATGCAAAGTGAAGCCACCGTGTTAAACTAGGCAAAATTCTACCCCATTTACATATAAAGTTTATTAGATTCGGAGTTACGGTTATTTAGTTATGAATTAAAGCATTTTAGCATGGCATAGGAGCAAATTAATCAAACAACCTTTTAAACATTTTAAACATAGATGAAAGTGCATATTATGGACCTACACAAAATTCTAAGCATTTTTCATATTTAAAGTTTTTACAAATGATGCACGGTTGGAGAGTTATGATATGCAAGAACTTGAAGGGTTTTTCTACAAAACTGGGGTCTCTGGATAAATAACTAAATTCGCGGATCTGAAAAAAAACAGAAACTAGGCCGCATCTCGGGCAGACTGGGCTTCTCACCAGAGGGCCAGGTCAGGCCGGAGGTGGAGGGGGGCCGAAGCAGGCCGGGTTGGGGAGGTTCTTGGTGGCCCAGGAGGTGAAGGAGATGGGCATGTCGCAGTCAACGCGAGCGACCGGGCGCATCTGCAGCATGTCTTCTCGAACAGAGGCAGAGGAGGCGCATGTCGAGGCGCTGCTCGATCCCGGGCTATGGGCACCCTCGTCTGAGCAAAACAGGGAGATGGAAGTCGACGGTGTTGGTGGTCACCAGCGCAGGCGGGCGAGGCAGAACCAACCAGACAGAGCCCCACGGGGTCCGGCATCGGTTCTTGACAGGGCGACGACCATGGCGGTCCCTGTGAGAGAAAGAGAGAAGTGAGAGGAGGGAGTAGAGGCAGGGGAGGAGCAGGGGAGGTCCAGCCTGGTCGACGGCGGCGACTGTTGGAGGCGTGGCCGGAGTTTGAGGCGGCCTGGGGGACGAGGGGGCCGAGCTCCTCAGGCATGGTCTCTCGGGCGCAGGATGTGAGAGAGGAGAAGGCAAGCTCCTGCAGGGGGGATGCGGCCACTTCTAGGTTGGTTGTCGGCTCGGGCAGAAGAGGCGCGAACAAGCGGGAGGCTCGCGGGATCTCCTGCAAGGCGGTGGATGGCGCTCCGGTGGCAGATGGCGGCGGTGGCACTGAAAATGGCGGGGGCGAGAAATGCAGAGGAGCGGTGGCTATTGCAGCGGGCTCCACGGGCGCGAGGCCCTCGCTCGGGAAGAGCTGAGGCGCGGCTCACGAGCAGCACGCTATTGGCGAGGTGGATCGGGGGGCTGGTTGGCTTGCTGCCGAAAACAAGGAGGAGAAGGTGAGAGGCGGCGGTGGATCCGAGATGGAAGCTGGTTGGCTAGGTGGGGAAGACGAGGAGGAGACCAGGTGGGTCGACGGCAGCGCGATGGGAAAGGATGGATGGGACAAGGCCCCTAGAATTCAGGGTTGCTGGTTTATATAGTGAGTGGGTCTATATGCAGACTAATGGAAGTTTTCAGACGGCCGAGAAAACATAGGTTAGGAAGTCCAATAAACAAAACGGAGTTGTTTTGTAGACGTTTGGGGATGATCCGGATCCAACGGTGATGACTGCCCGGGTCGGGTTCGGGTAAGTTTTCGGACGCGCGCGAGGGGTCAGTTGGAACTTGGACTATGCAGATGGCCTCGGGCAGAGAGGAGAGAAGAGAGAGAGACCCGACGACTGTTTCCGGAGACCGAAAACGTCCGACGTTAGACCGACTATAATGCCGCTATAGTTATCCGTTGGGGCGTCAAATGAACTCCGATTGCGATGAAACTTGACAGGCGGTCTATCTACACTATAATAAGACCACACGCCAACTTTCATCCCATTTCCAGAGCATTTCCCGGCCACTTATAAAATAATATTTCGGACGTGCCACGGGCGCGTGCAAGTGTGGTTGGGCTCAGAACGAACAACGGAGAGGACGAGGAGACCGGGGCGGACGCAAGTTTTGAAAAGATGAAGATGCAACGCACATGATGACATGACAAGATGCGATACGCAAGCAAAAGACAAGGCAACAACAGCGAATAACTGGAGGACAACTGGCACATCGGTCTCTGGGCGTTACATCCTGCCAAGAGGACGATGACATGTCGACGCGCGCGCGCCCGAGCTCCACCTCCTGCTTCCGCCGCTTCTGGAGCCAGCGCCGAGCGCCATGCGGTCTCCTGCTTCCCCTACACCTCTCCCCACTCTCCCCGTGCTCTTTCCCCTTCCCTATCTCTCTCCCTCGCGTGCAGTCCGAGCGCTGCCGCCGCCGACGAGCACCACCGCGGCCAACGCCTCTCCCTCGTCATCCCGAGCAGCCCAGAAGCTCCGCCACTTCGTCCTCGACCCCCTCACCAAGCCACGCCCCGCCAGAAGCCCCGAACGTCCTCACTGGGCTCGTCTTCAACCTCCCGACGGCGAGATCGACTTCGCCGCCCCACCAACTCCAATCCTTCCCCGAGCCCGTTTCGACGCCCTCTGCACTCGCCATGAGCTCCTGCTCCTTCTCACCCTCCCTGTTTGCTCTGCTGCACGCCGTAGCCGCCACACTGCGCTCGCCCGCACGCGCCGCCACCTGAGCTCCTCGCTGTCGAGGCCACTTCCACCTGAGCTCGAAACCGAGCGCATCACCACGGGGCCGTAGCGGCCATATGTTGCTCCTACCATGCCCTGCGGCGTTGAATCCATTGATGTCTGAACTCCGACGCTGTTCTGCTCGTCGGTGCCGTCGACTCTGACCACCCCGCCCCCTCTCGTGTGTTTCCCTGGACACAGCGCACACCCAGCAGCCCGTAGAGCCAAACCGCGGGTTGAGAGGACGCCGGACGACGAATTCCGAGCGCCTCCGCCGCTCTATGAGGTCGCCGGCGACGATCCACGGGTCAACTCCGGTGGGGTTGACCTCGTTTTGACCAGGGTTTGAATTTCCCCTGACCGACCGACGTGTGGGCCCAGGCCCACAGCTTAATTAGTGTTAGGTTTAGTTAGTGTTAATTAACTTAGTTAAGTAGATTAGACACTGACATGCGGGCCCAAGCTCTAATCAAACTTAGGCTAGTTTGGTAGTCACTGACGTGTGGACCCCACACATCAGGTTTGACCTGGACAATGCCCCTTGACCTGCTAACATCATGATGATGTCAGGTTGATGCAGTATTTATTTTCTGGAATTTTAAATAAATTAGAAATGATTTATTAATTAAGAAAATGTCCTAAACTTCTAAAAATCATAGAAATTCAACCGTAACACCAAATCAAATAATTTATACATGAAAAATGATCAAAAAAATATGAAGAATCTGTTTATGCCAAGATCATGCATGTTTGAACAAGTTACCCTCACTGAATAGGACAAATGATGATTAGGGCAATTTATGAAATCAAATTTGGAGTTGAATTCGATCTTGTTTGAGTTCCACTTCAATTAACTTGGCTAGATATTGCATTAGGTGAATTCAGTTCCTTAACATGACATGTCATTCATTTGATTGTGCATTGCAGTGAATGTTGTTTCTTTTGTGTTTGCCGGTGGTTGTTCCCCTTCTGTTGACGTATGTTCCAGTGATGTGATCGATGACACCGATGAAGAGCTATACTATCTTCGGAAGTGTCAGGCAAGCAAAACCCCCTTGTTCATTCCGTTACAATCCCACTCTCTCGCTCCTGCTCTCTTTTACTGCATTAGGACAACAACGTTTCAACTGTTACATGCTGTGGTAGTAGAACCCCTTTCCTCTGCATGACCTGTCATTGCCATAGTAAATAGATGAAACCCACCAGCATGAGTAGGAGTTGTTTGAGACCTGATGTACCTACTCATTCATGCTTGTTTGTCATGCCTGCTATTGCTTAGAGTTGTGTCAGGTCTGATTCATCGGGGATGAATTGGAAAGTTGTGAACATGTCCTACTATTGAGAGCTAAGTGTGTGAACACGATTTGGTAAAGGTAGCGGTGAGAGGCCATGTAGGAGTACATGGTGGGTTGTCTCATTGCAGACGTCCTCAGGAACTAAGTTCTGTGTTTGTGATCCATGAACAGTTACTACCACACATTGGGCTCCGGGCGCTCCAAGCTCTCTCGAGTTATTAATCAACTCGATCTTTGTCCAGGAGTTGCAACTAGTTTCTGGTGTTTGTAGGTAGTGTTAGTAGTCTATCAAGTGGCACCCAGTACAGGTGGGCTTGGGACAGACTAGGCACAGTGGCCCGGTGTACCAAGTGGCACCCGGATGGTGGGCTTGGGAACCCTGTACACATCGTTTGGTGCCGTGAGCGACACCCCGGCCGGATCTCCTTGCGGAGGGAACCGGAATAGGCAATAAACCTGGACGAGAGACTTGTGTGATTAGTCAGGTCGTGGCCGACTCGCTCACCAGGTTTCCGCTTGAAGGTTGCCGAGATACACGTGTGTACATGGTGGTAAGTGGCGAGAGCGTGTGTGAAGAAGTACACCCCTGTAGGGTTATCATTATCTATTTGAATAGCCGGATTCCTCGGATATGGAAACTTGGACCCCTTGCATAGTTCATAGACAAGTGAAAGTGGATACTATAAAATGCGCAAGATAAGCGTGAGTGCTATGGATGGCGTTCTCATAGGGAGACGAGAGCGAATCCATAGTGGTGTATTGATATGGTGAATATGTGGACTCGTGTGCGCCACCGCAAAAGAGTTACTTACAGTTGTAGTTTAGGATAGCCACCGAGTCAAAGCTGGCTTGCTGCAGTTAAACCCCACCATCCCTTTGTTGATAATGATACATATGTGGTTAGTTCTGATGTAAGTCTTGCTGAGTACATTTGTACCCACGTTTGCTTAATTACGTTTTTGTAGAGAGACTTGTAGTCTCACTAGTAGTTCCGCATGGACTTCGATGTTTAGCTCGTTACCTCAGCTACGATCTTGTACCCTTGGGAGTGTCTTGTAGATAGTCAGGCTTCTCAGCCTTCTTCATTTGTAGTTGTCTGTACTCAGACAAGTTAAGCTTCCGCATGTGCTTGTTGATTGTATGCTCTATATGTTGGGTCATGAGACCCATGTTTGTAATATCTTGCACCTCGGAGCCTAATGAATAAATACTTTGAGTTGTAGAGTTTTGTTGTGATGCCATGTTGTATTTACACACATCGAGCATATTGTGTGTATGATTGAAATGCGTGGTATGTGTGGGATCCGACAACCTAGTTGTTTATCGTTGGTAGCCTCTCCTATGGGGAAATGTGTCTTGTGCTTCCATGAGCCATAGTAGTCCGCTGCAGCCCGGTTCACCGGAGTCCTGCTAGCCCAGCAGTACTGCTCCGAAACACTTAGACTGGCCGGCATGCGATTCACTTCGTTCCCGTGTCTGTCCCTTCGTGGAAATGTCACGCGGTGACATCCGGAGTCATGCTAGCCTGGTACAACCCGGGTTCCCGGAGTCCTGTTAGCCGAGTTGCTACAGCCCAGAGTCACACGCTGCTGACCGACATGCTCGATGTTGATTCATGTATGCCTGTCCCCGTAAGTTAGTGCCACTTTGGGTTCACGACTAGTCATGTCGGCCCGGGTTCTCTTTCATATGTATGCTAGCGACACTATCATATACATGAGCCAAAAGGCAGAAACGGTCCCGGGCCATGGTAAGGCGACACCCGTGGGAATACCGTGCGTGAGGCTGCAAAGTGATATGAGGTGTTACAGGCTAGATCGGTGTGACTTAGAATCGGGGTCGTGACAACTTTGGTATCAGAGCCTGACTGCCTGTAGGATTACCAAGCCAAGGTGGTCGAAGTCGTGTCTAGAAATGCTTTAGTTATATAAGGGAATTGATTGTGGATGGGAACGTATCGCTCTTTTTACTCCTTATCCTCTTGACCTTCTGATCTGAGTCAACCTCTTCTTTTCTACGGGGGTTAAGAACTCGGTTTCTCTTCTATCTCTCAGGATGACCTATTACTAAACCGTAGTTGCCTAGGATTGTTGAGTTCAAGCCTCAGTTCAGTTCCTACTACTTCCATATGTTCATAGTTGGCCTCAGATCCTTGATATTGTGATGTTGAGTGGTTATGCCACCATTTTGCAGGATGTCTCAAATCATTTTGAGCATTTACATCCGTTATGCTGTCCGAGTCATCCCAGGTTTCTAACCAATCTAATACATTTGTAAATCCCTTCTTCTCATTCTTGATGTTCCTTTGGGCCAGATAAAGCACACTAATCGGTCTGTTGAGGTACTCCGTTGCCTTGACATGTATGTTGGAGTTAGTATTATGACCCTAGGTGTCTTCAAGAACCACTCAGTAATCTAGCAATGTTTTGTGTTCCCCATGTGATGATTCTGGCCATCATTCTCATAAGCATCTCGTGATGTTATTTAGTTAGTAGGTATTCTATTCCTGGGTTTTGAACCCAAGATTCACTCCACTCACCTCCTGTTGATAGTGTTTTCTAGTTCCTTTAGGATATTAGTAACCTTTGCGATAATCCTCGAGGTCCGTGGTATTTCCTTCTTCCAAATACCATGAACTGCTTATGGCAGAAGTTCTTTTGAACCAAAAGATCACAACCAGAGTGCTCTTGATGAGTTCTCCATTTTACATTGTGAATCTGCCAGTTCTACCTTTCTGCATGGGTTATCTGGAAGAAACCTGTTGAACTTGGTTCGACATATTAATCTATGCATCCACAACTCAGAAAGATATATGTCCTCTTGAGTTGTCCCTCTTCATTTGTATTCCGACCATCGTCTATCAATTGATAGTCAGGAGTAATTGTGCATCCGTGTTATCTATGCTTATTATACTTGTGGTCCGTTAAGCCATTCTATTTCAGAACGACTAGGAGAAACAAACTCCAGTACCTTGTCCATATCCAGGATTGGGTCAAAGTAGTTGTGTTCTGTAGATCAAATGCCAATCCAGCTTTTGCTTTGTTCTACCCTGGACTATTACCCCCTTTATGTTAGGATTTTCATGAGAATTGCACCATCTCTCATGAATTCTTGACGCAGTGATACTTCTTGCCATCATTTTTCATTCCTCGGTCCCGTGTTACCGCAACCGGAATGCCGGCAAGTGAACCATGATGTGCGAAATCAATACTCCTAGCAACCGTGTTGCTTGGTAGTTAATGGACACAAATATCATTCTTAGCATGTTGGTTATCGAAACACTATTCTAGGATTGATCGTGCTACCTTGTTCTTATTTCTGGTGCATTCTTCGATCTTTGAGTTAGGCTTGAATCCCTTGCTCTTTTGATCATATCATCTTGTCTGAAAAGCAAGATTGTTCTCGAGCTTAGTAACATATCGGCGGTTCGTGATTTTCTGATTATCTTCTCAGAAGTATCACCAGGTTTCCCCCTGACCATTATGTTGAGCTCGCGGTCAAGTTGGTTTTCTTATAAACCACCCTTCTCCAAGAACCTGTGTAGGATATCCCTGAGCTTGTTGGTTGAGCTAGAGAACAACTTGGAGAGTTGGAAGATGAAAGCTTGTCCCGCTTAGTTCATCTCCAAAGGGATATCCTTGTGTGTTGTGTGTGTGTGTTGAATAAAGATGACATCTCCATCAATTGGTCCTCGTGATCAGTTGTTGGATCTATTGCCTTGTCAAAACTTTGACTTGAGTATGGGCTATCGTCAAGTCAAATCAGAACCAACGATGTTCGTAATGTTGTCTTAATCATGCTTGATCCCTCGAGCACACACCATTACATCTTTTGGTCTGACCAATGCTATCACCGTGTTCACATGATGGTGGAAGTCCAGCGATATGGAAATTCTGATGAGTTGCTGTTGAGCCCATCAGGAGCATTTTGTCTCCCCCATGATTCATGTTGAACATCAACCTAGTGTTGAAAACTTTGTAAGCAACTCCTTCGTGTTCCGTTCATGAAGCTTATGCTTGAATGGAAGAAGTGACTTCCTCGAATTCTTGTGCATTTGGTGCAAGCTGCCGCCGTGAGTTCGTGAAAGATTGTTTTTGTTTCCTCTCGGATCATCCCAAGTTAGTCATGCATATGTGTGAAGTACTCTATGGTTTGATAGGTTAGCCGCCTCCATTCTGTATGTGTTCCTAGCACACCAAGCCACTGATTGATTTGTTCGAGGAGAAGAAGTTTCTTCTTAAGAGCTAGACTTACGCAAAGACTTCGATATCCTCGATGATGGTTCCCCACCTGAACTCGATAGTGTTTTATTATAAGACTACTACGTGGTCATGCTTGTCTTGGGTAGCGTATTCACAGGTTTGTAGCAGAACCAACTCATGTTTTGGAGCTTTCCATCGTAGTTCATTTCCCGAGAATCTCGCAACGTCATCTCATCGATTTGTGTTGGAAACTTTCTTTTTAGACATGCTGAGTCTGAAGTATCCTATCACCAATCGGATCCGAATCTCAGGCAGATATGATGGTTGGAACATTCCCAACAGTTGCATTTTGTTCCCAGCTTGCACCGCCATTGTGCCAATTCCCGTGGGCTTCCCTTCTCAGTAGTTGCTGCCCAGGATCATCTTCAAAAGTGGTCCTACCATGGGTCCCATCCATTTCCGATGATAAGCAAAATCATCCATCGCGTTGTCTTGAACAAGTTAGTCCAAATCATCCATTCGAACCCGGATATGCCATCCCTTGAACTCCGCCAAACGATCGATTGTGATTGTCTTAGGCTAGTATAAAGAGTTTCAATGATCTCTATATCAAAAGTAATTCTTTTTGCCACTTAAGGGAGTAATTCCACGAGTCACCTTCCCTGAGGTACTCCGTTATGGAATCATGACAAATTTCCCTTGCTACTTTGAAACCCTCGTCAACTCGTTCCTCCGTCCTTTTTAAGTCGTGTTTTGTCTCTCAGCTCAGGAGATGTTCAATGTCTTACTCCGTGAG
The DNA here is from genome assembly GCF_056163025.1 of Triticum urartu. NCBI lineage: Eukaryota > Viridiplantae > Streptophyta > Magnoliopsida > Poales > Poaceae > Triticum > Triticum urartu. The sequence goes on along the minus strand of NC_141878.1, from coordinate 357,968,079 downwards.
TTGCTCGATCTTTAAGGAGATCGATTTCTATAGAGTTTCTCTCTGTCGTCATCGTGTTGGACAAAGATCTCGAAGGAAAAGATACCAAGATCATTATGTTAGGACAAATCAACATCTTCGATGAGGGTAGTTGGATCATGAAGATAGTGCTAGCTTTGTGTCCCCTCTGTCTTCTTACCTCACGTCTTGAATCTCGGGACGAGATTCTTGTTTAGTAGGGGTGAGTTGTCACAACCCTAGATTTTTGCTTTGTAATTAGTTGCATCAGTGAGTGGCATCCATGCATCATGTTTAAATTCCTTTTAAATGTGAATTGGGGAAAGTGGAAAGCCTCAAAGACCATTTATAAAAAATGATCAACATTAAAAATTGCTTCAAACAAACCCAAGAAAATGTTCCTATTAAGCTATAAAAATATTGGGAAGAAGTAAAACTCAAACCAATATTTTTGGAGTCTCAGGGATATTTATTTTGGACCTTTGAAATTAAATCAATAAGTATTTGACTTTTGGATTATATTCATTTTATATAGAATATATTTCAAAAGTACCTGAAATTATTTATGTGCCATTGGAAAAGTCCATAATGGCAACATACAAATATTCAGAAGGTTTTGCCATGCTTTGATTTACTTTGAATTTGAATCAGTGGCAAAATAATTAAAACAAAACGGAAAAACAGAAAATAGAAAAAGACAGAGCACTTACCTGCACAGCTCACCACTGTAGCAGCCCAACTGGGCAAAGCCAGGCGGCCCAGCCCACGTTGCCAGTCATCTCCTAGCTCCTGCCAGGAGGACGACGCCATGTCGACGCGCGCGCGCCCGAGCTCCACCTCCTGCTTCCGCTGCTTCTGGAGCCAGCCCCGAGCGCCACGCGGTCTCCTGCTTCCCCCGCACCTCTCCCCACTCTCCCCGTGCTCTTTCCCATTCCCTGCCTCTCTCCCTCACGCGCAGTCCGAGCGCTGCCGCTGTTGCCGACGAGATCCACCGCGGCCAACGCCTCTCCCTCGTCCTCCCGAGCAGCCTAGAAGCTCCGCCACTTCGTCCTCGACCCCCTCACCGAGCCACGCCCCGCCAGAAGCCCCGAACGTCCTCACTGGGCTCGTCTTCAACCTCCCGATAGCGAGATCGACTTCGCCGCCCCGCCAACTGCAATCCTTCGCCGAGCCCGTTTCGACGCCCTCTGCACTCGCCGTGAGCTCCTGCTCCTTCTCCCCCTCCCTGTTTGCTCTACTACACGCCGTAGCCGCCACACCGCGCTCGCCCGCACGCGCCGCCGCCTGAGCTCCTCGCTGCCGAGGCCACTTCCACGACGCTCCAAGCTCACACATTGGGCTCCGGGCGCTCCAAGCTCTCTCGACTTATTAATCAACTCGATCTCTGTCGAGGAGTTGCAACTAGTTTCTGGTGTTTGTAGGTAGTGTTAGTAGTCTACCAAGTGGCACCCAGTGCAGGTGGGCTTGGGACAGACTAGGCACAATGGCCCGGTGTACCAAGTGGCACCCGGATGGTGGGCTTGGGAACCCTGTACACAACGTTTGGGGCCGTGAGCGACACCCCGGCTGGATCTCCTTGCGGAGGGAACCCGAATAGGCAATAAACCTGGACGAGAGACTTGTGTGATTAGTCAGGTCGTGGCCGACTCCCTCACCAGGTTTCTGCTTGAAGGTTGCCGAGATACACGACGTGTACATGGTGGTAAGTGGCGAGAGCGTGTGTGAAGAAGTACACCCCTGCAGGGTTATCATTATCTATTCGAATAGCCGGATTCCTCGGATATGGAAACTTGGACCCCTTGCATAGTTCATAGACAAGTGAAAGTGGATACTATAAAATGCGCAAGATAAGCGTGAGTGCTATGGATGGTGTTCTTGTAGGGAGACGAGAGCGAATCCATAGTTGTGTATTGATATGGCGAATATGTGGACTCGTGTGCGCCACCGCAAAAGAGTTACTTGCAGTCGTAGTTCAGGATAGCCACCGAGTCAAAGCTGGCTTGCTGCAGTTAAACCCCACCATGCCTTTGTTGATAATGATACATATGTGGTTAGTTCTGATGTAAGTCTTGCTGAGTACATTTGTACTCACGTTTGCTTAATTACGTTTTTGCAGAGAAACTTCTAGTCTCACTAGTAGTTCCGCATGGACTTCGATGTTTAGCTCGTTACCTCAGCTACGATCTTGTACCCTTGGGAGTGTCTTGTAGATAGTCAGGCTTCTCAGCCTTCTTCATTTGTAGTTGTCTTTACTCAGACAAGTTAAGCTTCCGCATGTGATTGTTGATTGTATGCTCTGTATGTTGGGTCATGAGACCCATGTTTGTAATATCTCGCTCCTCGGAGCCTAATGAATAAATACTTTGAGTCGTAGAGTTTTGTTGTGATGCCATGTTGTATTTACACATATCGAGCATATTGTGTGTATGATTGAAATGCTTGGTATGTGTGGGATCCGACAACCTAGTTGTTTATCCTTGGTAGCCTCTCCTATGGGGAAATGTAGTCTTGTGCTTCCATGAGCCATAGTAGTCCGCTACAGCCCCGTTCACCGGAGTCCTGCTAGCCCAGCACTACTGCTCCGGAACACTTAGACTAGTCGTCATGTGATTCACTTCATTCCTGTGTCTCTCCCTTCGGGGAAATGTCACGCGGTGACATCCGGAGTCCTGCTAGCCTGCTACAGCCCGGGTGCCCGGAGTCCTGTTAGCCCAGTTGCTATAGCCCAGAGTCACACGCTGCTGACCGACATGCTCGATATTGATTCATGTATGCCTGTCCCTGTAAGTTAGTGCCACTTTGGGTTCATGACTAGTCATGTCGGCCCAGGTTCTCTGTCATATGGATGCTAGCGACACTATCATATACGTGAGCCAAAAGGTGCAAACGATCCCGGGCCATGGTAAGGCGACACTCGTGGGAATACCGTGCGTGAGGCCGCAAAGTGATATGAGGTGTTACATGCTAGATCGGTGTGACTTAGAATCGGGGTCCTGACAATATGATTAGTTCATTGTTCCTGATTCAGCCCATTATGAATGAAACATGTTTGCAATGACAATTAGAGATTATAGTTACTCATTCCATGCTTAATTAGCTTGGAGTTTATAATGGTTTACCTTGCGTGCCAACCTGAAAATTATAATGGTTGTGATGTAGTATGATAGGATGGTATCCTCATTTGAATGATTCGAGTGGCTTGACTTGGCACATGTTCACGCATGTAGTTGAAGAAAAATCAACATAGCCTCGACGATATTTGTGTTCATGGTGATTTATATGCTACTCATGCTTGCATTCAGTGTTGGTTAATCCCAATGCATGTTCATGACTGTTGCCGCTCTCTAGTTGGTCGCTTCCCAGTCTTTTCCTAGCCTTCACTTGTACTAAGCGGGAATAATGCTTGTGCATCCACTTCCATAAACCCGAAGTTATTCCATATGAGCCCACCATACCTTCCTATATTTGATAGTTACCTGCCGTTCCAAGTAAATTTGCAAGTGCCAAACTCTAAACCTTCAAATGATAATCAATTTTGTATGCTCGAATTGCTCATGTAGCAACTAGGGTTGTCAATATCTTCCATCCTAGGTGGGTTATTCTCATGATGAGTGGACTCCACTCATCATTCACGAGAAAATGGCTGGTAACCGGGATGCGTAGTCCCATGCTCAAATCAAATCAAAATAATTGCAAACAAAACTCCCCCAGGACTGTTGTTAGTTCGATGTTATCCATTGTTTAGGACCAGCCATGGAATGTGCTTGTTGGTGGTGGGGGAGTATAAATTTTACCATTCTGTTTGGGAACCGCCTATAGTGTATGTAGCATGGAAGATACAGAGATCTATTGGTTGTTATGTTGACAATGAAAGCATGCCGCTCAAAATATTATTCCTCTCTATTTAAAAACTCGAGCTCCCTCTGCAATTCCCTGCTTCCCTCTGTGAAGGGCCTATCTATTTACTTTTATTGCTGAGTCATCATCCTCTTATAAAAAGCACCAGTTAGAGGGCACCACTGTCATTCACATTGTTATTAATTTATATACTGTATGACTGTGACTGGATCTCTTTTACCATGAATTACAATGTCTAGTCAGTCCTTGATCTTCAGGGGTGCTCTACATTTATGTTTTGCGGTCTCGGAAAGGGCTAGCGAGATACCATCTTGTTATATCATATCGTGATTGTTTTGAGAAAGTGTTGTCATCCGAGATTACTTACTATTGCTCGCTAGTTGATTATGCCATTGATATGAGTAAATGTGAGACCTAAATGCTATTGTGAATATTGCTGAAAACTTGAATGCTAGCTTTATATATTTGCAACAACAAGATCAAACAAAGTTTGTAAAAGTTTTTATTTATCCTTTCAATTTGTCAACTGAATTGCTTGAGGACAATCAATGGGTTAAGCTTGGGGAAGTTGATACGTATGCATCGTATCTACTTTTCCAAACTCTTTTGCCCTTGTTCTGGACTCTAATTTGCATGATTTCAATGGAACAAACCCGGACTGACGCTGTTTTTAGCAGAATTGCCATGGTGTTATTTTTGTGCAGAAATAAAAGTTCTCGGAATGACCTGAAATTTCACGGAGATTAGTTTTGGAATAAATAAAAAATATTGGCGAAAGAATGAACCGAAGGGGGCCCACACCCTAGCCACAAGGGTGGGCGGCGCACCCTCTGTCCTTTTGGGCCCCCTGGACCACCACCGAACTCAACTCCAACTCCATATATTCACGTTCAGGGACAAAAATTGGAGAGAAGGATTCATCGTGTTTTATGATACGGAGTCACCCCCAAGCCTTGTTCTTCCTCGAGAGGGCAGATCTGGAGTCCGTTCGGGGCTCCGGAAAGGGGAAATCGTCGCCATCGTCATCATCAACCATCCTCCATCAGCAATTTCACAATGCTCACTACCATGCCAAGTAATCCCATCGTTAGCTTGCTGGATGGTGATGGGTTGGATGGGATTTACCATGTACTCCCCCCGTCTCACAATGTAAGAGCGTTTTTGGTACTAGTGTAGTGTCAAAAACGTTCTTATATTATGGGACGAAGGGAGTAATTGAGTTAGTTTTGTTAGGGTTTGATCACTAGTATCGACTATGTTCTAAGATAGATGTTGCTATGACTTTGCTATGCCAATTGCTTGTCACTAGGGCCCGAGTGCCATGATTTTAGATCTGAACCTATTATGTTTTCATGAATATATTTGTGTTCTTGATACTATCTTGCATGTTATAGTCACCTTACGTGTTATGATCCGGCAACCATGGAATGACAATAGTCGGGACACTTCCCGGTGATGACCGTAGTTTGGGGAGATCATGTATTCACTAAGTGCTAATGCTTTGGTCCGGTTCTCTATTAAAAGGGGGCCTTAATATCCCTTAGTTTCCAATAGGACCCCACTACCACGGGAGGGTAGGAAAAAAATATATGTCATGCAAGTTCTTTTCCATATGCACGTATGACTGTATTCGGAATACATGCCTGCATTATATTCATGAATTGGAGCTAGTTCTGTTGCATGATGAATGTCATCCAACATAATTATCCATCATTGATCCATTGCCTACGAGTTTGTTTCATATTGATCTTTGCTAAGTTACTTTTCCGTTGCCACTGTCACGATTGCTACAAAACTGCTACTGTTACTTTTGCCACAATTACCGTTACTTCCATACTACTTTGCTACTAAATATTTTGCTGCAGATATTGAGTCTTCCAGGCGTGGCTGAATTGACAACTCAGCTGCTAATACTTGAGAATATTCTTTGGCTCCCCTTGTGTCGAATCAATAAATTTGGGTTGAATACTCTACCCTCAAAAATTGTTGCGATCCCCTATACTTGTGGGTTATCAATATACCAAAGCTTCTTACCAATGGTGTATCCATCATATGTGGAGATGAAGGAGCACACAAAGAACTACGCAGAATGGCTGAAGAATCGTTTGGCACAAGGATCCATCGATGACATTGCTACGTGGTTGGCCCGAAAGCCATCACCTACGGTGTTGACGTACCAATCATATGACATAAATGGCTACATGTTTTAAACTGAGGAACGTGATGAGAAGACCTCATATCAGAACTGCTCTGTTCGAATAGAATGCATGACTGTAAATGAAGCTGATAAAAGGGTATACTATCGAACCATCAAAGAGATTTGCGAGCTTAACTATGTGAAAGTCTAGATGGCATTTTTCAGGTGCGCATGGATCCCTCTTGGTCAAGTAAAGGTTGATGATTACATGAAGACCTGTGTTAACAAGACAACGATGGCATATCACGCGGACCCGTTCTTTCTTGCCAGTGATGCTACCCAGATTTTCTATGCGGAAGACACCTTGCATAAGAGCTGCCATGCAGTGATGCATGGGAAGAGGAGGGTACTGGGTGTCGAGGATGTTGCCGATGAGGACGAGTACGATGAATTTGCTGAGTTTCCAGCCAAGGGATCACGCACCCCTCTAACAAAGAAGCGTGAAATCATTAGAAAATCCAAGTTCATTCGGGGTCAACGTAATGATCCCAGTTCCCCCATGTACATGGGAGTTAAGCAGTAAGACTAGTATTTATGCCTACGCTGCAACTTAATTCGTTCAATTTAGAACCATCGCGTGTACTGAATTTGTGAGTTATGCCCAGTTTTCTATTTATGTAAGAACCATTATATATGTTGACCATGATATGCTGTCAACTTAGACAATAAATATGAACTGCTTATTATTATTATTATTATTATTATTATTATTATTATACCATAGAGGTAGCACACTCAATTGATCTCACTCCAGTATGTATGAACAGAAGATATGCAATCTGGTTTGCAAATAGCACATGGTTCATTCTTGAAAGCCGTGTGTCGACCAAACTGCACGCGCAATCTGAGTCGTGCGCTCTGATTGGCCAGAACCCAAACCCCACGGATCGTACGTCTACACCCTTGGATGCTCCCAGATCAAACGACAATCCTCATCCCTTTTGATAGCAAATGCAGTTCCGGTTGTAATTTTATTTTTATGCACAAAATGCACGTTAAACTCAAAAAATGTCTTAAATATAGCTAACGATACCTGAAATGCACCAGAAAATCAAACCCGTGGTATAATGGTGATTATGTACCATGGAAATTTTTATGAGGGCAAATGATGAAGTCACCAGCCACTGGAGCTTGAATTGACACGTCTCCTTTTGGAAACCATGACCCTTCATGTGAGATGCTCTGGTTTGGAAGGAGCGATCATCAAAACTTGTGACAAACTTTACCAATTCTTTTCCATGGGGTCATGAGAGCACGCCACAGGCAGACATTGATTTTGATGATGTCCAGACTCCATCTAAATTTCCTGTAATTAAAATACCAACTAGGCCTACGCCAGTGGCCGCACCTTGTGGCTGAAACGTTTGAAACTTCTCCCCGCTTCTCGGACAAACGGATGAAAACTCGCAAAGCGATGCATAAATGATTTATACACCTTATTTGCTATGGCTGGCCATAGTGGGGGTATCATATCCAGTATCATGCACTCAGGAATAGCAAATATGATGATCTAGCAAGGAATTAAAGATGGGAGAGTGGGTTAGAGTAAGATAAGTAGATATCGTAACATAATAAATGGTATACTACTTTGTGTCATGCATGGCCATAAATACGGTCATCTATGATACTACTCACTATGAAGGTAGTATCATACACTAGTATCAAATGCAAGATACTAGTGTATGATACTCCCCACTATAAGGCTGGCCATAGTGGTGGTATAATGCCGGTATCATGCACTCGAAAATAGCAAATATGCTGACGTGGCAAAGAATTAAAGAACATAGAGAGGGTTAGAGTAACATAGGTAGATACCATATCATGTTAAATGCGATGCTAATTTGTGTCATGCATGGTAATAAAAATGATCATCTATGATACTACTCTATGATACTATGCACTATAAAGATAGTATCATACACTAGTATCATATGCATGATACTAGTATATATGAGTAGCCTAAGTAGCCTACTAACACCCACATGTAGTTGTAGTAGGGTTTTGACTTTATCTGCACTAAATGCAAGGTAAGTGCAAAAAATGATTTAAACATAGCATACGAGACCTGAAATGGGCAGAAAATCAAACCGAGGGTATATCCGTGATTGTTTACCATGATTTTCCTCCGAGGGGAAACAATGTAGTCACTGACGATTTGTGTCCGAAGTGCCACTTCTCCTTTTGGAAACTGGTATCCTTCTTGTGAGATGCTCCGATATCGAAGGTGTGAGCACCAAAACTTGTGCCAAAATTTACCAATTTTTTCCCATGCAATCGTGAGAGCACGCCATAGTGACACAATGATTTTCGTTATTTTTGAAATCTATATGCATTTCCTGTAATTAAAATACCAACAAGGCCTACGCCTATGGCCGCACCTGTGGCGACCCGACCCGAATGGATCAAGTCTACTGTGCTCGGGTGTCATCCCTGGATCAGTAATGCTGACACCACACAGTACATCGAAGGATTTATAGCAGAGTGGCAATCACACACTTATTACAACGTTGTCTCAAAGAGAACTTATTACAATAAAAATGGCTTAAGGCCATCTAATGTCGATAACAGCGGAAGACTTGGAAGATAAATGGGTCCATCAACTCCAACGGCATCACTGAGTATAGGACCACAACCTAAAACACCTCAATCGTCGTCTGAAAAGTCTGCAACATGAGAAGTTGCAGCCCGAAAACGGGTCAGCACATGGAATATGCTGGCAAAGTAACACATAGAGAGTAATGGAATGAAACAGCTATACTATATGCATATATGGCTGGTGGATAGCTCTATGGTTACAGTTTTGCGTAAAGCCAGTTTTTCCCTACTACAAAGGAATAAATTTATTTAACTATCATGGTGGTTGTTAAACATTGAGAATGGTTGATAGCATTCTCAATCCCAATTAAAATAATTAAAACCCAACAACATTAATTAGAAGTAACATGTTGAGATTCACATGATATTCAAGTACTAGATACTCAAGTTGTCCATAACCGGGGACACGGCTAATCATGATTAGTTTGTACACTCTGCAGAGGTTTGCGCACTTTTCCCCACAAGACTCGATCGCCTCCGTTTGTTTTCTTGCACTACATGGTGTTTGAGAAACGGATGACCGAGACATAGTCTTTCAGAAGCGCTAGCACCTTACATGTGGGGTAGACCGTACCACCTACAACCCCTACATCTGCTAGTCCACCCCGTAAGAGTTCACACAACTTAGTCAACTACGCCAGAGCCCATAGTAGCATGTGGCTGCACACCGAAGTTTCTAGCATGAATTATCTTATGATCCCTTTGGGCCTGGGTGGCGGTCCAAAAAAAAAACAGGCAAGTCCTGATAGACATCAGGTGCCTCAATCCACCCAGATGTGTGTTTAAGTTGCCACCTTAGAAAACCATTAAAATTATCAACTCACATCTGTCATGGATATCACTCACCCAATCCACGTCTACTAGCATAGCATGGCATAATAAGCAAACGTAGAAGTAACTCCCAAAGGTTTCATAATAGACAGGTAATAGGTACTACCTTCTACTTCCCATCACACAATTTAATTAGATCCTAATCATGCAATGTGAGAGGATTGATCTATTGCAATAAAAAATGGGTTGTAGAAAAGGTATGATCAAAGTGTTACTTGCCTTGCTGATGATCCGCGAGACCTAGGGTTTTGAAGTAACAAGCGGCGCAATCCGGGTAATCTATCGCAGACAAACAACAAGCATACAATAAGTACTCATCTAATGCACAGGTAAAACTCGAACAAGAGATCGAACCAGGTAGTTCAACTTAAGAACTCCGGTTGCAAAGAAAGAACGAACCGAACAAAGAAACAGAAAAACAAACGGCGGAAGAAAACAGCTCGGTTCTAGCAAGTTGAAACTAGGTCAAATTTTACCGGGGTAAAAACTTGTTTAAGTTGATTAGACGGAACGGCGGTTTCGAAACGAAACTCCAGGCGCTTGAATCACCTGATTCCGATAAACGAGCGAGAAGATAAACTAGAACGAAGATCGGATCTGAGATCTCGATCGCGGAATAACTCCGACGAGAAGAAAAACGAAGAACGGTTAAACAAACGGACGTTCGTTAACCTAGAAGAATCTGGTGATCACGTTCGTTAGGACGAACGGTCCGGCGAACGGTCTAAAGGCAACTAAATCGGAAAAGAAAACGAATCCGATCTAGGGTTTCGGAGAAGAAAACCGAACGAAAAACCGATCTAGAAAACCGGAACGGTTTAGAGAAGAACCGGAAAGAAAACGAATCGGAAGAGAAGAAAAGAATCGGAACGATTAGAAGAAAACGATCCGAGGAAAAGAGACGCGGGGCAACCTCCGGCGAGGTCTCCGGCGAGGGCTCCGGCGGCGTCGGCGTAGGGCGGCGGCGTGGGCAAGCTGCGGCGGCGGCGTGGGCACAAGGTGCGGCGGCGCGGGTGTGGGGTGGCGCGGCGGCGGTGTAGGGCGCGGCGTGGGGTGCGTTGGAGGGCTTGGTGTTTGGTTTGATGGGTTTAGAGGGGGGGTGTTGGGGTATTTATATTGTGGAGGGGAGGGGGTTTCTTGGGGTAGGGGACAAGAAATAGACTAGGAATAGGAAAACGAAAACAAAACAAAGGAAAAAAAGGGGGGGCTACCCTAGCCGGACTCGGCTAGCAAGAGGCGGCGGCGGCGGGCTGCGCCTGCCTGGCGCTGGCGCGCAGCGCGCAGGGGCTGGGGCGGCGGCTGGCCTGGGCCTTGGCCCGGCTGGCCTGGCGGGAGTCTCTTTTTTAAAAAAAAACGGTTTCGTACGCAGAAAAACACAGAAAAGAAAATCTAAACGAACTCCAAAAATTCTAAAGTAAATTTTCTCCGACTCCTAAAAATGAGCCGAACAAAATGAACTTTTCTCCGGGCCTAAAATGCAATTTTCGAAAACGCGCATTTTTCCCTATCCAAATAAAATGCAAATAAAACTCCGGCAAAACCAAAACTTGATCTATTTATTAAATCTTCATTTTTCCTTAATTTGGGGAAGTCATATTATTCCCTCTCTCATATATATATATATATTTTTTGATATCGGAAAAAATAATTGAAGATGAAATAAATAAATCAAATGATCCTCTTTTCAAATTCAAGAAGACTCTCAAATATGAAAATAACGAAATCTCCAACTCTCTCCGAAGGTCCTTGAGTTGCGTGAAATTTCTAGGATCAACCAAAATGCATGAAAATATGATATGCATGATGATCTAGTGTATAACATACCAAATTGCAAAATTTGGGATGTTACAGCACCCTACGGCCGAACTATTTGAATTTTTTTCCAATTTCTCAGACAATTAATGAAAACTCGCAAAGCGACACACAAATGATCTTGCTAACAACCATGCGTAGTTGCTACTATATATATATATGTGAAAAAAATGACTCAAATATAGCAAACGAGACCATAGGGCACAATCATGATTTCTTACCGTGGAAAAAATTGGAGGCGAAACGATGAACTCATGTTTTCATTCAAACAAAAACATGGTGTTAGTTCATGTAAATGTTTTCAAATAGCACACAGTTCACTCACGAAATCAATGTGCCTAATAAACCATGGCCAATGCCCCCTTTCCGCTCGCGCGATCTGAGTCGTGTGTTCTGATTGGCCAGAACCCAAACCCCATGAATCATACGTGTGCACCGTTGGATTCTCCTTGATCGAACGACAATCCTCATCCCTTTCAACATCACATGTAGTTCCGATTGTGATTTTATTTATATCCACAATTTCATGTTAAATTCAATAATGTTTTAAATATAGCAAACGATACCTGAAAATGTGTTAGAAAATCAAACCCGTGGTATAATGGTGATTGCGTACCGTGAATTTTTTTGTGAGGCCAAATGATGATGTCACTAGCCACTGGAGTTTGAATTGACACGTCTCCTTTTGGAAACCATGATCCTTCTTGTGACATGCTCCAGTTTGCATGGAGCGATCAACAAAACTTGTGCCAAACTTCACCAATTTTTTTCCACGGGGTCATGAGAGCATGGCACGGGCAGAAGCCGATTTTGATGATGTCTGGACTCCATCTGAATTCCCTGTAATTATAATACCAACTAGGCCTTCACCGGTGGCCGCACCTCGCGGCAGAAATGTTTGAAACTTGTCCCCGTTTTTTGGACAATGGATGAAAACTCGCAAAGAGACACACAAATGATTTGTACACCTTTGCTAACTAACACCCAGATGTAGTTGTAGTATAGTTTTGATATTATCTGCACTAAATGCAAGGTAAGCGCAAAAATGACTTAAATATAGCAGACGACACCTGAAATGGGCCAGAAAATCAAACCTAGGGTATATATGTGATTGTTTACCATGAACAAAATTCGAGGCGGAATGATGTAGTCACCGACGATTGGAGTCCGAAGTGCCGCGTCTTCTTTTGGAAACTACGATCCTTCTTGTGAGATGCTACGATTTGGAAGGAGTGAGCATCAAAACTTGTGCTAAACTTTACCAAAATATTTCCGTGGGATACTGAGAGCACGCCATGGTGACACACCAATTTTCGTTATTTCCGGACTCTATATGCATTTCCTGCAATTGAAATACCAAGAAGGCCTACGCCTCTGGCCGCACCCTGCGGCTGAACTATTTCATTTTTTCCCATTTCTTGAACAATGAATGAGAACTCCCAAAGTGACACACAAATGATCTAGCTATCACCCACGTGTAGTTGCGAGTATAGAAAATTACTCAAATATAGCAAACGATACCTCAAATGCACCAGAAAACTGAACCATAGGGTACAATGGTGATTTCTTACCGTGGAAAACAATTTGGAGGCGAAACGACGAACTCTTGTTTTCATTCAAACAAAAATATGTTGTTAGTTCATGTAAATGTTTGCTAATACCACACAGTTCACTCACAAAAGCCGTGTGCCCACTAAACCGTGGCCGATGCCCCCTTGCTGCGCGCGTGATCTGACTCATGCGTTCTGATTGGCCAGAACCCAAACACCTCAGATCGTTCGTCTGCACCATTGGATCCTCCCAGATCGAACGACAATCCTCATCCCTTTCGACATCAAATGCAGTCCAGCTAGGATTTGATTTATATGCCAAAATGCACGGTAAATGCCAAAAAAAGTCTTAATTATAGCACACGAAACCTAAAATGTGCCAGCAAATCAAACCTGTGGTATAATGGTGATTGCTTACCGTGGGAAAAAATTAGAGGTGAAACGATGAACTCACGTCTTCATTTCAAAATGAGCACGTCTTCATTTCAAACGAAATTAAGCTCTTTGTGCACACAAGCGCTTAGAGGCAACCGTTTGCATAGGCCTTTCCGCGCAGCGACCGGGGATATGTTTTCACCCTTTTCACCTAGGCCGCCAACATCCCCCCACCGCTCACACGTATTTCACTCAATTAGTCCACCCAATCTCCATCGCCAGCTCCCCCTCCCCTAGATCCACAACAGAAACCTCTCTGGCGCTGTCGTGCTCACCCTGACCGTGTGCCCGCTCTTTGGCGTCAACCCTACCTCCGTTGCCGTTCCCAACAAGTGGCTTCCCAGTACTTGCCGTCTTCGTTTGCTTGCCAGCCACCCTCGAGCATATCGATCCTGTAACCCCCGCCTCTCTTGTGGTCCCGCCAGGTTTGCATTTAGAAACCTGTTAGTTACTGCTCTCCATCACAGTGAGGCAAATTTCCTCGCAATCCCTCTTCCTATTTCGTTCTGTATGTTCCCAAATTGGCAATAAAATAATGGACAACGTATATATGTTCATTATCTACCTTCCTAACTAGTACATATAAGCTATATTTGTTCCAATAGGTTATTGCCGATTTACAGATCGTGGGCACCCGAGTCACACAAACTTAACAAATAAGCCGTACATTTTCTAAATTATTGCATGACATGTTTAGACAACTTGTTGCCAAGTTGTTAGTTTTATGCTTATCCTCCTTTCCTATGTTTTGCATGTGTTATCTGTAGATGCCGAGTAGCAGCGATGACACTCATGCTTCACATGATGTATCTTCATCCGATTCTGACAACCCTAGGTCTTCAGCAGATGGTGAGGGATCAAGTAATCTTGAATGGGATAGAGCTGCAGCAATTACCCTTCCGGTGAGGACACGGAGGAACGCTCCAAGGATGCCCACACACTAGCCTAAAGGTGTATATGAAGTAACCGAGATCGATTTAAAGTCTTGGGCTCCAACTAAACTAGATAAAGCACGCACGAGGTTCAGGAGTGTGTGTGGATTTGTTGGCAGGGAAAAGGCTCAATATTAATCCGCCGGGGTTTCGGAAGGCTGACACAGAAACACAGCAAAGGATAGTTCGAGATATCATGGACCACTTCAACATTCCAGAGCGGTGGAGAATGCAGGTCGAAAATGCTGCACTAAAGAAGGCTAGGGATGATTGGAGAAACTGGAAGCACGTGTTGTACAAGAAGTACTTGAGTGAAGGCAAGGACCCAATCCCCGCATACCCCCAAATTACAAAGGCATACTAGGAAATATTCAAAATGGTCAGGGCAACTACAAAGTTTGTTGAGAAGAGTGCCAAGCAATCGAAACTTCAGAAGACGAACACACACCCCCACCGTATGGGTGTGGCAGGATACTATGGCATGAAACCGATACGGGACCAGGAGGACAAAGAAGCAGTAAGAGCGGGTGGGAAACCGGCCATTAGTGACATCAGGGGCGAACGCGCTAGAGACTACTTGCGGGTACGTGCAAGGAGGCGTGATGACGGAACTTATTACTTTGAAAACTCACATGATGAAGAACTGTATCGCATGATGTTAAAGGCTTCCAAGATCCCTAGAAGGTTCTACAGGAACTCATGGCCATGTGACATTCTGTCCGATGCTCTAGAAACAAGAGAGCCCCCGGCCGTGCAAGGGGTATAGGTGTTAATGTCCTGCACAAGAGGGCTTTCACACTCAGCAAAGAAGAGAGGCTCAGCATGAAAAAAGCAAGGAGTGAGATGAAGCAGAATGAATTGTATGAAAGGTTGAGGAAGGACATGTATCTAGCTGTTCGAAAGGATATTGAGGAGTCAATGATGATGCAGAAGACTCTAACACTGATAGATAGCCAGCAACTGGGAGGGGAGGCGGGCATGGAGGATGCTGGTTATTGCATGACAACACCGCACAAGAGTAGATGTGCATCAGCTGACCCCAGCGACACTCAGACTGCAACTACTCATGATAATGCTATATCTGATCTATCTGGAATGAAAGACAGACTGAAGGGCGTGCTTAACATTATGAATGTACATTAAAATGTGCAACAGCCTGGGTTTGCCCACCCTTCTTGGAAGAGGGCCTCTTGTTGAACAATGTGCCATTGAAGCCGGGCTGTGTGAAGTGCTAGGTGACTGAAGTAAAGCCTGGATTCAATAAATTTGCCGAGAAGAATGTCCTAGGAGACTTCGATGAGCAAAGGACCTTGGGAAAATACAGTTACATCACATCCAATGGCCACAAAAGGAAATAGAATTCATGGATGAGATCCCTGAATCCCCGCCAAGAGCAACCAATGTCGCCACTCAACCGGTGACGCTCTCCCTACCACAGCAGCTCTCGCATGCTTCCCCCAAAGAACCTAATACTCGTAATCCAACGGCTGATGCATCAACCTGTGATCAGCCGGCCCGACTTTGTGTCGTACATGCCATGTCATCGTCCGCCCCAAAGCAGCCAGTGGCAAGGCCTACAACTTTTGAAGACGCACCACCAGTTCAGATGTCGGCCATTGAAGCAGCGGGGGGAGACCCAGCTGCAACACATGGTCAGCAGACCAACCTGGTGGAACAGACTGCTGAGTAGTCTGATGCTTCGGAACCACCTGCTTAGCAGTCTGTAGGTCGACAACCGACTATTCATCAGTTCGTTGGTCCTCAGCCACGTGATCAGCATGCCAATGCGCCAACACTTCCTTATCAGCAAACCAATGCGTTGGCACGACCTCCTCAGCACAATGACAAGTTAGCACCACCTGCGCAGAAACCCGACATAGCTTGAACGCATGGTCAGCAGTCCAATGCCTCTGCTCCTATAGCCCAGTATTCTATCACAGCAACACCGCCAGCTCAGCGGTCCGGCATAGCTAAACCATCTGCTCGTCAGTCTACCTTTCAGCCAACCAGATGTTGTACCAGAAGTGCTTCAAGTACCAAGAAGTAAGCGGCCAAAAAGGCTGCACCCACGAGGAAGCAAGCCATGAGAGCGACGAGGAAAGAGAATGATTGCCTATTACTTAAAGCACTCATCACCCAGAACCAAATTAACAACAAGTTGTTCGAATCGGGGAGTAATATTATTTCTGACGGCATGGATGATGAAGAAATATCTTTGCAGGTTGCTAAAAATAAAGCAGATGTACTTGAAGCTTGCAATTATGTCCATGGCCAGCCATTTCTTGTTGGCGAATACTTTGATGAGTGTAGCTCCAGTTGCCACGAGTTACATAAATATTGCATGGATCAAATGTTAGCAGGTCATCATGTTATGCAGTCCACTACAATAGAGATCATTTCTGACACGATGCTGGTTCCATTAGTGTGGGTTTCGAGGACTTACATCTCTTCTTCAACTTCGACGAGCTCGATGCCACTCTTGTTAGATGCCTAATTTTGTAAGTAATTAACAACTCCGATCAACTTCTCCATACAAGGCTCTAAATGATAAACAACTAACTGCATTTTATTCCTCTCAGGGGTTTGAATACACAGAGAAGAAAAAGGGAGAGTGTGTATTTCATAGATCCTGCATTAGAAAATGGCACAACACTACATGGTAAGGATGAATGGGAGTGGGCCATTAACACGGTCGTCCGTATCTTCGAAACCACGTCCTACGCAGAATCGTTTCTCTGGCCATATCATGAACGGTCAGTCAAGTAAACAACCACGCGTACACTGATTGTCTTTCAGATTTCGACATAATTCGTAAGTTCATGGCTTTCTTAATATGTAGCAATCACTGAATATTGGTATTCATTGTTCCCAACAAGAACACAGTTTACTACATGGATTCTCTCAGAGAGTCAACAAACGCTCAGGATCTGACGCATCTTCAGCAAATCATGGATAGGTATTTAATTCTATGATGTTGAAATTAATTTGCATTCATATATGGTTCAATAATTGATGTTGTCAAAATTCATCTTCATTTGCCGTGTGCTCGCATTGTGGAAAACTAAACTAGGGAACCTATTCAAGAGGGAACTACCTCTGTAGCACGAGATCGTTTCTCCGGTAACACACCAAAATCCGTTATTTTCGGAAAATGTATCCAATAGTTTGCAAATACATTTTCTTACGCTAGTGAAATGTTCAAGCTTCTAAAAAAACCTCTTTCTATTTTTGTCCAAAGAAAAAAATACATCTAACACCGGTTAGGTTGTTCCTAACAGGACAAATACATGACTAATTCTGTAAAAAATAATTCAGTGTCCTTAGAAACAAGCAGGGACCTCCCTTTGTGGATACTATGTTTGCAGACACAAGATCTCCATCTGCAAATCTGCTGATAGTTGTGAAGATGCTCGCGGATTAGTGCAAGTAAGTCTATCTTAATTAATATCTTCTACTCCACTCATATGGCACATTCTGATATTAAAAATACTGCAACTCATCTTAGAATCGAGGACCCTGAACCACTCCCTGCTGGTGAATTGCTGATGGTTCAGAGATTTGTCAACGACTACCTCCCGAATCACTACATCAACCCCACTAGTGATAACGAAGATTTCAACATGCGTTCTCCTGAAACATTGAGTAAGAGTTAGGTGCTAAACATATACGCATGGATCCATTGTTTTCCATCTGATTAGGTCTTCGTATTTCATACACTATGATTAATTATGTAATGCATATATGTGTCGACGAATCATTGGAATTTAGCTACCATTTGTTCAATTGCAATTCTTGGGAAATCTGATGAATGTTCTTCCTATGGACACTATTTGTTCAATTGAATATTGTGGCGAATTTGCTTTTTGCATGCCGATTCAAATGCGATGTTTTTGTTTTAACCTGGCAATTTCTCCGCACATGGTTCAACTAAATGAGTGTGTGCAATCCACATCTGAAAGCATACATCAATCCTAGCGGAACCGTCGGTGATACACATCATATCAAAAATGATTTATAGCACTACTACATGTGCGTTGGGGCTCCGAAACCGTTTGTGATATCACGTTATTGCACACGAGAGCTCGGAGTAAACTGTGCCCAATGTAAGATACAATCCCAGTCATAAAATTTTCAGGAAATATGTGGGATCCCAAATGAAAAGGACACGTCACTCTTGCCGCAACATCGGTGATACACAACAAATCACAAACGGTCTGCAACACTTGTATGTGTGCGAAAGGGCTCATGAACAATTTGTGATAGAACGTTATCGCACACAGTAATTGTTGGGAAACGTATGCGATGGAGTCTTGCATGGCAGACGGGTTCCACAGAAAACTCATGTGCTATGGGGCACATATCACACACAGTTCATATGTTGGCCTGTGTGCCTTACATATTGTTTCCCAAACGGTTCATTATGACACACCATTTGGTTTTACTACGTCATTAGAGATGTTTAATGACCGATCCCACACATGTGAAAGAATTTAGTGTGTGCTGCATCACATACGAATACATTTGGGAAGGCCTCTACATCATGGCTCCATCCCCGATGGTTTCTGGGTCGTGTGGGAAGGACCCCCTATCGCAAACACTCACTTGGCGATGGTTCAAAATACCATCGCACAAAGGGGTTAAAAACCGTGTGTATATAGCACCTCATTGTACCAGTGACACAAGCATCGAGTGCCATGGCATTTAAATTCCAAAAATTTCAAAAATGACCAGAAATACATGAAACCTTTGATGTAATGGCATGGCACCAAGATGATGTGGTAAAAAAAGGCTAGTTTGGCGAAAGTTTGGACACAAACCGGAGCATACTCACTAGAAGGCTTGTGGTTTCGAGAGCGAACAATGCATGTTTGATGACGAACTGGCGATAGCTTCCTCTTATGGCCTTCAAACTTTTTATACCATTAACATGCACTAATACAACTAGCATGATAAAATTTGGAAATTTTCAGGGGTAGTTTAACTTTTTAAGACATTTAAGTGATTTTCTTGCCATTTAATGACCATAATTCAAATTTGAACTACATGTACATGCAACAGCTAACCATAATGGTTTGAAAAAAAATCATATTTATGTAATTCTGTGCGAGTTAATTCCATGTGCAGTAAATTTGAAGGAATTTTGAAACAGACTAGTGTCACGACTTGGACACAAGCATCGAGTGCCATGGCATTTAAATTCCAAAAAATTCAAAAATGATCAGAAATACATGAAACCTTGCTTGACGTAATGGCATGGCACCAAGATTTTGTCTAAAAAAATTTGGCCAGGCTAGTTTGGACACCCCCCCCCCTCACACACCGGAGCAAACTCACTAGTTCTAAGAGGGAACATGCAAGTTTGATGACGAACCGACAATAGCTTCCCCTTATGGCCTTGAAACTTTTTCTACTGTTAACGTGCACTAATACAACTATCATGATAAAATTTGGAAATTTTCAGGGGTAGTTTGACTTTTTAAGACATTTAAGTGATTTTCTAGCCATTTAATGACTGTAATTGAAACTTGAACTACATGTACATGCAACAGCTAACCATAATGGTTTCAAAAAAAAATCATATTTATGTAATTGTGTGCGAGTTAATTCCATGTGCAGTAAATTGGAAGAATTTTCAAACACACTGGTGTCACGGCTTGGACACAAGCATCTAGTGCCATGGCATTTAAATTCCAAAAATTCAAAAATGATCAGAAATACATGAAACCTTGCTTGATGTAATGGCATGGCACCAAGATTTTGTGTAAAAAATTGGCCTGGCTAGTTTGGACACCACCCCTCACAAACCGGAGCAAACTCACTAGTTCTAAGAGGGAACATGCAAGTTTGATGACGAATCGACAATAGCTTCCTCTTATGTCCTCCAAACTTTTTCTACCGTTAACGTGCACTAATACAACCGTCATGTTAAAATTTGGAAATTATAAGGGTTCATTTTGCCTTATAAAGACATTTAAATGATTTTCTAGCCATTTAATGACTGTAATTCAAATTTGAACTACGTGTACATGCAACATCCAACTATAACAGTTCGAAAAATAATATTTGTGTACTTGTGTGCGAGTTAACTCGATGTGTAGTAAACTAGAAGGAATTTTCAAACATATTGGTGTCATGGCTTGGACACAAGCATCGACTGCCATGGTAACACAAAAGAAGCATTCGTGCCTTATATGAGTAAAGAAAATGTAAATATCTGGCAAGACAACCGGTTCCACACGATTGGCACTCTATTTTTGTAACACCCTGGTTTTTGGCCCTTTCTTTTTCTATTTGATTTATTTGGTTTTTGCTCTATTTTTCTTTTTTGAAGCAGTTCTATGGACTTGAAACCTGGAAGATCATCATTATTTCTTCTCCCAAGTGGTTCATCCTTTTCAAATCGCTCCCAAGATCATGTCACTTCCATTCTAGCCCAACCCAGAAATTCTTTTGTTGGGAATATTCCTTTTTCTATTAAAGGAATAATCATGTTTGACCTAGGTTGTGAAGCAACCTATATTTCTGTCTTCCAAAAAATTCCCAAATAATTATCATAATTTCTTTGGGTCATATGTTCCTCAAATATGTCCAAACTTTCTTTGTCTAGTTCAAACATAATTCAGCAATATTCAATTTCCTATTCTGTCAAGAGTGGCACTTGTGAAGGAAGTGTCATTTATCTTTTCCTGATTGCTACCAAATTATTTTTGCACTCTTTCCTACCCATATAATTGCCTCATTCCAAAATTCAGCTCCATTTGGCTACTGAATCTTCCTTAGCTAATTTCCAAAGTTTCTGTCCAGAGAAAAGCTTTGTGAACGAAGTACTAGCTAGGA
Organism: Triticum urartu; assembly: GCF_056163025.1. Classification (NCBI taxonomy): domain Eukaryota; kingdom Viridiplantae; phylum Streptophyta; class Magnoliopsida; order Poales; family Poaceae; genus Triticum; species Triticum urartu. Next base: position 357,947,035 of record NC_141878.1, on the reverse strand, counting down.
TTATCCAAATGGGTTGAAATTTTGCAAGCTCTTTCATGTGCTCATATCATCACTCTCCACCAAGTATCACATCCATTCAATTATCTATGTGAGAACAACATAAAATCTTTGTTTCTGGCAATGTTTTCAGTTTGTGAAGCAGGTATATTTTATATTGCTGAAAATTTACAAGAGCAGTCTCCTACCCATAAAACTCCCCTCCACCAAATTTTGGATCATTTCATCAAGCCAATTTCTCTCAACAATTTTCTCAAGTTTTTGGCAGAGAAGATCACTGTGAAGGAAGTACCATTTTGGCATGGCCAAATGGCATGAAAATTTACAGTATCTTCTTATGTCCATATCATCCTAATCTACCAAATTTCAATCCATTTCAACACTCCATGTGAGTGCCTCATCCAAATCAAGTTTTTGGACCATATTTACAGTTGTGAAGCAACTATGATAAAAATTGGTCCTAATCTTCTCAAACTTCACATGGCTGTAGTATTTCCTACCCTAATCCTCCTAGACATCAAGTTTGTCTCTTTACCACTATCATGTTACCACATCAGCCTGTCCAAGTTTGCTACAGCAAACTTCCCCTTATATTTCCCATCTATCCAGAGATCCTTCTGATGATCCATCACCTCCTGAGAGACCCATGGTGCAAGAACAAAATGCTAGACAACATTTCCCTAGCTCTAGTGTCCCCTCCTTGCCATGCCATGCGGTGACCGCGTTGGATTCACGCCTGTGAGCCCGCTTAATGCACTACGGCCACACTCTGTGTGTCAGGTCGCATTAGGCCGCATCGTTCTGGCAGTGTCTGCACGTCCGCTGGTGCCGATTTGACTCCTCCTCCCCTCACATCGCTCTCTGGTCCCCTCCCCCTCCAAAAACTCCCTTGCCGTTGCTAGACGCCACCTGCCCAAGGGCGCACACAGCCCCAACCAGCTCTGTCTGTACTCCGTCTTCTTCTTCCTTGCCCCTTGGCTCTACCTGTCGCTCCTGTGGAACTCCTCTATCGCTCTACCGTCGCCTCAACCAGCCTAGCCCTCCCGTTTGCACACGCATCCGCTCCTCTGACCACACGTCCGCAGCGGCGTCAGGCTCGACACCTCCTACTCCGGCTATATAAGGCCACCCCGACCTCGCCTCTCTTCAGTAGCCTCCTCTCCACCCTCCAAGAGCCCTCCCTAGGATCTCAATAGAGCACCAACGCTCTTCTTGCTCTCCAGCCAGGAGCCCCGCCGTTCGGCCTCCACCTCCGCCAGCCCCCTCCGGTGCCCCGCCACCCAAGTGATCACCACCGTCCACCTCCTAGAGCTCCCGCGACCATGCCCAAACCCTCCGACCCCGAGTACTCATCGGAATCGTCGAGTTCGCCGACACCCGAAGCACGCTGCCGCCAGAGACGAAGGGGCCAACACCGTCCGGCCACCTCCCGATGAGCTACGGGTATGGGCGTGGTCGCCGATGTCCTCCTGATACATTCCTGCTATCGCCCAGCTCCGCCGTGGTCTCTGCGCTGGCGAACGGTCACTAGT